>NW_026991716.1:0-600000 GCF_029215605.1 Mirounga angustirostris | reverse complement strand
AATAGCATTTTAGAGTGCGGCTATTACAAAAATTATAAGACTATTCTGCCCCTTTTCACGTGGTCAGGAGGTGAATCCAGTAAGAGTAGCATTTGAAAAGAGCAATGGGAGCAAAACATCACTGCTCACCAGGAAAACATGTGTAAGCATGGGATTCAGAGATTTTTAGCAACTGGGCTTAAATGTGCCTTTTGGATTCCTTTCTCCCTTACCAAGATAGCCTATACTCCAACAACCATATAATCATTCCACCAATACACCCCAATAACTATTCCATCTGCCTTTGGGTGCTACTGGCTTTCTGTATTTACTAGTTACTTGCTCATACTTTAAAGCCAGATTTAAATGTCAGAAACTCTTACACTCTCCCTGTTATTCTTCATTCTAATGAAAGGAGTCATTTTCTCCTCAATGGACTTTATTCTTTTATCAATGTACTGACTAGATAATTTTATCAACATTGACACATGTCACTAGCACTTGAAGACAGAGGCATCTTACTAACTATTGCTGGGCCAGTGCCAAAGCAGCTTCTCCTTTTGATATGCTGCTGAGTTAAACTGTAGGAGAAATGTAAAATTATTAAAGAATAGAAGTTGACCTCATTGAGTAGGAATTATGAGTGAGGGTTCTGGAAGTTTCCAGAAGTCTATATTTGGATTCAAGAAGAAGATATAAATTAAACATGTTGCTAAGTCTGGAAATAATTTTGCCTACATGGTTCCTTAGGTCACATTCACTATGTTCCAAATGCAGGTATTTGGTACAGGATGGTGGGTTAGAGGAGAATCAGATGAGGCCTCCCCACCCCAGAAATTCCACATATGCTAAGGATGAAAATTAAAGACAGTATGAGGGAAAACCTATGTGAAGCCAAGAAGTGATGTCAGTTCTCAGCTGTCCCAAGTGGGATCTTTATTTTTATGTTTTTAAAATGTTTTATTTATTTTATCTACTTACCTTTATTGTTTTAAAAAATTAATTCCAGTAGAGTTAACATACAGTGTTATATTCATTTCAGGTGAACACTAGAGTGATTCAACAATTCCATACCTTATTCAGTGTTCATCACGATGAATGTGTTCTCCATCCTTATCACTTATCTCCCCCATTTCCCCTCTGGTAACCATCTGTTTGTTCTCTGCAGTTAAGAGTCTGTTTTTTTTTTCTTTGGTTTGTCTCTTTTTTTTCCTTGTTTGTTTATTTTGTTTCTTAAATTCTACATATGAGTGAAATCATACAGTATTTGTCTTTCTCTGACTGACTTATTTCACTTAGCATAATACTCTCTAGCCCCATCTATGTCATTGCAAATGACAATGTCATTATTTTTATGGCTGAATAATATATATATCAGTGTGTGTGTGTGTGTGTGTGTGTCTTCTTTATCCATTTATCAGTCGATGGACACTTTGGCTGCTTCCATAATTTGGCTATTGTAGATAATGCTGCAATAAACATAGAGGTGCATATATCTTTTGGAATTTGTGTTTTTGTATTTTTTGGATAAATATCCAGTAGTGGAATTACTGAATTATATGGTAGTTCCATTTTTAATTTTTTTAAAAAATTTTTTATTCTTATGTTAATCCCCATACATTACATCATTAGTTTTAGATGAAGTGTTCCATGATTCATTGTTTATGCATAACACCCAATGCTCCATGCAGAATGTGCCCTCCTCAATACCCACCACCAGGCTAACCCATCCTCCCACTCCCCTCCCCTCTAGAACCCTCAGTTTGTTTTTCAGAGTCCATCGTCTCTCATGGTTCGTCTACCCCTCCAATTTCCCCCGCTTCATTCTTCCCCTCCTGCTACCTTCTTCTTCTTCTTTTTTTTCTTAACATATATTGCATTATTTGTTTCAGAGGTACAGATCTGTGATTCAACAGCATGGTACTGGCACAAAAACAGACACATAGATAAATGGAACAGAATAGAGAGCCCAGAAATGGACCCTCAACTCTAGGGTCAACTAATCTTTGACAAAGCAGGAAAGAATGTCCAATGGAACAAAGACAGTCTCTTCAACAAATGGTGTTGGGAAAATTGGATAGCCACATGCAGAAGAATGAAACTGGACCATTTCATTACACCACACACAAAAATAGACTCCAAATGGTTGAAAGACCTCAATGTGAGACAGGAGTCCATCAAAATCCTAAAGGAGAACACAGGCAGCAACCTCTTTGACCTCAGCCGCAGCAACTTCTTCCTAGAAACATCGCCAAAGGCAAGGGAAGCAAGGACAAAAATGAACTATTGGGACTTCATCAAGATAAAAAGCTTTTGCAAAGCAAAGGAAACAGTCAACAAAACCAAAAGACGACCAACAGAATGGGAGAAGATATTTGCAAATGACATATCAGATAAAGGGCTAGTATCCAAAATCTATAAAGAACTCATCAAACTCAACACCCAAAGAACAAAGAATCCAATCAAGAAATGGGCAGAAGACATGAACAGACATTTTTCCAAAAAAGACATCCAAATGGCCAACAGACACATGAAAGAGTGCTCGATATCGCTCAGCATCAGGGAAATCCAAATCAAAACCTCAATGAGATACCACCTCACACCAGTCAGAATGGCTAAAATTAACAAGTCAGGAAACGACAGATGTTGGCGGGGATGCGGAGAAAGGGGAACCCTCCTACACTGTTGGTGGAAATGCAAGCTGGTGCAGCCACTCTGGAAAACAGTATGGAGGTTCCTGAAGAAGTTGAAAATAGAGCTACCCTATGATCCAGCAATTGCACTACTGAGTATTTACCCCAAAGATACAAAAGTAGGGATCCGAAAGGGTACGTGCACCCCGATGTTTATAGCAGCAATGTCCACAATAGCCAAACTGTGGAAAGAGCCAAGATGTGCATCGACAGATGAATGGATAAAGAAGAGGTGGTATATATATACAATGGAATATTATGCAGCCATCAAAAGGAATGAGATCTTGCCATTTGCAATGACATGGATGGACCTGGAGGGTATTATGTTTAATGAAATAAGTCAAACAGAGAAAGACATGTATCATATGATCTCACTGATATGAGGAATTCTTAATTGCAGGAAACAAACTGAGGGTTGCTGGAGTGGGGGGTGGGGTGGGAGGGATAGGGTGACTGGGTGATAGACACTGGGGAGGGTATGTGCTATGGTGAGCACTCTGAATTGTCCATTTTTAATTTTTTAAGGAACCTCCATACTGTCTTCCACAGTGGCTGCACCAGTCTACATTCTCACCAACAGTGAGGTTCCTTTTTCTCCACATCTTTGTCAACCCTTGTTTCTGTGTTTTTTATTTTAGCCATCCTGGCACGTGTGAGGTGATATCTCATTGTGGTTTTGATTTGTATTTTCCTAATGATCAGTGATGTTGAGCATCTTTTCATGTGTCTATTGGCCATCTGTATGTCTTCTTTGGAGAAATGTCTGTTCGTGTCTTCTGCCAAGTTTTAATTGGATTATTTGTGAGTTTTGGTGTTGAGCTGTATAAATTCTTTATATATTTTGGATTCTTTATATATTTTGGAGTCTGCTTGAGATTCTCCACCCCCTACTTCTCTAAAATAAATAAATAAATCTTTTAAAAAATCACCGTCAAGACAATAAAAAGGCAAGTCACAGAACTGGATAAAATATTTGCCACACATATATATGCCCAAGGATTTGTATCCAGCATATATAAAGAATTCCCCCAACACAGTAATGAAAAGACAAACAATTTTGAAATAGGCAAGTGAACAGACACATCACAAAAGAAAATATACAAATGGTAAATGAGGACATTAAAAAGTGCTCAATACAATTAGTCATCAGGAAAATGAAAAGCAAGTCCATATGAAATATCACTACACATCCACAAGAATGAATGAAATTAAAAAGTCTGGTGGATTTGGAAAAGGTGGTGGAGGAGTAGGGGACCCTATTCCAACTGGTCCCGGAATTGAGCTGGATATCTACCAGACCACTCTGAGCACCCATGAAATCAGCCTGAGATGTAAAAAGATCTGGATCTCTACAAACAGAAGATCACAGGTGGTTGGTTTCAAGGTACAAAGTGGGGAGCCGTGATTCCATGGGCAGATATCTGAGGATAAACGATAAATGGCAGCAGGAGGGAGCCTGGCTGGGGGGATCTTACACTGCCGGTAAGCAACAGCCTCCCACACTGGGGATGGGGCACAGACTCACAGACTGGTAGCTGTGAGGAAAGGACTTTAGATGGAAACCAGAGTGGCGGGGTTGAGGGTGCGAACTGGGAGTGACTGGCGGTTTTAGAAGCACAAAGGGCAGAGACGTGCCCTGACCTGGAGGCAGGACTTGAAGTGCTGTGGAGGGGCACACAAGCCAGGACGCTGCAGTTTATAGCAGCACAGACAGAAATGGAGAGACTGTGGCCTGGAGAGCTCACTGAAGAACAGACTGCAATCTCTCTGCTCTGAGGGAGAATGTTGGAAATGGGCTCTTCTGCTCTGACTCTCAGAAGAGATGAGGAAAGCCACCAGGGAAAGCCACCAGAGAACAAAAGCCCCCCAAAACCAGTTCCCACTGAGCCCATCCCCCACCACAGAGGGGCAGGGCAACTCTGCCCAAACAGGGTTGCCTGAGTAACAGCGTGTCAGGCCTCTCCCCCCAGAAGACAGTCTGGGAAAACAAGAGGCCAGCAACCCTAATGTCCCTAGAAAACAGGTGCATCTTGCTTGAGTTTTGGTCAATAATTTGAACTCTATACATTCCCTCAACCACCCATCAACAGAATGACTAGGAGGAGGAACCCCCAAAATAGGAAAGACTCAGAGATTATGATTTATGCTGCAGATTTACAAATGGATGCAGATATAACCAAGATGTCAGAGATGGGATTCAGTTTAGCAATGGTGAAGACAATAGCTAGAATGGAGAAAACAATTAATGGCAACATAGAGTCTTTAAGGGCAGAAATGAAAGCTGAATTGGTAGAACTTAAAAATGCTATCAGTGAGATCCATTCTAATCTACATAATCTAACAGCTAGTGTAAGCAAGGCAGAAGAACGAATTAGGGACCTGGAAGACCATTTAATATATAAAAAGGGAAAAGAGGAGGCCAGGGAAAAACAACTCAGAATCCATGAAAATAGAATCAGAGAAATAAGTGACACCATGAAACGTTCCAGTGTCAGAATTATTGGAATCCCTGAGGGGGTGGAGAGAGAGAGAGAGGACTAGAAGATATGTTTGAGCAAATCATAGCAGAAAACTTCCCTAATCTGGGGAATGAAACAAACATTCATGTCCTAGAGGCAGAGAGGACCCCTCCCAAGATCAAGGGGGAAAACAGGCCAACACCCCGGCATGTAATAGTAAAACTTGCAAATCTTAGAACCAAGGAAACCATCTTAAGGGCAGTTAGGGGGAAGAGATTCCTTACGTACAGAGGGAGGAACATCAGAATAATGTCAAACCTATCCACAGAGACCTGGCAAGCCAGAAAGGCCTGGCAAGACATATTCAGGGTACTAAATGAGAAGAACATACAGCCAAGAATACTTTATCCAGCAAGGCTTTCATTTAGAATGGATGGAGAGATGCAGAGCTTCCATGACCGGCAGAAGTTGAAAGAATATGTGACCACTAAACCGGCCCTGCAAGAAATATTAAGGGGGCTTCTATAAAAGTAGAAAGACCCCAAGAGTGATCTACAACAGAAATTTACAGGGACAATCTATAAAAACAACATCTTCACAGGCAACAGGATGACAATTAATTCATATCTTTCAATAATCACTCTTAACGTGAATGGCCTAAGTGCTCCCATAAAACTTCACAGGGTTGCAGATTGGAAAAAAAGACAGGACCCATCCATATGCTGTCTACAAGAGACTCATTTTGAACCCAAAGATACATCCAGACTGAAAGTGAAGGGATGGAGATCCATCTTCCATGCCAGCAGACCTCAAAAGAAAGCTGGGGTAGCAATTCTCATATCAGACAAAGTAGATTTTAAACAAAAGACTGTAGTTAGAGACACATAAGGACATTATATCATTCTTAAAGGGTCTATCCAACAAGATCTAACAATTGTAAATATCTATGCCCCCAACATGGGAGCAGCCATCTACATAAGCCAACTGTTAACCAAAATAAAGAGTCATATTGATAACAATATGTTAATTGTAGGAGACCTCAATACTCCACTCTCAGCAATAGACAGATCACCTAAGCAGAAAATCAACAAAGAAACAAGAGCTTTGAATGACACACTGGACCAGATGGACCTCATAGATATATACAGAACATTCCACCCTAAAACAACAAAATACTCATTCATCTTGAGCGCACACGGAACTTTCTCCAGAATAGAACACATACTGGGCCACAAATCAGGTCTCAACTGATACCAAATGTAGGATTATTCCCTGCATATTCTCAGACCACAATGTTTTAAAACTAGGACTCAATCACAAGAAAAAATTTGGCAGAAATTCAAACACTTGGAAGCTAAGACCACTCAGCAAAAATGAACTATTGGGACTTCATCAAGATAAAAAGATTCTGCACAGCAAAGGAAACAGTCAACAAAGCTAAGAGGCAAACCACGGAATGGGAGAAGATATTTGCAAATGACACTACAGATAAAGGGCTGGTATCCAAGATCTATAAGGAACTCAACACCCAAAAAACAAATAATCAAGTCAAAGAATGGGCAGAAGACATGAACAGACACTTCTCAAAAGAAGACATACAAGGGACGCCTGGGTGGCTCAGTCATTAAGCGTCTGCCTTCAGCTCAGGTCATAATCCCAGGGTCCTGGGATCGAGCCCCACATCAGGCTCCCTGCTCAGCGGGAAGCCTGCTTCTCCCTCTCTCACTCCCCCTGCTTGTGTTCCCTCTCTCGCTGTGCTTCTCTCTGTCAAATAAATAAATAAAATCTTAAAAAAAAAAAAAAAGAAGACATACAAATGGCTAACAGACACATGAGAAAAATGTTCATCATCATTAGCCATCAGGGAAATCCAAATCAAAACCACACTGAGATACCACCTTACACCAGTTAGAATGGCAAAAATGGACAGGGAAAGAAACAACAAATGTTGAAGAGGTTGTGGAGAAGGGGGAACCCTCTTACACCATCGGTGGGAATGCAAATTGGTACAGCCACTTTGGAAAACAGTGTGGAGGTGCCTCAGAAAATTAAAAATAGAGCTCCCTATGACCCAGCAATTGCACTGTTGGGTATTTACCCCAAAGACACAGATGTAGCAAAAGAAGGGCCATATGCACCCCAATGTTCATAGCAGCAATGTCCTCAATAGCCAAACTGTGGAAAGAACCGAGATGCCCTTCAACAGATGAATGGATAAAGAAGATGTGGTCCATATATACAATGGAATATTACTCAGCCATCAGAAAGGATGAATACCCAACTTTTACATTAACATGGATGGGACTGGAGGAGATTATGCTAAGTGAGATAAGTTAAGCAGAGAAAGTCAATTATCATATGGTTTCACTTATTTGTGGAACATAAGGAATAGTATGGAGGACATTAGGAGAAGGAAGGGAAAAATGAAGGGGGGGTAATCGGAGGGGGAGACGAACCATGAGAGACTATGGACCCTGGGAGGCAAACAGGGTTTTAGAGGGGAGGGTGGTAGGGGGATGGTTTAGCCTGGTGATAGGCATTAAGGAGGGCAAGTATTGCATGGTGCATTGGGTGTTATACAAAAACAATGAATCATGGAACACTACATCAAAAACTAATGATATACCATATGGTGACTAACATAACATAATAAAATAGAATAAAATTTAGAAAAAAGTTTGTGATTTTTAAAAGCTTGATAAGATTCTGATGTGTATCAAGGTTGAGCAGCAGCCCTCCAGCTGGTTATACTAGTCACATCAAATGTGCCTGCACATGTTACAAGGAAATACATTTAATCATTCATCATAGAAATGTATTTCAATATGATTGCTGAAAATAATTTATTTAGATATGGATATTATTATTTTTGTAGATTTTATCTAAAAGTATGCACCATCTGTTTATTGATTATGGTAGCTATATATTAAAGAGTTCCATTTTTAGGTGAAATATATTCAATAAAAAAGGAAATAATTTTTATCTTAATGTTTAAACTACAGTGCAATTAACTAAATTATCATGTCCTATATGGTAGCTGCTAATATATGTATGCCATAATTAAGAGGAAACAATTAGCCTAATGCATACTGATTTGAAGTTGCAAATGTAGTAATTGACTGCAAACATTATAACCTAAAGGAATAAATAGTATTGAGCTATCAGACTCTTGGGAAGGTATAATGGGAATATAATGAGCAGTTTTATTTCAAAACCCCACAAATATTTTGTAAAATGCTGTTTATTCATACAGCCCAGCTCTGAGATTTTCTGCCTTCTTCAGCTCCTTTATGATCTCTGCTTCTATTCCGGGATTCAGAGTTTTCCAATGAGTTAATTCCCAAATTGTGCTATGTTATTTCCTCTCAAAAAGAAGCCAATAAAATCAGAAGAAAAGTGTGAGAAGTGGTAAGCATGGTTAACAGTGTACTTTGGAGTTATCAAACATTGAATATGTTAACTTTCCTTCTCAAACTCCAAAACTCCAAGCATAATATATGGCTTTCCCCAAATTTGTTGATAGAAAAATAATTGCATATTTACCTCAAATATAAGTTAAGGATGAGATATTTGTAAGTGTGGGGAATGAAGAAGTATGAGAAAATGACAGATTTATAATGAATTAATATTCCCTCCAAAATTAATAGAATTCCCCCTCCTGCATCATTGTAAATCTTTGTATCTTATCACTTTTATCTCAGAATTGATGATGTGATAGCCAATTTATTTTCCATCCCTCCCATGTTATCCTCCACTTTCCCCATTTTCTTTCTTCTTACCATTTAATGCTCTAATTCCTAAATGATTGAACTAGTTCATCCTTTGAGTAGCTACCAAATACATCTAATATTCTTAGGCTATGTAAATTGTCTCCCCAGTGAAGGCTACATGACTTGCAACCCTAGGAGGATACACAGAAGCCTCTCAGGATTTGAATCCTCAACATTTCCCTTTGGAAACCTAGAAATAGTTACTTCAGTCAAATACCTCAAAAGGAAGGAAAGCCATGGAGACATGTAGGAAAGTAAGAGTCAGATATTTGTTTTTTTAAGATGATTTCTTTTTTTAATAATTTTTTATTATGTTATGTTAATCACCATACAGCACGTCATTAGTTTTTGATGTAGGGTTCCGTGATTCACTGTTTGCATATAACACCCTGTGCTCCATGCAATACCAGGAGACAAACCATGAGAGACTATGGAATCTGGGAATCAAACTGAGGGTTTTAGAGGGGAGGGGGCTGGGAGCATGGGTGAGACTGGCACATATTGCAGGTATTATATTTGAATTATATTATTTATAAAAGATCGGACAGTGAATGTGTGGTTAAGAGAGTCAGTTCTAGGATATGAGGTATTATCCCATCTTCTCTTGCTGGTAATTGATAAAAGCAGTTGGTTAGCACTGTTGGTGACAATATATAAATTGGTACAGGCACTATGAACAACAGTATGGAAATTCCTTTACAAATTAAAAATAGAAATACCATACAATCTAGTAATTCCACATCTGGTATTTACCCAAGAAACAAAAACACTAATTCAAAAAGATATATGCATTCCTAGGTGTATTCCAACATTATTAACAATAGCCAAGACATGTAAGCAGCCCATGTCCATCATAGATGAATGGATAAAGAAGTAACACATACACACACAATGAAATGTTATACAGCCATAAAAAAGAAAAAAAAAAAAAACCTTTGAATTTGCAACGACATGGATGGATCTAGAAGGTATAATGCTAAGTGAAATAAGTCAGGCAGAAAAAGCCAAATACCATATTTCACTTACATGTGGGATCCAAAAAAATAAAAGCAGTGAGCAAACAAACAACAACAATAAAAAACAGAAATAGACTCAGAAATGCAGAGAACAAACTGTTTGTTGCAAGAAGGGCAGGGGTAAGGGGTGGACAAATTAGGTAAAGGAAATTAAGAAATAGAAACTTCTAGTTATAAAATAATTAAGTCACAATGATGAAAAGTACAGCAGAAGGAATATTGTGAATAATATTGTAATATTATTGTAGGGTAACAAATGGTGACTACACTTACTGTGGTGAGCATTTGATAAAGTGTATGATTGTTGAATCACTATGTTGTACACATGAAACTAATATAATGTTGTACATTATACTTCATTAAAAAATAAAAATTAAAAAGTTGATTAGCAAATAATACCCATAATATCATATCTATAATAGCAAGAAGGTAAACTGTGGTCTATGTTACTTGCATTATTTTTATAAAATTACACATAAAATGATAAGGTTTCATTTGTTTGATTGATGATGAATGAGTCAGTGAGCATTCATTTATCGCCTACTTTTCAGATTCCTACAGCAGAATTTCTCAATGGATTTAGAGGACTTAATGACAGGGATTCACTCCCATGCAAATTGCAGGCAAGTGGGGATTAGGGTTCACACTGCAAAATGAGGGCCAATAAATCATAGCACTGCGATGAATAAATGTATTTGTAGATCAGATAATGACTGGAGGAAGCTAACCATTTTGGAGGAGGGTAAACCCAAGGTAATTTAGAGTAGGGGATCTTCAGAGTCCTACATAGAAAGTGTGGAGTACACAAGCTGTTTTTTTAGGGGGGAGTTGTTTTGTTTTTTGTTGTTTGTTCATTTGTTGTTTTTGTTGTTTAATTTTATTATGTTATGTTAGTCACCATACAATACATCATTAGTTTTTGATGTGGTGATCCACAATCTATTGTTTTCGTATAACACCCAGTGATCCATGCAGTACATGCCCTCCTTAATACCCATCACCGGGCTAACCAATCCCCCCTCCCCACTCCTCTATAAAACCCTGTTTGTTTGTCAGAGTCCATAGTCTCTCATGGTTCATCTCCCCCTCCTATTTCCATCCCCCCTTCACTTTTCCCTTCCTTCTCCTAAAGTCCTCCATGTTATTCCTTATGTTCCACAAATAAGTGAAACCATATGATAATTGACTTTCTCTGCTTGACTTATTTCACTTAGCATAATCTCCTCCAGTCCCATCCATGTTGATGTAAAAGTTGGGTAGTCATCCTTTCTGATGGCTGAGTAATATTCCATTGTATATATGGACCACATCTTCTTTATCCATTCATCTGTTGAAGGGCATCTTGGCTCTTTCCACAGTTTGGCTATTGTGGACATTACTGCTATGAACATTGGGGTGCATATGGCCCTTCTTTTCACTACATCTGTGTCTTTGGGGTAAATACCCAGGAGTGCAATTGCTGGGTCATAGGATAGCTCTATTTTTAATTTTCTGAGGCACCTCCACATTGTTTTCCAAAGTGGCTGTACCAACTTGCATTCCCACCAACAGTGTAAGAGGGTTCCCCTTTCTCCACAACCTCTCCAACATTTGTTGTTTCTTGCCTTGTCAATTTTTGCCATTCTAACTAGTGTAAGGTGGTATCTCTGACTTGATTATTTGTTTTTTGGGTGTTGAGTTTCAGAAGTTCTTTATAGATCTTGGATACCAGCCCTTTATCTGTAGTGTCATTTGCAAATATCTTCTCCCATCCTGTGGGTTGCCTTTTTGTTTTGTTGACTGTTTCCTTTGCTGTGCAGAAGTTTTTATCTTGATGAAGTCCCAAGTGTTCATTTTTGCATTTGTTTCCCTTGCTTTTGGAGACATGTCTAGGAAGAAGTTGCTGTGGCCGATGTCAAAGAGGTTACTGCCTATGTTCTCTTCAAGGATTTTGATGGATTCCTGTCTCATATTGAGGTCTTTATCCATTTTGAGTTTATCTTTGTGTATGTTAGAGAATGGTCGAGTTTCATTCTTCTGCATGTGGCTGTCCAATTTTCCCAGCACCATTTATTGAAGAGACTGTCTTTTTTCCCTTGCATGTTTTTTCCTGCTTTGTTCAAGATTATTTGATCATAGAGTTGAGGGTCCATATCAGGGCTCTCTATTCTGTTCCATTGGCCTATATGTCTGTTTTTGTGTCAGTAGCATGCTGTCTTGGTGATGACTGCTTTGTAATATAGCATGAAATCGGGCAATGTGATGCCCCCAGCTTTGTTTCTCTTTTTCAACATATCCTTGGTGATTGGGGGTCTTTTCTGATTCCATACAAATTTTAGGATTGTTTGTTCCAGCCCTTTGAAAAATGTCATTGGAATTTTGATCGGGATGGCATTGAAGGTACAGATTGCTCTGGGTAGCATAGACATTTTAACAATGTTTATTCTTCCGATCCATGAGCATGGAAAGTTTTTCCATCTTTTTGTGTCTTCTTCCAGTTCTTTCATGAGTGTTCTGTAGTTCCTAGAGTATAGATCCTTTACCTCTTTGGTTAGGTTTATTCCGAGGTATTTATGGCTTTTGGTGCTATTGTAAATGGAATTGATTCTTAAATTTCTCTTTCTACAGTTGCATTGTTAGTGTATAAGAAAGCAACTGATTTCTGTGCATTGATTTTGTATCCTGCCACATTACTGAATTGCTGTATGAGTTCTAGTAATTTGGGGGTGGAGTCTTTTGGGTTTTCCACATAAAGTATCATGTCGTCTGCAAAAAGAGAGAGTTGACTTCTTCTTTGCCAATTGGAATACCTTTTATTTCTTTTTGTTGTCTGATTGCTGTTGCTAGGACTTCTAGTACTGTGTTGAACAATAGTGATGAGAGTGGGCATCCTTTTCTTGTTCCTGATCTTAAGGGAAAGGCTCTCAGCTTTTCCCCATTGAAGATGATATTCACTGTGGGTTTATCATAGATGGATTTCATGAACTTGAGGAATGTTCCCTCTATCCCTATACTCTGAAGAGTTTTAATCAGGAAAGGATGCTGTATTTTGTTAGATGCTTTTTCTGCATCAATTGAGAGCACCATATGGTTCTTCTCCCTCCTCTTATTAATGTGTTCTATCACATTGATTGATTTGCGAATGTTGAACCACCTTGCATCCCGGGGATAAATCCCACTTGGTTGTGGGGGATGATCCTTTTAATATATTGTTGGATCCTATTAGCTAGGATTTTCTTGAGAATTTGGAATCCATATTCATCAGGGATATCGTTCTGAAATTCTTCTTTTTGATGGGGTCTTTGCCTGGTTTGGGGATTAAGGTAATGCTGGCCTCATAGAATGAATTTGGAAGTTTTCCTTCTGTTTCTATTTTTTGAAAGAGCTTCAGTAGAATAGGTATTATTTCTTCTTTGAATGTTTGGTAGAATTCCCCAGGGAATCCATCAGGCCCTGAACTCTTGTTTTTTGGGAGGTTTTTGATCACTGCTTCAATCTCGTTACTGGTTATTGGCCTATTCAGGTTTCAATTTCTTCCTGCTTCAGTCTTGGTAGTTTATAGGTTTCCAAGAAGGCATCCATTTCATCCAGGTTGCTCAGCTATTGGCATATAGTTGTTGATAATAATTTCTAATAACTGTTTCTATTTCCTTGGTGTTAGTTGTGATCTCTCCCCTTTCACTCATAATTTTATTAATTTGAGTCCTTTCTCTTTTCTTTTGGATATGTCTGGCCAGTGGTTTTTCTTTCTTATTAATTCTTTCAAAGAATCAGCTTCTAGTTTTGTTGATCTGATCTACTGTGTTTCTGGTTTCTAATTCATTGATCTCTGCTCTAATCTTAATTATTTCTCTTCTAATGCGTGGCTTAGGCATTGTTTGTTGCTTTTCCTCTAGGTCTTTAAGTGTAGAGTTAATTGGTGAATTCGGGGTTTTTCTATTTTTTGAGTGAGGCTTGGATGGCTATGTATTTCCCCCTTAGAACCGCCTTTGCAGTATCCCATAGGTTTTGGACCGATGTGTTTTCGTTCTCATTGGATTCCATGAATTGTTTAAGTTCTTCTTTGATTTCCTGGTTGACCCAAACATTCTTGAGCAGAGTGGTCTTTAGCTTCCACGTGTTTGAATTTCTGCCAAAATTTTTCTTGTGATTGAGTTCCAGCTTTAGAGAATTATGGTCTGAGAATATGCAGGGAATAATCTCAACATTTGGTATCAGTTGAGACCTGATTTGTGACCCAGTATGTGGTCTATTCTGGAGAAAGTTCCATGTGTGCTTGAGAAGAATGAGTATTCTATTGTTTTAGGGTGGAATTACAAGCTGGTTATTCTCTTCCAATACAATTCATGGAAGCCTCCTTATTGCCCCTTTCATGTCCTTGTTCCTCAAAGTATAGATAAAAGGGTTAAGCATAGGAGTCAGCAGACTGTATAACAGGGCCATGAGTTTGTCCTTGTCCTGGGAATTAGTATCAGCAGGTTGCACATACATGCATATTACCAGCCCATAGAAGAGAGAGACAACAATAACATGAGAGCCACAAGTATTGAAGGCCTTCTTGTTTCCTGTTGACGACCGAATTCTGACCACTGTAGCTACAATGAACCCAAAGGAGAGAAGGATAAGAGACAAGGGAACCAGGGTAAAGAACATCACCACAAGAGAGAGCATAGTTACATTGAAAGTGGTGTCGACACAGGACACCTTGGTCATCACTGGACTCTCACACAAGAAGTCATCCACCTTGTTGTTTCCACAAAGTGGCAGCTGGACGGTGAGGGATGACTGAAGCAAGGAGTTAGCCAAACCAATTATCCATGCCACAGCTACTAGGGAGACAGAGTCACCGATCCATGATAGCCTGGTACTTCAAGGGCTTGCAGATGGCCACGTACCGATCCAAGGACATGACTGCCAAGAGGATGCATTCTGTGGCCGCCAGGAAGTGAAACATATAGAACTGGGCCACACAGCCTGCATAACTGATGGACTTATCTGGTCCCCAGAGATTCAGCAGCAGTTGAGGGATGGTGGTTGTGGTAAAACACAGGTCCAGGAAGGAGAGGTTGGAAAGGAAGAAGTACATAGGACTGTCAAGATAAGGGTCTCCCCTGGACACCACAATAATCGAGATGTTTCCCCCTAGTGTGTAGATGTAAGCCACAAACACCATTATGAAGAGTGGCATTTCCAACCAGGGATGGTCAGAGAAACCCAAGAGGATGAAGACCTTTGGAGTACTTGCATTGCCAGATTGATGACAGTCATTCCTCTTGTTGGTGGATTCAAGTCAAAGTGAAAAAATGTTTATAGAAAAACTATTAGGGAAGAGAAAAGTCAGCATTGCTCTTATACCAGAGAATATTATAAAACAGAGGAATGTTTCCCAGGAACCGGCCATGCTGACCTACTACATGGTTTCATTTCTTTCATCCACTGTCTGCTGACCCTGGGCCACTCTGCTTGAATTCATGACTTGGTTTAGGTAAGTTCAGGAATTTCTGAGCTCCAGCTGGATCGATCTGAATGCATAGAAATGAGACATAGTGCTGTTCCTTGGGCCTATGCCTCAAATCCTAAAATGACTTTTGCAGCATAAACCTTTTGTCATAACAGGAAACATGCAGTTGAAAGGAAATGATTCCTTGCCACATGTTCAGTACTTGAGGAACAATGCAAACAGTAACTGATAGCACAGCCTGGTGATATGAGACATTCAAGACATCAGTGCTTAAAAATGATATGGTATGTTCTAGTGCTCGTCACATCAGGAGTAGTAATCTATCACAAACTTGACAGCTGTATGGTTGTTTATGGGTTTGCCGTTTGTTTCCATTGCACCTGTGAGTGTATGTGTATGTGTGTGACTTGGGTTATGATGTAAAATGTATATCTTGCTATCAGAAGTGGTAAGAAGTTTCAAACACTGTTGTAGTAGAAAAGAGGATATGACATCAGAGAACCTGGATCCAGTCGACTGCTGATAGTTAACACTTAGACCTTTTCTGCATTGCTTACTAGCCAGCTGTGTTTTGTGAGGATTAATTAATCCAATATGTGTGACTATGCTTCATTAAGTGAAATACTTAACATGTGGGTAGTTATTTTTATGAAGTGTAGTGCCCAGTGGTGATTAAGGGTCCATATCAACTCATTAATCCTTGTTCCAGTTGCATCCAAATATTCAGTGTGCTTACCCCTGCCAGAAGCCTCACAAGGATTACATTTTCTTCTCTTTCATTCTCCAAATCACTCCTATTATGTGGCTTGAATCCAGTGTTCATGATGTTAAGCTTTTTATGCCAGTACACATATATTTTAATTCATAGAAATGCCCACTAATGCAAACAGTGACCCTACATTATTTTTCATTGAAAGAGACACATTTTAATGTTTTAAGTTATAATGATGTTGCATTATTAAATGTATCAATTTATTTCCAAATTTCTTTTAGTATACAGCTTTGCATAGAGAGGTGACAACACGCATGGAGTTGCAAAAAGATAAAATCAATGAAGCTAAATAGATCACTCCCACCCACATACAACATCTCTCTTAAGTCATTGCAGGTATTCAATGGTCATGTTCCCTGTTTTTGCAAAATTGACATGGATCTTTTCTTTCCAACAGTGTTAAGTGTTAGAGATAAAGACTGAATATTCTCTCTGCATTCAGTGGCTTCACCTCATCATATCTTAGTTCCTTAATATTAGTCATTTGTTTGACTTGAAGGATCCCAAATATATTTAGATGTGGAAACAAATTTTTCTCCAAAGTTATATGTGTTAAGGAAAGTTTCCTCTCTGTATATAAAGCTGTGGGACATTTTCCTCATAGAGATAATAAATCTCACTGGGCATTACTTGGCAAGAAACACTGTAGAAATTCCCTCGTGGGAATACTACCTTCTAATTTTCTTCTTGCCACAATGAAATAGAAAGATAAATTTTGGAGTTTTCCTTGCTGTGGGGAATGGACTCAGGAGTAAAAGAATCTTAGAAAAACACATTTACCTCAACAATTTCATAGAAAACTTCCTTACATACCAGTGAAAATTTAACATAATTGTTTTTGGTGTCAAGATAGAATTTTCTTTTATTTATATTCTCCTTGGATTATTGTTTCTTGAGATTCTTGCTATAATAAAGGCAGGAATATTCTTTAATCTATGCAGAGAAATCACCCAATTACCACATCCCCCCACCAACCTCCCCTCGAGTAACTCTCAGCTTGTTTCCATAGTTAAGTGTCTCATGGTTTTTCTCCATCTTTGATGATTTCTTCTTCAGTTTTCCTTCCCTTCCTCTATGATCCTCTGTGCTGTTTCCTATATTCCACATATGAGTGAAACCATATGATAATTGTCTTTCTCTGATTGACATATTTTGCTGAGCATAATACCCTCCAGTTCCATCCATGTGGAGGTAAATGGTAGGTATTCATCCTTTCTGATGGCTGAGTAATATTCCATTTTATTTATGGACCACATCTTCTTTATCAATTCATCTGTTGAAGGACATCTTGGTTCCTTCCATAGTTTGGCTATTGTGGACATTGCTGCTATAAACATTGGGGCACAGATGCAATTTTTGGGTCATAGGGTAGCTCTATTTTCAAATTTTTGAGGAACCCCATACTGTTTTCCAGAGTGGCTATACCAGCTTGCATTCCCACCAACAGTGTAAGACAGTTCCCCTTTCTCCACATCCTTGCCAACATTTGTTGTTTCTTGCCTTGTAAATTTTTGCCATTCTAACTGGTGTAAAGTGGTATCTCATTGTGGTTTTGATTTGAATTTCCCCAATGGCTAGTGACATTGAACATTTTTCATGTGTCTGTTAGCCATTTGTATGTCTTCTTTGGAGAAATATCTGTTCATGTCTTCTGCCCATTTCTTAACTGGATTATTTGGTTTTTGGCTGTTGAGTTTTAGAAGTTCTTTATAGATCTTTGATATCAGCCCTTTATCTGTAAGTCATTTGCAAATATCTTCTCCCTTTCCAAGGATTGTCTCTTTGTTTTGTTGACTGTTTCTTTTGCTGTGCAGAAGATTTTTTTAATTTAATTTAATTTTATTATGTTATGTTAGTCACCATACAGTACATCATTAATTTTTGATGTAGTGATCCATGATTCATTGTGTTTGTATAACACCCAGTGCTCCATGCAGTATGTGCCCTCCTTAATACCCATCACCCTCCCCTCCAACACCCTTAGTCTATTTCTCAGAGTTCATAGTCTCTCATGGTTCATCTCTCGCTCCTATTTCCCCCCCTTCATTTTCCCCTTCTTCCTCCTAATGTCCTCCATGCTACTCTTTATGTTCCACAAATAAGTGAAACCATATGATAATTGACTTTCTCTACTTGATGTATTTCACTTAGCATAATCTCCTCCAGTCCCATCCATGTCAATGCAAATGGTGGGTATTCATCCTTTCTGATGGCTGAGTAATATTCCATTGTATATATGGACCACATCTTCTTTATCCATTCATCTGTTGAAGGGCATCTCAGCTCTTTCTACAGTTTGGCTATTGCAGACATTGGGGCTATGAACATTGGGGTGTATATGGCCCTTCTTTTTACTACATCTGTGTCTGTGGGGTAAATACCCAGTAATGCAATGCCTGGGTCATGGGGTAGCTCTATTTTTAATTTTTTGAAGAACCTCCATGCTGTTTTCCAAAGTGGCTGTACCAACAGAAGATTTTTATCTTGAAGTTCATTTTTGCTTTTGTTTCCCTTGCTTTTGGAGACATGTCTTGAAAGAAGTTGCTGTGGCCGATCTCGAAGAAGTTACAGTCAATGTTCTCCTCTAGAATTTTGAGGATTCCTCTCTCACATTGAGGTTTTTCATCCATTTTGAATTTATCTTTGTGTATGGTGTAAGAGAATGGTCTAGTTTCATTCTTCTGCATGTGGTTGTCCAGTTTCCCTGGCACCATTTATGGAAGAGACTTTTTTCTAATGGATGTTTTTTTCCTGATTTGTCAAAGATTAGTTGACCATAGACTTGAGGGTCAATTTCTGGGTTCTCTACTCTGTTCCATTGATCTATGTGTCTGTTTTTGTACCACATACTGTCTTATGACTACAGCTTTGTAATATAGCTTGAAGTCAGGCATTGTGCTGCCCCAGTTTTGGTTTTCTTTTTCAACATTCCCCTGGTGATTTGGGGTCTTTTCTGCTTCCATACAAATTTGAGGATTGTTTGTTCCAGCTCTGTGAAAAAAAAAATGTCAATGGTATTTTAATAGGAATTGCATTGAAAGTATAAATTGCTCTGGGCAGCATAGACATTTTAACAATGTTTATTCTTCCAATCCATGAGCAGGGAATGTTTTTCCATCTTTTGTGTCTTCCTCAGTTACTTTCATAACTGTCTGTAGTTTCTAGAGTATAGATGTTTTTCCTCTTTGATTAGGTTTATTCCTAGGGATCTTATGGTTTCTGGTGATATTGTAAATTGAAATTCTGTAATTTCTCTTTCTTCAGTTATATTGTTTCTGTATAGAAATACAACTGATTTCTGTGCATTGATTTTTGTATCCTGCCACGTTGCTGAATTGTTGCATGAGTTCTAATAACTTGGGGATCGAGTCTTTTTTTATTGTTATGTTAATCCCCATACATTACACCATTAGTTTTAGATGTAGTGTTCCATAATTCATTGTTTGTGCGTAACACCCAGTGCTCCATGCAGAATGTGCCCTCCTCAATACCCGGGATGGCGTCTTTTGGGTTTTCACATAAAGTATCATGTGTTTGTGAAGAGAGTTTGACTTCTTCTTTGCCAATTTGAATGCCTTTTATTTCTTTTTGTTGTCTGATTGCTGAGGCTAGGACTTCTAGTACTATGTGGAATGATAATGGTGTGAGTGGGCATCCTTGTCATGCTCCTGTTCTTAAGGGGAAGGCTCTCAACATTTCCCCATTGAGAATGATATTCTCCATGGAATTTTCATAGATGGTTTTTATGAAATTGAGGAATGTTCCCTCTATCCCTATACTTTGAGGAGTTTTAATCAGGAAAGGATGCTGTATTTTGTCAAGTTCTTTCTCTGCATCAATTGAGAGGATCATATGGTTTTTGTCTTTTATTAATGTGCTCTATCATGTTGATTGATTTGCAAATGTTGAACTACCCTTGCATCCCAGGAATAAATCCAACTGGTCATGGTGAATAATCCTTTTAATGTACTGTTTGGATCCCATTGGGTAGAAATTTATTGAGATTTTGACATCCATGTTCATCAGGGATATTGGTCTGAAAATTCTCCTTTTTGATGGGGTCTATGTCTGGTTTGGGATCAGGGTATTGCTGGCCTCATAGAACAAGTTTGGAAGTTTTCCTTGTATTTCTATTTTTTGAAACAGCTTCAGGAGAATAAGAATTATCTCCTCTTTAAATGTTTGGTAGAATTCCCTTGGGAAGCCATCTGGCCCTGGACTTTTGTTTTTTGGGAGGTTTTTGATTACTGCTTCAATTTCATTACTGGTATTCGTCTATTTGGATTGTCTATTTCTTCCTGCTTTCATTCTTGGTAGTTTATAAGTTTCCAGGAAGGCATCCATTTCTTCCAGGTTGCTTAATTTGGTGGCATATAATTGCTGGTAATAATGTTTAATAATTGTTTCTATTTCCTTGGTGTTAGTCGTGATCTTTCCCCCTTTCATTCATAATTTTATTAATTTGGGTCCTTTCCCTTTTCTTTTGGATAAGTCTAGCCAGTGGCTTACCTTTTTTATTAATTCTTTCAAAGAACCAGTTTCTAGTTTCCTTGATCTTTTCTACTGTTTTTCTGGTTTCTATTTCATTGATTTCTGCTCTAATCTTTATTATTTTTCTTCTCCTGCCTTATTTGCTGGACCTTCTCCATCTCCTTTAGGGGTAAGCTTAGTTTGTGCATTTGGGATTTTTCTTATTTTTTGAGAGAGGCTTGCATGGCTATTTATTTCCCCCTTAGGACTGCCTTTTCTGTATCCTAGGTTTTGGACTGATGTGTTATCGTTCTCACTAGTTTCAATGAATTGTTTAAGTTCTTCTTTAATATCCTGGTTGACCCATTCTTTAGCAGGATGCTCTTTAACTTCCACCTGTCTGAGTTCCTTCTAAATTTCTTCTTGTGGTTGAGTTCCAGTTTCACAGCATTGTGGTATGAAATATGCAGGGGATAATCTCAATCTTTTGGTATTGGTTGAGACCTGATTTGCGACCCAGTATGTGGTCTATTCTGGAGAAAGTTCCATGTGCGCTTGAGAAGAATGAGTGTTCTGTTATTTTAGGATGGACTGTTCTGTATATATCTATGAGGTCCATCTGGTCCAATGTTTACCTCAGAGCTCTTGTTTCTTTGTTGATCTTCTGTTTAGATGATCTGTCCATAGCTGTGAGTGGAGTGTTGAGGTCTTCCACTATTAATGTATTATTGTCAATATGTTTCTTCATTTTCATTATTAATTGGTTTATATAATTTGCTGCTCCCATATTGGGGGCAAAGATATTTATAATTGTTAGTTCTTCTTATTGAATAGAACCTTTAAGTATGATATAGTGTCCCTCTACATCTCTTACTACTGTCTTTGGTTTAAAATGCAATTTTGGGGGGCGCCTGGGTGGCTCAGTCATTAGGCATCTGCCTTCAGCTCAGGTCATGATCCCAGGGTCCTGAGATTGAGCCCTGCATTGGGCTCCCTGCTCAGCGGGAAGCCTGCTTCTCCTTCTCCCACTCCCCCTGCTTGTGTTCCTGCTCTCGCTGTCTCTCTCTCTGTCAAATAAATAAAACCTTTAAAAATAAATAAATAAAATGCAATTTTTGTGATATGAGAATTACTAACCCAGCTTTCTTTTGAGGTCCATTGGCATGGCAAATTGTTCTTCATTCCCTCACTTTCAATCTGGAGGTGACTTTAGGCTCAAAATGGGTCTCTTGTAGACAGCAAATGGATGGGCCCTGCTTTTTTATCCAATCTGAAATCCTGTGTCTTTTCATGGGAGCATTCAGCCCATTTACATTCAGTGTAACTATTGAAAGATCTGAATTTAGTCCCATTGTATTACCTGTAAAGTCCCTGTTTCTGTATATTTTCTGTTTCTTTTTGGTCTATGCGACTCTTGGGGTTTCTCTTCGCTTACAGAATCCCCCTTAATATTTCTTGCAGGGTTGGCTTAGTAGTCACATATTCTTTCAGCTTCTGCCTATCCTGAAAGCTCTTTATCTCTCCATCCATTCTGAATGACAGCCTTTCTGGATAAAGTATTCCTGCCTGCATGTTCTTTTCATTTAGTACCCTATGTCTTGCCAACCTTTTCTGGCTTGCCAGGTCTATGTGGACAGGTCTGATGTTATTCTGATGTTCCTCCCTTTGTATGTAAGAAATCTTTTTCCCCAGCTGCTCTCTGGATAGCTTCCTTTGCTCTAAGATTTGTAAGCATCATTATTACATGTCAGGGTATTGATCTATTTTTATTGATTTTGGGAAGGGTCCTGTTGCCTCTTGGACATGAATGCTTGTTTCCTTTTCCAGATTAGGGAAGTTCAGCTATGATTTGTTCAAATATACCTTCTAGTCTCCCCCCCCCCCCCCCACCGTCAGGTATCCCAATAATTCTGACTTTGGAACATTTCATGGCACTGTTCATCTCTTTAAGTCTATTTTCGTGTGTTATTAGCTGCCTATCCCTATCTCTTCAGCTTCCTTCCTTTCTATCAGCTTATCTTCCAGGTCACTAATTCGTTCCTCTGCCTCATTTAGCCTGGCTGTTAGAGTGTCCAGTTTAGATTGTATCTCATTCATAGCATTTTTAAGTTCTGCCTGATTAGATCTCATTTCTGCTTTTAAACATTCTATATTGTCACTAATGCTTTTGTCAAGCCTAGCTATTGACTTCATGATTGCTATTCTGAAGTCTGTCTTTTTCATCTTCCTTATATCCATATCCATTAGTTCTGTGGCAGAGAACATTGTCCCTGGTTCTTTTCTTTGTTGAGAGCTCCTCCTCCTTGTCATTCTATTGAGGAATGGATGAGTGAATGGACGGGGTCCAAAATATCAACCATGACTCAAGGTAGATATACCCTAGCAAAATCAGAGTGATCAGGTGCCACCACCAAAAAAACAAAGCCAAGCCCCCTTCCACATGATCACGCTGAGCTAATACCCGTGCCTGGAATCCAGCCGCAACCTCAGT
Organism: Mirounga angustirostris; assembly: GCF_029215605.1. Lineage (NCBI taxonomy): Eukaryota > Metazoa > Chordata > Mammalia > Carnivora > Phocidae > Mirounga > Mirounga angustirostris. The sequence continues at coordinate 576,910 of NW_026991716.1, read as the reverse complement.
GGCGCCTGCCGCCTGCCACCACCTCTGGACCATGGACCCCTGCAAAGTGAGTGAGCTTTGGGCTTTCGCGAAAATGTGTAAGCAGGATCCGAATGTTCTGCACACCGAGGAAAAGCACTTCATGCGGGAGTGGGTGGAGAGCAGGGGGTGTAAAATACCACCTGCCACTCATAAAACTAAATCAGAAGACAATATCAAGGAAGAAAAAACAGATAGTAAGAAGGCGGAGGAAAACATAAAGACAGATGAACCATCAAGTTAGGAAAGTGATCTAGAAATTGACAATGAAGGTGTGATTGAACGAGATACTGATGCCCCTCAAGAAATGGGAGACGAAAATGTAGAGATAATCGAGGAAATGATGGATCAGGCAAATGATAAAAAAGTGGCTGCCATTGATGCCCTAAATGATGGTGAACTACAGAAAGCCATTGACTTGTTCACAGATGCCATCAAACTGAATCCTCACTTGGCCATTCCGTATGCCAAGAGAGCCAGTGTCTTCATCAAATTACAGAAGCCAAAAGCTGCCATTCGAGACTGTGACAGAGCTATTGAAACAAATCCTGATTAAGCTCAGCCTTATAAGTGGCGAGGCAAAGCACACAGACTTCTGGGCCATTGGGAAGCAGCAGCACATGATCTTGCCCTTGCTTGTAAACTGGATTACGATGAAGATGCTAGTGCAATGCTGAAAGAAGTTCAACCGAGGGCCCAGAAAATTGCTGAACATTGGAGAAATATGAGCGAAAACGTGAAGAGCGAGAGATCAAAGAAAGAATAGAAAGGGTTAAGAAGGCTCAGGAAGAACATGAGAGAGCCCAGAGGGAGGAAGAAGACAGACAATCAGGAGCTCAGTATGGCTCTTTCCCAGGTGGCTTTCCTAGGGGAACGCCTGGTAATTTTCCTGGAGGAATGCCTGGAATGCAGGAATGCCTGGGCTCAATGAAATTCTTAGTGATCCAGAGGTTCTCGCAGCCATGCAGGATCCAGAAGTTATGGTGGCCTTCCAAGATGCGGCCCAGAACCCAGCGAATATGTCAAAATATCAGAGCAATCCAAAGGTTATGAATCTCATCAGTAAACTGTCAGCCAAATTTGGAGGTCAAGCATAATGCCCTTCTGACAAATAAAGCCCTTGCGGAAGGAAAAGCAAGGATCACCTAATGGATGTCACAATAATGCAAACCAGCATACCTCTGACCTTCTCATGAAGAAAGCTGGGGTGCTGTGAAAAGAATCCCTACCCCTCTGCCCCACATGCAACTGAAACATTCTACAGTGTTTTGCCATAGGGTATTCATTCAGATAATGTTTTCCTACTAGGAATTACAAACTTTAAACACTTTTTAAACCTTAAAAATATTTAAAAACATATTAAAAGGGTGTGTTAGTCCCTACATTTTTCTTTACTAATCAGTTCAGTTTTTTTTCCTTTGGATTAATTGGGCAAGGAAGATACTTCAGTGTGGGAGATTTATTGCTCAGTTTGAGTGAAATAAAGGTTTATATTTAAATAGATGAAGTTTGAGTTGGAGATATGGTTTCTGAGGCATTTTGACTTGTGTTTTTAAATGCTTTATTTTTTAAACACGATTTATTTGGGTAAAACCATTGGGACCTGCAGTACTGCAGGAGGACCTGGGTAGGGACCGGAAGTGCTTGGCAGGGCAGCAGCAATCTTACTCCTTTTTTACAGTGTGCACCCTTGTGCAGATGCATTTAAATCTTACACTGTGGTGAAGGGATGATTTTTATAATGCTGCAGTAGAATTGGATTACTTAGCTGTGTTCTTGTCTGATATAGAAAATAAATGTTTGCATTATTCCCACATAGGGGAAATAAGAGAATACTTTTCTTTTTATATTTCTGTGTTTAGAGTGACCTTCCTGGTCAGAAAATATCCATCTCTTGGTGTGCTTCTACTTGTTTTCACCTCCCCCCGCACCACCGCCCCATACTCTTTTTGGGCTAAAGATAATCCTTTTTCACTGGCTTCATCACTACTGTATCATTCACAGCATAATTATCCAAGTATATGTCATGCTAGGTTTAATATGTAATATAGTGATTATGTGAAGTAATACCCATAACAGCTGTAGTTTCTTACTTGGCCAAGCGATTTCATATTTAAATTATAGGTTTCCACTTTGGTGATATCTTACCATGTCAAAAGATATTGGAAGGAAGGATTCCCTTTGGTGTTCAGTCTTCTACTTTAGGAAATACTGTTGCAGCTGGAGTTTATCTTACATTATTCATCTTCATAGTTTGGAGAGGATGAGGTTTGAATTCATTGATATACATAGAGGGGAACCAAACTTCTTGATCCAACATGAATTATAAAATTGATGAGATCCATGGTTCTTCATTTCGGGATTGATGAGTCATTGTGCTCCTGTTTAGCTCCTAAATACTGCACCATCTCCCCTACCTCTCCTTTTTCTCCCTCCCTCTCCTCCAAGGATAAAGAAATGATAAATTTTCTGTTGTACATTCAACTCTTAATATTAATTAGGACTAAGTCTAGGCACTGTACCAGGAATTGCTAGGGTTCTACCTATCTTTCAATTTAAAGTGCTGGTGTTTAAAAATAGTTTCAAGGGATGAGAACCTCTGTACTTTGCTTATTTTGAAGAATCAGTGGTAAGAGCAGTGAAAAAAATTCCAGGGGATACATTTTTAAAATAGCACATTTCTGAAGTCATAAGTAAGTTGATTCAGGTTTTAACCCTTTGCTGTACACAAGCAGATAGAAATGCATCTGTTATATGAGTGAGAAAAGGCTGTATGCTAACTGAGCATGCTTTTTAAACCCTTTAAAAATACTTGGCATATAAACTTGCGATTGAGCTTCCCAGTGGTTTTTTTGTTGTTGTTAATGTGTGTTCTCTCTCAGATTTTCTAATGTGTGCTGTGAATAACTCAAGAAGACCAGTTCCTTTTGGGTTCCTTATTTGATTTAATTATATATAAAGTACATTCTAACATTGCAAATATTACCATAAATGGGTAAAAGTAAAATTGGTCTTCTGAAAATGTGTCCTGTGCTTTTAAGTTCCACAAATACAAAGTACATTCATTATCATAGAAACTCAGTATCATTTTTTTTTGAAGATTTTATTTATTTATTTGACAGAGAGAGACACAGCGAGAGAGGGAACACAGGCAGGGGGAGTGGGAGAGGGAGAAGCAGGCTTCCCGCGGAGCAGGGAGCCGGATGAGGGGCTCGATCCCAGGAACCTGGGATCATGACATGAGCCGAAGGCAGATGCTTAACGACTGAGCCACCCAGGCGCCCCCAGTATCATTTCTAAACCAGAGTTTTTTTTCATGTGCTAACAATGATATAAGAAGGAAAAGTAAAGGAGTTTTTTTCTGCTTAAAAATATATAGTTATTGGATTTCTAGCTACATTAAAAATAAAGTATGGTTTCAAACTGGAAAAAAAGAAGCCAAAATGAAACACAAGAATAAAAATAAAAAATAGAAAAAATTTAAAAATTAAAAAATAAATAATTTCAAGAAAGAGGGGATGGGAAGGGGGGCTATAATCTCTCAGTGTGGACAAAGCAGGATGTTTCAATTTTTCCTGGGTGTATTTTGGTCTGTGTGTTAGAGGCCACTATGTCCCAGAATTACTAGGAAAGTAAAAATTTATATATAAAAAGGAAAACTGAGTAGAGTGAAACACAGGCTAAAATAAAGCATCTATCTATAAAAAATATAGGTGTGTAAAAATACAAGTTCAAAAAGAGACTATGAAAAATAATTCGGTATAATAAACATCTAGCTGGCATGAGGAGAAGGTATGAAGGAAAATACAGCAGGGGAAAACATCATGAGAGAAGGGGAAAAAAGAAAGAAAAAAGAAAAGGAGAATTATATCTGAAAAATAAACAGGCCGTGAGGCCACACCTGGAGCTCAATGTACAATTCTCCCCTGGCGTTGGGATTTTCAGTCTTGTGGGATCCAAAGGATTGTCATCCACCTGCTCTTCCAGCCTGTCTTCTGGGGGAGGGGCCTGCTGGGGTGTTTCTCAGGTAACCCTGCCTGTGCGGAGTTGTCCCACACCTTGTCAGGGGGATGGGCTCCGTGGAAACCGGACCTCTTTTTGACTTCTGTTCCCCGGGGCCTCCCTGCGCCTCTTAGGGGATCAGAGCAAACATGGCCACAGCCAAACCTCTGGCCCAGAGCAGAAAATTCGGCCTGCCGTCTTTAATAAACTCTCCAGGACAAGCAGTCCCCACTTCTGCTTGATCTGCTGAAAACCGCAGCCTCCCACGGTGCGTGCCCACTGCAGCTCCCTCAGAAGGGTTTTCAGGGGCCCGGGAGTGACTGCCCTTTGCGCTTCTCAACCCCTGCGCACACACCCAAAGCTCGGGAATCAGGTCTGGGTTCCGCCCTAAAGCCCTTTCCCGGCCGCCACTGCTTGTGATTTTTTGCCCAGCCCCAAATTCAGATTTCAGAATTTTTCAGGCTGTTCAAGGACACCGCGGGTATCAGCCCGCCGGGTTCACAGTCTCTGGCAGTCCGAGCTGAGGGTCTCTTCTTGGGCTCGCTGACCATAAGCTGCTTCCTGGCTCCAATGCTCGGGCCCTCTACTGTTTCAGGAATCTCCTTCTGCTCTGTGGTCCCTCGTAACCCGAGACCACCTAGAATTCTGCCCTTTCATTTCCAGAGCCGCTTTCAGAGAGGGATGTCTCTTACTGGAGCAGACAACTAAGATTTCCGATTTTGCGCTCCGGGGTTATATCACTTTCCAGGAGCCAGTTTATGGAGGCTCCCTCCCCCTTCTGTTTATCTTCTGATATCTCCCCACAGTTTCACGACTCTGCACAGTTTACCTTGCCAAAGGCAGTCACTTTTCTGCTTGTAAAGATCCAGATATATATTCTTACATCTCAGGCTGATTTTGTGGGTGTTCAAAATGGTTTGATAGATATTCAGGGGACCAGTTGAAAAGGGGTCCCCTTCTCCTCCACCACCTTGCCTTCCTCCTCCAATAGCTATCAGGACAATAAGTTCTTTATGCTGAATTCTAAAGTATAGGCTATTCATAATATTTAACTATTGAGATTTCTGTCCTTTATGTTTATTCCTGTTGCCCTAAATGTTACCATTTACCATCAGACAGAACCTGCCCATGACAATTCCTGAGAGACAGAATCAAATATCTTCCCACACTTTCCAGTGAGAAGGAAATGTGCCTCCTGGGGGAAGGAGGAAGGATACGGATCCAGAACAAGAAGAACTGAAATATAACATGTTCATACTCCAGTGTTTTTCAGTAAGGAGGAAGCCTTAACTATATCACCCTGTGATTGACACTGCCTTGCATGCTTCTGTGTGTGGGGAGAGGGGAGCATTTCGGGCATGGCTGGAGGGGCATGATGCTCTCCCATGAGACACACAGGCTTCCTGAGACCAGACGTGGCACTGACTACCACAAAAGCTTCTGGGCGCACAGTCTTAGTGGACTAGGAGACTTAACATCATCTGGAGTGTGAGAGGTTGTAAGGTAAGGGGAAGGAGCAGAGAAAGTCAGGGAATGGCTTACCAGAAGGAACAAGCATCTAGTTTTTCCCTCAAATGTTATGATTACAGGTACATGGCACAATGGATGTCTTAAGAAAAGAGAGCTGTAGAAGACAGTGGATTACAGTGTGAATGTGGATAGCCAAGCCTGAAGCATTTTTCAGTGCTGACCACGACTTTAGTCAGCTGCTTTCTCCTTTTCTGAAGAGTATAACTTACTCAGTTTATCAGTATTCTTGTCACAAGATTCCTGTGAGTTGTTCTAAATTAATTATTGCACAGGAAATATCTGTTACTGCTGGGGAAAGAAATACCTGGATTCTCCTGTACACCTTAGTCCAATCAAATGATAAAATAGTTGCTGCTGCATCATGTTAAGGTGTCACCTTGTTGTCAGGTCCTCGGTGCAACGACTGTGTGGAAATTGTGGAAAGCAAGGGGTAACCATCTCTATAATCTGTAATGAGCCATTTACATAAATGGTATTTCCTATTAAGACATTTCAGAAGTGAAAATTTCATAATAGTGAGGATTAATATTTACTGTTTCTTATAGTGTTTCAGATACAATGTCTAATGATGTATAACATGTTTTCCTTTGGTTGATAGGAAAAAAAAGAAACATTTTGTTATGAAAACAGAGATTCATAAGAGGCTGAGTCAGTCAAGCAACATTTCTAATTATGTGGAGATGACCCAAAATGAATCACTTGTGCTGGGTTATTTCCAAACCATAATGACATACGGAGTGCTTGTCTTGGCTCTTAGGGCTGGGCAAGGCAGCACATGAAGCTGAGCCATTAAAATTGCCTTATTTCCCTCCTGTCTCTCTCATATATCCAACTGACACTGAAAGTCCACCTCAATATGTAAACCTTCAGAATCCCGCCAGTGTTCAAGGGCCAGTTAATCTTTATTACATTGAATAGGAATCTACAAATAGAATTTCTCCTTGGGCATGAAACTTCTATATCTTCAGATTATATGACAGTGCCATTTGCTTGATCATGGACTCTTAATATGTTACTTTTATAGACTGATAATAATGTATTTATATATAATTTTTTTATATAATATATTTATATATAATAAGATACAGAATATATTTATTTTGTATATAATATAACAATACAGACTGACAATAATAGAGACTATTCATGCAGTGTCCTATAAATTCATTAACATGATGTTTGGAAAGACAAGAGGTTTTGATGCTGATAAATTTCATTTTAAGGCCATTTCTTACCTTTTCCTCATGGTTTGCCTCTCTGCATTTTTAACTCAAAACAACACAGCAAGAAAGATACGAAGTGCTTCATCATCCTTCCTTTACATGGAAGTGATGAATCAGAAACTTTAAGTCAAGAAAATGTGTCAGGTGAGAGACAGAAGCAATGTTCAAACCCAGTGGTTCTATTGGCTTGATGATCTTTCTGCAGATGCCTGGCACCTGCTTTGAGTATCTCACTCTTTCCATAGCAGTGATTAAAATAAAATATTCTTGGTATGTACACAAAGCTGGTCTCTACTACATGAACCTCAGGGTCCCCAGACTAAGGTCAGTGGAGAGCAACTCCTGAAAACAATAAGAAGTATAATTTTATTTTTTATTTATTTATTTATTTGAGAGAGAGAGAGAGAAACAGCATGAGAGGGGATAGGGTCAGAGGGAGAAGCAGGCTCCCCGCTGAGCCGGGAGCCCGATGCGGGACTCGATCCCAGGACTCCGGGATCATGACCTGAGCCGAAGGCAGTCGCTTAACCAACTGAGCCACCCAGGCACCCAGAAGTATAATTTTAAAAATCAAATTTTACCTGTTTCAGTATCAAGCCAAGTGACAGCGAGGGAGAAGAAAATCTGACTACTGTAGAGTCAGGATGTTTCAGAAAATATTTTGGGTAAAAAAAAAAAAAAGATAAGTAACCATGATCTGTTTTCTTTTCTTCAGCCTTCCCTGAATTGTCTTACTTCATGGGAACTAAACATATTAAAATTAAATACAATGCAAGGAAAATGTTGACAAATGCTTTAATATATGTATAAATGCATTATAATAGAATACTTGACATGTGAGCAACTTTTCCAATAGTCACATGCATTGGGACTCCCTGTCATTACACAGAGTTGTTATTTCATATTTCCCAGTTTTGAATTGGCCCATTTGTGCCCATTCTTAACTTTGGGCACTTTTGCATAGCTCGTGGATATCCAAAGCAGTAAATTAAAATGATCCATAACACAACCATTTTTTCCCAGGACATAATGTTCAGGTAACAGTTTTATGTGTCTATGTGTGTATGTATGAATGTATGTATGTATTTTCTCCTGTTCTCTCCATCATAGCAGGTGCATAAAACATGAAGAAGGGATGAAGATCGGGAGGGATGATTAGGGATAGTGATAAAAAACTCCACAAGAGGGAGTATATGAAGGTAAATCTGTGGTGACATACACATGGACGCAGGCATGACTATGACCAATACTTACTGAGTATTGAACCACTTTTCTAAGTGCTTTTATGGGAATTAACTCACTTAATCCTCATAGCAACCCCATTAAGGACATACCACTATCACCTCCTTTAATAAGTGGGAAAATTGAGGAAACGAATAGTTTAAGTAAATGTTAACTTTGACCCATCATTAGATGGCTGTATTAAGATTTGAACCCAGATAGAATATCTCCAAAATACACTTAATTCCTATGCTACTCAGTGTGGATTTGAATGTGTGTGCTTTGTGTGTGGATGTACAGATGGATGTGTATATGCAAAAATATACATTTTTATACATATGTTTTTGTGAATGCACCTAATATATTTGTCTATTCATAGTAACTTGGAACCTCAAAAAGCATACTTTTGTGTCATATATACTGGCATCAAATATAACTGTGGAATAAACAGTGGTGCGTCCTAAACAAATGTAGTGTAAACATGGTCTCAAGTTATGCTAATGAACAGATAGCGTCCAGAGCAATGGACGTGCAACCTCCTCGTTCTTCTGCCCTTTTCATGGCAATTGTTTAGAATCTTGTTTGATGACATTTCAAAAGAACAAGCCAAACAGCAGTACACCCCCCCAAAAGAACGAAGAATGTTTTGTCAGGAACTCATAGGTATTAGGTTGAGAGACAAATAACTCACATTTGGGACATTTGAGGGAGATGAGCTTTATCATAATTAACTTCAGAAAATAGACTCAGCACCCATGGGCAGATGTTCAGGCAGCCGGAGTAATGCTTAGCTTTCCGGCATTTCCTCATTACAGGAGAACCTATTCACTGGTAAATAAATTGGGTATAATGGTAAGTAAAGGTAGAGAAATACAATTCTGCTCTCTGTGTCTGTGTCTGGGCTATGCTTAGGAAGAAATGAGCAATTGATTGTCCTTGGAGTGGTGTGAGTGCTCTCATGGAGGTTACTGAGTGGTGGGAATACATGGAGGGGTGTGCCCCTGCCTAGTATGGGGGCGAGGCAGAGCAGAAGTGGGGAAGAAGTTTCCAGAGAGGAGAAGACAGCATCCTGCAATCTGAGCACACTGGGCAGTTTACTGGGTGGACAGTCAAGGAGGCAGATGTAAAGGCCCTGCAAGACAATGAGCAGAAAGAGAAGGAAATCCATGCAAGCAAGGCACACACTAAAGGCTGTTAGTGTGTGTGTGTAGTTGGATATACTGTGACATGAGGTCCTTTGGTTAAGGGGTAAGATCAAAGTTTCTATCAATAGGAAGTGAGCCTATTCATGGATTTGCATGAATTACATGAATACATTTGAATTTTAACTTGAAGGCAGTGGTAATTTCCATATAGCAAAGAACCCTACGATGGGGAAAGACTGTCAGATGAGAAGTATTAAAGGTAAAGAAGTTTGTCACCTTGAGCAGTGAATTCAGCATGCAGTGTTCACATGGTGTGAGTGGGTGTGAGGATCCTCACATCTGGGCTCCTGCTGCTCTGAGCCCCAAACCCCCTTCCAACACCCAGTCCCCAGGACGCACTCTGGCTTTAATGCTCTGCATTACAGCAATTCTTTATACATTGAACAACCATTTAATTTCTGATTTCTTTCACTAAATAAGTTCCATTTGGGAAGAAATGCTGTTTGTTTTTCTTTTTTTCATTGTTAAATCTCAGACCTGAAGTAGTAAGTGCAGAATACTCTGTACTCAAAAAACCCTTGCTGAATGAATGTGTGAAGAACTCAGTGATAACAGAAACAGGAAGAAAAGGACAGATGTGAGAGGACCTTTGTCTGGCAGTATTTGACGACTGATTTAATGGAAGAAATGAAGACAGAATTAAGATGAAGTTAATTTTTTTTCAATTCTATGCTTGGTGACTAGGTGTATTTTTGAATGAATCAACTGGCATTGTGAACACAGAACAGGACTTGGTTTGTAAAGGTGTGAGGACAAGTGCAATTTCCAAACTTTTTGAATTTTAGAATTGCTGTTAAGAAATATAACTCTGACTTACTAGAGCTCATTAAAAGCAACATAGAGATTTGCATTTATAGCTGAACAACACTTTCCTTGCCGTCCTCTCCCCCAGGTCATGAATCTCAGCTGTTCCCTGTGGCAGGACAACAGCCTGTCTGTCAAGCATTTTGCATTTGCCAAGTTCTCTGAGGTCACTGAACAGTGTTTCCTTTTATTCACCCCTATCCTACTCATGTTTTTAGCATCCCTCACAGGCAATGCCCTCATAGCCCTTGCCTTCTGGACCAACTCGGGCCTCCACATGCCCATGTACTTCTTCCTGGCCAACCTGTCTCTCTTGGAGATTGGCTACACCTGCTCAGTCATACCCACGATGCTGCAGAGCCTTGTGAGTGAGGCCCGGGGAATCTCCCGGGAGGGGTGTGCTATGCAGATGTTTTTCTTCACATTTTTTGGTATCAGTGAGTGCTGTCTTTTGGCAGCCATGGCTTTTGACCGCTACATGGCCATATGCTCCCCACTCCATTATGCAACTCGAATGAGCCGTGGGGTGTGTGCCCAGTTGGCACTGGTTTCCTGGGGAGTGGGTTGCATGGTAGGCTTGGGCCAGACCAACTATATTTTCTCCTTGAACTTCTGTGGCCCTTGTGAAATAGACCACTTCTTCTGTGACCTCCCCGCTATCCTGGCTCTTGCCTGTGGTGATACATCCCATAATGAGGCTGCGGTCTTTGTTGCAGCCATTCTTTGCATTTCCAGCCCATTTTTACTAATCGTTGCTTCCTATGGCAGAATCCTAGCTGCTGTGCTGATCATGCCCTCACCGGAAGGCCGCCATAAAGCTCTTTCCACCTGTTCTTCCCACCTGCTTGTAGTGACGCTCTTCTACGGCTCTGGGTCTGTCACCTACTTGAGACCCAAGGCCAACCATTCACCAGGAATGGATAAACTCTTAGCTCTGTTCTACACAGTGGTGACATCCATGCTCAATCCCATCATCTACAGTTTACGGAACAAGGAGATCAAGGCAGCTCTCCAGAGAATCCTGGAGAAAAAAGTTTTGACTTGTGGGTAGATCCTAGAGGACCATGCAAATCTGCTCTTTGAAAAGATGCACACTCAACCCAAGAGTAAAGAAAAAAACAAAGTCAATGTTCTCTGCAACCTATTTTGTAAGAACCTTTTTAAATAATAGTAACTATAATTTTGGAGACACCTCTCTACTCACAGTCAAACTTCTGATTGATAAATTCTGGAAGGAAGTTGGCTACCAAAGAATTTTAATTTCTGAGTCCAACACTAGACAGTTTTCCAAAATATGTCAGTCTAGGCTTACTGTTTAGATTGTCAGATTATATCTCAGAAGTCTGGACAATTCTTATTCTATACTCTTAGGCATTTTCTAGGCCTTGAGGGTCACATCTGACTCTGCCCTGGTCTCTGGGGGAAATGTTCCCACATATGTCTGTCCCACATGACTCTCAATTTCCAAAAACTCCATGAAGCACATTATTTCCTTCCATAAAAAATGTTTTAAACACTTCAACCTTGGGCGCCTGGGTGGCTCAGTTGGTTAAGCGACTGCCTTCGGCTCAGGTCATGATCCTGGAGTCCCTGGATGGAGTCCCGCATCAGGCTCCCTGCTTGGCAGGGGGTCTGCTTCTCCCTCTGACCCTCCCCCCTCTCATGTGCTCTCTCTCATTCTCTCTCTCTCAAATAAATAAATAAAATCTTTAAAAAAAAAAACACTTCAACCTTAATTAGAATTAATTCTTTCGGTGAGTTGCATGTACTATAAAAATATATAAACATGCCAAAAAAAGTAGACACATGTCTGAGGTATTTGTTGCAGAATATTAAAAGAAAAAAGTGGGAAATTGTTATCAAGAGTCTCCATGGTGATAAAGAGGGCACATTCTGCATGGAGCACTGGGTGTTACACGCAGACAATGAATCATGGAACACTTCATCTAAAACTAGTGATGTAATGTATGGTGATTAACATAACATAATGAAAAAAAAAAAGAGTCTCCATGGTGAAAATGTTTTTAAAAAGAAAATCAGGGGCACCTGGGTGGCTCAGTCATTAAGTGTTCCCCTTCGGCTCAGGTCATGATCCCAGGGCCCTGGGATTGAGCCCTGCATCAGGCTCCCTGCTCAGCAGGAAGCCTGCTTCTCCCTCTCCCACTCCTCCTGCTTGTATTCCCTCTCTCACTGCCTCTCTCTCTCTGACAAATAAATAAATAAAATCTTTAAAAAAAAGAAAAGAAAAAGAAAACCATATTTAAATTCAAGGAGAAAAGGAGAAAAATGAACTAAAAATAATTAACATAAGTAATTTTAAAGATTGTTATGTAATTTACACAATTTGCATATGTGCAAATGAATTCTGACTCCATGTGTTTGAAAATCATCCACACACTTGCTCTGAAGAGAAATAAGCTGTAGGCATCTGGAGAGACATTGCCTGGGATGTGAGCACCTAGTTCTCAGGGAAGTGCTGTGATGTATGAGGGGTTGGTAACTACTCATGTAGTAGCTGTAATAAGACAGAGCAGAGGTCTGTGACTTAATCACTGTGTACGATGAATAGTCCTGGGTGTGATGGAGAGCCTGGTCCCCTAGTTAGCAATGCTGTATTGTACCCTTGATGAGTGCTGAGACAGTAGCTCTCAAGTGTTCTCACCACACACACAAGCACTGTGAGGTGAGGGGTGTGTTAATAACTTGATTGTGCTAATCACTTCACAATACAATGTGTATCAAATCATCACATTATTTACCTTAAAGTCATGCAGTTTTACTTGAGATATAAATCTCAATTAGCTGGAAAAGATCAAAGAATGTGATAATTCTATCAGAGGATAATAGTGATGATCACCAAGATGTGTTTTGCTAGATATCCCTACTTTATAAAAACTGCCCAACTCATTCAAACACCTAATTTATGTATAATATAAATATTAAAATATTTAATTGTGGCCATTCTTATTAAAACAAATATAATACATGCTTTTCAGAGCCAATGGATAAAATATATAAAAATATAAAAAATGAGGGGGGAAAAGATGGTGGAGGAGTAGGGGCCCTATTCCAACCGGTCCCCTGAATTGAGCTGGATATCTACCAGACTGCTCTGAACACTCATGAAATCAGCCTGAGATGTAAGAAGATAGGAGCTGGAGTTCTACAAACAATATCCTAGGCAGTTGGTTTCGAGGTACAAAGTGGGAAACAGTGATTCTGCAGGCAGGTATCAGAGGATAAACAGAAGGGAGCCTGGCCATGGGGATCCTACACTGCCGGTGAGCCATAGCCTTCTATGCTAGGGATGGGGCACAGGATCGCATACAGGTAGCGGCAGGAAAAGGACTTTAGGGCAGTCCTCCAGAGGGAAACCCAGAGCAGCAGGGCCACACCTGCGAACTGGGGGAAACTGGCGGTTTTAGAAACACAAAGGGGGAAGACGTGCCCCAACCTGGATGCAAGGACTGGGAGTGCTGTTGAGGGGTGCACAACCCAGGATGTTGCAGTTTATAGCAGCACAGACAGAAACGGAGATAGTGTGGCCTGGAGAGCTCACTGAAGAACAGACTGCAATCTCTCTGCTCTAAGGCAGAGGGCTGGAAACAGTCTCTTCTGCTCTGACTCTCAGAAGAGACACGGAAAGCCACCAGGGAAAGCTGCCAGAGAACAAAAGCCCCCCAAAACCGGTTTTCACTGAGCCTATCCCCCACCACAGGGGTCAGGGCAACTCTGCCCAAACAGGGTTGCCTGAGTAACAGCACAGCAGGCACCCGACACCCGCCCCCCCCAGAAGACAGAATGGGAGAACAAGAGGCCAACAACCCTAAGGTCCCTAGAAAACGGGTGCATCTTGCTTGGGTTCTGGTCAATAAATTGGACTCTATACATTTCCTCAACCACCCATCAACAGAATGACTAGGAGGACGAACTCCCAAAATAGGAAAGACACAGGGATTATGATTTATGCCACAGATTTACAAATGGATTCAGATATAACCAAGATGTCGGAGATGGAATTTAGGCTAGCAATTGTGAAGATAATAGCTAGAATGGAGAAATCAATTAATGGCAACATAGAGTCTCTAAGGGCAGAAATGAAAGGTGAATTGACAGAACTTAAAAATGCTGTCAATGAGATCCAATCTAATCTAGATAATCTAACAGCTAGAGTAAATGAGGCAGAAGAACGAATCAGTGACCTGGAAGACCATTTAATAGATAAAAAGGGAAAAGAGGAGGCCAGGGAAAAACAACTCAGAATCCATGAAAGTAGAATCAGAAAAATAAGTGACACCATGAAACGTTCCAATGTCAGAATTAATGGAATCCCTGAGGGGGTGGAGAGAGAGAGAGAACTAGAAGATATATTTGAGTAATCGTAGCTGAGAACTTCCCTAATCTGGGGAATGAACCAAACATTCATGTCCTAGAGGCAGAGAGAACCCCTCCCAAGATCAAGGAAAACAGGCCAACACCCCGGCATGTAATAGTAAAACTCGCAAATCTTAGAACCAAGGAAACCATCTTAAGGGCAGTTAGGGGGAAGAGATTCCTTACAGAATGGGAGAGAGAGGAACATCAGAATAATATCAGACCTATCTGTTTAGTAAGCCAAAAGGCCTGGCAAGCCAGAAAGGACTGGCAAGACATATTCAGGGTACTAAATGAGAAGAACATGCAGCCAAGAATACTTTATCCAGCAAGGCTATCAGTTAGAATGGATGGAGAGATGCAGAGCTTCCAAGACCAGCACAAACAAAGAATATGTGACCACTAAGCTGGTCCTGCAAGAAATATTAAGGGGGGTTCTATAAAAGGAGAAAGACACCAAGAGTGATATACAACAGAAATTTACAGGGACAATCTATAAAAACAATGTATTCACAGGCAACATGATGACAATAAATTCATATCTTTCAATAATCACTCTCAATGTGAATGGTCTAAATACTCCCATAAAATGGCACAGGGTTGCAGATTGGATAAAAAGACAGGACCCATCCATATGCTGCCTACAAGAGACTCATTTTGAACCTAAAGATACATCCAGACTGAAAGTGAAGGGCTGAAGATCCATCTTCCATGCCAGTGGACCTCAAAAGAAAGCTGGGGTGGAAATTCTTACATCAGACAAATCAGATTTTAAACAAAAGACTGTAGTTAGAGACACAGAAGGACACTATATCATTCTTAAAGGGTCTATCCAACAAGAAAATCTAACAATTGTAAATATCTATGCCCCCAACATGGGACCAGCCATCTACATAAGCCAACTATTAACCAGAATAAAGAGTCATACTGATACCAATACATTAATTGTAGGAGACCTCAATACTCCACTCTCAGCAATAGACAGATCACCTAAGCAGAAAATCAACAAAGAAACAAGAGCTTTGAATGACACACTGGACCAGATGGACCCCATAGATATATACAGAACATTCCACCCTAAAACAACAGAATACTCATTCTTCTCGAGCACACATGGAACTTTCTCCAGAATAGACCACATACTGGGTCACAAATCAGGTCTCAACCACTACCAAAAGGTTGAGATTATTCCCTGCACATTCTCAGACCATAATGCTTTAAAACTGGAACTTAATCACAAGAAAAAATTTGGCAGAAATTTAAACACTTGGAAGCTAAAGACCACTCTGCTCAAGAATGCTTGTGTCGGGGCGCCTGGGTGGCGCAGACGGTTAAGCGTCTGCCTTCGGCTCAGGTCATGATCCCAGGGTCCTGGGATCGAGTCCTGCATTGGGCTCCCTGCTCCTTGGGAGCCTGCTTCTCCCTCTGCTTCTCTCTTTCTCTCTCTCTCTCATGAATAAATAAATAAAATCTTAAAAAAAAAATGCTTGGGTCAACCAAGAAATCAAAGAAGACCTTAAACAATTCATGGAAATCAATGAGAAAGAAAACACATCGGTCCAAAACCTATGGGATACTGCAAAGGTGGTCCTAAAGGGGAAATACATAGCCATCCAAGCCTCACTCAAAAAAATAGAAAAACCCCAAATTCACCAACTAACTCTACACCTTAAAGAATGAGAGTAAAAGCAACAAACGATGCCTAAGCCACGCATTAGAAGAGAAATAATTAAGATTAGAGCAGAGATCAATGAATTAGAAACCAGAAACACAGTAGATCAGATCAACAAAGGTAGAAGCTGGTTCTTTGAAAGAATTAATAAGATTGATAAACCACTGGCCAGACATATCCAAAAGAAAAGAGAAAGGACCCAAATGAATAAAATTATGAATGGAAGGGGAGAGATCATGACTAACACCAAGGAAATAGAAACAATTATTAGAAATTATTATCAACAACTCTATGCCAATAAACTGAGCAATCTGGATGAAATGGAGGCCTTCCTGGAAACCTATAAGCTGCCAAGACTGAAACAGGACGAAATTGACAACCTGAATAGGCCAATAACCAGAATGAGATTGAAGCAATGATTAAAAACCTCCCCAAAAACAAGAGTCCAGGGCCTGATGGATGCCATGGGGAATTCTACCAAACATTCAAAGAAGAAATAATACCTATTCTACTGAAACTGTTTCAAAAAACAGAAACAGAAGGAAAACTTCCAAACTCATTCTATGAGGCCAGCATTACCTTAATCCCCAAACAGGCAAAGACCCCATCAAAAAGGAGAATTTCAGAATGATATTCCTGATGATGGATTCCACCATTCTCAAGAAAATCCTAGCTAATAGGATCCAACACTACATTAAAAGGATCATCCCCCACAACCAAGTGGGATTTATCCCCGGGATGCAAGTGTGGTTCAACATTCGCAAATCAATCAATGTGATAGAACACATTAATAAGATGAGAAAGAAGAACCATATGGTCCTCTCAATTGATGCAGAAAAAGCATCTGACAAAATACAGTATCCTTTCCTGAGTAAAACTCTCCAGAGTATAGGGATAGAGGGAACATTCCTCAAGCTCATAAAATCCATCTACGAAAAACCCACAGCGAATATCTTCCTCAATGGGGAAAAGCTGAGAGCCTTTCCCTTAAGATCAGGAACACGTCAAGGGTGCCCACACTCACCACTGTTGTTCAACATAGTACTAGAAGTCCTAGCAACTGCAATCAGACAACAAAAAGAAATAAAATGTATTCAAATTGGCAAAGAAGAAGTGAAACTCTCTCTTTTCGCAGACGACATGATACTTTATGTGGAAAACCCAAAAGACTCCACCCCCAAATTACTAGAACTCATACAGCAATTCAGTAATGTGGCAGGATACAAAATCAGTGCACAGAAATCAGTTGCTTTCTTATACACTAACAATGCAACTGTAGAAAGAGAAATTAGAGAAACGATTCCATTTACAATAGCACCAAAAACCATAAGATACCTCAGAATAAACCTAACCAAAGAGGTAAAGGATCTATACTCTAGGAACTACAGAACACTCATGAAAGAACTGGAAGAAGACACAAAAAGATGGAAAAACACTCCATGCTCATGGATCAGAAGAATAAACATTGTTAAAATGTCTATGCTGCCCAGAGCAATCTATACCTTCAATGCCATCCCAATCAAAATTCCAATGACATTATTCAAAGTGCTGGAACAAGCAATCCTAAAATTTGTATGGAATCAGAAAAGACCCTGATTCACCAAGCATATGTTGAAAAAGAAAAACAAAGCTGATGGATGTTGCCCGATTTCAAGCTATATTACAAAGCCATGATCACCAAGACAGCATGGTACTGGCACAAAAACAGACATACAGACCAATGGAACAGAATAGAGAGCCCAGTTATGGACCCTCAACTCTGTGGTCAAATAATCTTCGACAAAGCAGGAAAAAATATGCAATGGAAAAAAGACAGTTTCTTCAATAAATGGTGCTGGGAAAATTGGACAGCCACATGCAGAAGAATGAAACTCAATCACTCTCTAACACCATACACAAAGATAAACTCAAAATGGATGAAAGACCTCAATGTGAGACAGGAATCCATCCAAATCCTAGAGGAGAACATAGGCAGTAACCTCTTTGACATCGCCCACAGCAACTTCTTTCAAGATACATCTCCAAAGCCTAGTGAAACAAAAGCAAAAATGAACTTTTGGGACTTCATCAAGATAAAAAGCTTCTGCACAGCAAAGGAAACAGTCAACAAAACAAAGACACAACCCACAGAATGGGAGAAGATATTTGCAAATGACACTACAGATAAAGGGCTGGTATCCAAGATCTATAAAAAACTTCTCAAACTCAACACCCAAAAAACAAATAATCAAGTCAAGAAATGGGCAAAAAAGACGTGAACAGACACTTCTCTGAAGAAGACATACAAATGGCTAACAGACAGATGAACAAATGTTTATCATCATTAGCCATCAGGGAAATTCAAATCATAACCATACTGAGATACCACCTTACACCAGTTAGAATGGCAAAAATTGACAGGGCAAGAAACTACAAATATTGGAGAGATTGTGGAGAAAGGGGAACCCTCTTACACTGTTGGTGGGAATGCTAGTTGTTACAGCTACTTTGGAAACAGTGTGGAAGTGCCTCAAAAAATTAAAAATAGAGCTACCCTATGACCCAGCAATTGCATTCCTGGGTATTTACCCCAAAGACACAGATGTAGTGAAAAGAAGGGCCATATGCACCCCAATGTTCACAGCAGCAATGTCCGCAATAGCCAAACTGTGGAAAGAGCCGAGACGCCCTTCAATAGATGAATGGATAAAGAAGATGTGGTCCATATATACAATATTACACAGCTATCAGAAAGGATGAATATCCACCATTTGCATTGACATGGATGGGACTGGAGGAGATTATGCTAAGTGAAATAAGCAGAGAAAGTCAATTATCATATGGTTTCACTTATTTGTGGAACATAAAGAATAGCATGGAGGACATTAGGAGAAGGAAGGGAAAAATGAAGGGTGGGAAATCAGAGGTAGAGACGAACCATGAGAGACTATGGACTCTGAGAAACAAACTGAGGGTTTTAGAGGGTAGGGTGGAGGGGGGATTGGTTAGCCGGGTGATGGGTATTAAGGAGGGCACATACTGCATGGAGCACTGGGTGTTATATGAAAACAATGAAGTGTGGATCACTACATCAAAAACTAATGATGTATTATTGCACTACTGGGTATTTACCCCAAAGATACAAAAGTAGGGATCCGAAGGGGTACGTGCACCCCGATGTTTATAGCAGCAATGTCCACAATAGCCAAACTGTGGAAAGAGCCAAGATGTCCATCGACAGATGAATGGATAAAGAAGATGTGGTATATATATACAATGGAATATTATGCAGCCATCAAAAGGAATGAGATCTTGCCATTTGCAACGACGTGGATGGAACTGGAGGGTATTATGTTGAGTGAAATAAGTCAAAAAGAGAAAGACATGTATCATATGATCTCACTGATATGAGGAATTCTTAATCGCAGGAATCAAACTGAGTGTTGTTGGAGTGGGGGTTGGGGTGGGAGGGATGGGGGGACTGGGTGATAGACACTGGGGAGGGTATGTGCTCTGGTAAGCGCTGTGAATTGTGCAAGACTGTTGAATCTCAGATCTGTACCTCTGAAACAAATAATGCAATATATGTTAAGAAAAAAAAAGAAGAAGAAGAAGAAGAAGAAGAAGAAGAAGGTAGCGGGAGGGGAAGAATGAAGCGGGGGAAATCGGAGGGGTAGACGAACCATGAGAGACGATGGACTCTGAAAAACAAACAGGGTTCTGGGGGGGGGGGATGGGAGGATGGGTTAGCCTGGTGGTGGGTATTGAGGAGGGCACATTCTGCATGGAGCACTGGGTGTTGTGCACAAACAATGA
Source organism: Mirounga angustirostris (assembly GCF_029215605.1). Taxonomy (NCBI): domain Eukaryota; kingdom Metazoa; phylum Chordata; class Mammalia; order Carnivora; family Phocidae; genus Mirounga; species Mirounga angustirostris. The sequence goes on along the minus strand of NW_026991716.1, from coordinate 557,066 downwards.
ATCATGGAACACTTCATCTAAAACTAATGATGTAATGTATGGGGATTAACATAAGAATAAAAAATAAATAAATAAAAATAAATAAATAAAAAATAAAAAAATAAAAAAAACTAATGATGTATTGTATGGTGACTAACATAACATAATAAAATAAAAAATATATATATATATAAATTAAAATTTAATTCATTTCTATTCCTTCCATGCAGGAATAACCAATGTACATATTTGGTTTATTTTATTTTAGCCTTTTGCTTTCTGCTTACTACATACACACACACACACACACACATGCACTCAAGTCCCTTCTCATGACAGATTATGTTGTCAAAACATATATATTATTTTGAAAGCAGTTCAAAATATATTTTAAAAATCAAAAACTAATAATGTACTATATGTTGGTTAATTGAACATAATAATAATTTTAAAAAGTACCAAAAATGCAACTTCTCGAATATTTAGTGTTTGTTTTAAATATCTACCTTGTCATGAATTAACTTATCATCCATATTTTTGTTATTAAATACTGCTGAATGTTAATAATAGTGAGAAATTCTTTGCTAACTTCGATCCTCAAACCCTCTACCCTTTGGTTTCAAAGAGGCTTTGAAGTGCATTCTCTTCAGCACCAGCTCTGACAGCAGCACCAACCATAGGATAACCACCATTCACTGGATTCTGAATATATAAAAGGGCAGCTCAAGCTCCTTCAATGTTTGACCTTAAAAGCCACCCATGTACTATTGTTCTCATTCTACACATGTGGAGACCAAGGAACAGAGGCTGGAGCTTCTCACCCCCAGGAGTCAGCAAGGACCAGCATCGGCCACAAATTCCAGAAAGTTTATTCCGTTAATTCTGATTCCCTGTGTCCTCTTTCCCCAGGATAAATAAGAGTGAAAAGATCAGAGACTGTCTCTGCTGGGAAGGGACAGCCTTGGTGTCCAGGCTTCTTCCTAACGTGTGAGACTTTTTTGAAGGGGTGATTTTCTTTTTCTTTTTTGAAAGCCTCTCCTTTGGTTTTAATCAGCATATGCAATGTAAACAGTAACTTCTGATTTCTATTTAAGAGTAATCCCAAAGAAAACCTAAATACATTTACCTACTATCCTCAAAGTACACACATAAACTGTTTACCTCTTGTTTACATAAAAATCCAGTCACCAGCATGTTGTCTTAGAGCAAAATTCTCAAACAAATAGATTTTTAGAATGTGCTAAAAAGTTTGATTCAATAATGGATGAACCGGCAGAAGATCAAAGCCAGGTGGCCCAGGGCTGAACAATAAGGAAATATAGGCAGAGAGAGAGAGAGTTTGAAAAGGAATTTATTAATTTTGTAAGTCTTAGAGTTATTTTCTATACCATGTTACAAAATTATAACATATCATCAGCCTCTCTAGGTCTGCCTGTCTCTTTACAGAACGGACAACCAGGGCTTGGTTTGCCAATTGTCAGCAGAGGGCCAAATCTGACCTGCTGCCTGTTTGTGTAAGTAAGGTTTAATTGAAGCCCAACCAGCCCCTCATTGACATACTGCCTAGGGGCTGCTTTCCTGCTGTGCCTGCAGAGTTTAGTGCTTGCTACAGAGATCTCAGCCACTAGGTGCCTGCCTCTTACAGGAAACCTCCACATGTAACAAACATACCAAGGACATGCATGGTGTGGAAATTTTTGGATCCTGATTTGAACAAACCAAAGATAAAAAGACATCTTTAAGACAGTTAAAATATAAACATGGGCTGATGGATTATAATAAGGAAATATTGTTCATTTTCATTCTAAATTATTTACATCTGCAATGATACGATACCTGTGATTTACTTTTTTTTTTTTAAGTTACAGCAAAAAAACTGTGGGAGGAAATATTTGAAACAAAATCGGCGTGATGTTGATAATTGTTAATTTACTTGCTGTGTCCCTGGGTTTATCTTACCTTCTTCTACCTCTGTTTACTATGCTTGAAATGTTCACACATAAAGAACAGTCATACTTTGTCCATCATGTGTTACTGATTTTATCTTGATTTCATTTTTCTCAGATAAAATGCTTCTATGCATTTAACTTTTGAAATGTGTTCAGACTTGCTTTGTTATTCACTATGTGGTCAGCCTGTTGTGGATGTTCTGTGTATGCTTGAAAAATGATCATGTGTGCTTGTTAGCTGTAGTCTTCTCTCTGTATTTATGAGGTGAATTTTGCTGTGTTGTTCATACTTCCTGCATACTCCCTCACTCATGTGTGTGTCCTTTCTACCAGTGATTCATCCAACTCCAGCTGTGGATTTCTCTAGTGCCTTTGCTATTTGTCTGATTTTGCTTCATATTTTGAAGCTATGTTACAGGATGTTACAGGGTGTATGTAAGTCCAGGAGTATTATAACTTCCAAGTTGATTAAATATGCTATCAGGATAAGACTTCCTCTTTATTCCTGGTAATAGTTCTCCCCTTAAACTCTCCTTCATCTGGTATTAGCATGACTGTGCGGGCTTTCTTTTGGCCACCGTCTAGGGTATGTCTTTTTTGTATCCTTTACACTCATCCCCAAATGTAGTTTTTATCTTAGTCTCCAAAAAAATGTACTATGAAAATGTTTGTGTTTATTTGGACAGTTTAAGCCATTTATGTTTATATAATTTATAATAAAATTTATACACATACTTTAATATAATTTATGTAATTGCTGGAGTTGATAGCTACTATTTTTCTATGTGATTTCTACTTGTCTGATTTATTGCTTGCCTCTTCTTCTATTGCAGTTATATTTTTATAATTAATTAGTTTTATGATACTTTCCTCACCTACATGCTTGTTAACAATACATTAGTGGGGCACCTGGGTGGCTCAGTTGGTTAAGCGACTGCCTTCAGCTCAGGTCATGATCTCAGGGTCCTGGGATCGAGTCCCACATCGGATTCCTGGCTCGGCAGGAAGCCTGCTTCTCCCTCTCCCACTCCCCCTGCTTGTGTTCCTGCTCTCGCTGTCTCTGTCTCTGTCAAATAAATAAATAAAATCTTTAAAAAAACAAAAAACAAAAAAAAACAATACATTCGTGTATTATTCTTCTAGTGGCTATCTTAGACATTCCAAGATACATCTTTGATCTGTGATAGGCTGAAGTAAGTTAGTGCTTTTACCAATAAATTTGTTTTCTCCATTAAGTGATTCTGGCTGATTTCCAGTCTATGCTGTTAAATGAAAAAAAAAAACAACCCCTAGGATAGACAGGGCCAAATCTTTCAGACCTACCAGGTGAAAATGACACCAATGATTTTAAAGGATTTTTCTAAGATTATATTCACCGATCACATAGAGTAAAATAAGAAATCAATAACAATATAAGAGCACCCGAAAAAGAGATATCATTCACAAAATCACAGTCAAACATCCCATGAGTTTGGATTCTACAGACCACATTCCTAAATAATTTCAAGTTACAGAATCAATAGAAATTAAATTTACAAAGCATTTATAACTAAACTTTCACAAAAATACATAATGTATGGCTTGCAACAGTACTTAAAGGGTGTTTATTGATTTAAATGCAGAAAAATTTTGCATTCTCAATTAATTTTTGTAGTTTTTAATGGGCACACCTTTTCACAGAAGGATTCCATGGGTAGTTACCAACCACACAGGATCACTAGTATGAAAGTTCATAAAAACTAGCATATAACCACAAGAATGTTTATTGCAAATAAAAAATTTGAAACAATATAAATATTCTTAACTAAATACAATGAGATACATGCATATAATTAATCTCAATACTTCTATGAATAGCTCTTAAAGAAACCAGTGTAGGTGATGAATAGAGTTTAATATTATTTCTGTAAATTTACAAACACCAATATTTATATATTTTTTTCTTTAAAATATTTTTAAATGTTTTTGGAAAAGTACAAAGAAACTGATAATCATACCTCTAGGTATAACTGCTAAAATGTAGAAAATATATGGAAAATAATAAAATTTTTCATCTTAGCGTGGACATAAGGATATCATTTTTATTAGTTTTTTTCATTTATTGCCTACTTGAAAATATAAGATTTTAAATGATTTGGATAATGGATTTGGATTATGTCTAAGCAGGCTCCAGAATTAAAGCCATGCTGTGAAAAAGCAAAGAAATTGAAAAGATGATTGTCTTATATATACAAATACATGACAGACAATACATGTAATAGGTAAATTGAAAGATACATCTAGTGAGCAAGGATCTGAGAGAGAGGGTGTACAGAATTGGAGACATAAAGATTAGTTAGAATTTTCATACAGGAACAGCAAGACACGCTTATGATTAATATTCATTCTTTTCCTACGAAGCCAATAATGACTGACTTGATAGCGGCATTAAGGAGAACTTCTGTGATCTCCTGGGGCACCTGGGTGGCTCAGTCGTTAAGTGTCTGCCTTTGGCTCAGGTCATGATCCCAGGGTCCTGGGATTGAGCCCAGCGTCAGGCTCCCTGCTCCGTGGGAAGCCTGCTTCTCTTTCTCCTGCTCCCCCTGCTTGTGTTCCCTCTCTCGCTGTGTCTCTCTCTGTCAAATATATAAATAAAATCTTTAAAAAAAAGAAAAAAAGGAGGGGCGCCTGGGTGGCTCAGTTGGTTAAGCGACTGCCTTCAGCTCAGGTCATGATCCTGGAGTCCCAGGATCAAGTCCCGCATCGGGCTCCCTGCTCAGCAGGGAGTCTGCTTCTCCCTCTGACCCTCCCCCCTCTCATGTGCTCTCTCTCTGTCTCTCAAATAAATAAATAAAATCTTAAAAAAAAAAAAAAGAAAAGAAAAAACACGAATTCGGCCATCGAATGTAATCCACTGACATTTCATAAAATAATTGTGTAAAATTCATCAGTGTCCTTTAAACTATTAGTTTGCACAGATTAGGAAATATAAACATTTGTCCCTCTGAATGGTCAGTTCTGGGGTTTCCAAATGACTGTGGTAGATGGATTACCTGTGGGGTCCAGGTATTTTTTTACAAATAAAAAACAAATAAAAATCTCCAATGAAAATTTCTGATTTTCTCTTAAATACATTGACTAGAAAATAAAAACATATTTCTTAGCGCCCTCAGCCCTTATACCTGATCTCACGCAATCATTACATAATTTAGTTTAAAGGGAATAAGCTGTTTATTTTCCTCGGCACCTGGGGCAACAATCAGTTGCATTTTGAACTTTTGTTGAGAGGAGACCATTATCAACCCTTCTTCCAGAATTGTAACAAAAGGAGGAAGCTGATACTGGTAGTCTCAGTGTTTAGCATTTGTTTCCCTGGCCAAGTACTTTGGTGCTAAAATCAAACCCTGAATACCCTGATGCCCCCAAAATGACCATGGCTTTAGCTGCTGGGCTTCCTTGCCTGTACAGTAAGGAGGGAAAGTTGGGGCTGCTGTGTGTCTATGACAAAGACAGTGGGTGAGTGGCCTCACGTCACGATGCTTTCCTGGGGCATTTCTGTTCCAAGAATAACCATTATTTTCCAAGGAGACTCCCACTGAAACAAACTCTGCTTTCACATTTCTCTTAACCAAGATGCTGATGAGGGGATTTACATCTGCAAAGAGAAGGAGGTAGGCATTTTTCCATGGCTAAAAATATAGTAAATGTTGGGCCACATGCACACCTGATTCTGTTCACTGCTAAAGGGAACCAGCTCTGGATTCCCTCCACTTATAAAATAAATTTCCTTTATTTTTTCCATACATGAGAAAAAAATCCCCACCTTCTAGAAGAATGACCATCCAGCTGTAGCAGCTGTTGGTGGTTGTGATGAAAAGTTCAATCCCTATCACAGATCTGGGACAGGCTCTGGAGAAACCACGTGTGGGCAGTCTGTCAGTTCAGCCTGTCCTACAGGTGGATGGAGGTTGGCCTGTTCACTCAGCACACATCTCTGGAGCTCCTTCCCAGGTGGCTTACCGTCTATATCAGAGGAAGAGGCAGGTCTCTGGAGATAGAAGAGCCTCAGGGGCTTGTGCTTCTGTTTCACTGGAAGACAATTGATTGTATGCCACCTTCTGAACACACACACGGGTACGTACACACACACGTACCCATAACAGGTGTCTCTGTTATCATAATGGCTACCTCTGTCATCAGAGACAGGATGACAGATGGAGGGGCAGTCAGAATATACTTCAGCTCTACTCATCATGTACTGTGCAAGGCCAGGAAAGTCACTCACCTACTTTCTACAACATGGGTTGGTGTCTCCTTGCTGACACCAAGGTCGTCAGATTCCAGGGATTCTACAGGATGGGAAATGGGGCTATTGGGCTGTGAACATGTTTTTTCCTCCAGGAAAAGTGAAGAGTGACCCTAAAGAAAATTCAGGGATCAGCAGGGCTGCCTCTCCCACCACAGGCCTGGAGGAGGGGGGCAACGTTTCCCCTCTGCAGTCTCGAAGTGGGGGACCAGCTCTGTGGTGGACATTGCCTAGGCAGGGGGGCAACATGGCAGACACAGGGACTGAGCACTGATGCCCCAGCCAGCCTGGAGGCCAGAGGGTCAAGACAAAGAGGATCATTCAAACCCTTAAAACTGAATGGAATTTGTCTCTTGTTTTCTTGGCATTCAGGCACTGCAAATAGGTTTGTGTAAACCATCTTTGAAACCATAAATAAAGCAATGAAGGTGGAAAACTGTTTCTGCTTTCTTGGTTGCAATGGCATTATTCCTGATGACAGGATTGCATTTATATTTGTGTTTTGGAATGTGTTGATCTGTTCATGTCATGGTTCATGGACATTATTGCTATTAAAAATAAATCTTAAAGATTTGGCCAAAAAAAATTAAAGTATGTAAATTATGTTATTTTCTCGAGGTGATGGAAATAATATTTTTATACTTGCATTTGATCTGAGTATTTGTTGAAATAGCTAAAATAGGACTTCTAATCACTAAAGCTAAAAACATCAATCTGGCATAAATTAATATTTTACGTTAAACACTTTTAGGAATATGCAGAATATGGGAATCTACATAGCATGATTTTCAAGTTTCCTGAGTGGAATTTATTAGTGAAATTTGAAACATCTGGCTCTAGACGGTAAAATTTCTTAATTTAGGGGACACTTACACACTCTTGGTAGGAATGTAAAATGGGGGGGTGCCTGGGCTGGACTGAAATGGCTCAGTCATTTCAGTGTCTGAACTTGATCTCAGCTCAGGTCTTGATCTCAGGGTCATGAGTTCAAGCCCCACATTGGGCTCCACACTGGGCATGGATCCTACTTTAAAAAGAAAAAGAAAAAAGAATGTAAAATGGTACAGCCATTATGGAAACCAGTATGATAGTTACTCCAAATATTAAAATGGAACTCCCATATGATCCAAGAATCCATCCAACCCTTGGATATATATCTAAAGACCTGATATCAGCGACACACTCTCATGTTCAAAGCAGCATTCTTCACCTCAGCCAAGATATGGAAGCAACCTAAATGTCCATGAGTAGATGAAAGGATAAAGTAGGTGTGGTTGATACACACACACACACACACAGGAATATTATGCAACCACGAGAAGGTGGTGATCTTGCCATTTGTGACAACGTGTATGAATCAGGAGGGCTTTATGCTAAATGAAATAAGTCATACGGAGAAAGACAAACACTGTATGGTATCACTTATGTGTGGAATCTAAACAACAAAACAAACAAACAAAAAGGCTGATTTCATAGACACAGAGAACAAAAGGGTGGTTTCTGTGGCTGCGAGGAGGGGGAAATGGAGTAATGCAGGTCAAAGGGCACGAATTTTGAGTGATGAAAGATCAGTTCTACTGAGCTAATGTCAGCATGTGATAACAGGTGGCAATGCAACACTGCCTAGTTGAGAGTGCTGGGACCAGAACTTAGGGCCCTCACCACACACACACAGAGGTAGCTCTGCTAACCAGGTGAGGGGATGGGTGTGTCATCCTGACCTTGGTAATCACTCCATAGTGTATATGAAGTCATCACGTTGTGCACTTTACACGCAGGTCTCCCTGACCTATGGCAGGGGTATACCTGATACACCCATCAGAAGTTGAAAATATTGTAAATCAAAAATGCATTGAATGCATCTAACCTTCCAAACATCACAGCTCAGGATGCTTACAGGAGCCCTCAGTTGGGCAAAACGTTCTCACACGTCTGTTTTATGAGAAAGTACTAAGTATCTCCTGTAGCACATTGCATACTGTACTGATGGTGACAAACAGGATGCTGTGGGGGTGCAGATTGGTTGTCAGTGAATCAGTCCTTGACCTTCAGGATCACAGGGCTGACAGAGCTGTCCCTGCTCAGCATCACAAGAGAGGATCGTAGGGGGCAGGTCACCAGCCTGGGAGAAGATCCAAATTCAAAATTCTAAGTACAATTTCTACTGAATGTGTATCCCTTTTGCACTATCGTAATGTTGAAAACTGTTAAGTTGAATCATCCTAAATTGGGGTCTATCAGTGTATACAGTTATATTTGTCAATTATTCCTCAATAAAATTAGAAAAATAAAATTTTAGAACTTTATTCACCCCATTTCAGACAAAATTTTGCTTTTTGAAATATAAACATACCTGAATAAAATGACAAATATAGCTTTCATTACTCCAAAAAGTGAATGACTCAATGCCATACTGACTTAAAAGAAAATTTGGGTGACTGGTAAAAGAAAATAATGATGACATTATTAAAAAAAAAAAAGGTAAGTGAAGAGATATGATGAAATATGTTACAAGCCAGACTGTTTTTATTGTGCAGAAGAATGTAAAATGGGTGACAAACACATATTTTGCCTTTTCATGATTTTACCAAATGCCAATGCATTGTCTTTAACTAAATGGTTATGTGTAGGTAAGTTGTACCTTAATATTTACCTTATTTTATCTAAATATTTTTATTGAAATCGTTTATCATTTTCTATTTTTTAATTTAAATTCAATTAATTAACATAAAGGGCTGGTATCCAAGATCTATAAAGAACTTCTCAAACTCAACACCCAAAAAATAAATAATCAAGTCAAAAAATGGGCAGAAGACATGAAAAGACACTTCTCTGAAGAAGACATACAAATGGCTAACAGACACATGAAAATATGTTCATCATCATTAGCCATCAGGGAAATTCAAATCAAAACCACATTGAGATACCACCTTACACCAGTTAGAATGGCAAAAATTGACAGGGCAAGAAACAACAAATGTTGGAGAGGTTGTGGAGAAAGGGGAACCCTCTTACACTGTTGCTGGGAATGCAAGTTGGTACAGCCACTTTGGGAAACAGTGTGGAAGTGCCTCAAAAATTTAAAAATAGAGCTATCCTATGACCCAGCAATTGCACTCCTAGGTATTTACCCCAAAGACACTGATGTAGTGAAAAGAAGGGCCATATACACCCCAATGTTCATAGTAGCAATGTCTGCAATAACCAAACTGTGGAAAGAGCTGAGATGCCCTTCAACAGATGAATGGATAAAGAAGCTGTGGTCCAGGGGGGCGGAGCAAGATGGCGGAGGAGTAGGAGACCTGGATTTCCTCTCCTCTCAGGAATTCAGCTGGATAGGGATCAAACCATTCTGAACACCTACAAACTCAATAGGAGATCAAAGAAAAGAATAGCAACAACTCTCTGAACAGAAAAGCGACCACTTTCTGGAAGGTAGGACGTGCGGAGAAGTGAATCCGAGGTGATATTTGGGAGGATAGATGGCGGGGGAGGGGCCTCCGTCTGCCGCTTCTGGCAAGTGATAGAGCCGCGGAGCACAAAATCGGAACTTTTAGAAGTCTGCTCCGCTGAGGGACATCACTCTGGTGGCTAAGTAGGGGGTGGAACCCTCGTGGGACAGTGTGGTCTCAGGACCCTCGGGGTCACAGAAAGACCAGGGGTGCCTGAGTGCGGCAGAGCTCCCAGGTATCAGAGTGGGGAAGCCGGCTGCAGAGATGAAGCTGAGGCGTGGGCTCTCAGCTCGGGGTTGCCATAGACCGTGATCCACGGCACAGTCGGGCCACTGCTCCTCCAGCAGGGACCCAACAAGCGGCAGATCCAGGGAGACTCCCCTTCCTCCCCGGGAGGAGCAGTGCAGGAGCACACCACAGGGATCTGCTGGGCTTGGAGACTCCACACGGGGTTGGGTGCCAGAGATAGAAATGCATGGTTACAGGCCCGGTGAGCACAGAGTGCGGCCGGAGACAGGGGAGCCGGGAGTGACTGACTGCTTTTCTCTGGGGGTGCACTGAGGAGCGGTGCCCCAAGTTCTTGGCTCCTCCAGGGTGGAGATTGGGAGGCCGCCATTTTCACTCTCCGCCTCCAAAGCTGTATGGAAAGCTTGCAGGGAACAAAAGCTCCTGAGAGCAAACCCAAGGAGATTACCGGGCAAGGGTGGGGCAATTCCGCCTCTGGCAAAGACGTTTGGGAACCACGGCAACAGGCCCCTCCCCCAGAAGATCAGCGAGAACAGCCAGGCAAGACCAAGTTTACCGATCAATGAGAATGGCAGAACTCCAGCACTAGGGGACTACTGCACATAGAATTCATGGCTTTTTTACCATGATTCTTTAGTCTTTCAAAGTTAATTTTTTTTAACTGTCTTTTTTTCTTTTCTTTTTTTTTGAATTTTTCTTTTTCCCCTTTTCAACCAACATCTTATCAATCCGTTTTTTAAAAAACATTTTTATTTTTCATTTTTAGAGTCATATTCTATCCCTTCATAGTAGTTACCCGTATTTTTGGCATATATATCTAAGTTGTTCTCTCTTTAAAATTTTGAGATAGGTTCTTCTAACAGATCAAAATATACTCTAAATCTCTAGTGTATGGTTTTTTCCTACTCCCCTGCCTGATCACATTCTCTCCCTTTTTTTTCTTTTTTTTTTAAAAATCCTCTTCTTTCTTTTTTCAAACAACTTATCAATTCCTTTTATACAATTTTTTATAATTTCCATCTTTACAGTCATATTCCATCCCTTCATCATATCAACCCTTATTTTTGTACATATATAAGTTTTTCTTTCTTTAAAATTTTGGGAGGCACTTTCTTTTAACAGACCAAAATATACCCAAAATCTAGTGTGTGGCACTGATCTATATACCAGCCTAATCATATTTGATCACATTCTGTTTTTGTTTTGTTTGTTTTGTTCTGTTTTTGTTTGTTTTTATCTTTATCTTTTACTTTTTCTTTTTCTTTTTTCTCTCTTTCCCTTTCTTTTCCCACTGCTTCAGGTCTTTTCTGATTTGTTTAGAGTATATTTTCTGGGGACGTTGTTACCCTGCTAGCATTTTGTTCTCTCATTAATCTATTCTCCTCTGCACAAAATGACAAGATGGAAAAAATCACCTCAACAAAAAGAACAAGAGGCAGTACCGACTGCCAGGGACCTACTCAATACGGACATTAGTATGAAGTCAGATCTAGAGTTCAGAATCATCACTTTAAAGATACTAGCTGGGATTGAGAAAATCATGGAAGTTATTAGAGAAACCCTTTCTGGAGAAGTAAAAGAACTAAAATCTAACCAAGTAGAAATCAAAAAGGCTATTAATGAGGTGCAATCAAATATGGGGGCGCTAACTGCTAGGATAAATGAGGCAGAAGAGAGAATCAGTGATATAGAAGACCAAATGATGGAAAATAAAGAAGCTGAGAAAAAGAGAGATAAACAACTACTGGATCATGAGGGCAGAATTCGAGAGATAAGTGATACCATAAGACGAAACAACATTAGAATAATTGGGATCCCAGAAGAAGAAGAAAGAGAGGGGGGCAGAAGGTATAATGGAGCAAATTATAGCAGAGAACTTCCCTAATTTGGAGAAGGAAACAGGCATCAAAATCCAGGAAGCACAGAGAACCCCTCTCAAAATCAATAAAAATAGGTCAACACCCTGACCCAACGACATCTAATAGTAAAACTTACGAGTCTCAGAGACAAAGAGAAAATCCTGAAAGCAGCTCGGGGGGGAGAGATATGTAACCTACAATGGTAGAAACATTAGATTGGCAACAGAACTATCCACAGAGACCTGGCAGGCCAGAAAGGACTGGCAGGATATATTCAGAGCACTAAATGAGAAAAATATGCAGCCAAGAATACTATATGCAGCTAGGCTGTCATTGAAAATTGAAGGAGAGATAAAAAGCTTCCAGGACAAATAAAAACTAAAGGAATTTGCAAACACGAAACCAGCCCTACAAGAAATCTTGAAAGGGGTCCTCTAAGCAAAGAGAGAGCCTAAAAGCAACATAGACCAGAAAGGAACACAGAAAATATACAGTAACAGTCACCTTACAGGAAATACAATGGCACTAAATTCCTATCTTTCAATAGTTACCCTGAATGTAAATGGGCTAAATGCCCCAATCAAAAGACACAGGCTATCAGATTGGATTAAAAAACAAGACCCATCGATATGCTGTCTGCAAGAGACTCATTTTAGAACCAAAGACACCCCCAGATTTAAAGTGAGGGGGTGGAAAACCATTTACCATGCTAATGGACACCAAAAGAAAGCTGGGGTGGCAATCCTTATATCAGACAAATTAGATTTTAAACCAAAGACTGTAATAAGAGATGAGGAAGGACACTATATCATACTTAAAGGATCTATCCAACAAGAAGATCTAACAATTGTAAATATCTATGCCCCTAACATGGGAGCAGCCAATTATATAAGGCAATTAATAACAAAAGCAAAGAAACACATCGACAATACAATAATAGTGGGGGACTTTAACACCCCCCTCACTGAAATGGACAGATCGTCTAAGCAAAAGATCAACAAGGAAATAAAGACTTTAAATGACACACTGGACCAAATGGACTTCACAGACATATTCAGAACATTCCGTCCCAAAGCAATGGAATACATTCTTCTCTAGTGCCCATGGAACATTCTCCAGAATCGATCACATCCTAGGTCATAAATCAGGTCTCAACCGGTACCAAAAGATTGGGATCATTCCCTGCCTATTTTCAGACCACAATGCTTTGAAACTAGAACTCAATCACAAGAGGAAAGTTGGAAAGAACTCAAATACATGGAGGCTAAAGAGCATCTTACTGAAGAATGAATGGGTCAACCAGGAAATTAAAGAAGAATTTAAAAAATTCATGGAAACCAATGAAAATGAAAACACAACTATTCAAAATCTTTGGGATGCAGCAAAGGCAGTCCTAAGAGGAAAGTATATAGCAATACAAGCCTTTCTCAAGAAACAAGAAAGGTCTCAAGTACACAACCTAACCCTACACCTAAAGGAGCTGGAAAGAGAACAGCAAATAAAGCCTAAACCCAGCAGGAGAAGAGAAATAATAAAGATCAAAGCAGAAATCAATGAAATAGAAACTAAAAGAACAGTAGAACAGATCAACGAAACTAGGAGGTGGTTCTTTGAAAGAATTAACAAGATTGATAAACCCCTGGCCAGACTTATCAAAAAGAGAAGAGAAATGACCCAAATGAACAAAATCATGAATGAAAGAGGAGAGATCACAACCAACACCAAAGAAATACAAACAATTCTAAGAACATATTATGAGCAACTCTATGCCAGCAAATTAGATAACCTGGAAGAAATGGAGGCATTCCTAGAGATGTATCAACTACCAAACCTGAACCAGGAAGACATAGAAAACCTGAACAGACCTATAACCACTAAGGAAATTGAAGCAGTCATCAAAAATCTCCCAAAAAACAAAAGCCCAGGGCCAGATGGCTTCCCAGGGGAATTCTACCAAACATTTCAAGAAGAATTAATACCTATTCTTCTGAAACTGTTCCAAAAAATAGAAATGGAAGGAAAACTTCCAAACTCATTTTATGAGGTGAGCATTACCTTGATCCCAAAACCAGACAAAGACCCCATTAAAAAGGAGAACTACAGACCAATATCCCTGATGAACATGGATGCAAAAATTCTCACCAAAGTACTAGCCAATAGGATCCAACAGTACCTTAAAAGGATTATTCACCACGACCAAGTGGGATTTATCCCTGGGCTGCAAGGTTGGTTCAACATCCACAAATCAATCAACGTGATACAATACATTAACAAAAGATTGAACAAGAATCATAGTATCCTCTCAATAGATGCAGAAAAAGCATTTGACAAAGTACAGCATCCTTTCTTGATCAAAACTCTTCAGAGTATAGGCATAGAGGGTACATACCTCAATATCATAAAAGCCATCTATGAAAAACCTACAGCGAATATCATTCTCAATGGGGAAAAACTGAGAGCTTTCCACCTAAGGTCAGGAACGCGGCAGGGATGTCCACTATCACCACTGTTATTCAACATAGTATTAGAAGTCCTAGCCACAGCAATCAGACAACAAAAAGAAATAAAAGGCATCCAAATTGGCAAAGAAGTCAAACTCTCACTCTTTGCAGATGATATGATACTTTATGTGGAAAACCCAGAAGACTCCACCCCAAAACTGCTAGAACTCATACAGGAATTCAGTCAAGTGGCAAGATATAAAATCAATGCACAGAAGTCAGTGGCATTCCTATATATACACCAACAACAAGACAGAAGAAAAAGAAATTAAGGAGTCGATCCCATTTACAATTGCACCCAAAACCATAAGACACCTAGGAATAAATCTAACCAAAGAGGCAAAGGATCTGTACTCAGAAAACTATAAAATACTCATGAAAGAAATGGAGGAAGACACAAAGAAATGGAAAAACGTTCCATGCTCATGGATTGGAGAACAAATATTGTGAAGATGTCAATGCTACCTAAAGCAATCTACACATTCAAAGCAATCCCCATCAAAATACCATCCACTTTTTTCAAAGAAATGGAACAAATAATCCTAAAATTTGTATGGAACCAGAAAAGACCCCGCATAGCCAGAGGAATGTTGAAAAAGAAAAGCAAAGCTGGCGGCATCACAATTCCGGACTTCCAGCTCTATTACAAAGCTGTCATCATCAAGACAGTATGGTACTGGCACAAAAACAGGCACATAGATCAATGGAACACAATATAGAGCCCAGAAATGGACCCTCAACTCTAGGGTCAACTAATCTTTGAGAAAGCAGGAAAGAATGTCCAATGGAACAAAGACAGTCTCTTCAACAAATGGTATTGGGAAAATTGGATAGCCACATGCAGAAGAATGAAACTGGACCATTTCCTTACACCACACACAAAAATAGACTCCAAATGGTTGAGAGACCTCAATGTGAGACAGGAGTCCATCAAAATCCTAAAGGAGAACACAGGCAGCAACCTCTTCAACCTCAGTCACAGCAACTTCTTCCTAGAAACATCACCAAAGGCAAGGGAAGCAAGGGCAAAAATGAACTATTGGGACTTCATCAAGATAAAAAGGTTTACAAAGCAAAGGAAACAATCAACAAAACCAAAAGACAACTGACAGGATGGGAGAAGATATTTGCAAATGACATATCAGATAAAGGACTAGTATCCAAAATCTATAAAGAACTCATCAAACTCAACATCCAAAGAACAAAGAATCCAATCAAGAAATGGGCAGAAGACATGAACAGACATTTTTCCAAAGAAGACATCCAAATGGCCAACAGACACATGAAAAAGTGCTCAATATCGCTCAGCATCAGGGGAATCCAAATCAAAACCTCAATGAGATACCACCTCACACCAGTCAGATGGCTAAAATTAACAAGTCAGGAAACGACAGATGTTGGCGGAGATGCAGAGGAAGGGGAACCCTCCTACACTGTTGGTGGGAATGCAAGCTTGTGCAGCCACTCTGGAAAACAGTATGGAGGTTCCTCAAAAAGTTGAAAATAGAGCTACCATATGATCCAGCAATTGCACTACTGGGTACTTGCCCCAAAGATACAAAAGTAGGGATCCGAAAGGGTACGTGCACCCCCATGTTTATAGCAGCAATGTCCACAATAGCCAAACTGTGGAAAGAGCCAAGATGTCCATCAATAGATGAATGGATAAAGAAGAGGTGGTATATATATACAATGGAATATTATGCAGCCATCAAAAGGAATGAGATCTTGCCATTTGCAATGACGTGGATGGAACTGGAGGGTATTATGCTGAGCGAAATAAGTCAAACAGAGAAAGACATATATCATATGACCTCACTGATATGACGAATTCTTGATCTCAGGAAACAAACTGAGAGTTGCTGGAGTGGGGTTTGGGGAGGAGGGATGGGGTGACTGGGTGATGGACACTGGGGAGGGTATGTGCTCTGGTAAGCGCTGTGAATTGTGCAAGACTGTTGAATCTCAGATCTGTACCTCTGAAACAAATAATGCAATATATGTTAAGAAAGAAAAAAAAGAAGAAGAAGAATGTAGCAGGAGGGGAAGAATGAAGGGGGGGAAATCAGAGGGGTAGACGAACCATGAGAGACAATGGACTCTGAAAAACAAACTGAGGGTTCTAGAGGGGAGGGGAGTGGGAGGATGGGTTAGCCTGGTGGTGGGTATTGAGGAGGGCACGTTCTGCATGGAGCACTGGGTGTTATGCACAAACAACGAATCATGGAACACTACATCTAAAACTAATGATGTAATGTATGGGGATTAACATAACAAAAAAAAATTAAATAAAAAAGATGTGGTCCATATATACAATGGAATATTACTCAGCCATCAGAAAGGATGAATACCCAACTTTTACATTAACATGGATAGGACTGGAGGAGATTATTCTAAGTGAAATAAGTCAAGCAGAGAAAGTCAATTATCATACGGTTTCACTTATTTGTGGAACATAAGGAATAGCATGGAGGACATTAGGAGAAGGAAGGGGAAAATGAAGGGGGGGAAATCAGAGGGAGAGGTGAACCCAGAGAGACTATGGACTCTGAGAAACAGGGTTTTAGAGGGGAGTGGGGAGGGTGGATTGGTTAGCCCAGTGATGGGTATTAAGGAGGGAACGTACTGCATGGAGCACCGGGTGTTACACGAAAACAATGGATTGTGGATCACCACATCAAAAACCAATGATGTATTATATGGTGACTAACATAATATAATAAAATTTTAAAAAATAAATAAAAAACAGATCCCTTTTAATATTTCTTGTATGGCTGGTTTGGTGATCACAAATTCTTTTAGTTTCTATTTGTCCTGGAAGCTTTTTATCTCTCCTTCAATTTTGAATGACAGCCTATCTGGATAATGTATTCCTGGCTGCACATTTTACTCATTTAGCACCCTGAATATACCATGCCTGTCCTTTCAGGCCTGCCAGGTCTCTGTGGATATGTTTGCTGCCAGTCTCATGTTTCTTCCCTTGTAGGATAAGAACCCCTTGTCCAGAGCTGCTTTCAGGGTTTTCTCTGTCTCTGAGATTTTCAAGTTTCCCTATTATATGTCAGGGTGTTGACCTATTTTTATTGATTTTCAGAGGACATTCTCTGTGTCTCCTGGACTTGGATGCCTGTTTCCTTCCCCAGATTAAGAAAGTTCTCCTCTATCATTTGCTCCAATATACCTTCTGCCCCTCTCTCTTTCCTCCTCTTCTGGGATCCCAATTATTTTAATATTGTTTCATTTTATGATATCACTTATCTCTTGAATTCTCCTCTTGTGATCCAGTAATTGTTTCTCTCTTTTTCTCAGCTTCTTTATTCTCCATCATTTTGTCTTCTATATCCCTAATTCTCTCTCTTCTGCCTCATTTATCCCACCCATAAGAGACTCCATTTTTTTTGCATCTCATTAATAGCCTTTTTTATTTTGACTTGATTAGATTTTAGTTCTTTTATTTCTACAGAAAGGAGAGTGTCTCCCTCTAGTGTCTTCTATGCTTTTTTCAAGCCCAACTAGTATCTTTGTAATCATTATTCTGAACTCTAGTTCCAACATCTTACTTATGCCCATACTGATTAAGTCCCTGGCAGTCAGTACTGCCTCTTGTTCTCTTTTTTGAGGTGAGTTTTCTATCTTGTCATTCTGTCCAGATAAGAATAGATGAACAAGAGAGCCAAATACTAAAATGGCAATGAATCCAGAGAAATATACACTAAACAAATCAGAAGGCTCCTGAAATCAAAAAGAGAGAGAGAGAATATAATCAGACAGGTGAACAGAATAGAGCAATGCACTGGATCCTATGTGTATTTTGGTCCATTTCTTAGAAAACTATATCCCAAAATTGTAAAGAAAGAAAAACTTCTATATGTACAAAAATAAAATTAAATACAGTGAAAGGATAGAATGTAAATGTAAAAACTAAAATTAAAAGACAAAAATAAAAGAAGGAATATAAACAGGTGGACAGAGCAGAGCAATACACTATATCCTGAGTGTAAAATTAAAATTGAAAGACTAAAGAATCATGGGGAAATACCATGAATTCTATATGCTCTTTTCCCCTAGCACTGGAGTTTTGCAGTTTTCAATGCTCAGGAAATGTGGTCTTCACTGGATGTTCTTGCTGATCTTCTGGGAGAGAGGACTGTTGAGTTGATTCTCAAGCATCTGTGATTGTACCACCCTTGCCAAGGGGCCAGGCTGAGTAATCTGCTCTGGATTGCTCTATGTGGCTTTTGTTCCCTGAAGGCTTTCACATAGCTAGAGCATGAGAATGAAAATGGTGGCATCTTGCTCACTCTCTTTCACCCCAGACCTTACTGTGTAGCCTTAGGCCTTTGACCTACCAGATTTTCAATCACTGGATGCTAGAGGAGCAAGTTACTGTGCTAAGAAGAAAGAGGTAAAATAGAGTCAGAACAGATGGGCAGATCATTATCAGATAGAAATTAAAAGTCTCTGAGGACTGGTTACAATGACTAGGGGAGGAGGCAAGATGGCAGAGTAAGGAACCCCCATTTCAACTGGTCCCCTGAATTTAGCTGGATATCTGTCAAGCCATTTTAAACACCCACAAAATCAGCCTGAGATGTAAGAATATATCTGGAACTCTACAAGCAGAAAAGCAACTGCTTTTTGCAAGGTAGGACATGTGGCATCATGAATCTGTGGAGAGGTATCAGAAGATAAACAGAATGGGGAGGGAGCCTGCATAAGCTGCCCCCTGGAAAGTGATATAGCACCAGAGTGGATAATCAGAATGCTTAGAAATCTCCTCTAGTGAGAGACATCCTTTTCTGAAAGGGAGCTCTGGAAATGAAAAGGCAGAATTTTAGATCTTGGGATACAAGGAACAACAGAGAAAAAGGGGGTTCTGGAACCAGTAGAGTGCCTAAACAGTGGAGCCAGGAAGCAATCTGAAAAAATCTGGAACCTGTGCCCATGATGGGGCAAAAACTCACAGACCAGTAGCAGCCCAGAAAGGGCTTTAGAGCAGCACCCAGACATGATCCAGGAGCTTTGGGTGTATGCATGAGCCTGTGGCCACTCCCGCTTTTAGAATTACAGTGCAGGCACACCTCTGGAGGCTGCAGTTTGCAGTGGCACATAAAGAAGTGGAGACTATTTGACCTGAAGGGTTTATTAAAGAGGGCAGATTGTGATCTTTCTGCTCTGAGCCAGAGGTTTGGATGTGGCCATTTTTGCTCAGATCCTCTAAAGAGGCAGGGGAGGGCCTGTTTCCTCTAAGCCCATCCCCCTGACAGGGTGTGGGACAACTCAACCCAGGCAGGGTTACCTGAGAAACAGCGGGCAGTCCCCTCCCCAAGAAGACAGGCTGGAAGAACAGGTGGATGACAAGCCTATGGATACTATAAGACTGTAAAATCCCAACACCAAGGGAAAATTGTATATTGAGCTCCAGATGTGGTATTATGACTCATTTATTTCTCAGATAAAATTTCCCTTTTCTTTTCATTCTTTTTTTTCTTATGCTTTTTCTCTTTTTTTTTCTATTTACCCTTTTCTCATTTCAACTTGATGTTTATTATATCAACATATTTCATAGGCACTTTTAACTTGTATTTTTACATACCTATATTTTTTATATGCCTTATTGTAGTGCTTTTTCCATTATTCAATTTTACCTTTATATATATACAAGTTTTACTTTCCTTGTAATTTTGGGACGTAATGTGCTCTAACACACAGACCAAAATACACCCAGGAACAACTGAAACACCCTGCTTTGTCCACATGAAGATTATAGCTCCCATTCTCTTCCTCCCATATTTTTAATTTTATAATTTTTAATTTTATTCCTGTGTTTAATTTTGGCTTTTTTTTTCCCATGATGGTTTTTGCCCTCTCCAGATTTTGTTAGGATGCATCTTGCTTGGGTCATGGTTGATATTTTGGACTCTGTTCACTCATTCAACCATCCCTCAACAGAATGATTAGGAGGAGGAACTCTCAAAAAGAAAAGAACCAGGGCAATGTCCTCTGCCACAGAACTAATGGATATGGATATGAGCAAGATGTCAGAGAAAGATTTCAGGATAGCAATCATAAAGTCAATAGCAAGGCTTGAAAAAATCATTAGTGACAATATAAGATCTCTAAGAGCAGAAATGAGATCTAATCAGGCCAAACTAAAAAATGCTATGAATGAGATGCAGTCTAAGCTGGATACTCTAGCAGCCAGGTTAAATGAGGCAGAAGAGAGAATCAGTGATCTAGACGATAAGCTGATGTAAAGGAAGGAAGTTAAGGAAAACAGAGATAGGCTGCTAGTAGCACAGGAGAAAAAGATTGGAGAGATTAATGATACCATGAAACGTTCCACTGTCAGAATGATTGGGATCCCCAAGGGGGTGGGGAGAGAGGACTAGAAGATATATTTCAGCAAATCATAGCTGAGAACTTCCCTAATCTGGGGAAGGAAACAAGCATTCGTGTTCAAGAGGCAGAGAGGACCTCTCCCAAAATCAATAAAAATAGATCAACACCCCATCATATAATAGTGAAGTTTGCAAATCTTACAGCCAAATAATCTATCCTGAGAATAGCTAGGGAGGGGAGGTTCTTTACATGTGGAGGGAGGAACATCAGAATAACATCAGACCTGTCGACAGAGACCTGGCAAACCAGAAAAGGTTAGCAAGACATATTCATGGTACTAAATGAGAAGAACATACAGCCAAGAATAATTTATCCAGCAAGGGTGTCATTCAGAATGGATGGAGAGATGAAGAGCTTCCAGGACAGGCAGAAACTGAAAGAATATGTGACCACCAAGCCAGCCATGCAAGAAATATTAAGGGGGATTCTGTAAGAGAAGAGAGAACTCAAGAGTCACATAGACCAGAAAGAAACAGAGAAAATCTATAGAAACAGGAACTTTACAGGCAATACAATGGCAAAAAATTCATATCTTTCAATAGTTACTCTGAATGTAAATGGGCTGAATGCTCCCATGAAAAGACACAGGATTTCAGATTGGATAAAAAAGCAGGACCAAAAAATAAATAAATAAATAAAAAGCAGGACCCATCCATACACTCTCTACAAGAGATTCATTTTGAACCTAAAGACACCTCCAGATTGAAAGTGAGGGGTTGGAGAACAATTTGCCATGCTAATGGACCTCAAAAGTAAGCTGGGGTAGCAATCCTCATATCAGACAAATTAGATTTTAAACCGAAGACTGTAGTAAGAGATGTAGAGGGGCACTATATCATACTTAAAGGGTCACTCCAACAAGAAGATCTAACAATTGTAAATATTTATGCCTCCAACAGGGGAGCAGCCAATTGTATAAACCAATTAATAACCAAGGTAAAAAAACATATTGATAATAATACACTAATAGTAGGAGACCTCAACACTCCAATCACAGCAATGGACAGATCATCTAAGCAGAGGATCAACAAAAACACAAGAGCTCTGAATGACACATTGGACCAGATGGACTTGTAGATATATACAGAACATTCCATCCTAAAACAACAGAATACACATTCTTCTCAAGTACATATGGAACTTTCTCCAGAATATATCCCATATTGGGTCACAAATCAGGTCTCAACCATTACTAAAAGATTGAGATTATTCCCTGCATATTTTCACACCACAATACTTTGAAACTGGAACTCAACTACAAGAAGAAATTTGGAAGAAACTCAAACACTTGGAGGTTAAAAACACCCTGCTAAAGAATGAATGGGTCAACCTGGAAATTAAAGAACTTAAACAATTCACACAAACCAATGAAAACGAAAATACATAGGCTCAATCTTATTGGATACTGCAAAGGTAGTCCTAAGAGGGAAATACATAGCCATCAAAGGCTCACTCCAAAATTAGAAAAATAACAAATGCACAAACTAACCTTACACCTAAAGGAGCAGGAGAAAGAACAGCAAATAAAATCTAAACCAAACAGGAGAAGAGAAATAATAAAGATTTGAGCAAAAATTGATGAAATAGAAACTAGAAAAACAAAAGAACAGATCAACAAAACTAGAAGCTGGTTCTTTGAAAGAGTTAATAAGACTGAAAAACCACTGGCCAGACTTATCCAAAAGAAAAGGGAAAGGACCCAAATCAATAAAATCATGAATGAAAGGGGAGAGATCATGACTAACACAAAGGAAATAGAAACAATGATTAGACATTACTACCAGGAACTATAAGCCAACAAATTAGGCAATCTGGAGGAAATGGATGCATTCCTGGAAACTTATAAACTACCAAGACTGAAACAGGAAGAAATAGAAAATCTGAATGGACAATAACCAGTAAGGAAATTGAAACAGTAATAAAAAACCTCCTAAGATTCTGATGGATTCCTGTCTCACATTGAGGTCTTTCATCCATTTTGAGTTTATCTTTGTGTAGGGTGTTAGAGAATGGTCGAGTTTCATTCTTCTGCGTGTGGCTGTCCAATTTTCCCAGCACCATTTATTGAAGAGACTGTCTTTTTTCCATTGCATGTTTTTTCCTGCTTTGTCGAAGATTATTTGACCATAGAGTTGAGGGTCCATATCTGGGTTCTCTATTCTGTTCCATTGGTCTGTATGTCTGTTTTTGTGCCAGTACCATGCTGTTTTGGCGATCACAGCTTTGTAATATAGCTTGAAATCGGGCAACGTGATGCCCCCAGGTTTGCTTTTCTTTTTCAACATTTCCTTGGCAATTCAGGGTCTTTTCTGATTCCATACAAATTTTAGGATTGCTTATTCCAGCACTTTGAATAATGTCATTGGAATTTTGATCGGGATGGCATTGAAGGTATAGATTGCTCTGGGCAGCATAGACATTTTAACAATGTTTATTCTTCAGATCCATGAGCATGGAAAGTTTTTCCATCTTTTTGTGTCTTCTTCCAGTTCTTTCATGAGTGTTCTGTAGTTCCTAGAGTATAGATCTTTTACCTCTTTGGTTAGGTTTATTCTGAGGTATCTTATGGTTTTTGGTGCTATTGTAAATGGAATCGTTTCTCTAATTTCTCTTTCTACAGTTGCATTGTTAGTGTATAAGAAAGCAACTGATTTCTGTGCATTGATTTTGTATCCTGCCACATTACTGAATTGCTGTATGAGTTCTAGCAATTTGGGGGTGGAGTCTTTTGGGTTTTCCACATAAAGTATCATGTCGTCTGCGAAAAGAGAGAGTTTCACTTCTTCTTTGCCAATTTGAATACATTTTATTTCTTTTTGTTGTCTGATTGCAGTTGCTAGGACTTCTAGTACTGTGTTGAACAATAGTGGTGAAAGTGGGCATCCTTGACGTGTTCCTGATCTTAAGGGAAAGGCTCTCAGCTTTTCCCCATTGAGGATGATATTCGCTGTGGGTTTTTCATAGATGGATTTTATGAACTTGAGGAATGTTCCCTCTATCCCTATACTCTGAAGAGTTTTAATCAGGAAAGGATGTTGTATTTTGTCAAATCCTAGAGGAGAACATAGGCAATAACCTCTTTGACATCACCCAGAGCAACTTCTTTCAAGATACATCTCCAAAAGCTAGTGAAAGAAAAGCACAAATGAACTTTTTGAATTTCATCAAGATAAAAAGCTTCTGCACAGCAAAGGAAACAGTCAACAAAACCAAGAGGCAACCCACAGGATGGGAGAAGATATTTGCAAATGACACTACAGATAAAGGGCTGGTATCCAAGATCTATAAAGAACTTCTCAAACTCAACACCTAAAAAATGAATAATAAAGTCAAAAAGTGGGCAGAAGACATGAAAAGACACTTCTCTGAAGAAGACATACAAATGGTTAACAGACACATGAAAAAATGTTCATCATCATTAGCCATCAGGGAAATTCAAATCAAAACCACATCGAGATACCACCTTACACCAGTTAGAATGGCAAAAATGGACAGGGCAAGAAACTACAAATATTAGAGAGGTTGTGGAGAAAGGGGAACACTCTTACGCTGTTGCTGGGAATACAAGTTGGTACAGCCACTTTGGAAAACAGTGTGGAGTTTCCTCAGAAATTTAAAAATAGAGCTACCTTATGACCCAGCAATTGCACTCCTGGGTATTTATCCCAAAGACACAGATGTAGTGAAAAGAAGGGGCACCTGCACCCCAATGTTCACAGCAGCAATGTCTGCAATAGCCAAACTGTGGAAAGAGCCGAGATGCCCTTCAACAGATGAATGGATAAAGAAGATGTGGTCCATATATACAATGGAATATTACTCATTCATCAGAAAGGATGAATACCCAACTTTTACATCAACATGGATGGGACTGGAGGAGATTATTCTAAGTGAAATAAGTCAAGCAGAGAAAGTCAATTATCATATGGCTTCACTTTTTGTGGAACATAAGGAATAGCATGGAGGACATTAGGAGAAGGAGGGAGAAATTGGGGGGGGAATTGGAGGGAGAGATGAACCTTGAGAGACTATGGACTCTGAGAAATAAACAGAGTTGTAGAGGGGAGGGTGGAGGGGGGATTAGTTAGTCTGGTGATGGGTATTAAGGAGGGCACATACTGCATGGAGCACTGGGTGTTATACGAAAACAATGGATTGTGGATCACCACATCAAAAATCAATGATGTAGTGTATGGTGACTAACATAACATAATTAAATTAAATTAAATTAAATTAAAAACAAAACAAAAAAACCTCCCAAGAAACAAGAGGTCAGGGCCAGATGGCTTCCAAGGGGAATGCTACCAAACACTTAAAGAAGAAATAATACCTATTCTACTGAAGCTGTTTCAAAAATAGAAATGGAGGGATGCCTGGGTGTCTCAGTTGGTTGAGTGTCTGCCTTTGGCTTAGGTCATAATCCCAGGGTCCTGGGATCGGGTTGCACATCAGGCTCCTTACTCAGTGGGGAGCCTGCTTCTCCCTTGCCTGCCACTCCCCCACTCCCCCTGCTTGTGCTCTCTCCCTCTCTGATCAATCAATAAATAAAATATTTTAAAAAGAGAAATAACTGCCTATGTTTAAAAAAAAAAAAAAAGAAATGGAAGGAAAACTTCCAAACTCGTTCTATGAGGCCAGCATTACCTTGATCCAAAACCCAGAGAAAGACCCCATCAAAAAGGAGAATTATTGACCAATAGCCCTGATGAACATGGATGCCAAAATACTCAACAAGTTCCTAGAAAGTAGGATCCAACATTACATTAAAAGGATTATTCACCATGATCAGGTGGGATTTATTTCTGGGATGCAAGTGTGGTTCAATTTTCAAAAATCAATCAACGTGATAGATCACATTAATAAAAGACAAAAACCTTATGATTCTCTCAATTGCTGCAGAAAAAGCATTTGACAAAATACAACATCCTTTCTTGATTAAAACCCTTCAAAGTGTAAGGATAGAGGGAACATACCTCAATATCATAAAAGCCATTTATGAAAAGCCCACAGCAAATATCATTCTCACTGGGGGAAAAAAATGAGAGCTTTTCCCTTAAGGTCAGGAACATGACAGGGATGCCCACTCTTACCACTTTTGTTCAACATAGTACTAGAAGTCCGAACCTCAGCAATCAGAAAACAAAAAGAAATAAAAGCCATTCAAATTGGCAAAAACAAGCCAAACTCTCTCTCTTCACAGATGATATGATATTTTATGTGGAAATCCACAAAGACTCCACCCCCAAATTACTAGAACTCATACAGCAATTCATCAACATGGCAGGATACAAAATCAATGCACAGGAATCAGTTGCATTTTTTACACTACCAATGTAACTGAAGAAAGAGAAATTAAGGAATCAGTTCCGTTTACAATAGCACCAAAAACCATAAGATATCTAGGAATAAACCTAACCAAAGAGGTTAAGGATCTATACTCTAAAAACTACAGAACACTTATGAAAGAAGTGGAGGAGGAAGACACAAAGTGATGGGAAAACATTCCATGCTCATGGATTAGAACAATAAACATTGTTGAAATGTCTATCCTGCCTAGCCATCAAAAAAAGAAAGAAAGAAAGAAAGAAAGAAAGAAAGAAAGAAAGAAAGAAAGAAAGAAAGAAAGAAAGAAAGAAAGAAATCTTGCCATTTGCAATGATGTGGATGGAACTAGAGGGTATTATGCTAAAAGAAATTAATCAGATAAAGACAAGTATCATATGATCTCACTGATATGAGGAATTTGAGAGACAAGACAGAGTATCATAGGGGAAGGGAGGGAAAAATGAAACAAGATGAAACCAGAGAGGGAGACAAACCATAAGAGACTCTTAATCTCAGAAAACAAACTGAGGGTCATTGAAATGGAGGGGGGTGGGAGGGATGGGTGGCTGGGGAATGGACATTGGGGAAGGTATGTTCTATGGTGAGCACTGTGAATTGTGTAAGACTGATGAATCACAGACCTGTACTCCTGAAACAAATAATACATTATGTTAATAAAAAAAAAAGAAAAAAATGTCTATCCTGCCTAGAGCTCTACACTTTCAATGCCATCCCTATTAAAATACCATTGGCATTTTTCAAAGAGCTGGAACAAACAATCATAAAATTAGTATGGAACCAGAAAAGACCCTGAATCGCCAAGAGAATGTTGAAAAAGAAAACCAAAGCTGGGGGCATCACGTTGCCTGATTTCACGCTATATTACAAAACTGTGATCACCAAAACAGTATGGTGTTGGCACAAAAACGGACACATAGATCAATGGAACAGAATAGAGAACCCAGAAATGGACCCTCAACTCTATGATCAAATAATCTTTGACAAATGAGGTAAAAATATCCAATGGAAAAATACAGTCTCTTCAATAAATGGTGCTGGGGAAATTGAACAGCCACATGCAGAAGAATGAAATGGGACCATTTCTTTACACCACACACAAAGATAGACTCAAAATGGATAAAAAACCTAAATGTGAGACAGGAATCCATCAAAATCCTAGAGAACATAGGTAGTAATGTCTTCAACATCGGCCACAGCAACTTCTTTCAAGACACGTCTCTAAAGACAAGGAAAACAAAAGCAAAAATGAACTTTTGGGACTTCATCAAGGTAAAAAGCTTCTGCACAGCAAAGGAAACAGTCAACAAAACTAAGAGGCAACCCACAAAATGGGAGAAGATATTTGCAAATGACATTACAGATAAAGGGCTGCTTTCCAAGATCTATAAATAACTTCTCAAACTCAACACCCAAAAAAACAAGAATCCAGTCAAAAACTGGGGCAGGAGACATGAACAGACACTTCTCCAGTGAAGACATATAAATGGCTAACAGAGACATGAAAAAATGTTCAACATCACTAGCCATCAGGGAAATACAAATCAAAACCACAATGAGATACCACCTCACACCAGTTAGAATGACAAAAATTAACAAGGCAAGAAACAACAAATGTTGGAGAGGTTGTGGAGAAAAGGGAACCCTCTTACACTGTTGGTGAGAATGCAAGCTGATACAGCCACTCTGAAAAACAGTATGGAGGTTCCTCAGGATGTTACAAATAGAGCTACCCTATGACCCAGCAATTGCACTACTAGGTGTTTACCCCAAAGATACAGATATAGTGAATATAAGGGGTACCTGCACCCCAATGTTCATAGCAGCAATGTCCGCAATAGCCAAACTGTGGAAGGAGCCGAGATGTCCTTCAACAGATGAGTGGATAAAGATGTGGCTCATATATACAATGGAATATTACTCAGCCATCAGAAAGGATGAATACCCACCATTTGCATCGACATGGATAGAACTGGAGGGGATTATTCTAAGTGAAATAAGTCAAGCAAAGAAAGACAATTATCATATGGTCTCAGTCATATGTGGAATATAAAAAATAGTGCAGAGGACTATAGGAGAAGGAAAGGAAAACTGAATGGGAAGAAATCAGAGAGGGAGAAAAACCATGAGAGACTCTGGACTCTGGGAAACAAACTGGGGGTTACAGAAGGGAGGGTGTGGGGAGGAAGGGGTAGCCAGGTGATAGGTATTAAGGGTGGCATGTGTTGTGATGAGCACTGGGTGTTAAACGCAACTAATGAATCATTGAACACTACATCAGAAACTAATTATGTACTTTATGTTGGCTAATTGAACATAATAAAAAATTAAACATTAAGTAAAAATAAAAAATAAAAATAAAGTTAAAAAATTAATGATGCACTGTATGTTGGCTAACTGAACTTAATAAAAAAATCTTTATTTCTCATTTATATTCTTAGTGCTCTGTAGAATGACTGAAATATAAGGGGCATTGTAAATGAGTTATCAAATAGTTAGGGAATTATATCAGTAACTATGAGATGGATAAAACTGCATTATTTTTAGAAGTGTATCAGGACATCTATAGTAATGGAAAGAAGAAAATCATGAAGAACAAGAAGGAAATAAAACTGATTGAACCAGAGATACTATGGGTGAGCTGAGGAACGGGGCCCCTGGACGTTCTGAAATGTGCTTGACAAGTCACACTATACTTTTTGCAATCTAAAAGACAGACTCCAAAACAACAGATTAATTGTTTATATGAAGAGCTCTTCCCCCTGGATAGTCAAAAGTGCTTGGAGACCCAGGTCCTCAGAGACCCTTAAAAGATACCAAATCTAAGAGTGCCTTCCTCATGAGGGATCTACAAGGTAAAGACAGGGGAACATAAGCAAGTCATCAAATACCATCTGTGTTTAGCACGGGCTATTTCTCCAAATAGAAATACATTAATCAGATAATAACTCCTGGAAACCAGTAAAGTGGGATGAACCAAGGACTCCCCACCTGCAAAATATCAGTGTCTGAGCTTGCATTTTACTATATGATATTGAATATGGTTATATTTTTACACAGAATCTGGATTTACACATCTAGTGAACTGTAACTCTGCTGTTTACATTTATATGTTAAATGTGATTTCACTTTCACTGTTATTAGTAATGAGATTTACATTGTATAATAATGATTTATTTGTAGTCTTAGGTGAACGTAGAATGTGAGATTGAGTTATGTATTTTTCTGTGCTTGTATTTAGATATGTAATGCGTTAGTGTGTGAATTGGTGGAGTTTATGTGTGTGGTTTGGGTATTTGCATATGTGCTATGGTGTAAGGGGATGCATTTGAGGGGCTGTAAAAAGCAGCAATAAGCAACCAAGAAAGACTCTTCATCTCTTTCCTGAACATCTTTTAAAACTAAGGAGACCTTCACTCCTTCAGATAACTGTTTATCTGCCTCTGGGAGCTGGAAAGAGATGATCTTTCAAATTTCCATCCTCCCCCTTGCAAACCATAAAATTTGTCTAAAGGCAAAATGATAAAGGAAAAAAAAGGAAAGGGATCAAGTGGGTCTGGAAACTGAAAGCTGGAAAAAATGTTTAAAAGAGGTGAAAATTAGGTCAAGAGGATACACGCTGAGAGGAAAGGAACGAGAAGCCACTGAATGAAGAAAAGAAAAAGGCAGATACAGAAGGACCCAACAGGGAAAAAAACACAAGGGAAAATCCCCTTGACTTGGAACGGGTGTTTCCTGCCCTGAACGTAGAAGGAATTCTGACTTTGAGAAGAAAAATGCCTGTCAGCAAGGCCCTGTAGACAAGGAGGGAAGACGAGGCTGGAATGACTCATGTCTCAGTCCAGGGGAAACTGAAGACAGAACTGAGTGTGTCCCATGAAAGGCAGGCACCTGAGGAGATCAGGGGAAGAAGAAAGGCTCTCAGATTTCAGTCCTCACCTGGCTCCAAAGAGAGCAGGGCTGACAGGGACCAAGTCTGTGCTGCCCCAAAGGCAGGGAGACCCTGAAAGAAAGGGCATTCCAATGTCTTCTTGACCAAATGCAGCAAGGGATCCCCTCTGCCCATGTCACAATTCCATGATTGCCATTTCTCTGTTCTTTAGGAATGAGATGAGCACAAACACCTCCATGGTGGCTGACTTCATCCTTGTTGGCTTCTCCCACCTGGTCAACCTCCAGGGCTTGCTCTTCTCTGTCTTCTTCGCCATCTACCTGCTCACCGTGGCAGGCAACCTCCTCATAGTGGTGCTGGTCTCCACAGATGCTGCTCTCCAGACCCCCATGTACTTCTTCCTTCGAATGCTCTCAGCACTGGAGATCGGCTACACATCTGTTACTGTGCCCCTGTTGCTTCACCACCTGCTCACAGGCCGGTGCCACATCCCTCACTCTGGCTGTGCTCTCCAGATGTTCTTCTTCCTTTTCTTTGGTGCCACAGAGTGTTGTCTCCTGGCAGCCATGGCCTATGACCGCTATGCAGCCATCTGCAAACCTCTTCATTACCCACTTTTGCTGAGCCACCGGGTGTGTCTACAGCTAGCAGGAATGTCGTGGGCCTGTGGAGCGATGGTGGGCCTGGGCCACACCGCCTTCATCTTCTCCTTGCCCTTTTGTGGCCCCAATGCCATTCCACACTTCTTCTGTGAGATCCAGCCTATCCTGCAGCTGGTGTGTGGAGACACCTCACTCAACGAGCTTCAGATTATCCTGGCTGCTGCCCTCATCATCCTTTGCCCCTTCGGCCTCATCCTGGGCTCCTACGGGCATATCCTGGCTACAATCTTCCGGATGTCATCTGCTGCTGGCCGCAGCAAGGCCTTCTCCACCTGCTCCTCCCACCTGGTTGTGGTCTCCCTCTTCTATGGCACTGCCATCTTCATCTATATCCGCCCTAAAGCCAGCTATGATCCAGCCACGGACCCTCTGCTGTCCCTCTTCTATGCTGTGGTCACCCCCATCCTTAATCCCATCATCTATAGTCTGCGGAACACCGATGTCAAGGCTGCCCTAAGGAGAACCCTCCAGAAAATGAGGCCTGCAAACACTTGACAAGGGGGTGATGATGGTGACTGTCCCTCCCACTCAGCCCCCCATCACCAAGGATCAAAGGGAAGAAGGCATGGTCCTCACCTGAGGGGGGCCAGCCTGTGAAGAAGACAGAGTTACCTTGGAAAATGGAGCCAAACCACTCATTAGACCCCCATGACACACACACACACACACAACTCTGCCTTCTGTTGTAGGAACAGGAAACCCAAGATGGATTTCCTGTACAAGCCGAGCAAGTTGACAACTAAAGGACACATTACAAAATGTCATCTCCACCAGACCATCAAGGTAATGAAACTTTCAGGCACAGTACTAGTTCTTTTTTTTTTTTTAAGGTTTTATTTATTTAGTTAGTTAGTTAGTTAGTTACTTAGTTAGTTAGTTAGTTAGTTAGTTTTTTGAGAAAGAGAGAGACAGAGAGCACAAGCAGGGTGAGGAGCAGAGGGAGAGGGATAAGCAGACTCCATGCTGAGTGCAGAGCTCACCATAGGCCTGGATCCCATGACCCTGAGAGCATGACCTGAGCCAAAATCAAGAGTCAGATGCTTAACCAACTGAGCCACCCAGGCCCCCAAGGTACTGATTCTTTTTTTTTTTTTAAGATTTTATTTATTTATTCATGAGAGACAGAGAGAGAGAGAGACAGAGAGAGAGAGAGAGAGAGAGAGAAGCAGGCTCCCAAGGAGCAGGGAGCCCGATGTGGGACTCGATCCCAGGACCCTGGGATCATGACCTGAGCCGAAGGCAGACGCTTAACCATCTGAGCCACCCAGGTGCCCCAAGGTATTGATTCTTAAAGGGACTTGACATTTCTGTGTCCTAGGTCAGGCATTCGTTTTCCTTTTGTGGCACTGCTGCTCAGTACATTAGCACACACAATCACACCTAACTAAATCCATCGACAGGCAGAAAGCAACGTCCTTAGGAAGTGAAGAGAGATGAGGAAAGTTTCAATGAAGGTAAATTCTTGTGGGAATCAGAATGAGCCAGTGGTTAGGAAAGAAGATTTTAATGTCAGACCTTCAGTCAAGTCTTGATTCTTCCAACTGATACATTATGTGACTGCAAGAGAGAGATATCATCTCCCTGAGCCTCAATTTCTCTACTCATAAAGTTGAGACAATAATAAACTTTATTTCTTTGGAGTTTTGCAAGTATTTATAGACTCATAAATTACCACGTTTACTATCCGGCTAGATAAATGTTTTTATGACAGAGTCAAACAGCTGGGCACAGAGGATGATATCCACCCCACTCTGGGTGCATTTGTTGGAGGAGAGAAAGATATTCTTAGAATGGCACTGGCACTGGGAGCCAAAGGACCCAAAGGAAGATGGAGGAAGAGACTCCCCACACTGCAGCTATCGACACTAACCCCACAGCCAAGCACAGACAAACCAAAGACCAGCAGGACTTACTAGAGAGCAAGTATAAGGGCAAAGTGCAGGAGCATCCGTGCACGCAAGAAAAAGACAGTAGATGAGCTGAGTTAATCAAAAAAGGAGTCTCAGAGGGACAAGGATTCATTAATAATTTTGCCCAGAGGCTTCCTGTGTGGCTGTGGAGATAATGCTGATTCTCAGGACACTGTCAGAGAACAATGCAAATATTCACAGCACTGAGGCAAGGAGACAATAAACCCTTACTCCTTCCCCTCTACCATACAGAGGAGCAGGGTGGTCCTCTCCAGAGGCATGTGAACAGTCTGGCTCCTTCATTTTCTTTCTTTCTTTTTTTTTTTAAATTCAGTTAGCCAACATATATTATATCATTAGTTTCAGATGTAGTGTTCAATGATTTCATCACTTGAGAATAACACTAATAGTCAGTGCTCATCACATCACATGCCTTCCTTACTGCCCATCACCAGTTACCCCATCCCCAAACCCACGTCCCTTTCCACGACCCTGTTTGTTTCCCAGAGTCAAGAGGCTCTCATGGTTTGTCTCCCTCTCTGATTTATTCCCATTCAGTTTTCCCTCCATTCCCCTATGACCTTCTGCCCCATTTCTTATATTCCACATATGAGTGAAAACACATGATAGTTGTTTTTCTCTGACTGACTTATTTCATGTAGCATAATACCATCCAGTTCCATCCATGTCAATATAAATGGTAGGTATTCATCTATTCTGATGGCTGAATAATATCCATTGTATATACATAACATATCTTCTTTATCCATTCATCTGTTGAAGGACATCTCAGCTCCTACAGGTTGGACATTGTGGACATTGGATATTGTGGACATTGCTGCTATGAATATTGGGGTGCAGGTGCCCCTTCTTTTCACTACATATGAATCTTTGGGGTAAATACCTACTAGTGCAATTGCTGGGTCCTAGGGTGGCTCTAATTTCAACTTCTTGAGGAACCTCCATACTGTTTTCCAGAGTGGACATACCAGCTTGCATTCCCACCAACAGTGTAAGAGGGTTACACTTTCTCAACATCCTTACCAACATTTGTTGTTTCTTGCCTTGTTAATCTTTGCCATTCTAACTGGTGTGAGGTGGTATCTCATTGTGGTTTTGATTTGTATTTCCCTGATGCCAAATGACGTTGAGCATTTTTTTCATGTCTCTGTTAGCCATTTCTATGTTTTCTTTGGAGAAATGTCTGTTCATGTCTTCTGCCCGTTTATTGATTGCATTATTTGTTTTTTGGGATACCAGCCCTTTATCTGTAATATCATTTGCAAAAATTTCCCATTCCGTGGGTTGCCTCTTATTTTGTTGAATGTTTCCTTTGCTGTGCAGAAGGTTTTTATCTTGATGAAGTCTCAAAAGTTCATTTTTGCTTTTGTTTTCCTTGCCTTTAGATACCTATCTTTCAAAAACTTGCTGTGGTGGAGATCAAAGAGGGTGCTCCCTGTGTTCTCCTCTAGGATTTTGATGGATTCCTGTCTCGCATTGAGGTCTTTCATCCATTTTGAGTTTATTTTTGTGTGTGGTGTAAGAAAATGGTCCCGTTTCATTCTTCTGCATGTGTCTTTCCAATTTTCCCAGCATCATTTGTTGAAGAGACTGTCTTTTTTCCATTGGATATTCTTCCCTGATTTGTTGAAGATTAGTTGACCATAGAGTTGAGGGTCCATTTCTGGGTTTTCTATCCTGTTCCATTGAACCATGTGCCTGTTTTTGTGCCAATACCATGCTGTCTTGATGATCACAGCTTTGTAATATAGCTTGAAGTTAGACAACGTGACGCCCCCAGCTTTGGTTTTCTTTTTCAACATTCCCCCTGGGTATTTGGGGTCTTTTCTGATTACATACAAATTTTAGGATTGTTTGTCTCAGCTCCTTGAAAAATGTCAATGGTATTTTAATAGGGATGGCATTGAAAGTGTGGATTGCTCTGGGCGGGATAGACATTTTAACAATGTATATTCTTCTAATCCATGAGCATGGAATATTTTCCCATCCTTCTCCATTTCTTTCGTAAGTGTTCTGTAGTTTTTAGAGTATAGATCCTTAACTTTGTGTCTTCCTTCTCCATTTCTTTCATAAGTGTTCTGTAGTTTTTAGAGTATAGATCCTTAACCTCTTTGGTTAGGTTTATTCCTAGGTATCTTAAGGTTTTTGGTGCTATTGTAAATTGAACTGATTCCTTAATTTCTCTTTCTTCAGTTACATTGTTAGTATAAGAAATGCAACTGATTTCTGTGCATTGATTTTTTATCCTGTCATGTTGATGAGTTGCTGTATGAGTTCTGGTAATTTGGGGGTGGAGTCTTTGTGGATTTCCACATAAAATATTATATCATCTGTGAAGAGAGAGAGTTTGACTTGTTTTTGCCGATTTGAATGGCTTTTATTTCTTTTTGTTTTCTAATTGCTGAGGTTCGGACTTCTAGTACTATGTTGAACAAAAGTAGTTAAGAGTGCGCATCCCTGTCATGTTCCTGACCTTAAGGGAAAAGCTCTCATTTTTTCCCCATTGAGAATGATATTCACTGTGGGCTTTTCATAAATGGCTTTTATGATATTGAGGTATGTTCCCTCTATCCTTACACTTTGAAGACTTTTAATCAGGAAAGGATGCTGTATTTTGTCAAATGCTTTTCTGCAGCAATTGAGAGAATCATATGGTTCTTGTCTTTTCTTTTATTAATGTGATCTATCACGTTGATTGATTTTCGAAAATTGAACCACCCTTGCATCCCAGAAATAAATCCCACCTGATCATGGTGAATAATCCTTTTAATGTAATGTTGGATCCTATTGACTAGGATCTTGTTGAGTATTTTGGCATCCATGTTCATCAGGGATATTGGTCTATAATTCTTCTTTTTGGTGAGGTCTTTCTCTGGTTTTTGGATCAAGGTAATGCTTCACAGAATGAGTTTGGAAGTTTTCTTTCCATTCTATTTTTGAAACAGCCTCAGTAGAATAAGTATTATTTCTTCTTTAAATGTTGGTAGAATTTCCCTGGGAAGTCATCTGGACCTGGA
Source organism: Mirounga angustirostris (assembly GCF_029215605.1). NCBI lineage: Eukaryota > Metazoa > Chordata > Mammalia > Carnivora > Phocidae > Mirounga > Mirounga angustirostris. The sequence continues at coordinate 521,548 of NW_026991716.1, read as the reverse complement.
CTCTTGTTTGTTTGGAGATTTTTGATTACTGCTTCAATTTCCTTGCTGGTTGGGTCTGTTCAGATTTTCTACTCCTGTTTCAGTCTTGGTAGTTTATAAGTTTCCAGGAATGCCTCCATTTCTTCCAGATTGCCTAATTTGTTGACATATAGTTTCTCATAATATGTTCTTAAAATTGTCTGTATTACTTTGGTGTTGGTTGTGATCTCTTCTTTCATTCAAGATTTTATTTATTTGGGTCCTTTCTCTTTTCTTCTGGATAAGTCTGGCCAGAGGTTTATCGGTCTTATTAATTCTTTCAAAGAACTAGCTTCTAGCTTTGATGATCTGTCCTATTGTTCTGGTTCCTCTCATTGATTTCTGCTCTAATCTTTATTATTTCTCTTCTCCTCTAGGTTTAAGCTTTACTTGTTTTTCTTTCTCCAGCTCCTTTAGGTGTAAGGTTAGCTTGTCTATTTGATATTTTTCTAATTTTTTTGAGAGAGGCTTGTATTGCAATGTACTTCCCTTTTAGGACCACATTTGCTGTATCCCATAGGTTTTAAAGTGATGTGCTTTCATTCTCATTTGTTCCCATGAATTTTTTAGATTCTTCTTTAATTTCCTGGTTGACCCATTCATTCTTTACTAGGATGCTCTTTAACCTCCAAGTGTTTGAGTTCCTTCTAAATTTCCTCTTGTGATTGAGTTCAAGTTTCAAAGCATTGTGGTCTGGAAGGATGCAGGGAATAATCCCAATCTCTTGCTATCAGTTGAGACCTGATTTGTGACCCAGTATGCAGTCTATTCTGGAGAAGGTTCCTTGTGCACTTGAGAAGAATGAGTATTCTGTTGTTTTAGGGTGGAATGTTCTGTATATATCTACAAAGTCCATCTGGTCTAGTATGTCATTCAAAGCCCTTGTTTCTTTTTGATCTTCTGCTTAAATGATCTGTCCATTGCTGTGAGTGGAGTTTTGAAGTCTCCAACTATTAATGTATCATTATCAATGCATTTCTAAACTTTGGTTATTAATTCATTGATATAATTGGCTGCTTCCATGTAGGGGGCATAAGTATTTATAATTGTTAGACCTTCTTGTTGGATAGACCCTTTAAGAATGATATAGTGTCCCTCTTCATCTCTTAATTAAACCAAACCAATAATACAAGCATTGCTACTCCAGCTTTCTCTTGAGGTCCATTAGCGGGGTAAAGTGTTGTCCACCCCCTCAGTTTCAGTCTGGAGGTGTCTTTAGGCCTAAAATGAATCTCTTGTAGGCAGCATATGGATGGGTCCTGCTTTTTTATCCAATCTGAAACCCTGTGTCTTTTCATGGGAGCATTCAGCCCATTTACATTCAGAGTAACTATTGAAAGATATGAATTTAGTGCCACTGTATTGCCTATAAAGTCCCTGTTTCTGTAGCTTGTCTCTCTTTCTTTCTGATCTATGTTATTCTTGGGCTCTTTCTTTGCTTAAAGGATCCCCCTTGCAGAGCTGGCTTGGTGGGCTTGGTGGGCACATGTTCTTTCAGTCTCTGTCTGTCCTGGAAGTTCTTTATCCCGCTTCCATTCTGAATGACAGCCTTGCTGGATAAAGAATTCTTGGCTGCATGTTCTTCTCATTTAGTACCATCAGTATGTCTTGCCAGAACTTTCTGGCTTGCCAGGTCTCTGTGGATAGGTCTGATGTTAGTCTGATGTTCCTCCATCTGTAGGTCAGGAGCTTCTTGTCTCAAGCTGCTCTCAGGATTCTCTCTTTCCCTCTAAAATTTGCAAGCCTCAGTATAATATGTCAGGGTGTTGATCTTTTTTTTTTTTTTTTTTTTTTTTGAGAGGGGTCCTCTCTGCCTCTTGGACATGAATGTGTGTTTCCTTCCCCAGATTAGGGAAGTTTTCAGCTATGATTTGCTTAACTATACCTCTGGCCTGCTCTCTTTCTCCACCCTCAGGCACCCCAATAATTCTTACTGGTAGATTTCATGGCATCTTTATTTTCTCAAAGCCTTTCTTCATAGGCTGTTAGTAATTTTTCTCTCTTTTCTTCAACTTCCCCCCTTTCCCTTAGCCTGTCTTCTAGATCACTTACTCTCTCTTCTGTCTCATTCACCCTAGCTGTTAGAGCATTCAACTTAGACTGCATCTCAGTTATAGCATTTTTACATTCGACCTGATTAGATCTCATTTCTGTACTAAGAGATTCTCTAGTGTCCTTTAGGCTTTTTACAATCCAAGCTAATAAATTTATAATTGTTATCCTGAATTCCATCTCTGACATCTTACTTATATCCATATCAAATAGATCTCTGGCAGAGATTACTACCTCTGCTTCTTTTTTTTTTTTCTGCTTCTTTCTTTTGTTGTGAATTCCTCCTTCTAGTCATTTTGCCCAGAGATGAATTGGTGAGTGAGTGAGCAGAATCAAAAATAACCACGACCCAAGCAAAATACACATCAGACAAATCCAAAACAGTTAGAAACCAAAACATAAAAGCAAAGCAAAACGAAACAGAAAAAGAAAAAAGGGGGTGGGAGAGAATATAATTTCATAAGGTGGACAAAGCAGGGTGATCCACTTGTTCCTGAGTGGATATTGGTTTGTGTGTTAGAAGTCATTAAATCCCAAAATTGCAAAAAAAAGCAAAACTTACATGTAAACAAAAATAAAATTGAATAGAATGAAAAAAGGCCAAAAATGAAGCATATATCTATAAAACGTAGATGTAAGAAATAAAAGTTAAAAGCAACATAAAAACAAAGAGTTGATAAAATAAGTAACTAGTTGAAATGGGAAAATAGAAAAAAAGAAATAGAAAATTTTAGACTGAAAGATAAATGAATCATGAGGAAAAAAACCTTCAAGTTCTATATACTATTTTCCCCTAGCACTGGAGTTTTACAGTCTTGTGGGATCTGTAAACTAGTGCACCTGTTCTTCCCATTGGTCTTCTGGGGGAGGGGCCTGCTGTGCTGTTTCTCAGGTGTCTTTGCCTGGGCAGAGTTGCACCACCCCTTGCTGGGGGGCTGGGCTCAGTGTAAGCTGGTCCTCTGTGTGGCTTTTCTTCCCTGAAAGCTTTCCACACCTCTTTAGATGATCAGAATTAAAATGGTCATGCCCCAATCTCCATCCCCAGAGCTGAAAGATCGCAGTCCCCCCTCTTCAGTAAGCCCTCTGGGACAAATAGTCTTCACTTTTGTGTGTGTCAAACTCTGCAGGAGTCTGTAGTACGTGTCCACAACAATCCTCATGGGGGGAGTCCAAAGGTCCTGAATCACTGCCCTTTGTAGTGCCCTGGAGCTGAAAGCAGTCACAGCTCCTGCATGTACCTACACCACCACTCCCGGGGGACAGCTAAGTGTCACCTTACTGTCCTCTATAGGGCCACTGCCTTGAAAGATGTTGTCTGGTCCTGGGTGTACCTTTTCCACCCCTCCCTGGAGATGGCAGATGGCCCATGCTTTCCTGTACTTTCAGGGTGCTCAGGCAAAAAGCAGTCACCCAATCAGCCTGGCTAGCAGTTTATGGTGACCAAGCTGAGAGTCCCCTCCTGGGCTCACTGACTGTAACCAGTTTTCTCACTCCGCTGCTTGGGCACTCTACTGGCTCAGGCACCCTCATTCCTTCTGTGACTCCTGGGATCCTGAGACCACACTGAACCACCTAGAATTCTGCCCTTTTCATCCTCCTGAGCCCCTTTCAGGCATGGAAGTCTCTCCTTGGAGCAGATATCTAAGGGTTCTGATTTTGCCCTCTGGGGCTATATCACTTTCCTGTACCTGGCTTAGGGAGGCTCCCTCCCCCCTCTGTTTATCTCTTCACAGATGACATGATACTTTATGTGAACCCAGTTATAGTCAGGAGGCCCAGGAGGAGGCTCTCAGCTCAGTTCACCATAAACTGTGAACCACAGGATGATCTGTCCACCACTCTCTGTATGGGGGTCCTGCAAAGGACATAAATGCAGTGACCCTCTGCCTTCCCCCAGGAGGGGCAACATGGGAATGCACACAATTGTGCAACAGTTCTCATGTGGTGGCCCTGCAAAGGACAGAAGCATAGAGACTTTCCACTTTCCCCCAGGAGGATTGGTATGGGTGCACACTGCAGGAGTCTCCAGTTTGGCACACACAAAAGTGAAAACCGCTTCCCTGAGGGTTTTTTTATGTTCAGTTAACCAGCATATAGTACATTGTAAGTTTTTGTTGTAGTGTTCAGTGATTCATTAGTTGCATATAACACCCAGTGCTCATCCCAACATGGTTTACTAAAGAAAGGTGACTGTGAACTTTCAGCTCCCGGGCTGGAGATCAGGCACATCCATTTTTATTTTCATCCTCCAAATAGGCAAGGAAAGCCTTCAGGGAACAAAAGCCACATAGAGCAACCAGAAGCTGCTCACTCTAAGCTTGGCCACCTGGCAAGGGACGGTACACTCCGTCCAGACAAAGATACCTGATAATCAGCACAGCAGGACCCTCCCTGAGAAGACCAGCTGAAACAATAGGTGAACACCCAGTTAACAGAGCACAGAAAACTGCAAATCTCCAGGGATAAGTGGAAATAGTATCTAGAATTTGAGGTTTTTTTCTCATGATCATTTATCTTTCAGTTTTAGTTTTTCCTTTTCTTCTTTCTTTTTTTCTTTTTCAACTAGTTTCTTATTTTATCAACTCTTTCTTTTAAGTCATTTTTTAACTTTCATCTTTTACATTTATATTTAATAGATAAATTCTTCATTTTTGGCCTTTTTTCACTCTATTCAATTTTATTTTTGTATATATATATATTTGCTTCCCTTACAATTTTGGAATTTAGTGTCTTCTAACATGTAGACCAAAATACATTCAGAACCAAGTGGATCACCCTGTTTTGATGACCTGGGAGATTATATCCACCCCCCCCTTTTTTTTCTTTTTCTATTCTTTTTTGGTTTCTGACCTCTTCAAATCTGTCTGGTGTATATTGCTTGGGTCATGGTTGATATTATTAATTTGGTTGTCTCATTCATCCATTCTTCTCTGGGCAAAATGACTAGAAGGAGGAATTCACAACAAAAGAAAGAACCAGAGGTAATACAATCAGCCACAGATCTAATCCATATGGATATAAGTAAAATGTCAGAGATGGAATTCAGGATAACAATTATAAAGTTACTAGCTGGGATTTTTAAAAGCATAAAAGACACTAGAGAATCTCTTAGTGCAGAAATGAAATCTAATCAGGCTGAAATAAAAAATGCTTTAACTGAGATGCAGTCTAAATTGGATGCTCTAACAGTTAGGGTGTATGAGGCAGAAGAGAGAATAAGTGACATAGAAGACAAGTTGGTGGAAAGGAGAGAAAAATGACAAACGGACCACAAGGGGAGGCTTTGAGAAATCAGCAATACCATAAAACAAAACAATAATAGAATTATTGGGGTCCCCAAGGAAGAAGGAAGAGAGAGTGGGCCAGAAGGTATATTTGAGCAAATCATAGCTGAGAACTTCTCAACTCTGAGTAAGGAAACAGGCATTCAAGTTGAAGAGGTAGAGAAGACAACTTTCCAAATCAATAAAAATAGATCAACACCCCCATGTATAATAGTGAAGTTTGCAAATTTCAGAGATAAAGAGAAAATCCTGAAAGCAGCTCAAAACAAGGGGTTCTTAACCTACAAGGGTAGAAACATTAGGCTGTAGCCGACATATCCACAACCTCACTGGCCAGAAAGGGCTAGTGATATATTCAGGGTACTACATGAGAAAAACATGCAGCCAAGAATAGTTTATCCAGCAAGTCTGTCATCAGAATGGAAGGGGAGATAAAGAGCTTCCAGGACAAACAGAAACTAAAAGAATATGTGACCCTTAAACCAGCCCTGCAAGAAATATTAAAGGGTATTGTGTAAGCAAAGAGAGAGCCCAAGAGTCACATAGATGAGAAAGAAACAGAGACAATCTACAGAAAAAAAGGGATTTTAGAGGCAATATGATGGCATGAAATTCATATCTTTCAATAGTTATTCAGAATATAAATGGGCTAATTGCTCTAATCAAAAAACAAAGGATATCACAATGGATAAAAAAACAAAACCCATGAATACACTGTCTACAAGAGACTCATTTTAGACCCAATGACACCTCCAGATTTAAAGTGAGGGTGGAGAACCATGTATCTTGCTAATTGACATCAAAAGAAAGCTGGGGTAGCAATACTTATATCAGACAAATTAGATTTTAAACCAAAGACTGTAATAAGGGATGAAGAAGGACACTATATCATACTTAAAGGGTCTATCCAAAAGAAGATCAAAAAATTATAAATATTTGTCTCTTGGGAACAGCCAATTATATCAACCAATTAATAATCAGAGTGAAGAAACACATTAATAATAATAGAATAATAGTAGGGCTTCAACACCTCATTCACAGCAAAGGAGAGATAATCTAAGCAGCAGATCAACAAGGAAACAAGGGCTTTGAATGACAGACTGGACCAGACAACAAAAAGAAATAAAAGGCATTCAAATTGGCAAAACAAGTCAAACTCTCACTCTTCCCAGATGACAAGATACTTTATGTGGAAAACCCAAAAGACTCCACTCCAAAATTGCTAGAACTCATACAGCAATTCAGCAATTTGGCAGGATACAAAATCAATGCACAGAAATCAGTTGCTTTTCTATACACAAACAAGGAGGCTGAAGAAAGAGAAATTAAGGAATGGATCCCATTTACAATAGCACCAAAAATCATAAGATAGCTCGGAATAAACCTAACCAAAGAGGTTAAGGATCTATACTCTAAAAACTACAGAACACTTAGGAAAGAAATGGAGGAAGACACAAAGAGATGGAAAAATATTCCATGTTCATGGAGTAGAAGAATAAACATCATTAAAATGTCTATGCTACCCAGAGCAATCTACACATTCAATGCCATCCCTATAGAAATACCACTGACAATTTCCACAGAGCTGGAACAAATAATCCTAAAATTTGTATGGAACCAGAAAAGCCCCCGAATACCCAGAGAAATGTTGAAAAAGAAAACCAAAGCTGGGGGCATCACGTTGCCTAACTTCAATCTATATTACAAAGCTGTGATCATCAAGACAGCATGGTATTGGCACAAAAACAGACATATAGATCAATGGAACAGAATAGAGAGCCCAGAAATAGGCCCTCAATTCTATGGTCAACTAATCTTCAACAAAGCAGGAAAGAATATCCAATGGAAAAAAGACAGGCTCTTCAATAAATGGTGCTGGGAAAACTGGACAGCCACATGCAGAAGAATGAAACTGGACCATTTCCTTACACCACACACAAAAATAAACTCAAAATGGATGAAACACTTCAATGTGAGACAGGAAGCCATCAAAATCCTATAGGAGAACACAGGCAGTAACCTCTTAGACCTCGGCTGCAACAACTTCTTTCAAGACAGGTCTCCAAAGGCAAGGGAAATAAAAGCAAAAATGAGCTATTGGGACTTCCTCAAGATAAAAAGCTTCTGCACAGCAAAGGAAGCAGTCAACAAAACTAAGAGGCAACCCACAGAATGAGAGAAGATATTTGCAAATGACATTACAGATAAAGGGCTGCTTTCCAAGATCTATAAATAACTTCTCAAACTCAACACCCAAAAACACAAAGAATCCAGTCAAGAAATGGGCAGAAGACATGAACAGACCTTTCTCCAAAGAAGACATCCAAATGGCTAACAGACACATGAAAAATGCTCCACACCACTAGCCATCAGGGAAATCCAAATCAAAACCACAGTGAGATAGCACTTTATACCAGTTAAAATGGCAAAATTAATAAGACAGGAAATAACAAGTGTTGGTGAGGATGTGGAGAAAGGGGAACCTTCTTACACTGTTGGTGGGAACGCAAGTTGGTACAGCCACTCTGGAAAACGGTATGGAGGTTCCTCAAAAAGTTAAAAATAGAGCTACCCTACAACCCAGCAATTGCACTACTGGGTATTTACCCCAAAGATACAAATGTAGTGAAAAGAAGGGGCATGTGCACCCCAATGTTCATAGCAACAATACCCACAATAGCAAAACTATAGATGGAGCTGAGATGTCCTTCAACAGATGAATGGATAAAGAAGATGTAGTTCATATATACAATGGAATATTACTCAGCCATCAGAAAGAATGAATACCTACCATTTACATCGACGTGGATGGAACTGGAGGGTATTATGCTAAGTGAAATAAGTCAATCAGAGAAAGACAATTATCATATGGTTTCACTCATATGTGGAATATAGGAAACAGCACAGAGGACCATAAGGGAAGGGAGGGAAAAATAAAATAAGATGAAAACCATGAGAGACTATTAACTCTAGGAAACAAACTGAAGGTTGCTGGATGGGAGGTGGCTGGGGGGATGGAGTAACTGGGTGTTAGGCCTGTGATGTGATGAGCACCTGGTGTTATACCCAACTGATGAATTATTGAACTCTACTTCTGAAAATTATGATGTACTATATGTTGGCTAATTGATTTAAATTAAAAAGAAATAAAAATGGATTCAAAAAGTGAAAAAAAATAAATTAAAAAAAAAAAGAATTAGGACAGGCAGTCCTGGGAGAGGGGCTGAGCCAGGGACAAAGCAGAGGCAGCCACAAGAAGGGGTGGCGGCAAAAGCCGATGACAAGAGGGTCAGAACTGGATGACGTTGCCAGACCTCAAACCTCTCCCACAGACAAGGGCTGTCTGCCCCGTTTTCATACTGACCCTGAGTGTCACTGAGGTTATCCAGCTGCTCATGGTCCCTCATTCCCAGAAGGAAACCCTAAACCACTTAAATGCTAGGAGTACAAGTGATGGGGAGGAAGCCCGGTGCTGCCTCTGGTCTCCACACTGCCAGGGACACACCACCCTCAAGGGCCTTTCCCTCCAGAATGTTCCCCTCCTTGCCCTGGGGGACTCTTCTCTGGACAATTCCACACAGGTGCTAATTATGTGCATGGCGCATGGATTCCCCAGGGCCCCATCCTCTCTTCTCAATAACAGGGAAAGTGGATTCCCCCGCTTCCTCTCCAGGGAGCGGCTCATCATCAACATCCCTACTCAACAACTGCTGTGCCCTCTAGAATCAGGAAGCCTATTTCCGCGGCCAGCAGCAGCTCCTGTGGACCTGCTACCAGCCCAAGACTCAAGTCCTTGCCTAGTCTAGACCCTGGTGCAGGGCTCTCCAGGAACAGACACCGCCCCTCTGCCCAAATCTCAGTGCTTCTCAGACTGGGCTGGCTTCTTTGCCAAAGACATTGTATTCGTTCCTCTGCTGACAAGCGAGGGGGCTCCCACCCCCAAGGGAAGGACCTGGCTCTGATCTCAGGCACCCATTCTCGAAATCAACAGTCATGCCCTTAGCTCTGTCTTTCACCCCTCCCACTGCCATTTCAAACTCTGAGCATCCAGAGTAGAAACAACAGACCAATTGAAGGGCTGAATATCAGTGCCAGAGACTCGGACATGAAGGTAGGAAAATGGTCTTACAGATGCGGGGCATATTCTAGAATACCGAATGAGGTTTGGGGACACATCCTAGAATATTTTTACAACAGATTTGCCTTCTGGATGCTTCGGGGGAATTACGGGGGGACGTGTATGTGTATGTATGTGTCTGAGTAAGTATTTGGGAATGCGTGCCTCCATGGAGTACAGGTATTGTTTGTGTGATTTTATTATTGTGTGCCTGTGTTCAGGGTTTGGCGTGTTTGGAGGGGAACTGTTCAGGGCTCGCCTGGCTGAGCGGGTGTGTGTCTACGTGATCACAGAATTAGAAAATTGGACTTTTTAGAATAACACCTCTAGCACCATTGGGCCATAAGCCTGAATGTCAGCTCTTGCCTGTGTTCATCTCCAGGATGACCCCAATGCTCTACAGTTATCTAGAGAGCAAGATCAGGATTTGTACGTACATTATCCTCCACAGCCTCTGGCATAGCAGAGCTGGCTTAAATGTATATACATATATATAAAGCAAGGTTCTGGGAATTAGTGAGATTTGGGTTGAGATCCTGATAAGCACTTACAAACAGTGTGACCTTGGGCAAGTTATTTAACCTCAACTGCCCGCCTATAGTCTTAAAATAGGAGTATTGCCTCACTTTCAGGTGACTAAAGACCAGAGTTAATAAATGAAAGGAGACAAACTCACACACTGGTTCTGCCACTAACTGGTGTAGGAGCTCTCTGCAAACCTCCCCTGATGTGTGAAATAGGGATGATAAGACTGAGCATTTACTAAACACCTACTCTGTGCCAGGCACTGTTCCAAGAGCTTTCCGTGCTTAACCCACTTAACCAATTCCACTTTCAAGTGAGGGAACTGAGCCACAGAGAGGTTAAGCCACATGCCCAGGGTTGTTCAGCTGGGAAATGGCAGCACCAAGGCGAACTCACGCAGTCTGACGTCCCAGCCCTTGGTCTCAGTCACACCATGAACACCTGTTCTGCTTAATGAGCATAAACTGAACCATATAAGCATGATGTTCTCTGGGGGGAAAAGAGATTTTCCTGAAAAATAAAAAAATAAGGGATTATGATTTTATTTTTTTTTAAGATTTTATTTATTTGACAGAAAGAGACACAGCGAGAGAGGGAACACAAGCAGGGGGAGTGGGAGAGCGAGAAGCAGGCTTCCTGCCGAGCAGGGAGCCCGATGTGGGGCTCGATCCCAGGACCCTGAGATCATGACCTGAGCTGAAGGCAGACGCTTAATGACTGAGCCACCCAGGCACCCAGGGGGTTATGATTTTTAAACTCAGAATAGTGAATATGAAGTTTATCTGTTTCCTGATACCTGCCAGGAAAGGTGAAGTACCGATTTCACTGTAATATTTAGTCATCACATCAACCATATGGTTTCTGTACCATTAGGAAATGTGACTCAGCATCACTCTTCCAGGGTAAAAGGCTTCTGTGTCGGGTCCCCTTTTAATTCAAATGACAAATACTCTTTTTGCAATGAGAGCTGGGGGATAATCCAGGAGCCCTGGAGGTTATCTAATTCAGACGACTCCTCTTACACATGGAAACACAGAGGCAAAGGGAAATGCAGTTACTTCTCCATATCAAATAATCCACCTGGCCAAAGGCAGTTATACTAGGTGGGACCCAGGGCTCCTGGCTTCTAGCTTGGTGTTCTGCCAGACGACTGTGGGTTTCAAGGCCCGTAGATCATGACCATCACACCAGGGAGAAGCAGGAGGGGCATGGACATTGGTGGCGCCTAGAAGAGAGATTCCCCACAGATTGACACTCAGTAGTCAGCTAATGGTTGTATTCACAGAAGTAGAGCCCCTGAAACAAAGAAGGTGATATAGTTCTAAGCTACCAAGTGTTGGTTCTACCAAGCCTAGGGTATTACACTTATTCTTAGGCACTACACACTTTAGAAGAAGGGGAGGGAAGCTCAGGGGGAAATCTGTCTTCAAAAATATGAAGGACTGTTCTTTGGGAGGAAGATCAGATTTCTACTCTGGCCCCCAGGAGTACCATCAGAACCCGGGAAGCAGCCGAAAAGGCACTGATATGGAAAGGAAACAAGCCTGACCACGAGCCGCACAGGGCCACTCACTAGCTGTGACCTTGGGCAATCTCCCCTTTCCGAATCTAAGTTTGTTCTTCTACAAAGTGGAGATTCTTTCTCCCCCAAAGGGCCTGCTGAATACATCAGCTAAGCTATGCGAAGGTAGTGCTAGCTTCCCAAAGTCAGGGCTCAGGTCTGTAAATGAGATAGCGAGGTGCGCTCCCATCCTGCCCCCTCGCTCCATCCAGTTCCCCGCCCGCCACGCCCCGGGCTCCCGGGCTCCCCTTCGCTTGCAGGGGCAAAGTCACCCTTTCCTTCTGCGTCCTTGCAGACACTCGGAGTTTCCTCCCGCAGGCCGACCACAGCGCCGAGGGGCGCTTCCTCCTGCCGGGTTTCTCCGACTGGCCCGCGCTGCAGCCCGTCCTCCTCGCCCGCGTCCTGCTCTGCTACCTCCTGAGCCTGGCGGGCAGCTCGACCCTCACGCTGCTGGCCGTGCGCGACCCGAGCCTGCACACACCCACGTGCTACCTCCTGTGCCACCTGGCGCTGGTGGACGCGGGCTTCACCACGAGCGTGGCGCCCGCGCTGCTGGCCAGCCTGTGCGGCGCCGAGCTGCGGCTGCAGCGCGCGGGCTGCCCGCCCAGCTGTGCACATGGCCTGCGCTGGGCTCGGTGGAGCGCCCGCCGCCGGCGGTGATGGCGCTGGACCGCGCGGCCGCCGTGCGCCACCCGCTGGCTGGGCGGCCCGGCCACCTCAGCTGGCAGAGCGCGCTGCTGGCCGCGCGGCCGCTCTGCACACCCCACCCGCGGGACCGCTGCTGCCGCGGGCCTGCGGTGGCGGCCGCGGTGCCACCGAGCGCCGGGGGCTCGCTGCGCGCGCGGTCCCCTGCTGCTGCCCGCCGCCGTCCTCCTGGCCTCGTGTGGCGCCGTGGCCCGCGCCATCTGGGGCCTGCGGTCCCGGGCGGCCGCAGGAAAGCGGTGGGCACGCGTGGGCCGCACCTGACCGCCGTCTGCCTCTTCTGTGGCTCGGCCATGGACACCTGCCTACAGCCCACGCGCCGCCACGACCGGGCGCGGGGCAAGTTCGTTTCGCTCTTCTACACCGTGGTCACCCCGGCCCCCAACCCGCTCACCTGCACCCTCAGGAACGAGGAAGTGAAGGGGGCAGCCAGGAAGCTCCTGGGGAGTCTGGGGAGAGGGCAGGCTGGACGGTGAGTGCGGGAGGGTGGGGGGGGGGGGGTAGGGAAGAAAGTGTTAGCCCAGGGCCCACGGATGGGAGTGCCCATTGGGAAGGCAGTTAGCCTTAGCGTGCCCATTTCCGTGTGAGAATCTGCAAGATTTGTCCTCAGGGAGTCCAAGGTCACTGGGGAGGTCCCATCCTCTGCTCAGGAAATGTTCCTGTGCTTGAGGGCAAATCCCTCTACCCTCGCTATGTACAGGTTCAGGGAGGGGGAAGTGGCCTTCAGGCTTTCTCCTAAGCTGATGAAGAGAGAAGGCATGATTTCGAGAGGACCTTCCCCATCCTCAGGGCGTACTGTGACCACTCCTGAAGGGTCCATATGCTGGTAAGATCATGTATGACAGGACAGTTAACGTTCACTCTCTCCCAGTCTGATGGCACACATCATGAAGACCCCATGGTGTCTAGCTTCAGGAGTCCGCCAAATTAACAGAGAAATCAGGGACTCTACTCTGCAGCAGACCCCATCCAAAAAAAAGGAGCCACAGTTGCTCATCTCAGGAAATCAGTCCAACCTAATGCCCACCTAGCCAGGTCACTAGTGCCACCAAGAGCACTGGACCCCAAAGTGTAACAAGGAACTCCCCTAAGTGGGGCTTGTGTTAAGCTAGGGATCTCCTCTGCACAAGGTGGTTAAGAACAGAAGGGACTAGACATGTCTTAGATGGTGAGGAAAATGTGTTCCTGACCAGGCATGAGACCCAAGAGGGACAGTGAGACAGAGGAGTGAGTAAGGCGAGGAAGATGGAGGAAGGGACCCAAGTTCCCCAGAGAGGAGCAGACACCAGGGGTGCAGGAGGCAGACAGGAAAGAGCTCTGTCAGCCAGAACCTGGGCAGAGCCTTGGGAGTCAACCAGAGACCAACCCAAAGCCCCCACCCAAATGATGCCCCCACCCCTAGAGAAGACCTGCTAGACCCTAACACAGGCAGGACAGAGCCTGCTCAACAACCACACCTCCCCCAAGGAGTCCCCACTGGAGAACAAAATCTCTGAGTCCCCAGGGAAGGTATCTTTCCAAGTCCACCATCATCCCCAGAAATAAGAACAGTTGAATTCAGTGTGGGGCGTAGAGCATAAGATGGCACACTGTGCCAGGATTCATTTCATACCAAACAACTTTAAATAAGGACCAAGAAGGTAGTTTAGTTGAATTTCTAAAGTCTTTGTTAATTAGATTATAATCATATCAGAGAAATTAACTCACTTCAATATAAATCATTTCACTGTTCTCTATAAGCAGAAATTCAATTTGATTCAACATACTGAGTGATATTACAGATGAAATATATCGGTGTAAACACAGAAATTAGGGGAACATGGATCCCAGTGTAAAACTTGCTATCTTGTTGGACAGAAGAAGAAATAGGAATTTTTCTAAAAATCAGAGGGAACCAGGAAAGGATTAAATTGCAAGCTGGCTTTGATGCTATCTCTCCTGTGCCTTAAAATGTTATTTTCTGTTTTCAGTAATATACACAATCCAGCCACCTCATCAATTATGTTAGATCAAAAAATCATGGAGTTAGAAAGTTCTCTGCAGTCTTCCACCCCACTTCACCCCTAATTTTCTCTATTTATCTTTCTCGTTAATTTGGGGAAATCATCAAAGGATGTGGGTGGATTAAGAGCTAACAGTAAGCTCTTTTGCTCCTAATATCACCCATTCCTGGCAGGCTCACCCCCCAATGCAGTGGGCTGTCAGGAAGAGTAAATTGCCCCCTCTGATGCCATAATCTGCCATGGTCTTCCCATCTTCCAGCCTCTTGCCGTTGCAAGTCACAATCTGTTTCTCAGGCATGGTAGCAGTCTTGGTCTCTATCATCTGTTTCACCTGGGCCACTGAGCTGGACCTTCGCACCTGGAGGAGGTGCCTCTGCCCCTCATCACCTGACTCCACCAGAAACAAGGGCAGCTCCTCATCACTGGGCTTCACCACCTTCAGAGTGAGGTGGATGGTCGTCTCCTTGTCAATGCCGTAAGATGACAGCTTCCTCTGGGGCTTTAGAGTCTTGGAGTCCATCAAAAGGACCTGGTCTTGCACGGGAACCTTGGTCTTAGCCCGGATGTGTTCATTGATCTTCTTCACTCTGTCATTCACGTTAGCAGTGAAGGTCATTGATGTCCCTTCCTCAGAATAGACCTTCACCTGGACAATGAAGGCCAAGAGACCTCAAATCAAGATGCCTGGAATTCCTGCCATCTTTTACATCACTGTCCCCTCCTTGCCCAGCCCCACCCTCCCTGCCTGCTTGGTCCTCCAGCTCCTTTACAAAAGTTGTGTCCCTCCCTTTCTTGGAACTTCTCTTTGGGAATTTCAAGCTTATAACACAGGAAAATCAGTCTTATTGCTTTACAACCATACCTCTCATTCATCCTAATGTCATTAATGATTTCCCACGTTATTTGCCTGCTTCCTATCTGGATAAAGTTTGTCAAATGTCAACACTAAATACAATTACAAAGCATCCCAAATTATATACCAGGCACTAAAAACAACTCCTAAAGAGAATTCCCAAGACTTGTCAGCCTCATGGGATGCTCACACACTGCTCTCCATGACTACTTTAGAAGGAAACCCTGGCCAGGACACATATTCTCTGTACTCCTGGTTTCTTTCTTAATGTCCCATGGCCTTGTAATAACTCACACATTACAGTGACACTGTGTTCAGTGTGACTTGTTCCCTGGACTTCCTGTGTTTTTACATCTACCTATTGCAGAATATGATCTCCTCCTGTTGCTAGACCAGGGCCTCACTCACAGAAGGTTGGGCCAGACCTAAGTCTTCCTTCCATAGTCTGAAGCTGGGCAAGCTCACCTCCATGTTGTCACTGAAAAGCCTGGGAGGACTTCCCTCATGCTCCATTCAAAACCATCTTCCCAGTTGGACATCACAGACATTTCCTCACTGGACCGATGCCCCTCAGTGCTAAGGACCACTTTGATGCCAGCCCATCTATAGTGCACATACTCTTAATAGGCTCCTGTATCAGGTCATTAACAGCTTAGAGTAAATGAGTTTTGTGTGCCTCTCTTTTGGGAGGAGAAGGAAGTTGAAGAGCCAAGGTACCTCTAATCAGAAGAAGGAAAAAGGGCTCCAGACAATATTCCCATAGTTTCAAATCCAGCCCTGTGATTATGAAGCCCACTCCCACTTCCCACCATCCTCCCCTAACAGTGGCCAGTCGGGTCTGACACACAAGAGCATTCAGGAGCCAAATGAGCTGCTTCTATTCCCAGAATCTTCCTTCAGCTTCGGTAGCTATCAGAGCCTGTCTCATCCCCTGCAGGATGCCTTCCCAGCCACTCTGCCCCCACATCCCTCATAGACTTGCTCCCCATCCCTTGGAGGTGTTTTTTCTCTCCCCATCCCCACTTTCAAGCCCCAACTTACACAGAGGCAGGAAGCACTGGATGCCATGTTTACAATCAAGGGAGCAGACAAAGGAGGCTGAGGAAAAGGACTTGCATCCAGCTTATATAAGAGCTGAGCTGGAAATCCCCTGCCTGAACCACTGTGCCTGTGTCCTTTGTTTTCATGATATCATAAATTTTCTTTCACTTTCACTAGGGCAGAGTCAATAAACCAAGAATACTCTCTGATCAAACACATTCCTCTGTTCAGAACTTCCCCAGTTAACAACCCACCACTACCAGTCCTGACTTATGACTGCCCAGCCTGGGGCCCTGGGCCCTCACCCACTTCAAGACCTTTACTATCTGATGGTCATCTCTTGCTGCTTTCGAGAACCTGCCCCATGCCATCACTCAGGGGCCTTCCTGAGAGCAAGGGTGCCCAGGAGAGGATGTAGGAGTACGTGAGGAGTGATGTGACCGTGAGCAGACAGTTCACACCAGCCCGGCAGAGTGGGAGGCCCAGGAGAGGATGTAGGAGTCCACGAGGAGTGATGTGACCATGAACAGCCTGTTCACACCAGCCCGGCAGAGTGGGAGGCCCAGGAGAGGATGTAGGAGTCCACGAGGAGTGATGTGACCATGAACAGCCTGTTCACACCAGCCCGGCAGAGAGGGAGGCCCAGGAGAGGATGTAAGAGTCCATGAGGAGTGATGTGACCGTGAGCAGACAGTTCACACCAGCCCAGCAGAGTGGGAGGCCCAGGAGAGGATGTAGGAGTCCACGAGGAGTGATGTGACCATGAGCAGACAGTTCACACCAGCCCAGCAGAGTGGGAGGCCCAGGAGAGGATGTAGGAGTCCACGAGGAGTGATGTGACCGTGAACAGCCTGTTCACACCAGCCCAGCAGAGTGGGAGGCCCAGGAGAGGATGTAGGAGTCCACGAGGAGTGATGTGACCATGAGCAGACAGTTCACACCAGCCCAGCAGAGTGGGAGGCCCAGGAGAGGATGTAGGAGTCCACGAGGAGTGATGTGACCGTGAACAGCCTGTTCACACCAGCCCAGCAGAGTGGGAGGCCCAGGAGAGGATGTAGGAGTCCACGAGGAGTGATGTGACTGTGAACAGCCTGTTCACACCAGCCCGGCAGAGTGGGAGGCCCAGGAGAGGATGTAGGAGTACGTGAGGAGTGATGGGACCGTGAGCAGACCGTTCACACCAGCCTGGCAGAGTGGGAGGCCCAGGAGAGGATGTAGGAGTCCATGAGGAGTGATGGGACCGTGAGCAGACAGTTCACACCAGCCCGGCAGAGTGGGAGGCATGACTGGAGATCACACAGGATACACAGCCTGCTGTGAGAGGAGATGGGAGTTCAAGTCGCGGGGTGCCACTTGCTACCTTAAGTTGTGCAAGTCTGTTCAAGTCCTTGGATGTTTGTTTTCCGGTCTGAACATGAGATGATTGGAGGGAATTCAGAAAACAGCTTGTAAAATGGACCTTACATTCCTGGGTCTTGAGCTCTCTAGCACTGTCCCTATCCTGTCACAGAACCTGCAAATCAAATCTAGTACTTAGAACAATCCTAGCCCAACAATCAAGTGCTAAGCCCACCTTCGTGCAGCAGAACAGCACACATCGGCTCTCACACCACGGTGACTCTGTTTCCCACCTTTACTACTGGACACTCCCTACTCCCGGCACTCACACACACACCCATGATGCTTCTTCCTCCTTGTCTCTGGAGGTTTGGATCGGGACAGAAAAGGGAGGGCACAGGCTGTGTGCCCTCAGCGAGTTTACTTGGCTGCTCTGATCCTCCTAACATTCCAAAGGAGTCACTGCCCTCTCCCAAGCTCTCAGGACAGTGCCACAAAACACATTCTCAAAAAAGCCTTTATGAAAGGTACTCCCAATTTTTTCAAAGTAAAAATCCCATAAAAATGTCATTATCATCTTTTTTGCTGTGTTCTTAGTGGCCATTTATTGTACCTTCAGCACCAATAGGTGTCAAATGATCCCATTTTACTGCAGGACTTTCCATCCTGGAGAACTTGGGTTTATAGAAGTGCCTATATAGAGTAATGGGATCCAAGAACCAATCCAGTATTTCAAAAAAAAAAACTCAACATAAATCAGGTTCTTCTATTTGAAGCTCTTATTAGATAGCCATAAACTTGGAAAATTATTATTTAAATGTATTTTGTGGGGTAGACATACTTTTCAAGCACATAGGATGGGAATGAAGGGGGAAGAGTGCCTGATGGAACAGACTGGAGACAGTGGGCCCTGCCAGTCTCCCTTCAGATGCCTCTCTGGGTTCCTATCATGCCCTGTGTGCAGAAACCAAGATTGTGATCTTGGATCTGCAGGTGCAGCCCTGCATCCAGTGTCCAATAGGATCTGCGGATTCTGAAACATCACCAGTAACCGAGCAGAAAAGGTCTGATCAGGTGGAAGGTAGCAGGGAGCGAGCCCACAGCAGGAAGAAGAGAAGGGAAAGCCTCACAAGGCTCCTCACTTCCACATTTCACCTGTGCCCATTACCGTCTTAGACCTTTGCCTCATTTCTAGAAAGGGAAGCAGAGAGAAGGTGTCTAAAGCTGCTTAGCATTAAATCATTCTTCTCGTCCTTCCCCTTTTTGCCTTTCCTTCCTGGGCAGCCTACACCATCTTGGGGCAGAGGTCTCCTTTCTCAGGGGAGCAGGGAATCTCGAGAGAAGCTCCTGCAGGGAGAGCCCAGGAACCACATTTCTCAGGAATGGTGTCTGTCAGAGCTGTACCCCCAGCCCAGACCAGAGCTGTGGATCTGCAAGTCTAGCAGCTTCTGTGCACGATTCCTAGTTCCCTGTATATGCCTGGACATACAGGTCTCTGCCACCCGGTCAAAGAGCATGTGTGTCCTTCCAGCTCTACCCACAGTGTCAGGGATTTATACAGATACAAGATGTAAGCTGTGCCTCCTCCAGGAAGCCTTCCCTAACTCCTGTCCTAGTCTGACTCATGTGCCCATCCTCTGTCCAATCATTCGCCTTCCACAAGCCCCTCAGGGCAAGTTTCTCCAGCAGGAAGATCATCTGCTTACTTGTCTATTCACCCCCATGAAACAGTGGAGATCTGGGGGGGTCATGATTGTGTCTTGATTAACTTGGGTCTCCAGCACTTCCCGGGCATGCTGTCTGGTACAGTAAATACTTAACATTTATCAAATGCATGAATGAACTAAAAAAAAAATAATAAATGAATCAGTAAGTGAATAACAAAAAATGGAAAATAACATTTGATGAGTACTCATCATATTTCAGGAACTGCACAAGATATTAGTAAAAGGCACCTGATGAACTGTTCTAGCTTTCTAATGAGGTAAATATTAGTATCTCCACTGATAAGCAAGCAGTGGACTCACCCACAGTCACATTAGTAGTAGCTGTGAGCCCGTCTTCAAATGCAAATCTCTACTGCTGTCCATCTACTAATCTCCCCCCAGTGGAAGGGAAAGCGGGAGGGCATGGCATGCATACGTTTGCATTATAGGAAGGGTACACATAGGGAAGGGGTACAGACAGACAAAGGAAGTCAGAGCCTGCAAGGAGCCTTATGAGGAATGAGCAAGGAGAGCTCCGGGCCCATAGTTGGTAGGAGCATCCCTGGGTGGGAGTCCCTGCCTAGACCACTGGGCAGCCGCCAGCAAAGAGCCGTGAGTGCAGCAGACAGAGCCTGGGGAGGAGGGCAGCCCTCCCAGGACTGGGAGGGTTGAAGGTGCCACTCTCACACTCTCCTCAGCCACAGGGGATTTCCAGCACAGGGGATTTCAAGGGCCAGCCTGGGATTCTCCCAAGAATAACTAATTCAGGGGATTCCCTACCCAGACAGGATCTGGATTCTGAGAAACACTGTCCTTGCAAGGAATCAGAATAAGCAAACCTAGACATTGACCTCTCTCTTTTCCCTCCTCCCTTCCTCTGTGTAGTTCCCTTCCATACCAAGGGGCAGGGCAAGGGCTGTCCCCGTGCCCTTCTGCTGAGTCACAGCTAGGATTTCCCCCAGGACCTGACCTCCTCCCTGCTTCCTAGCACACTGTCAGTCTGACTTTTTTTTCCCTCTTTGTCACAATAAATGTTTTCAGAGGCAGAAAGATCTCTTTCCATTTGCCCTTCGAGAAATTCAGGACGCCAACCAAGGTAGAAGGTCATGCTGATCTCACCGGGTCATAAAACAAATGTCTCAGATACACACAAACCTCCCGGTGTGACGACCTCACTGATGGGCAGTGTTGGGCTGGTCACTGCCCCGCTGAAGCCTTCCTGGAGAAGAGGCCTCTCTCCTGTCTCTTTAATGGTGCCCAGGAAAGAGTTGGTAGAACTGCTTTGACATCTAGATTATCGCTTCAGAAACGTAAGCCAAACTCAGTCAAAAACCTACTGTGACTTTTCCTTTATTCATGATTGGGGGAAAAAACTCATGCACTCTCAAAGGACAATTTGAAAATACTTATAAATACAAGTCTTTATTTCTGGGTTTTTCCATTATGTTCCATCGATCTATATGTCTGTCCGCATGTCACTAGTACACAGTCTTTAATCCTCAAGTTTTATAATAAGTTTGGAAATCAGAGTGTATAACTTCTCCATCTCTTTTTTTTTTTTTTTTTTACAAATTTCTTTTGGCTACTTTCAGTCCTTTATAGTCCCATATAAGTTTTAAGATTAGCTTGTTAATGTCTTTGAAAAAAAGTCCTGCTTTTTTGGTAGATATTGTATATAGAGAGCAATTTGAGGAGAATATCCATTTTTAAAGTTTCTTCTAGAATTTTTATAGGTTAGCAGCTAGGTCTGTGATCCCTTTTGAATTAGTATTTGTGTATGGTGTGAGGTAAGGAGGTCCAGATGAAAATACTTGTGTGTGTGTGTGTGCACGCAAATGTGTATCTGATTGTCCTGGGACAATTTTCAAAAAGACTATCTTTTCCTCACTGAATTGCCTTGGTTGCTTGTTTTTACGATTTATGAAGA
Organism: Mirounga angustirostris; assembly: GCF_029215605.1. Lineage (NCBI taxonomy): Eukaryota > Metazoa > Chordata > Mammalia > Carnivora > Phocidae > Mirounga > Mirounga angustirostris. The sequence continues at coordinate 500,421 of NW_026991716.1, read as the reverse complement.
GTACTATGCTTTATATAGTCTCCTTGATCTTGTTTTCTTCACTCAGCAGATTTCTGGCATATTTGTCCATATTGTTGCTCACAAGTATAATCTACCCATTTTCACTGCTGATAGTATGCTATGATAGTTATCTGTTTCTGTACAACTGAAAGGTATTTGGGTTGTTTAGTCTGGCACGTCCATTTTTAGGTTTCATAGCTAAGTCTGTGGCAGTGTGTGAAAGCTGGCTGAACCGACACACTGGAAGGTGCAGGATGGCATACGGCCGGGGACCACCCAGGACTGAATCCAGTCTGACTCTCCTACTTCCCATGCAAATTATTTACCCTCCCTGAAGCTTAGTACTTTCTTCTGTAAGTTGGAGGTTTCACTCAGGATTCACTCTGTGCTACCATTAACAAACGTGAAAATACATGGCTTTACAAGGCCAGCAGTATATTTCACTCCATGTCAAAACCCATAGGTAGATGATTCAGAGTCAGTATGGTAGTTCTCCCCCCAAAAAACATTCAGGGCCATGCTCCTTGGAACTCTGCTATTCTTAGGATACAGCTTATATGGTTACAGTCCAAATGGTCATCAGCAGTCGTGCTCTGCTCTCATCTATGCATTGAGTGGATCCATCATGAACCAAGGTCAGTTTCTTTTCATTCCATCATTGTGTCATAAGGTACACCTCCCTCCAAGGCAGATTAAAGGTAGTTACAAACTCTAGGACAATCCTCCCATCAAGGGAGTCCATTTCCATTCCTCTTGAGTCTAGGTTTGGCTATGACTGTGTTACGAGAACTGGCTGTCCCACCCTGGTCTCTTACAGCCCTGAGTCACCATGTAAGAAGTTTGACTACCATGTCTGAGGGACCATGTGGAGAGGTCCTAAGAGAACAGGTGGATGGAAAGGAATCCAGAGGAACCGAGACTTATGATTGAACAAACCAAGGTACTAAGCATAGGAATAAAGCTTTCTTTGATGCTCTAGAGCAGTCCATTTACTGGTTGCACCCGTCCAAGTGATCCCAGCTGATGCTACATGGAACAAAAGAAACACCAGCCAAACTTTCCCTGTGTCTGGCTCACAACATTATGAGATACCATTAAATAGTTGTTGGCTTAAGTCACCAATTTTGGGGACAATTGGTTATGCAGCAGTAGATAACTTGGAACACCCCCAGTGCAGCCACCGGTATGAGTAAAGGGAGAGGTAGAAGCAAGACTGTGGATGGCGTGGAGAGCTGAACCACTTGGTTCACAGGCCTTGTGCAGCACTCGGTTCTGCTCATTCTTGATCTGGGACATAGGATTTCTATCTTAGGGTAATTAAAGCTGTAAGTCCTGACCTTATCCCTTGATTGGTTTGATAGAACCCAGCTCATGACGGGCAGTTCCCGATAACCCCATGGACATTTGATGTCCCATGTCAGAGCCCTGTCTCTACTAAAGCCCAGTAGCGAGCCAGGAGCTATCCCCTAATAGGATACGCTTCTTTGCAGTAGATAGCATGGCTTGATCAGGAACCCAGGGGTTTGTGTTGTGACTCTCCTTTGGGGGCTTACCAGCAGGAACACCACTCTGAATCTTCCCACCACGGTGACCTCTACAGCTGGAGGGTCTGTTGGATGTGGTGGAGCTACTACAGAGCCCTGTTCTGTTCTGGGCTCCAGTCAATCACTGGAAATGGTCTCATAAATGTAAACATGTTGCCTCTAGAATAAAAGGATGACCAGGCATTACCATTACCATTACCATTAACTGTGTTAAATATGATAAGGAATAATCTGTCCTTTACCTTAGAGGGATGACCTGGCATGCTCCAGACCAGTGGCCCTCTAGAAACTTCAGGGATGTGGAGGGCCTTGAATCTTCATAGGGTTTCTCTCCCACTCTTGGGAGTACATTTGTTGTACCAATACCAGCAACATATTCACCAATTCTGGCTCACCCTGCTTGAATAATTATATGTCATCAATATGATGGAACCAAGTGAGGTTTTGTGGAATGTCCAGAAGGCCCATGTCCAGGGGGTGCTGGAGCTGCCTCCTATTGTTTCATGAAAGGAGCACCTGGGTGGCTCAGTGGGTTAAGCATCTGCCTTCAGCTCAGGTCATGATCCCAGGGTCCTGGGATGGGTCCCCTCGTTGGGCTCCGTGCTCAGTGGTGAGTCTGCTTCTCCCTCTCCCTCTGCCACTCCGTCCCCACCTCCCCACCTCCCCATGCTCTCTCTCTCAAATAAATAAAATCTTTGGAAAAAAAATATCATGAGAGCTGTTAGATTTTCAGGCATTTTGCAAACCAGTTGTTAAATACAGCTATTAAAAATAAGTCATTATAAATTTATATTAAAAGCAGAGATAATATTTAAAACTGATCATTTCCTAGCTATTTTACTATATTCTGTGATTTTTTTTACTTTTGTTTGCATTTATTTTATGCAGAATTTACTACCAGGCCATAAACTTTTGTTTCTTCAGTTTCTTCTGGGATATCTTTTTCTTCTGTGCAACCTCCCCTGCTGGTTTAGGAACAATCTGCTCTTTTTCAGTAAGGATCATCTCAGTGTGGCAGGGATAGCTCACGTGTGGGTGAATCCAACCATGAACCCGTTAAGTTCTGTGTCGCATCTTGGGGGTTTTGTTCACCTGGATGTGCTCAATGGCCAGAGAATCTACATCTAAACCCTTAAGCTCAGCATTACTCTTTTCATTTTTAAGCGTGTGCAGTAAAAATCAGCACTCTTTTTGGGCCACCAGCCCCGTGTCCAGCCCCACTGTTTGGCCAGGGCACACCTCCCAACTCCACCATTGTAGCCAGGGAGTGGTGCATGCTGCTTTTGCAATGTGACATCCTTCAGATACTTGGTGGCTTTCCAGATATGCATATTTTTGATGGCCTGGGCAGTTTCAGGTGTGTTCCTAAAGTGAACACAAAGATTCGAACCTCTAGATTGGCATGATTTTGTAGGGTTATCTGGGTCAAGTGAATAGTGAAATATTTCCAGAGATCACCTCAGGCTGCTTATGGGAAGAGCTATATTTTATGCTAAACTGTGCTTATTGACATCTGTTGTGTCTGTATGATTAAAAAAAAATACTATGATATACTGCGTGGGGGTGTGTTACCATGTACAGCTCTCCAAATCTGCATTTTCAGTAAAGTCACACTGGCAGCTTAAAATTGGGTATGGTAGAAATATTCCCTCTACAGAAATCAGCAAATAGGACAGACCACACTTTTCTGCCTGTAGTACCAGCACATGCTGTCCACGTCCCTTTGGACCACGTTATGATGCCAGAGTTATGATATAGTAACATAAACGTACAGTCGTACACACACCATGTAGATACCAGCACATGCTGTCCACGTCCCTTTGGACCATGTTATGCCAGAGTTATGATATCGTAATGTAAACGTACAGTTGTGCACACACCGTGTAGATACCAGCACACGCTGTCCACGTCCCTTTGGACCACGTTATGATGCCAGAGTTATGATACAGTAACATAAACGTACAGTCGTACACACACCGTGTAGATGCAAACTGCTTCTCGTCCTCCATCCTGATAGTATTTGAAAAGAACACTTTCACTGGGGCAAGATGGCAGAGGAGTAGGGGACTCTGTTTCAACGGGTCCCCTGAATTTAGCTGGATATCTACCAAAGCATTCTGAACACCCAGGAAATCAGCCTAAGATGTAAGAATAGAGATCTGAATCCCTACAAGCAGAAAAGCACTGCCTATCGCAAGGTAGGAAGGGTGGAGTCATGAATCTGCCGGCAGATATTGGAAGATAAACACAAGATAAACAGAAGGGGGAGGGAGCCGCCACTGGCTCCTGGAAAGTGATACAACACCGGAGCGTAAAAACTCGCACAGCGGTACTGGCAGGGAAACGGCTTTAGAGCAGCGCTCAGGCAAGACCCAGAGCTGCGGGTGCTCAGGCCCGCGGCCACTCCCGGTTCCAGAAGCACAGAGGGCAGGGACACACCCAGCCCCTGGGTCTTCCTGGGTGGACCTCTGAGAGGGTTGCTGTGGGACACACACCACGGGAGGCTGTGGTTTTCAATGCCGCAAACAGAAATGGAGACTGCATGTTCTGGAGGGTTTAGTGAAGCGATCAGACTGCGATTTCTCTGCTCTGGAACAGAGGTTTGGGTGCAGCCATTTTTGCTCTGACCCTCGGAAGAGGCTCAGAAAGCTGCCAGAGAACAAGAGCTCAAAAAACCGGTTTACACGGAGCCCAGCCCCCTACCCACAGGGGGCAGGGCAACTCTGCACAAGCAGGGCTGCCTGAGAAACAGCGCGCAGGCCCCTCCCCCAGAAGACAGGCTGGAAGAACAAGAGGACAACAACCCGAGGGTCCCATAAAACTGTAAAATCCCAAAATCAGGGGAAAATAGTGTATTGAGCTCCAGTCATTGCTTCACGGCTTGTTTATTTTTCAGACACAACTCTCTTTTTCTTTTTATTCTTTCTCTTATGCTTCTTCTGTTTTCTCTTTTTTTCTGTTTTCTCTTTTTACCTTTTTCTCATTTCAACTAGATGTTTAATATATCATATTTCATAGTAGCTTTTTAACTTGTACTTTTTCACACCTATATTTTTTTATAGATATACGCTTCAATGTAGTCCTTTTTTCCCTATTCAATATTACCTTTATATATATACCAGTTTTATTTACCCTGTAAATTTGAGAAGTAGTGTCCTCTAACAAACAGAACAAAATACACCCAGTAAGAACTGAAACACAATACTTTGTCCACACTGAGAGATTATAGCCCCCCCATCCCCTCACCCCCTTTTTAAAAAAATTTTTATTTTTTTTTCTAAAATTTTTAAAATTTTATAAAATTTATTCTTGTGTTTCATTTTGGCTTTGTCTTTTTGGTGGTGGCTTCCGAGCACTCTGGATTTTCCTAGGGTGCATCTTGCTTGGGTCGTGGTTTATATTTTAGACTCTGTACATTCCCTCAACCATGCTTCAACAGAATGACTAGGAGGAGGAACTCCCAACAAAGAACCAGAGACAATGGCCTCACCTGCAGACTTAATGGATATGGATATAAGCAAGATGTCAGAGATAGACTTCAGGGTAGCAATTACGAAGTCAATAGCTAGGCTTGAGAATACCATTAGTGACAACATAAAATCTCTGAGGACAGAAATGAGATCTAATCAGGCCAAACTTAAAAATGCTAGGAATAAGATGCAGTCTAACTGGATACTCTTAACAGCCAGGGTAAAGAATGCAGAAGAATGAATTAGTGATCTAGAAGATAAGCTGATAGAAAGGAAAGAAACTGAGAAGGATAGGGTTAAACAGCTAGAAGCCCATGAAATCAGACTTAGAGAGATCAATGACACCATGAAACATTCCAATGTCAGAATTATTGGGATCCCTGAGGGGGTGGAGAGAGAGAGAGGACTAGAAGGTATATTTAAGCAAATCATAGCCAGGAACTTCCCTAATCTGGAGAAGGAAACAAGCATTCGTGTCCAAGAGGCAGAGAGGACCCCTCCCAAGATCAATAAAAACAGACCAATAGCCCGGCATATAATAGTAAAACTTGCAAATCTTAGAGCCAAGGAAGCTATCCTGAGAGCAAGTAGGGGGAAAAGATTACTTACGTACAGAGGAAGGAACAACAGAATAACGTCAGACCTGTCCACAGAGACCTGGCAAGCCAGGAGGGGCTGGCAAGACATATTCAGGGTACTAAATGAGAAGAACATGCAGCCAAGAATACTTTATCCAGCAAGGCTGTCATTCAGAAGAGTTTCCAGGACCAGCAGAAACTGAAAGAATATGTGACCACCAAGCCAGCCCTGAGAAAATATTAAGGGGGGTTCTATAAAAGAAGAAAGACCCCCAAGAGTAACATAGATCAGAAATTTACAATCCATAGAAACAGGGACTGTACAGGCAATATAATGGCACTAAATTCATATGTTTCAATAGTTACCCTCAACATGAATGGCCTAAATGCTCCCATGAAATGGCACAGGGTTGCAGATTGGATACAAAGACAGGACCCATCCATATGCTGTCTACAAGAGACTCATTTTGAACCTAAAGCCACCTCCAGATAGAAAGTGAGGGGATGGAGAACCATTTATAATGCCAAAGGACCTCAAAAGAAAGTGGGGGTAGCAATTCTCATATCAGACAAATTAGATTTTAAACCAAAGACTGTAGTAAGAAAGGTAGAGGGATCGAGTCCCACATCAGGCTCCCTGCTCTGTGGAGAGCCTGCTTCTCCCTCTCCCTCTGCCTGCCACTCCCCCTGCCTGTGCTCTCTCTGTCAAATAAATAAAAGTTTTTAAAAAACTAATAATAATACATTTATAGTAGGAGACCTCAACACTCCACTCTCAGCAACGGACATAAGCAGATCAACAAAGAAAACAAGAGCTTTGAATGATACATTGGACCAGATGACTTTGTAGATATATACAGAACATTCCACCCTAAAACAACAGAATACTCATTCTTCTCGAGTGAACATGGAACTTTCTCCAGAATAGATGACATACTGAGTCACAAATCAGGTCTCAATCCATACCAAAATACTGAGATTATTCCCTGCATATTTTCAGACCACAGTGATGTGAAACTGGAGCTCAACCACAAGAAGAAATTTGGAAATGAACTCAAACACCTGGAAGTTAGAGAGCACCCTGTTAAAGAATGATTGTGTCAACCAGGAAATTAAAGAAGAACTTAAACAATTCATGGAAACCAATGAGAATGAAAACACATCAGTCCAAAATCTATGGGATACTGCAAAGGCGGTCCTCAGGGGGGAATACACAGCCATCCAGCCTCTCTCAAAAAAGTAGAAAAATCCCAAATGCACAAACTAACCATACACCTAAAGAAGCTGGAGAAAGAACAGCAAACAAAACCTAAACCAAACAGGAGTAGAGAAATAATAACGATTACAACAGAAATCAATGAAATAGAAACCAGAAAAAGAGAACAGATCAAGGAAACTAGAAGCTGGTTCTTTGAATTAATAAGATCGATAAACCACTGGCCAGACTTATCCAAAAGAAAAGAGAAAGGACCCAAATTAATTAAATCATGAATGAAAGGGGAGAAATCATGACTAACACCAAGGAAATAGAAACAATTATTAGAAATTATTACCAGTAACTATATGCCAACAAATTAAGCAACGTGGAAGAAATGGGTGCCTTCCTGGAAACTTATAAACTACCAAGACTGGAATAGACCAATACCAGTAATGAAATTGAAACAGTAATCAAAAGCCTCCCAAAAAACAAGAGTCCAGGGCCAGATGGCTTCCCAGGGGAATTCTACCAAACATTTAAAGAAGAAATAATACCTATTCTACTGAAACTGTTTCAAAAATAGAAATGAAAGGAAAACTTCTAAACTCATTCTATGAGGCCAGCATTACCCTGATCCCCAAACCAGACAAATATCCCATCAAAAAGGAGAATTACAGACCAAAATCCCTGATGAACATGGATGCCAAAATACTCAACAAGATCCTAGCCAATAGGATCCAACAATACATTAAAAGGATTATTGATCATTACCAGGTAGGATTTATTCCTGGGACGCAAGGGTGGTTCAAAAGTCACAAATCAATCAACATGATAGAGCACATTAATAAAAGAAAAGAACCATATGATCTTCTAAATTGATGCAGAACAAGCATTTGACAACATACATCATCCTTTCCTGATTAAAACTCTTGAAGGGGTGACTGGGTGGCTCAGTCGTTAAGCGTCTGCCTTCGGCTCAGGTCACGATCCCAGGGTCCTGGGATCGAGCCCTGCATCGGGCTCCCTGCTCCGCGGGAAGCCTGCTTCTCTCTCTCCCACTCCCCCTGTGTGTGTTCCCTCTCTCGCTGTGTCTCTCTCTGTCAAATAAATAAATAAAATCTTAAAAAAAAAAAAAAAAAACCTCTTGAAAATATAGGGATAGAGAGAACATACCTCAATAACTTAAAAGCCATCTATGAAAAGCCCACAGCAAATATCATCCTCAATGGGGAAAAAATGAGAGCTTTTCCCTTAGGGTCAGGAACACGACAGAGATGCCCACTCTCCAGTATTGTTCAACATAGTACCAGAAGTCCTAGCCTCAGCAATCAGACAAGAAAAAGAAATAAAAGGCATTCAAATTGGCACAGAAGAAGTCAAACACTCTTTGCAGATGACATGATACTTTATGTGGAAAACCCAGAAGACTCCACCCCCAAATTACTAGAACTCATCCAGCAATTCAGTAATGTGGCAGGATACAAACTCAATGCACAGAAATCAGTTGCTTTTCTATACACTAACAATGTAACTATAGAAAGGGAAATTAAGGAATCTATTCCATTTACAATAGCACCAAAACCATAAGATACCTCGGAATAAACCAAAGAGGTAAAGGATCTATAGTCTAAAAACTACAGAACACTTATGAAAGAAATGGAGGAAGACACAAAGAGATGGAGAAACATTCCATGCTCATGGATCGGAAGAATAAACATTGTGAAAATGTCTATGCTGCCCAGAGCAATCTCTACCTTCAATGCCATCCCGATCAAAATACCAATGACATTTTCCAAAGAGCTGGAACAAACAACCCTAAAATTTGTATGGAGCCACAAAGGACCCGAATCATCAAGGGAAGGTTGAAAAAGAAAAACAAAGCTGGAGGCATCACGTTGCCTGATTGCGAGCGATATTACAAAGCTGTAATCACCAAAACAGCATGGTCTTGGCACAAAAAGGGGACATAGATCAATGGAGCAGAATAGAGACTCCAGAAATGGATTCTCTTCAATAAATGGTGCTGGGAAAACTGGACAGCCCCACGCAGGAGAATGAAACGACCGTTCTCTAACACCACACACAAAGGTAGACTCAGAATGGCTGAAAGAGCTCCGTGTGGGGCAGGATCCATCAGAATCCTTGGGAGAACACAGGGAGCACCCTCTCCGGCCTCCACCACAGCGAGTTTCCGAAAGGTCGGGCTGGGTTTCGGCCTCACTGCCTCCCCCCTTCCTCCACGCCCATGGAGCCCTTCGGGACGCAGGGCACTTGCCCGGGTCCCACACGACCGCTGTTCGCACGCCCACCCGGGTCCCGGGCTCTGCCAGCAGAAGGGCGACGATGCTCGGGGTCACCGCCCCTCTCCAATCCAAGTCCGCCCGGGCGGAGAGTGCAGGGCTGGGCAGCCTCCCCGGGAAGGGTGCTGCTGGCCCCTGCTTAAACCCAACCCTTAACCCCGAACCCCAGCTTCACCCTATCCTGGCCCTAAATCCGACCCCGGCCCGGAGCCGGGTCCTGGTCTTCACGCTCGAACACTCAGCTAGCTCACCCGAGGCCTCCAGCCCGGATCCTCTGACCCCTAACCCCTGACCCTGACCCCCTGAGGACCCCTAACCCTCCCTCCCAGCTCCGCACACCCGCACCCCGACCACGCGTGCCTAACCCCGAGACTATGCTGGGGCTTCCTGAGGCGCATCATATACAAGCGGATCCCGCCGTCTCCAGGTATTGGGGCCCTCGATCCTTGCTTGGATCGAGGCCGAGAGCCCAGAAAGTCGGAAAGTAGCGACAGCTGGCGGAGAGGGCCGAGGGAGGTCGTGTGCAGTGCCGAGGACTGACGGAGCCGGCCGAATGGTGACGGGGAGGGCCGAGGGAGGATATGTGCCGTGTGGAGGATTGACGGACAGGGCCGAATGATGACGGGGAGAGCCGAGTGGTGGAGGAGAGGCCGAGGTAGGACGTGTGCAGTGTCGAGGATTGACGGAGCCGGCCGAATGGTGACGGGGAGAGCCGAGTGGTGGAGGAGAGGGCCGAGGGAGGACGTGTGCAGTGCCGAGGACTGACGGAGCCGGCCGAATGGTGACGGGGAGGGCCGAGTGGTGGTGGAGAGGGCCGAGGGAGGATGTGTGCAGTGCCGAGGACTGACGGAGCCGGCCGAATGGTGACGGAGAGGGCCGAGGGAGGATATGTGCTGTGTGGAGGATTGACGGAACGGGCCGAATGCTGACGGGGAGAGCCGAGTGGTGGAGGAGAGGCCAAGGGAGGACGTGTGCAGTGCCAAGGATTGACGGAGCCGGCCGAATGGTGACGGGGAGGGCCGAGAGAGGATATGTGCCGTGTCGAGGATTGACGGACAGGGCCGAATGGTGACGGGGAGAGCCGAGGGAGGATATGTGCCGTGTGGAGGATTGACGGAGCGGGCCGAATGATGACGGGGAGAGCCGAGTGATGGAGGAGAGGGCCGAGGGAGGACGTGTGCAGTGTCGAGGATTGACGGAACGGGCCGAATGCTGACGGGGAGAGCCGAGTGGTGGAGGAGAGGCCGAGGGAGGACGTGTGCAGTGTCGAGGATTGACGGAGCCGGCCGAGTGGTGACGGGGAGGGCCGAGGGAGGACGTTGCAGTGTGGAGGATTGACGCACTGGGCCAAGTGTCGGCGGGGCGGGCCGAAGGAGGATGTGTGCCGTGTCGAGGCTTGACGGAGCCGGCCGAGTGGCGGCGGGGCGGGCCGAGAGAGGACGTGTGCCGTGTCGAGGATTGACGGAATGGGCCGAATGGTGACGGGGAGGGCTGAGGGAGGGTATGGGCCATGTCGAGGATTGATGGACCGACCCGAATGGTGACGGGGAGGGCCGAGTGGTGGTGGAGAGGGCCGAGGGAGGACGAGTGCACTGTCGAGGATTGATGGACCGGGCCGAGTGCCGGCGAGGAGCGCCGAGTGTCTACCGAGAGGGCCTAGGGCCGAGGGAGGATGTGTGCAGTGCCGAGGACTGACGGAGCCGGCCGAGTGGCGGCGGGGCGGGCCGAGGGAGGACGTGTGCCGTGTCGAGGATTGACGGAACGGGCCGAATGGTGACGGGGAGGGCCGAGGGAGGACGAGTGCACTGTCGAAGATTGACGGACCGGGCCGAGTGTCTACCGAGAGGGCCTACGAGGGCTGAAGGACCGAGTGTTGACGGACGCTCGGGAGCGCCGGCGGGAACAGCCGTGGGCCCGCGGAGAGGCCCCGAATGCTGGATGGGACGCCAGATGGCGGGAGGGAGCCTGGTTGGGCGGTGAGGGCCGAGGACTGACAGAGGACCGAGGAGCGGCGCGGGGGCGCAGGGCCGACGGGTTCGGGACCCTCAGGCAGGCCCTCTCAGGCGGCTGGGCCCGGCCGGACCGGACCCGGCACGCAGGCCGTCGCGGGTCCCGGGCGTGGTTTGTGGCGCGGCCGCAGGAACCGGGGGGACGGCACTTGTTTGGGGCCCGTGACGTGCTTGTGTTCGTCCGTGGGCTGCGGGTGCTGCCTGTGCAGGGCGCTTCCCGGGGAGTGTCGGGCCGGGCTGGGGGGAGGGGCGGTCGCGTGTTTCCCCCCCCCCCCTCCCCGCGCAGTGCTCAGCATGACCGTGGAGCCCACGCTCCCATGCACCGCGGCCACCAGCCGTCCCGGAGCGCCCCAGGGGCGCCGGGTCGTGGGAGTGCAGCGCCCGGGGAGAAAGGAAGTCCTCCAGGCGGAGCCGGGGGCGGCCGCGACGGCCTGTGACGCCCTGCCGGGGCTCCGTGGGGCCCGCGCGGCCTCGGAAGGACCGCACACCCCGCGTTGAGCCGTGTCCCCAGCCATCGCCCGGACGTCGGGGACAACTGCGTGTGGACTAGCAGCCGTGCACGGGGCATCGCGCGGGAGGACGGACAGCGGCGCGCTGCCCGCACTGTTCGGATTCTCAACAGAATGAACTTTCCAGGAAGTCACATTCTTAACCAAAGTCCAAACAAAAACCCCTGCTTGAACAGAATAATGCTAACCTTAAAAATAAAACTCTGTTGCTTTGCCCCCAAAAAACGAGTTTGGGAGTAACAGAGAACAGCAATTCAGGACAAGCAAGCTATGATGAAGCCCTCAGCCCACCCAACAAGCAAAGGGAAGGAGTTTTGTTTTATGGAAAAGAAGGAAGAAGTTGGGAAGTGTTGCTCTGAACAAAAGTCCAATTGACGCGCACAGGTAGGCACCAGATTCTCCCCATTCTCTCCATTTTGCTGTAGATGCTCCTTGGTTTCCTTCACATCTGCATGGCACCCACCATAGCTCTGTGTCACCCTCAGTGTCGTCCCCAAGGGCACTGCTACCCAAAGACTGGGCTCCTCCCCCCCATGTACAGGCCAGCAGCTTGACAGTGTCCACTCCTGTTCAGCCTTCCTGCAAGAGGAGGCTGGGGGTTCGGGGTCATGCACAAAGCAGCAGTCAGCTGTGAGTCCTGCCCCCACAGCAGTGGAGGGCCTGTGTCCAGCGCGAAGAGGCCAGTCTAAGCTGGGCTCTGTCTCCAAAGGCTTCCCCAGCAGCCAGGTTGCCCAGTAGCTATCACTGAGTGGGGTGCGGTGACGGCCCTGCATTCCACCCAGTCCATGGGTTTTGCGGGGCTGCAGTGGATCCGTGGTGGACCATGCTGGGAGTCTCTCCAGTTACCAAGCCCTAAGGACAGGTGATGCTCCTAGGAATCCTAGGAAGAGTGCTGCGCCCTGTGTTCTGGCCCAGATCTGCTGAGACACAATGTCTTTTCTAGGCTCCTTTTTCTCTTGCTAGTGTTTTTTTCTGTTTATCTGTCTAATAAGTATCTCATTAGCATTAACCTTTGAATGGAAAAAATATCCTAAAGAGAAGCAGTTTGAGTACAAAGATAGACACATAAATCAATGAAACAGAATAGAGTTTCCAGAAATAAATCCACACTTCTCTGGTCAATTGATCTACGACAAAGGAGGCAAGCATATACAATGGGAAAAGTTCTCTTCAACAAATTGTGTTGGGAAAACTGGACAAGCAAAGCTACATGTAAAAGAATGAAAGTGGAGCACTTTCTGACACCATACACAACAATAAACTCAGAATGTTTTAAAGACCTAATATGAGACCTGAAACCATAAAATTCCTAGGAGAGAGCACAGGCAGTAATGTCTCTGACATCTGCCATAACATTTTTCTAGATATGTCTCCTGAGGCAAGGGAAACAAAAGCAAAATTAAACTATTGGGACTACATGAAAATAAAAATCTTTGCACAGCAAAGGAATCCATCAGCAAAACAAAAAGGCAGCCTAGGGAATGGGAGAAGATATTTGCAAATGACATACCCAATAAGGGGTTAATACCCAAAATACAAAGAATTTATACAACTCAACACACACACACAAACCCGAATAATAAAAATGGGCAGAGGACCTAAATCAACATTTTCCCAAAGAAGACAGACGCATGAAAAAATGCTCAACATTACTGATCATCAGGGAGTGCAAATTAAAACCACAATGAGATATCGCTATATATCTATCAGAATGGCTAAAACAAAAAACACGAGAAATAATGAGTTGGTGAGGATGTGGGTAAAAAAGGAACACTCAATGCACAGTTGGTGGGAATGCAAACTAGTGCAGCCACTATGGAAAACAGTATGGAGTTTCCAAAAAAATTAGAAATAGAATTACCATATGATCCAGTAATTCCACTACCGGGTATTTACCCAAAGAAAACAAAAACACTAATTTGAGAAGACCTATGCACCCCTATGTTTATAGCAGCATTATTTACAATAGCCAATATATGGGAGCAGCCCAAATGTCCATCAATACATGAATGAACAAAGAAGATGTGAGATACACACACACAATGGAAGACTATTTGGCCATAAAAAAAAAAAAAGAATAAAATCTTGCCATTTGCAACAACATGGATACACCTAAAGGATATAATGTTAAGTGAAACAAGTCAAAGAAAGACAAATACCATATGATTTCACTCCTGTGTTGAATTTAAGAAACAAAACAGATGAATAAACAAAAAGACAAAAAAAAAAAAAAACCCAGACTCTTAAATATATTGAACAAACTGATGGTTGCCAGAGAGGATGTGGAGGGGGTGGGGGAAATGGATAAAGGTGATGAAGATGTGCAAACTTCCAGTTATAAAATTAATAAGTCATGGGCATGAAAAGTACAGCATAAGGAATGCATCCAATAATATTGTGATAATGTTTGGTGACGACGGTGACTCTTACTTATTGTGATAAGCAGTCAGAAATGTATAGAATTGTTGAATCATTATATTGTACATCTAAACCTAGTATAAAACTGCATATTAAAGTATACTTAAATTTTAATAAAATAATTTTAAAAAGAAGAGCAGTTTCACCATTGTCTTGCTAGCTTCTGACTCTGTTCTTTAGTAATTACTCATATTTTGGTTCACTTTTATTTCTAACCAAAATCATTGGAACATTCTCTGTATCCTTAACCCATAACATCTGTTCCCTTGGGTCCTGTAAGTTGTTAAACACAGACAAAGAACATGTAATAGAATATACAGGTTACAATCCTTAGCCACTTATCATACAGAATAATTGTGGTTCCAAATGGGTTTATCTCTGTTATGTGGAGGATTTCAATGTACATTGTTGGCATTCTGTTTCAACTTGCTTGTATTGATGGATACAGACACAGGATATAGGATTCTTGTATTGTTTGGTCATATTTTTCAACACAACATTCTTATACAGCTGAACTATCAAAGCAGATTTCCCCACATCTCCCAAACCTAGGAGTTGAAGTGTGGGAGCTTCCTTTTAGTTAACTAGCATCTGCTCCCATGTCTTGAGAATGCTAAGCTATCTGAGCCCTGATGAGACCACCTCTTATGGCAGAAGCTGAAAACACTTTCCCAATCTCCCCTGTTGCTGGGGCACAGGCAGGTACTCTATATGCTGGCAATCAGGAGCCCTGATGCCAGATTGTGATGTAGGAGTTAATTACGTGAAGAACTATGGCCTGTTGTATCCACCAGTTTCCTGGGGCCATTTCTTCCTCAACTCTTCATTCTCATTTCTTTATACCCTTCAGTAATGACTAGGAATACCAAGACAGCTACTCCTGAACACATCTCTGGCTCAATCTCTGTATTTGTTGCTTCTTTTTCCTCCTGTGCTCCCTGCCACTACCCACGAGCTTGTGGTCAAGCATGGTGTGTTTTGTTTACAGACTGACAGTCATGATAATCCCCTCAAGCTCTGATGACCCCTCTACCTCCTCATCCCTCTGGCTGCAGCTCCCATACTGTCTCCTACTCTGGCTTTGTGGCAACATGATAGTACCTCCAGAAATTACAAGTAGATAGACACGGATATCCTTCCCTCTTTGCACTCTGCACACCCCAGTATTGTTCAATAGATTAACCTTTTAAAAATAACCAGATTTGTTTTCTGCTGTTTATAACTTAGACTAATCATTTGACTTCAATATCTATTTCTACCATCTCAAAATCCAGCTAACATAAGACTTCCTTCATAAGACTCACTTCCAAAGACTCATATCTGCCTGAACCTCATATGGCTTCCCCTCCCCCACTTTCTACAGCAGAAAGGGTAAGAACATAGAAATAGATAAGCCAATACCCACTCCGGATATTTCAGACCTTGAAAACTGTTAATCAGGCATGAATCACATCAAAATATTTACTGTTAGAACTGATATGGATGTTGTAACCAACTATTATTAGTGGCAGAGGCTGCAATCCTATGACACAGTTGCTCCTTCTCATACCTGCATCTCAGTAGCAGATGAAGGACCAAATCAAAGACAATAGAAGAAAAAGATTAACAATAGCACATATTTTAATAAGTACTTTAAAGACCTTTCAACCCTTCCCCTGCAGAGAAAGCAGATCATGTGTTATTCCCGTTTTAGAGGCAAGGTAGAGGATAAGAGACTCCTGCCTCCACCATATTGCTCCCATCATCTAAGGGTATTCAGAAACCCAGAGGAACGGTCTAGCTGAGGTGGAAAGTTGGGAATGAACCAAGGCCTAAGGGACAGATTGAAGCCTTCTCTCAGGGTCTCAGTGTAAGTCTGGATCTCACGCAGTTAAGCCACAGGAAAGGGAAAATTCTCCCAGAGAAGGAAGAGGAGAATTCATAGATAAACTCCTGAGTCCTAGCATTGGTAAAGTTTACCTTCCCACCATCATAATCCAGAGCAACTCCAATCTGCCTTGGACAGTAGGACAGGATCTGGAAAGGCTCAGGGCTAGTGCCTATATACACACCAGCTGAAGACAGCTGCGGAATCCCAGAATCCTTCCTCAGGGCTGAAGTTGAGAAATCCTCTTCTCCCACTGACTCTCTTGCCGCCCACACCAGGCAGAATTTTGGCTGTATTCCATTTTCCTGTGGCCACTCCTCCTCCAACTCTTCATTCTCATTTCCATATCCAGTGGAACTATAACCATCAGTGGAGCCCATTAATCCACCAAGGTCGCTAGTGCCAAACACACCCCTGGCTCCACCCCAGTACTTCACTGTTTCTTCTTCCTCCTCTGCACCCACCATATCCTAGCCGCTTTCACTTTCCAGTACACTTTGCCCCACGCGAAGCCTTTATTGCCCAACACCCCAGGCTCAGGGTCAAATCTTTGACCATGCTGGTATTTGTTCATCCACAAGCCAGTGAATAGCATGCTCTTCCCATTTGGAGACACTGAGAGGTAGCCATTGGCTGTCTGGGAATTCAGGACGATCCTCACTGTGGGGAGAAGAGGATAAAGGTATGGCATCATAAGATATCAAAGGAGCTTTTTCCCTTAGGTTCTGGGGCCCTTCTGGCCATGGTGGGACAATCCTTTCAGGGATCAAGACACAGATTTTATTGGACCTTGTGCTCATACTCTCCAGATGGTGGAGAGAGCCCAGGGAGAGAATTCAAGAGCATGAGCAGTGCGATGAGACTCAGGAGGAAAAGAAGAGAGGGGCTGCTATCATTATAGTCAAGGGACGCTGGGGAAGCGTTTGTGGTTTCAAACTCTGAGACCTCAGAATAAAGAACGTAGTTACATTAGCCACCACAAAGACCTTCCTGTTTAAGGAGCCGATCCATAAGGGAAGCTGCACAGGCAAGCTCTAATTCAGGGTAGCAGAGTTTACTCTGAGGCGAACATCAGCCACTATCCCCTCCAGATACTCACTGGTCTTATACTCCAGATCCCTCCACAATTTTCCTAGAGAGGAAGAAGTAAAGGACAGTAAACAATTCTGATACATCTTCCAGCTCAAATTCTCTTACTGTTGGCTAAAACTATTTGAAAAGCTGGCCAGGCATGATGAAAACCCAAGCCACACAGAGAAGTCAATGCAGGAGACACACCGAGTTATCCAGTCTACAGGGACTCGTTCAAGCACCCATCTGCTGCTCACACCCAGTGCTTCATTATGGAGCCTTTGAGCACGTTCTCTGGGCTTTCACTACATCTTCAACTTCTAGTCCTAAATCACACTACTTCTCCCCACTTGCAAAGAGACTTCTTTGAGATTAATTCTCGAAGTATTAATTTTATTTAATTATCCCAGTATTTTTTGTTTTATTTTTAAATATGATAAAAACACATAAAATAAAATTTACCCTTTAGATTTTAGGTGTACAGTTCAGTAGGGTTATGTATATCTACATTGTTGTACAACCAATTTTCAGAATGGTTTTGTCCTGCAAAACTGAAAGTCTGTACTCATGAAACCACAACGCCTCATTTCCCCTCCTCCTAACCCCCGGCCATCACCCTTCTACTTTCCATTCCTATGGAATTGATTGCTTTAGATAATTCTTCTAAGTAGAATCATACAGTATTTGGCATTTTGTGATGGCCTTCTTTCACTCAGCACAATGTCTCTAAGGTTTATCCATGTATCCATGTTATCCATAGCTTCCCAATATTCTTTGACCTCACTTCTAGATACAAAACACCTTTTCATCAGCTCTGGGACCTACTCTGACTCTACCTTAGTCCAGATAACATCCTTAGACTGCTGTGTGGACAGATCCCCGGGTTTGGACTGACTGACTCTCCCTCCCCAGTGTCCCCACCTGCTGTGAATGGCCTCGACAGAAGCAAGGAGCTATGAGGACTGAAGGCCAGAATCAAACCCTAAGGAAACATTACAGAGAAAGAAAGGGGGTTTTCTGGGCTCAGAGCCCCCCCCCCCTTCACCCATTCCTTTACCATTGAATCCTCTGGTTCTTTTCTCTAAAGAAAGAAGTTTATCTGCAAACTTTTCTGCCCACTTTTTGATTGCAGCACTGATAGGCTTTTCAATCCAGAACTTCTTCCAGGGATACCTGGAAAAAAATAGAGGCACAGAAGGAGCTACCGAAAGAAAGGCAGGATTTCACACATCAGCATGCACACATACACACACCAACAATGCACCACAGGGTGGGGAGCAAAGCTGCACCTCCAGGCGGCCAGCACCACATAAGAATTGAAGAGTACGATGTACACAACTCTGAAGAAAGGGCCATGATCCAAGTACTCTCTACCCACCAATATATCAATTATGTGTGATGTTAAAAGAAGAAAGAAAGTCATTTTCTGCCTTGGAAGGTCATTGAAATATGCTACTAATAGCTCAACTTCTCAAGAAATTACCTGAGGATATATACCAAATAAATTAAAATTAAAATATAACTTTAAATTTTAATTTTAAAAAACCTTTAAATTTGGGAGGGGGGAAAGATGGCAGAGGAGTAACGGACCCTATTTCAACTGGTCCCTGGAATTGAGCTGGATATCTACCAGACCACTCTGAGCACTCATGAAACCAGCCTGAGATGTAAGAAGATCTGGATCTCTACAAACAATATCGCAGGCGGTTGGTTGTGAGGTAAGAAGCAGAGAGCCGCGATTCTGTGGGTATCGGAGGATAAACGGCAGCGGGAGGGTGCCTGGACGTGGGGATCCTACACCGCCGGTGAGTGACAGCCTCGCGCGCTGCGGACGGGCACAGATTTGAAGACCGATAGCGGCAGGAAAGGACTTTAGGGCAGCCCCTGGGGTGGAAAACCAGACCGGCGGGGTCGCGTGCATGCGAACGGCAGCCGCCCGGACAGAAACCCAGAGTGACGGTCCCATGCAAGCAAACTACAGCCTCCCAGATGGAAACCCGGTGCGGTGCGCTGGGGTCCCGCCGGTGAACTGCGGCCCCCTGGGGTGGAAACCCCGAGCGGCGGAGTCGCCCACGCGCGAACTGGGAGCGGCTGGTGGTTTTAGAAGCACAAAGGGCAGAGACATGCCCCGACCTGGAGGCAGGACTGGGACCGCTGCAGAGGGGCGCACAACCCAGGCCGCTGCAGTTTATAGCAGCACGGACAGAAACAGAGACAGTGTGGCCTGGAGAGCTCACTGAAGAACAGACTGAGGTCTCTCTGCTCTGAGGCAGAGGGTTGGAAACTGTCTCTTCTGCTCTGACTCGCGGAAGAGAAGCGGAAAGCCGCCAGGGAAAGGCGCCAGAGAACAAAAGCCCCAAAGACTGCTTCCCATTGAGCCCATCCCCCGCCACAGGGGCACAGGGCAACTCCGCCCAAACAGGGTTGCCTGAGTAACAGCGCGGCAGGCCCCTCCCGCAGAAGACAGGCTGGGAAAACAAGAGGCCAGCAACCCTAAGGTCCCTAGAAAACAGGTGCATCTTGCTTGGGTTCTGGTCAATAATTTGGACTCTATACATTCCCTCAAACACCCATCAACAGAATGACTAGGAGGAGGAGCCCCAAAATAGAAAAGACTCAGAGATTATGACTTATGCTGCAGATTTACAAATGGATGCAGATAAAACCAAGATGTCAGAGATGGAATTCAGGCTAGCAATTGTGAAGACAATGGCTAGAATGGAGAAATCAATTAATGGCAACATAGAGTCTCTAATGGCAGAAATAAAAGGTGAATTGGCAGAACTTAAAAATGCTATCAATGAGATCCAATCCAATCTAGATAATCTAACAGCTAGGGTAACTGAGACAGAAGAGAGAATAAGCGATCTGGAAGACAGTATAATAGATAAAAAGGGAAAAGAGGAGGCCAGGGAAAAACAACTCAGAATCCATGAAAATAGAATCAGAGAAATAAGTGACACCATGAGGCATTCCAATGTCAGAATAATTGGAATCCCGGAGGGAGTGGAGAGAGAGAGAGGACTAGAAGATATATTTGAGCAAATCGTAGCTGAGAACGTCCCTAATCTGGGGAATGAAACAAACATTCGAGTCCTAGAGGCAGAGAGGACCCCTCCTAAGATCAAGGAAAACAGGCCAACACCCCGGCATGTAATAGTAAAACTTGCAAATATTAGAACCAAGGAAACCATCTTAAGGGCAGTTAGGAGGAAGAGATTCCTTATGTACAGAGGGAGGAATATCAGAATAATGTCAGACCTATCCACAGAGACCTGGCAAGCCAGAAAGGCCTGGCAAGACATATTCAGGGTACTAAACGAGAAGAACATGCAGCCAAGAATACTTTATCCGGCAAGGCTTTCATTTAGAATGGATGGAGAGATGCAGAGCTTCCACGACTGGCAGAAGTTGAAAGAATATGTGACCACTAAGCTGGCCCTGCAAGAAATATTAAGGGGGGTTCTATAAAAGGAGAAAGACCCCAAGAGTGATCTACAACAGAAATTTACAGGGACAATCTATAAAAACAACGTCTTCACAGGCAACATGATGACAATTTATTCATATCTTTCAATAATCACTCTCAATGTGAATGGCCTAAACGCTCCCATAAAATGGCACAGGGTTGCAGATTGGATAAAAAGACAGGACCCATCCATATGCTGCCTACAAAGAGACTCATTTTGAACCTAAAGAGACATCCAGACTGAAAGTGAAGGGATGGAGATCCATCTTCCATGCCAGCGGACCTCAAAAGAAAGCTGGGGTAGCAATTCTTATATCAGACAAATTAGATTTTAAACTAAAGTCTGTAATAAGAGACACAGAAGGACACTATATCATTCTTAAAGAGTCTATCCAATGAGAAGATCGAGCAATTGTAAATATCTATGCCCCCAACATGGGAGCAGCCATCTATATAAGCCAACTGTTAACCAAAATAAAGAGTCATATTGATAACAGTACGTTAATTGTAGGAGACCTCAATACTCCACTCTCAGCAATGGACAGATCATCTAAGCAGAAAATCAACAAGGAAACAAGAGCTTTGAATGATACATTGGACCAGATGGACCTCATAGATATTTACAGAACATTCCACCCTAAAACAACAGAATACTCATTCTTCTCGAGCGCACCTGGAACTTTCTCCAGAATAGACCACATACTGGGTCACAAATCAGGTCTCAACCGATACCAAAAGATTGAGATTATTCCCTGCATATTCTCAGACCACAATGCTCTAAAACTGGAACTCAATCACAAGAAAAAATTTGGCAGAAATTCAAACACGTGGAAGCTAAAGACCGCTCTGCTCAAGAATGTTTGGGTCAACCAAGAAATCAAAGAAGACCTTAAACAATTCATGGAAATCAATGAGAACAAAAACACATTGGTCCAAAACCTATGGGATACGGCAAAGGCGGTCCTAAGGGGGAAATACATAGCCATCCAAGCCTCACTCAAAAAAATAGAAAAATCCCGAATTCACCAACTAACTCTACACCTTAAAGAACTAGAGAAAAAGCAACAAACGACGCCTAAGCCACGCATTAGAAGAGAAATAATTAAAATTAGAGCAGAAATCAATGAATTAGAAACCAGAAACACAGTAGATCAGATCAATAAAACTAGAAGCTGATTCTCTGAAAGAATTAATAAGAGATAAACCACTGGCCAGACTTATCCAAAAGAAGAGAAAAAGGACCCAAATTAATAAAATTATGAATGAAAGGGGAGAGATCACGACCAACACCAAGGAAATAGAAACAATTATTAGAAATCATTATCAACAACTATATGCCAATAAACTGAGCAATCTGGATGAAACGGAGGCCTTCCTGGAAACCTATAAGCTGCCAAGACTGAAACAGGAAGAAATTGACAACCTGAATAGGCCAATAACCAGTAACGAGATTGAAGCAGTGATCAAAAACCTCCCAAAAAACAAGAGTTCAGGGCCTGATGGATTCCCTGGGGAATTCTACCAAACATTCAAAGAAGAAATAATACCTATTCTCCTGAAGCTGTTTCAAAAAATAGAAACAGAAGGAAAACTTCCAAACTCATTCTATGAGGCCAGCATTACCTTAATCCCCAAACCAGGCAAAGACCCCATCAAAAAGGAGAATTTCAGACCAATATCCCTGATGAATATGGATTCCAAAATCCTCAACAAAATCCTAGCTAATAGGATCCAACAATACATTAAAAGGACCATCCACCAAGACCAAGTGGGATTTATCCCCGGGATGCAAGGTTGTTCAACATTCGCAAATCAATCAATGTGATAGAACACATTAATAAGAGAAGGGAGAAGAACCATATGGTCCTCTCAATCGATGCAGAAAAAGCATTTGACAAAATACAGCATCCTTTCCTGATTAAAACTCTCCAGAGTATAGGTATAGAGGGAACATTCCTCAAGCTCATAAAATCCATCTATGAAAAACCCACAGCGAATATCATCCTCAGTGGGGAAAAGCTGAGAGCCTTTCCCTTAAGATCAGGAACACGTCAAGGGTGCCCACTCTCACCACTGTTGTTCAACATAGTACTAGAAGTCCTAGCAACAGCAATCAGACAACAAAAAGAAATAAAAGGTATTCCAATTGGCAAAGAAGTCAACTCACTCTTTTCGCAGACGACATGATACTTTACGTGGAAAACCCAAAAGACTCCACCCCCAAATTACTAGAACTCATACAGCAATTCAGTAATGTGGCAGGATACAAAATCAATGCACAGAAGTCAGTTGCTTTCTTATACACTAACAATGCAACTATAGAAAGAGAAATTAAAGAAATGATTCCATTTACAATAGCACCAAAAACCATAAGAACCTCGGAATAAACCTAACCAAAGAGGTAAAGGATCTATACTCTAGGAACTACAGAACACTCATGAAAGAAATTGAAGAAGATACAAAAAGATGGAAAAATATTCCATGCTCACGGATTGGAAGAATAAACATTGTTAAAATGTCTCTGCTACCCAGAGCAATCTATACCTTCAATGCCATCCCGATCAAAATTCCAATGACATTTTTCAAAGTGCTGGAACAAACAATCCTAAAATTTGTATGGAATCAGAAAAGACCCCGAATCGCCAAGATGTTGAAAAAGAAAAACAAAGCTGGGGGCATCACGTTGCCTGATTTCAAGCTATATTACAAAGCAATCATCACCAAGACAGCATGGTACTGGCGGAAAAACAGACATACAGACCAATGGAACAGAATAGAGAACCCAGATATGGACCCTCAACTCTATGGTCAAATAATCTTTGACAAAGCAGGAAAAAACATGCAATGGAAAAAAGACAGTCTCTTCAATAAATGGTGCTGGGAAAATTGGACAGCCACATGCAGAAGAATGAAAATCGACCATTCTCTAACACCATTCACAAAGATAAACTCAAAGTGGATGAAAGACCTCAATGTGAGAAAGGAATCCATCCAAATCCTAGAGGAGAACATAGGCAGTAACCTCTTTGACATCGGCCACAGCAACTTCTTTCAAGATACATCTCCAAAAGCTAGTGAAACAAAAGCAAAAATGAACTTTTGGGACTTCATCAAGATAAAAAGCTTCTGCACAGCAAAGGAAACAGTCAACAAAACCAAGAGGCAACCCACAGGATGGGAGAAGATATTTGCAAATGACACTACAGATAAAGGGCTGGTATCCAAGATCTACAAAGAACTTCTCAAACTCAACACCCAAAAAACAAATAATCAAGTCAAAAAGTGGGCAGAAGAGATGAACAGACACTTCTCTGAAGAAGACATACAAATGGCTAACAGACACATGAAAAAATGTTCATCATCATTAGCCATCAGGGAAATCCAAATCAAAACCACACTAAGATACCACCTTACACCAGTTAGAATGGCAAAAATGGACAGGGAAAGAAACAACAGATGTTGGAGAGGTTGTGGAGAAAGGGGAACCCTCTTACACTGTTGGTGGGAATGCAAGTTGGTACAGCCACTTTGGAAAACAGTGTGGAGGTTCCTCAAAAATTTAAAAATAGAGCCTCCCTGTGACCCAGCAATTGCACTACTGGGTATTTACCCCAAAGACACAGATGTAGTGAAAAGAAGGGGCACCTGCACCCCAATGTTCATAGCAGCAATGTCCACAATAGCCAAACTGTGGAAGGAGCTGAGATGCCCTTCAACAGATGAATGCATAAAGAAGATGTGGTCCATATATACAATGGAATATTACTCAGCCATCAGAAAAGATGAATACCCAACTTTTACATCAACATGGATGGGACTGGAGGAGATTATGCTAAGTGAAATAAGTCAAGCAGAGAAAGTCAATTATCATATGGTTTCACTTATTTGTGGAACATAAGGAATAACATGGAGGACATTAAGAGAAGGAAGGGAAAAATGGGCGGGGGGAATTGGAGGGAGAGATGAACCATGACAGTCTATGGAACTGAGAAACAAACAGGGTTTTAGAGGGGAGGGGGGATTGGTTACCCCGGTGATGGGTATTAAGGAGGGCACTTCTGCATGGAGCACTCGCTGTTATACGAAAACAATGGATCGTGGATCACTAAATCAAAAACTAATGATGTATTGTATGGTGACTAACATAACATAATAAAATTAAAAAAAAAAAAAAACCTTTAAATTTGTCAGATTTTAAACCAAAGACTATAAAAGATGAAGAGGGAAACTATAACATACTTAAAGGGTCTATCCAACAAGAGGCTCTAACAATTGTAAATATTTATGCCCCTAACTTGGGAGCAGCCAATTATATAAACCACTTAATAACAAAATTAAAGAAACACATTGATAATAATGCAATTAGAGTAGGGGACTTAACACCCCACTCACAGCAATGAACAGATCAACTAAGCTGAAGATCAATAAGAAAACAAGGGCTTTGGACACACTGGACCAGATGGACTTCACAGATATATTAGAGCATTCCATTCTACAGCAACACAATACATATTCTTCAAGAGTGCACATGGAACATTCTCCGGAGTAGATCACATACTGGGGCACAAATCTGGTCTCTACTGGTACCGAAAGATTGGAATTATTCCCTGCATATTCTCAGACCACAGTGCTTTGAAACTTGAACTTAATCACAAGAGGAAATTTGGAAAGAACTCAAATACTTGGAGGTTAAAGATCATCCTACTAAAGAATGAATGGGTCAACCAGGAAATTAAAGAAGAATTTAAAAAATTCATGGAAACAAATGAAAATGAAAACACAACTGTTCAGAACCTTTGGGATGCAGCAAAGGTGGTCCTAAAAGGGAAGGATATAACAATGCAAGCCTTTCTCAAGAAATAGGAAAAGTCTCAAAATACACAACCTAACCTTACACCTAAAAGAGATGGAGAAAGAACAGGAAATAAAGCCTAAATCCAGCAGGAGAAGAGAAATAATAAAGATTAAAGCAGAAATCAATGAAATAGAAACCAAAAGAAGAGTAGAATAGATCAACGAAACTAGGAGCTGGTTCTTTGAAAGAATAAGATTGATAAATCCCTAGCCAGACTTATCAAAAAGAAAGGGAAATAATCCAAATAAAAAAAACCATGAACGAAAGAGGAGCAATCACAACCAACACCAAGGAAATACGAACAATTATAAGAACATATTATGAGCAACTATATGCCAACAAATTAAGCAATCTGGAAGAATTGGATTCATTCTTGGAGACTTATAAACTACCAAAACTGAAACAGGAAGAAATAGAAAATCTGAACGGGCACATAACCAGCAAGGAAATTGAAACAGTAATCAAAAACCTTCCAAAAAACAAGAGTCCAGGGCCAGATGGCTTCCCAGGGGAATTCTACCAAACTTTTTTTTTTTTTATGATTTTTTTTATTTATTTGACAGAGAGAGACAGCGAGAGAGGAAACACAAGCAGGGGGAGTGGGAGAGGGAGAAGCAGGCTTCCTGCGGAGCAGGGAGCCTGATGCAGGGCTCGATCCCAGGACCCTGGGATCATGACCTGAGCCAAAGGCAGACGCTTAACGACTGAGCCACCCAGGCGCCCCTCTACCAAACTTTTAAAGAAGAAATAATACCTATTCTACTGAAGCTGTTTCAAAAAATAGAAATGGAAAGAAAACTTCCAAACTCATTCTATGAGGCCAACATTAACTTGATCCCAAAACCAGACAAATACCCCATTAAAAGGAGAATTACAGACCAATATCCCTGATGAACATGGATGCCAAAATACTCAACAAGATACTAACCAACAGGATCCAACAGTACATTAAAAGGATTGTTCACCACAGCCAAGTGGAATTTATTCCTGGGCTGCAAGGTGGTTCAGCATTTGCAAATCAATCAACCTGATACATCACATTAATAAAAGAAAGGACAAGAACCATATGAGCCTCTGAATGGATGCAGAAAAAACATTTGACAAAATACAGCATCCTTTCCTGATTAAAACTCTCCACAGTGTAGGGATAGAGGAAACATACATCAATATCATAAAAGCCATTTACAAAAAGCCCATAGGTAATATCATTCTCAATGAAGGAAAACTGAGCGTTTTTCCCAAAGGTCAGGAATGTGACAGGGATGTCCACTTTTACCACTGTTGTTCAACATAGTACTAGAAATCCTGGCCTCAGAAATCAGACAACAAAAAGAAATAAAAGGCATCCAAATTGGCAAAGAAGTCAAACAGTCACTCTTTGCAGATGACATGAAACTCTATGTGGAAAACCCAAAAGACTCCACCCCAAAATTGCTAAATCTCATACAGGAATTCAGCAGCGTGGCAGAACATATAATGAATGCACAGAAGTCAGTTTCATTTCTATATACTAACAATAAGACTGAAGAAAGAGAAATTAAAGAATCGATTCCATTTACAGTTGCACCAAAAGCCATAAGATAACTAGGAGTAAACCTAACCAAAGAAGTAAAGGATCTGTATTCTGAAAACTACAGAACACTCATAAAAGAATTTGAGGCAGACACAAAGAGATGGAAAAACATTCCATGCTCATGGACTGGAAGAACAAATATTGTTAAAATGTCTATGCTGCCCAGAGCAATCTACACATTCAATGCAATTCCTATCAAAATACCATCAACTTTTTTTTCACAGAACTGGAACAAATAACCCTATAATTTGTATGGAACCAGAAAAGACCACAAATAGCCAAAGGAATGTTGAAAAAGAAAAACAAAATGGGTGGCATCACAATGCCAAAATTCAAGCTATGTTACAAAGCTGTACTCATCAAAACAGTATGGTGCTGGCACAAAAACAGATACATAGATCAATGGAACCCCAGAAATGGACTCTCAACTTTATGGTCAACTAATCTTCAACAAAGCAGGAAAGAATATCCAATGGAAAAATGACAGTCTCTTCAATAGAAGGTGCTGGGAAAATTGGACAGCCACATGCAAAAGAATGAAACTGGACCATTTTCTTACACCATACAAAAAAATAGACTCAAAATGGATGAAAGACCTAAATGTGAGACAGGAATCCATCAAAATCCTAGAGGAGAACACAGGCAGCAACCTCTGTGACCTCAGCCACAGCAACTTCTTGCTAGACACGTCTCCAAAGACAAGGGAAGCAAAGGCAAAAATGAACTATTGGGACTTCATCAAAATAAAAAGCTTTTGCACAGAAAAGGAAACAGTCAACCAAACTAAAAGGCAACCTATGGAATGGGAGAAGATATTAGCATGTGACATATCAGATAAAGTGTTAGTATCCAAGATCTATAAATAACTTATCAAATTCAACACACAAAAACAAAGAATCCAATCAAGAAATGGGCAGAAGACATGAACAGACACTTCTCTAAAGAAGACATACAAACGGCCAACAGACACATGAAAAAATGCTCTACATCACTTGCCATCAGGGTAATACAAATCAAAACTACAATGAGATATCACCTCACACCAGTTAGAATGGCAAAATTAACAAGGCAGGGAACAAGTGTTGGCAAGGATGTGGAGAAAGGGTAATCCTCTTATACTGTAGGTGGGAATGCAAGCCGGTACAGCCACTCTGGAAAACAGTATGGAAGTTCCTCAAGAATTTAAAAATTGAGCTACCCTAGGACCCAGCAATTGCACTACCAGGTATTTACCCCAAAGATACAGATGTAGTGAAAAGAAGGGGCACCTGCACCCCAATGTTCATAGCAGCAATGTCCACAATAGCCAAACATGGAAAGAGCTGAGATGTCCATCAACAGATGAATGGATAAAGAAGATGTGGTTCATATAAACAATGGAGTATTACTCAGCCATCAGAAAGGATGAAATCTTACCATTTACACTGATGTGGATAGAACTGGACGGTATTGGGGCACATGAGTGGCTCAGTCGTTAAGCATCTGCCTTCGGCTCAGGTCATGATTCCCAGGGTCTTAGGATCAAGCCCCGCATCGGACTCCCTGCTCAGCGGGGAATCTGCTTCTCCCTCTCCCACTCCCCCGGCTGTGTTCCCTCTCTTTGCTGTATCTCTCTTGCTGTATCTCTCGCTGTCAAATAAATAAAATCTTAAAAAACAAAACAAAAAAACTGGACGGTATTATGCTGAGCGAAATAAGTTAATCAGAGAAAGACAATTATATGGTTTCACTCATATGGTAGAATTTAAGAAACAAAACAGTGGATCATAGGATAAAGGAGGGATAAAATAAGATGAAATCAGAGAGGGAGACAAACCGTAAGAGACTCTTAACTATAGGAAATAAACTGAGGGTTGCTGGAGGGGAAGTAGATGGGGGCATGAGGTAACTGGGTGATGGGCATTAAGGAGGGCACGTGATGTGATGAGCACTGGGTATTTTTTTTAAAGATTTTATTTATTTGACACAGAGAGAGAGAGCACAAGCAGGGGGAGCAGCAGGCAGAAGAAGGAGTAGCAAGCTCCTCACTGAGCAGAGAGCTTGATGTGAGGCTGGATCCCAGGACCCCAGGATCATGACCTGAGATGAAGCAGACGCTTAACCGACTGAGCCATCCAGGTGTCCCAACACTGGGTACTATATGCAATTAATGAATTACTGAACTCTATATCTTAAACTAATGATACACTATATGTTAACTAATTGAATTTAAATAAAATAAGTTAAAAAAAAGCCAAAAAAAATTAAGAAGATTTAAGGAATATATATATTTATATATATATGAGCTTTATTTATTTATTTATATATGAGCTTTAAATTTAGCTGAGCAGAGATACATAACCTAAATACAAAATGAAAGAAATATGAAGTCTTAATCTTATTATCAGAAAGGATTGAATTCAAGTCAGAAAGATATTAAATAAGACAACAAAGTATTTTATGTTACTAAGAATATTATAATCCACAATTGAAAAACAACTTCCATTCAACATCCCACAGGGAGAAAAAGCATCAAAATATAGAAAAGCAAAAACTATCAGAATAAAAAATGGGTAAGAATTGATTGCTAGTAGGAATCTTGGGCTGACCTGTCTTAGTCCATGACATCTCAAGAAGTAAAAAAAATATATATGTATTAATACAAAACACCTTAATAACAAAATTACTAAGGGAAACCTCATGGAGATATATCAAATCCTATTCCAAGGACATTTGAGTGTTTGTAATGGTTACAAAAATTTACAACATATAAACACAGAATGCCTTGATAAAATGCAAAAGGTAGAAAGATCAACAACTTAATCTGATCACAATATTTAAAATCTATGAAACACAAACTATTAGGGAAAAACAAACCCAGCACCACTGACAAATATCCTCTTTCTTAAACAAATTTTATGCTAAAGAGCAAACCAAGGTCAGAATTTCAAAATACCTAGAAAACAACAGTAGTGAAAGTACTATACACTCAAAATTATGGTATTCATCAAAAGCAGGGCTAATAGAAAAAAAAATTAAATATAGGGGGGAAAAAGGCAGGTAAGTAGAGGAGACAAAAGTAGAAATACACCAAGTAAGAAATGAAAAATATTCAGATATAAAAAGGAAATTAAATTTAAGAACATTATTTTGAACAACTATGCAAACGCTTTTGAAAATGTAAACATGGGGCACCTGGATGGCTTAGTCGTTAAGCATCTGCCTTCGGCTCAGGTCATGATCCCGGGGTCCTGGGATCGAGCCCCACATCGGGCTCCCTGCTCAGCGGGAAGTCTGCTTCTCCCTCTTCCACTCCCCCTGCTTGTGTTCCCTCTCTCACTGTCTCTCTCTGTCAAATAAATAAATAAAATCTTTAAAAAAAAAAAAAGAAAATGTAAACAAAAATGGTGACATTCCAGAATACATAAATACTAAATTTTCCAATTAAAAATAGAGTGGAAAAAAAATGAGGGGACACCTGGGTGGCTCAGTTGGTTAAGTGTCCAACTCTTGGTTTGGGCTCAGGTCCTGAGTTCACGGTGGTGAGATCAATCCCCGAATCAGGCTCTGAGCTCAGCAGGAAGTCTGCTTGAGATCCTCTCTCTCCCTCTCCCCCTCCCCCCGCTTGTGCTCTCTCTCTTAAAAAAAAAAAAAGAGTGGATTTATTGAAATAAAAATTTTATGTTCCTTATAAAGAGACATAAAAATAATATTCCTAGGTATCTTATCGTTATTGGTGCAATTGTAAATGAATAAATTCCTTGATTTCTCTTTCAGCTGCTTCCTTATTGGTGTATATAAATGTAATAGATTTCTCTACCTCAATTTTGTATCCTGCGATGTTATTGAGTTACTGTATTGTACTCCTGAAACTAATATTACACTGTATGTTAACTAACTCAAATTCAAATAAAAACTTAAAAAACTATAAAACAAATAGGTAAAAAAAGATTCAAGTGTTTGTAGTTAGTGTAGAAGCATATGGGAAAGGATGTATGCTTAATGACTTGAAACTACACTGTGTGTAATGCATCTTTCAGATAACATCCTTTTCATGATTATATAAAAAATAATAACAAAGTAAATAAAAATAACACATAAAGGATGAGAGTTAAAGGATAGAGAAAGAAATACCATGCAGATACTAATCAAAAGAAAGCTAAAATAACTTTACTAGTATCAGACAAAATGCTTCAGGGCAAGACCTGTTACCCTCATTTCTTATGTAATTGTTCATCCCTAATGTGTGTGTCCTGTGTCCCCAGCTAGCCTTCTCGTCACCCTCATGTCTGCCCAGTGTGTGGGCTACAGTACATGCTCTAGATGCCAACAGTCTTACACATCTCCAGGTACCAACTGTGTAGTATCAAATTCTTGCCTTTTATTCGAAGCTTCTGCATCTTCTGTGGGTATGAGTGAAAGCTGTCAGCGTAAGTGTCTGGCACACACTGCAGGAGAAGTAATTGCCCGTAAGGTCCATGTTAGTGTCCTCCTACAGAATGTCGGGGAAACTGTGGCCAGGAGTGACAGCTGGGATCCAGGCAGGAATGGGAAGAAAGAAAGGAAATTGTGGGAAAAAATGGGTGACTGGCATTAAGGAGGGCACGTGGTGTGATGAGCACTGGGTGTTACATACAGATAATGAATCATTGAACTCTGCATCTGAAACCAATGATGTACTATATGTTGGCTAATTGAATTAAAAAAAAAAAAGAAATGTGGATCCTAAATTTTCTCTAATACTCCTCCAGATCTCCTCCCACTTCATTTCTATCTCATGCCGCTACGGTCCTAACACAAGTTCCATGACAGTAAACTTTATAGAAATTCCAGTCATTCCATGGAACACCTTTCAACTTGAGTAGAAGAACTCTCTTGGAACTATCTTTTTTCTACCCTAGTCAAATTTCAATAATTTGGGAAAAAGAAAACAAAGGGCCACCTAAGTAGTTTAAAAAAAAAGCCAGGCAGCTCTTACCTGCTTACTAGGTCACTGGGGTCCTGGAAAGGAAGAGAAAACAGACACATCATGGATAGAAGGATCCAGGAGCCGCCACATTTCCCTACTGTGTGTGCATCAGGGACTGGGTGCACAACAAAACCAGGCCAAGATTTATTCTGACAGGCCTAGACCTGGGCCGCCCCGCGGAGGGTATCCGTTTCTACCCACACATGCTCCCCCTCCGTTCCTCCATCTAAGTCCCAGTCTGTTCCATCCAGGGAACCTTCCCTGATCTATCAAGAGTTCCTTCAAGGTCTCAGCCTAGGTTGGAAAGCCTCAGCTCAGCTGGCCCCATCGTATCTATCTCATCCTCCCTGTAACATCCGCCCCGGAAATGTGGCTCCCTGAAGTCTGTGTGCTCGTCCTGTCTTCCACACAACCTGCACCCACCTTGTGACTACCATACTCATTTGTCTAATTCTCACCAGTGCACCTCACCACGGTTAGCTCCTCTTTTCTGTTAATCCAAATCTTTGCATTTTTTTCAAGGCCAACATTAAGCACCAAGCCTTCCCTCACTACACCTTGGTCTTTTCCAGACTTCCTGTGGCCTCCAGTCTGACCATAAGATTTAACACTTGATTATTTGTTGTAATTACAAATGTGCAGATTTTACTATCTCATTGTACAGGCTGTGCATGTTACTATCCCCTGCCCACTGAAATTTGGGACCTAATCCTATTGGTTGGCTGACTAAGGCTTATCAACGACCTCAATAAATGAGAATAAGACTTTTCTCTTTCGCTTTTTTAAAAAGATTTTATTTATTTGTCAGAGAGAGAACAAGCGGGGGGAGCAGAAGGCAAAGAAGCAGCTCCCCCCGATCAGGGAGCCCAATAGGGGACTCGATCCCGGGACCCTGGGATCATGACCTGAGCCGAAGGCAGATGCTCAACTGACTGAGCCACCCAGGCATTCCAAAGCTTTTCTCTCTTGACTCCTGGTCCAAATCTCGTGCTAATGGAGGGGCTACACTGCCGCTTAGAGCAAGAGGATTTGGATATAGTTTAGTTGGTTCCTCACCTGCAAAAGCTCAACTGCTGGCTGCTAAGCCTTTTTTTCCAACTCAGAAATCAGGGTCCCAAGTCGGAAGACTTCCTCAGAGCCCTTGGTGACATGGCTGTTCCTCCCTTCAGCAAGCTCTTGCTCGATCCCTTCCAGCAGCTCCAACAGGCACTGCTTTCTTTCTCTCAAGAACTGGTGGCCCTGCCTGTGGTTCTGGAATTTTGTCTACAGGAAAAGCAGAAAGAGAAAGGGGCTTCTTCTGAGAGTCTCGGAGGCAACAGGACATGTGTGAGATCTTCTGGGGAGGAGTTCACAACAGGGATCCCTTGGGTCACCCTCCTCCCCTCTCCTCAATACCCCCCACTCTGCCACCCACACATGTCAGAGACTTTGCTCACCAGCAGGGCCTCAAGCTCATCTTCTCCTGTAGACTGAAATTTCTCAATCCTATCCCTGTCTCCCTTCAGAATCTTCAGTTGGTTTAAAATTTTACCCTGTGGAATTAACAGGGATATGGTCAAGGTGAACATGAAAATGCCCTCACTATGAAAAGAGAGGTTCAAAGTGATTCCAGTGTGAAACCGACACGCTTGACCTTTAGTAGCATAATAATTGTCATGTATAATAGTTTCCATTCTAGTTAACAAGAAACAAAGTCAATGCTATGCTAGTTTAGAATGGTTTCTAAGAACTGAGATACAAGTTTATTATCATTAATACTAAAATGTATGGTGTAGTTCTTATTTATATTTATAATCTCTTTCCATCAGAAATATAATTTATATTTTAATTAATAACTTAGAAATAAAAGAGAAAATCAAAACAAAAAATGAAGGAAAGCATATATAATAAATCCAAATTGAGAAAATGACTAAGTTGGTTTTAAGATTTCTGTCAGTCAAGGAGAAAAGAGAAACAATTAATTGCTTAATTCTTCCTTAGCAGATGGAAGGAAACATACTAGCACCTCAGAGGAAATAATATCTTCCCTGAGATTAAGCTCTGAAGGAAATTTATACAGGACAAAATATCCTCAGAACTATTTTGACAGCTATGTGCTAGAGTACACACAGTTTGAAGCTGGATGCCAGGCAGCTGTCAAGAGTGCTGGAGTCCTACGCTGCTAGCGGAGACCTGTTCCGAATGCCTCGGAAGACAGACAATCACGGCAACAGGACAGACTATTATAAAAAGATATGGGAACAAACCAGTTCTACTACCAAAATTCGAAGGGTAACGCTTTACCAAGAACTTCCACCTCACACTTGTTGGGATGGCTACTATTTAAAAAACAAGAGATAACAAGTCTTGATGACAATATGAAGAAGAGAACTCCTGATGGACATGTTGCCTGATGTGGCCATCATGGAAAACATTGCAGATGTGCCTTAAACAGTTAAAAATAGAACTACCAAATGATCCAGCAATCCTACTTAAAAATATTTACCCAAAGGAATTGAAGTCAGGATCTCAAAAGGATATGTGCACTCCTCTGTTCATTACAGCATTACCCAACTGCCCATCAACAGATGAATGGATAAAAAAAATGTGGTATTTACAATCAATGGAATATTCCTCAGCCTTACAAAAGAAGGAAATCCTGCAGGACATTATGCTAGGTGAAATAAGCCAGACACCAAAAGAAATACTGCATAATCTTACTTGTATGTGGAATCTAAAATAGTCAAACTCATAGAAGCAGAGAGGACAATGGTGGTTGCCCACAGATGGAGGGGAGGGAAACGGGGACATGGTGGTCAAAGGATTCATAGTTTCAGTTATGCGAGATAAATAAGTTCTGGAGATACTTTATGCGGCATAGTACCTACAGCTAACAATACTGTATTGTATACTTAAAACTTGCTAAGAGGATTGATCGTACCTTATATGAAGTGTTCTTACTATGCACACACACACATATAATGATAAGAGGGTGGGAGGAAACTTTGGGAGGTCAGGGATGGGTCTCTGGCCTTGATGATAGTGATGGTTTCACAGGAGTGTACTTACCTCCAAACTCAGTGACATGTCTACATTAAACATGTCAATCATACTTCAATATAATGTTTTACAAAAAAAAAGAATTTGGACCTTGTCCTGAAGGCACTGTAGTAAAACGTTTCTGGCTATGAGGATGAAGCTAGGGCCCAGCAGATTTCTTACCCGATAAGGCTGTGCAGCCTTCTCCAGGAGAACAGCAGGATGATGCCTGTGCTCCCAGACCTTCCAGCACATCACACACAGTATTTGCTGGTCATCCTTGCGGTAATAATGGAGCTTCTCCAAATGTAGCCCACACAGCTTCTCTGCATTTTGCTCAAGTGGTCTGTCCTCTCTGGGTGGTCTCTCCTCATCTACCTTCATCCTCCAGATGTTTTCCACTAGGCTGGCCATCTGCCACACATGGTGAATATTCTCTTTCTTAAAGATGGCCTTGCAGAGAGAACAATGCAATGGCTGCCTAGTAGATTCACATGCCCAAATGATGCAGTGATAGCAGAAGACAGGACCACAGTTGATGGCTACAGGTCTCTCAAGTAGTCGAGGCAGATAGAGCAGAGCACCTCACCCTCCAGCTCTCTCAGAGGGGAGGCAGCAGCCATGACAGCAGGGCCCAGACCCTGCACAGAGCTCCTTCTCAAGGCAAGCAATCACCTTCTAAGAAGACATGAAGGACAAAAGAAATTGTGAGTGTAATCAACATCAAGAGAGAACCTGTAGAAAAGTTTTTATGTTTAGTCTGTCCCCAACATGTATTTAAGTGGGGTATTCTAGAAGACTGTGGGGAAGTAAATCCCCAGTGAAGTCTAAGGAATTTGCTTCACTCTTAGTAGATAAGCTCAGTAAAAAATATTTGCTGTAAATAATTCAATAGTAGAAAATAAGAACTATAAAAATGTAGGGCTGTATCTCAAAACTCATTGAGCACATGAAAGTTAGATTATTAGAAGGCACTAGGTCTGTTATTCATATCCTGCCTAGGAAATCTCATCATCATGGTTTAAACTAATGGTTTTCAACCATGTTTTGAAACATAAGAAATACATTCACATCCCAATTTAAAATACTTGCATATGCACCCACACACATACACACACACAAATGTAAGTCTTGATAAATACATTTATTCTTTATTATATATAATACATTCTGATTTTTTATTAGTCATTTTTTCATGCTTTGATATGTTTCATTGGAGCAAAATCTCAACAAAGGGTTGCTTTTTACTTATAGAATTTGTGTGGGGACTATCCAAACCACTTGGACCCAAGTGAGAATAACCACTCAGCCTGTTTAAATATTTTTAGCTAGCATACAAAAAAGTTTCACATTTATAAAAATCCCACTATGGTAAATGACAAACTCATCCCTTAATTAAATATAAAAACAGCTTCAAAAATACACAATTTAGACTGGTTTAATTTTGAAATGTAATCCAATAAGACTAAAAACTAAACATTTCAGGTCCTGTACCAAGTAATAAAATATTCAAAGGCCTTCAGGATCCTTTGACTGATTTACATCAATAAAAGAACCTATTTTTGATGTGGTAAAAGAAACGTGTTCATCTCCAGTTCCAATCCCCAGCTGCTGTCAGCCAACCCTTTTGGCTCTTCCGTCATGCTCTTGTGTACATCAGCCTCTTTCTGATCATGACCTCGTCTTTGCAATTGCTAAACCTGGAAGTATTTTCAGCACCTTGGAGACAGTCTTTGAGATGCTAGTCCACTGTCTTCCCAGTATTGGCCTCTGAAGTAAATTCCTTTCTCCTTTCACCACCACTCAGTTGTCTGCCTTTTGTCAGTGATGAGCCGCTGGGAACCCCAGAGCCAGGTGCTCTTGGAGCCCTGCAAGCCGGCTACAACTTCAACTGCTACCATCTCAAGGAAACTTTCCCTGACTCCTACACCATTGCACTCTTGGAGCTACCTCTTCAGAGCAGGTCTTGTTCGTGTTCCTAGACACGTGGCCTTATATATACTGCCTGAATGAATACAAGGGTTGAATGCGGAGTCTGAAAGTTACTGGTCCTGGAAGATTTTAAGCATCTATTGGACCACCTCATGGTGGGATATTCTTTAAAATGTTCAAGTATCGGGGAGCTTGGGTGGCTCAGTCAGTTGGGCGTGTGACTCTTGATTTTGGCTCAGGTCATGATCTCAGGGTTGTGAGATTGAGCCTGAGTCAGGCTCGGTGCTCAGCGGAGAGTCTGCTTGAGATTCTCTCTCTCTCCCTCTCCCTTTGCCCCTCCCCCTCTAAATAAAATAAAATAAAATGAAATAAAATGCTCAAGTATGATGTCAAGTAAACTAGATAGCCTTTAAGGTCTTTTCCAGTGCACTGACTATAGGATTCTGATTACTATACGTTGAAGTTTTCAGTATCATCCAACCAAAACTCGAACTCCAGAAACTCGTGTCCAAACTTGTCCTTTTGCCCTATGTAGTAGCACTGATACAAATCGCTGGCCATGGCCATTTTTGTCCCCACAAACCCCACTGAAGGCTCAGCCAACATGCCATCAGCTGCCTTATTACACCCAACTTTTCAATGCTGGCCATAACCCACAAAATTGGTGTCATGATACAAGGTATTGCAACATACACTTTGAAAAACACTGATTTAAACTACAACAACTCTATCACTAACCCCGAACTCTACCCAGAAATGCAACTCTAGGGAGTTACAAAGGCCTACTGTATGACCACCTGAAGGTACTGAAAAAGATGTACCATATAAACACTAACCAAAAGAAAGCTGGAGTAGCTACATTAGTATCAGATAAACTAGATTTCAGAACAAGATATACTGTAAGAGAAAAAGAGAATTATTACATAATGATAAAGTGGTCAATTTTCTTTCCTTTTTTAAAGATTTTATTTATTTATTTATTTAATTGACAGAGAGAGAGGGACAGGGTGAGGGGGAACACAAGCAGGGGGAGTGGGAGAAGGAGAAGCAGACTTCCGGCTGAGCAGGGAGCCTGATGCGGGGCTCAATCTCAAGACCCCAGGATCATGACCTGAGCCAAAGGCAGTCGCTTAACTGACTGAGCCACCCAGGCACCCCGAAGTGGTCAATTTTCTAAGACCCTTTCCAAATAAGCGTGCATCAGAGCTGCAAAACACATAGAGCAAAAAACCCCACAGAACTGACATGAGAAACAGA
The DNA here is from genome assembly GCF_029215605.1 of Mirounga angustirostris. Classification (NCBI taxonomy): domain Eukaryota; kingdom Metazoa; phylum Chordata; class Mammalia; order Carnivora; family Phocidae; genus Mirounga; species Mirounga angustirostris. The sequence goes on along the minus strand of NW_026991716.1, from coordinate 462,405 downwards.
CAAACCCACAATGATGTTGGACACTTTGACCCCTCAAAAATTGAAAAAAAAAAAAAAAGACAGACTGCCAGTAAGGATAAAGAAGACCTGAAAAACTGTCAGCTAACTTGACCTAGTGAGATTTATAAAATACTCTTCCCAACAAAAGCAGAATACACATTCTTTTCAAGTGCATATGGAATATTTATACAAAGGGACCATATTCTAAGCCATAAAACAAACCTTAACCAATGTAAAAGAACTGACATTGTATAAAGTATGTTCTTGGAACATAATGGAATTAAATTAGAAATAGATAATTGAAAAATATTGGAAAATCTCCAAACATTTGGAAATTAAACAACACACTTTTAAGATTTATTTATTTATTTGAGAGAGAACACAAACAGGAGGGGCAGGGAGGGAGAGAGAATCTCAAGCAGACTCCACACTGAGCACTGAGCCCAACATGGGGCTCGATTTCAGCACCCTGAGGTCATGACTTGAGCCAAAACCAAGGGCCAGACACTTAATCAACTGTGCCACCAGGTGCCCTGAAACAACACACTTTTAAATAAACCATGAGTTAACAAGATAAACACGAGGTCACTGGTTGTGATGAGCACTGGGTGTTATATGCAACTAATGATTCATTGAACACTACATCAAAAACTGATGATGTACTGTACAGTGGCTAACTGAACATAATAAAAAAAAGAAAGGGGGGGAAATAAATAAATACTGGTGGGAAAAAAAAGAAAAACATGAGGGAAATTAGAAAGAATTTTGAAGTGAAGGTAAATAAAAACATATAAACATTTGTGAAATGCAATTAAAGCATGTTTATATTAGATAAAGAATGTCCTCTAATCAATTATTGAAGATTTCACTTGGGGAAATGGAAAAAAGAAAAGCAAATGAAACCCAAAACAAGTAAAAGGGAAATATACAGATAAAAACTGAGATCTAAAGCAATCTTAAAATTTGTATGGAATCACAGAAGACCCCAAATAGCCAAAGCAATCTTGAAAAAGAAAACCAAAGCTAGGGGCATCACAATACCTGACTTCAACCTCTACTACAAAGTGGTGATCATCAAGACAGTATGGTCCTGGCACAAAAACAGACACATAGATCAATGGAACAGAATAGAGAGCCCAGAAATGGACCTTCAACTCTATGGTCAACTAATCTTTGACAAAGCAGGAAAGAATGTCCAATGGAAAAAAGACAGTCTCTTTAACAAATGGTGTTGGGAAAATTGGACAGCCACATGCAGAATAAAGAAACTGGACCATTTTCTTACAACATATACAAAGATAAACTCAAAATGGATGAAAGACCTCAATGTGATGCAGGAATCCATCAAAATCCTAGAGGAGAACACAGGCAGCAACCTCTGTGACCTTGGCTGCTGCAAATTCTTGCTAGACACGTCTCCAAATACAAGGGAAGCAAAGGCAAAAATAAACTAGTGGGACTTCCTCAAGATAAAAGGCTTCTGCACAGCAAAGGAAACAATCAACAAAACTACAAGGCAGACTACAGAATGGGAGAAGATTCTGCATTGATCTCAACCAAGTGATATCCACAAACAACAATGACAACAAACATTATAGTTAACACCATACTTAATGATGAAAGACTAAATCATTTTCCCCCTGAAGTAAAGAAAAGGGCAAAGATGTCCATTGTTATCACTCTTTTTCAGCCTCAAATTAGACATCATAGCTAGTGCAAGGAGGCAAGAAAAATAGTCCTACAGGTTGGAAATAAATAGTACTGTCTTATTCATATGTAACATGATTGTCTACACAGAAAATGCTGACAGTGATATTAGCATCATGGTGGCATAAAATACCCTAGTTCTCCCCCCTCCCCCATTTCAACAACAATTCAGAATCCTTCTATGAGTAAAAGTGCCTCTTTGGGAGTTGGATCCAATAACAAATTCTAAGGGACCCAGGAGGAGCCTTGCCCATGTGTGCATTGGGTAATAGGCAGACAGACCTTCACGTGGGTTCTGGAACTGGCAGGAGCCTGTGAACCCCTCCAGCCGCTCTCAGCTGTGGTCTGGGAGCACCTGGATAGCATTGACTTGAACAGACACCTACAGATGAGAGAGATTTTATGGAAGTCCAGGTTTCCAGAGGAGAAATTCCAGGACTCCACTGGAGCTACACACACACACACACACACACACACACACAGGCTTGGACATACAGGAGTGGGTAAGAAGAACAGCGTGACTTTGCCAGGATGACCCCTCCCAAGGTGGCAGAACTTAGAGCTAAACTAGCCAGCCAACTGTCTCTCCCATGGAGAAGGAAGAGCAGTGGGACAGTGCAGAGCTTCTCTAGTTGTGCAGGATGATGCTAAAGAAACTTATTCCCCTCCTGCAGTATCCAGAATGTTAGATCAGGAGCTCCATGCCTAGGTAGGTAGGAGATGGGAGAAAGGCAGCTAAGAACATCAGAAGGCATTAAAGGGATTCAGTTCTTGTGACTGTATCCTAGACTCCCATGGGAATCCTGGCTACAAATCTCTGGGAAAACTTCACCTGAAGATCCCCCACACTAGCCTGTGGGCTCCCCCAATGTCCTAAGCACTGAACCTACGCCTCGTCCCACTCAGCAGCCAGCTCTTGTGCACACTCCTGAGGGCTGCAACAAGAGTGAGTTCACATAGACAAAGAGCACACACAGAAAATAGGCCAGGCAAGGGAGAAACCACAAACTTGAGCTGCTGGGCCATCTCTGGGAAAACAAAAGAAAGGTTATCAGCAGCTCGCCTGGTATATTGTAGGATCAAGAGAACATATGCAAGCTTAAAAATTCTGCCACAAATGGAAGCAAGAAGTGTGAAGCAGGTGTATCCATACAAGGTCAGAGAAAGCCATAGAATCTACAGCAGGATTGTAGAAAGGTATCACACACTCACTCACCTGAAGGCAGGTAATAAAGACTGGGGGAAGTCACTGCCACTTCAAGTGCAAAAAACAGCAACACAAACTACAAGGAACATGAAAAATCAAGGAAAGATTACAGCACCAAAAGTTCACAATAATCCTCAAGTAACTAGAACCAAAGACATGGATCTGCAATTTATCTGATAAAAAAAAATTCAAAACAGCTCCTTTATGGAAACTCAATGAGTTATAAGAAAACATAGAAAGATAGTTCAATGAAATCAGAAAAACAATAAACAAAAATAAAAAATTTAACAAAAATATAAATCATTAAAAAGAACCAAGTAGAAATTCTGCAGCTGAAGAATTCAATGAATGAAATGAAAAATGTAATAGAGAGCATCAATAGGAGAGCAGATCAAACAGAAGAAAGGATCAGTGAGTTAGAGGATAGGAACTTTGAAATAAACCAGTCAGAGGAGAAAAACAACAATAAAAATTTAAAAGAGTAAAGAACTGGGTGTTATATGCAACTGACAAATCACTAAATTCTACCCCTGAAACTAATACTACACTATATGTTAATTAAGTTGAATTTACATAAAAACTTAAAAAAAGAAAACAGAAGAGTGAAGAAAGCCTATCTGATCTATTGGACACCATCAGAAACAAAACAAAATCTGAATCATTGGAATTCTAGAAGATGCTGAAGAAGGGGAAGAAACCCTCTTTGAAGAAGTAATGGCTGAGAACTTCCCAAACCTGGGAGAGAGCTGGACATTCAAGGTCATGAAGCTAATAGATCACCCCATTATTTCAATCCAAAATGATCTCCAAAACATATTATAATAAAAGTTCCAAATATATAAGACAAAGAGAGATCCTAAAAGCAGCAAGAGAAAAATAGATTGTAAACTACAAAAAAAAAAAAAAAAGCTCCCATTGGGCTATCAGCAGATTTCTCAGTAGAAACCCTACATGTCAGGAGAGAATGGGACGATACATTCAAAGTGCTGAAAGAAAAAATTTGCCAGTCAATACTCTGTCCAGCAAGTCTCTTTTATTAAGGAGAAATAAAGACTCCCAGACAAACAAAAACGGGGAAAGTTCCTTACCACTAGACTTGTGGTAAGGAACCTTGTAAGAAATGTTGAAAGAAAACATACAAATATACACCACACACTGGGTGGCTCAGTTGGTTAAGCGACTGCCTTCGGCTCAGGTCATGATCCTGGAGTCCCGGGATCCAGTCCCGCATCGGGCTCCCTGCTCAGCAGGGAGTCTGCTTCTCCCTCTGACCCTCCCCCCTCTCATGCTATCTCTCTCTCATTTTCTCTCTCAAATAAATAAATAAAATCTTTAAAAATATATATATATATATACACACCACACACTGATAGAGGTAAATATATAGATAAATTCAGAAAACTCTAATACTGGTGGTGTGTTAACCATTTATCTAGTATAAAGGTTAAAGGACAACTGCATTAAAAATAACTATAGCTATTATAATCTGTTAATGAATACAAAATATAAAAAGAGGTACATTTTGACATTAAAAAAACAGACAGGGAAGGAGTAAAAATGTAGAGTTTTTGTATGTGAGTGAATGAGTATAGGTCAGTTGCTATCGGCATAAAATAGACCACTATCTATAAGTTGTTTTCTGTAAGCCTCATACTAACCACAAGGCAAAAAGAACCTGTAGTAGATTCACAAAAGAGAAAGAGAAGTGGATCAGAGCATCGCAGCATGGAAATCACCAATTCACAAAGAAGGGCAGCAAGAGAGGAAGCAAGGAGCAAGGGAGCTACAAAACAGCCAGAACGCAATTAAAATGACAGTAGGGAGTCCTTACGTATCAATTATTACTCTGAATATAAATGTATTGAGTTCTCCACTTAAAAGACACTGAGGGACTGGATGGACTTTTTTAAAAAGACCCAACTAAATACCCCTACAAGAGATTCACTTAAACTTTAAGGACACACATGGGCTCAAAGTAAAGGGATATAGAAAGATATTCAATTCAAGTAGAAACAAACTGAGGGTTACAGAAGGGAGGGGGTGGGGGCGTAATTGGGTGATATCATTAAGGAGGGCACCTGTGGTGATGAGCACCAGGTGTTATACACAACTAATGAATCATTGAGCACAACAACAAAAAGACCCTTACGACATACTATACGTTGGCTAACTGAACATAATAATAATAAAAAAGAAACCAAAAGACAGCGGGGATACTTTTACTCACAACAGAAAAAAAAATAGACTTTAAGCTAAACATAGTAACAATAGACAAAGAAGGTCAATATATAATGATAAAGGGGTTAAATCATCAAGAGGATGTTACAATTATAAATATATACACACCCAACATCAGAGCATCTAAAAGTATCAAGCAAATACTAACAGATCTGAAGGGAGAAATAGACGATACAATAATGGTAGGGGACTTCAATACCCCACTTCAAGCAATGAGTCTACCCACACATTGGATTTGAACCATACTTTAGACCAAATGAACCTAAGAACATTCTATCCAACAGCAGAACACACATTTGCTGAGTCACCATGCTGCACATTACATCTCCAGAACTTATTTACCGTATAACTGAAAGTTTGCATGTTTCGACCAGCTCCCACCCCTCATCTTGGCAACTACGAATCTGCTCTCTCTATCTATGAGTTCGGGTTTTTCAGATTCCGCAAACAATTAAAACTAGAACTGCCATGTGTGCCAGCAATCCCACTTGGGGTGACAGATCCAAAGGGCAGGAAAATGGGCTCTCAAAGAGCTAACTTGCAGGCCCAAGTTTACCGCAGCATTATTAACACTAGACAAGACATGAAAACAACCTAAGTGTCTATGGATGAATAGGTAAAGAAAATGTAAATTCAGGATTCAGGAAAAGATGGCGGAGGAGTAGGGGACCCTATTCCAACCGGTCCCCGGAATTGAGCTGGATATCTACCAGACCACTCTGAGCACCCACGAAACCAGCCTGAGAGGTAAGAAGATCTGGATCTCTACAAAGAGAATATCGCAGGCGGTTGGTTCCAAGGTACGAAGCCGGGAGCCGTGATTCTGTGGGCAGATATCAGAGGATAAATGGCAGCGGGAGGGAGCCTGGCCATGGGGATCCTACACCGCCGGTGAGCGACAGCCTCCTGCGCTGGGGACGGGGCACAGACTCGCAGACCTTTAGCGGCGGGGAAACGACTCTAGGGCAGCCCCCGGGGCGGGAACCCCGAGCAGTGGGGCTGCGCGTGCGAACTGGGAGCGGCTGGCGGTTTTAGAAGCACAAAGGGCAGAGACGTGCCCTGGAGGCAGGACTGGGGGCGCTGCGGAGGGGCGCACAACCCAGGACGCTGCAGTTTATAGCAGAACGGACAGAAACGGAGAGAGTGTGGCCTGGAGAGCTCACTGAAGAACAGACTGCGATCTCTCTGCTCTCCGGGTTGGAAACGATCTCTTCTGCTCTGACTCTTGGACGCAGAAAGCCGCCAGGGAAAGCCGCCAGAGAACAAAAGCCCCCCCAAAACCGGTTTTCACTGAGCCCATCCCCCATCACAGGTGAAATAAGTCAATCGGAGAAAGTCAATTACCACATGGTTTCACTTATTTGTGGAACATAAGGAATAGCATGGAGGACATTAGGAGAAGGAAGGGAAAAATGAAGAGGGGGAAATCGGAGGGGGAGACGAACATGAGAGACTATGGTCTCTGAGAAACAATCTGAGGGTTCTAGAGGGGAGGGGGGAGGGGGGATTGGTCAGCCCGGTGATGGGTATTAAGGAGGGCACGTACTGCATGGAGCACTGGGTGTTATACGAAAACAATGGATCATGGATCACTACATCAAAAACTAACGATGTACTGTATGGTGACTAACATAATAAAATAAAATAAAATTTTAAAAATGTATATTTGTACATTGGAATAGTATTCAGCCATGACCTGGAAGGGCCTTGAGGGCATTATGATGAGTGACATAAGTCAGACAGAAGAGACAAATACTGTGTGATAACATTTATATGTGGTACCTAAGAAAGCCAAACTCTGAAAGAGAGGCTAGAATGGTGGTTGCTGGGGGCTGGAGGGAGGGGAATATGGGATTTGTTGGTCAAAGGGTGCAAACCTCCAGTTAGAAGATGAATAAGTTCTGGGGATCTAAAGCACAGCATTGTGATTATAGTTAACAGTACTGTATTGTATATTTAAAAATTACTAAAAGTAGGTATTAATGTTCTCACCACAAAAAAGTGGTATAACGTAGGTGTTAGTGCAATGTGATGTGATTAAGCTGTTAGCTAATGCAAAGCTGGTAATCATATTGTAATATATAAATGTATAAAATCAACATGTTGTACACCGTAAACTTACACAGTGTGATATGCCCACTGTATCTTGATAAAGCTGGGGGAAATGAGAAAATGCCAAAGATTCTACAAAAAGTAAACAGAATAATAAAGGAGTTTATATGGAAAATCAATTTTATTTCAATAAATACAAATAAAGAACTGGAAATTGAAATTTAAAATAAAAATAGTATCATTTAAAATAATAACATAAATCATGAGATACTAAGGCATAAACCTTAGAAAATACCTGTAAGATCTCTATCTTATAAACTAAAAAGATGACAAAAGAAATCAAAGAACATCTCAATAAATGGTGGAGTGTACTCTTATTTATGGAGTGCAAGACTCAGTATTTTTATGATGTCAATTCTCCCCAAACTGATCTATTGATTAAATGAAATTCCTATCAAAATTCCAGCAGGATTTTTTTTTTTAAAGACTTTCTTATTTATTCATTCCAGACACAGAAATACAGAGAAAGAGAGAGAACATGAGTAGGGGGAGAAGCAGAGGGAGGGGGAGAAGCAGGCCCCCCGCCGAGCAGGGAGCCCAATGCGGGGTTCGATCCCAGGACCCTGGGATCATGACCTGAGCCGAAGGCAGATGCTTAACCATCTGAGTCACCTAGGTGCCCCCCAGCAGGACTTTTTGTAAATATTGAAAGGCTGATTCTGAAATTTTTATGGAAGTCAGAGAAAGTATAATTGCCAAAACAATTTTGAAAAAGAACAGTCAGAGGACTCACACTACTTGTTTTCCAGACTCCTTCTAAGGGTATAGAATTTAAGGCAGGTGGTATTATAGAATGGGCATGTATATAGATCAACAGAACAGAAGAGAGTCCAGAAACAGACCCCCACATTTGTATGATCTATCAATTTTGGACAAAAGACTCAGTAGAAAAAGGGTAATCTTTTCAATAAATGATGCAGGATCAACTGGATATTACATGCAAAAAAATAAATAAATAAACCTTGACTCATTTCTCACATCACGTACAAAAATTGTCACAAGATGAATCACAGACCTAAAGGAAAACCTAAAATGACTAAACTCCTAAGAAAAAACAAATTAGAGTCTTTGTGTCCTTCGGTTGGGCAAAGACACCTAGATATGATGCCAAAACCACAATCCTCACACTAAAAAATTAACAGTTTGGACCTTATCAAATGTAACAACTTTTGCTTTTTTAAAGATTGAGATATTAAAAATTCAAGGCACAGAGTGTGAGAAAACATTTGCAAATCATTTATCTGATACAGGACTTTTTAAAAGATTTTATCTATTTATTTGTGAGAGAGTGGGTGAGAGCATGAAAAAGAGGAAGGGCAGAGGAAGAGGGAGAAGCAGACTCCCGGCTGAGCAAGAAGCCCAATGCAGGGCTCCATCCCAGGACCCTGGGATCATGACCTGAGCTGAAGGCAGACGCTTAACCAACTGAACCACCCAGGTGCCTGATAAAGGACTTTTATCCAGAATATTTAATAGCCCAATAAAAATATGGTTAACAATTTAAGAAAAAAAATTCACCAAAGAATACACGCACACATACACACACACACATATAACAGGTGGCAAGAAATCACATGAAAAGATGCTAAACATCATTGACTCTAGGAACGTATAAATGAGATACACAATATACAATGAGATTTCACTGCATCTATTAAAATGGCTAACATGAGGGCACCTGGGTGACTCAGTTGGTTAAGCAACTGCCTTCGGCTCAGGTCATGATCCCAGAGTCCGGGGATTGAGTCCCGCATCGGGCTCCCTGCTCAGCAGGGAGTCTGCTTCTCCCTCTGACCCTCCCCCCTCTCATGCTCTCTCTCTATCTCATTCTCTCTCAAATAAATAAATAAAATCTTTAAAAAATAAAAAAATAAATAAAAAAAATAAAATGGCTAACATGAACAAACAAAAAACTGAAAATCGAGGGCTGATGAGGATGTGGAGCAACTGGAACTCTCACAGATTGCAAACAAGAATGCAAAATGAGGGGCGCCTGGGTGGCTCAGTCATTAAGGTCTGCCTTCAGCTCAGGTCATGATCCCGGGGTCCTGGGATCGAGTCCCACATGGGGCTCCCTGCTCAGCGGGGAGTCTGCTTCTCCCTCTCCCTCTGCCTCTCCCTCTGCTTGTGCTCGCGCTCTCTCTCTGTCAAATAAATAAAATCTTTTAAAAAATTAAATAATTTAAAAGAAGAATGCAAAATGGTACCACCACTCTGGAAAACAGCTGGGCGGTTCTTGTGGAGTCAAACAGACACCTCTGGAGCCAGCAATCCCAGTCCTAGGTATTAATCCAGTGACATGAATACTTACATTCATACAAATGTTTCTAGCAGGCATACCCCTTCAGCTGAGGAATGGGGAAACAGATTGTGCTCTGTCCATGCAGTGAAATACGACAATCGAAAAGCTACTGATACGTTCAATGACATGCATGATGCCAAGTAAAACAAGCCAAACTCAAAATTTTATGATTCCAATTATAAGAGAATCTTGCAAAGACAAAAACAGTGGGGAGGAAAATAGCAACTGTTGCCCCAGGCCAGGATCACATGGGAACTTGGGGCGATGATCGATCGGTTCTATACGTTCACTGTGCTGGTAGTTATAGGACAAGAGACATCCATCTATCAAAACTCACAGTACTGTATGCGAATTATATGTTAACTAAAAATGGGGAGAAAACAGACATACAACTCAGCATTCCACTGTCTCCCATAGCACCAGCTACAAAACCCTATCACATTAATTTATCTACCCACATGTCTCAGTTGAGATTCTTAAAAAGGAGAATGTTGTCTTTATTTGCTCTTATCCCTAGTCCCTAGGTGTTTGCAAAACCGCCCTGAATAATCTTGGAAAAGTACCCCGGAATCTTCAAGTTCCTCATTTGTAACGGGATTAAAAAATGTTTCTTTTTGTGCCCAGTAATGTCCTTTGCATACTGCCATCCTCCCAACATCCCGGGAAGACAGGTGTGATCTCCATTTATTACAAGAGGAAACTGAGTCACGGTCAGTGAGGGCAGAGGCCAGGTCTGGACCTGGGCTGCCCTTCTCCACAGCCACCTTCCAGCCCTGGATGAACCAGCTAGCGAACAGGCCGAGGTTCAGGGCGCGGCGGAGGGAGGCGCCAGTCCGGTCCCCCGGCTGGCAGGCCTCAACACTTTCAGGCCACAGGAACTTCAGCGGCTCTTTGGAAGTTGTAATTGTCAAGCTCAACTTGGTCTGCATTGTTTAAAACAGTTTTTAAACTGTGCATGGCTAAACTTTAAAAGTTCGGTTTGAAAAAAAACAGTTGGATTCAAAATGACATCAGATGTCACATATGTTTCTGTCGCCTGGCGTGTCCTTCGTCCGCTGATTTGTGCAGTAGAGCTCGGGACTCTTCGTGTTCACCCAGAGCAAGGCCAGGGGCGCTGCTGGGCGCGGGGGAGGGGGTTCTCAGCCTCAGTCGGCCTTAATCCAGCCATGGAGCCCCCAGTTCCACCACCATGCCCACTACAGTGGGGTGAGCATGATCCGCACACCCCAAGCCATGGAAAGGATTCAGTGAGATCAGGTAAACACAGGAAACCACTTTGCAAAGCAAAATGCCCTGTAGAAAGTTGGCTATTATTTCCACGCCACAGCAGAGCCAGTATTTCGATTATTTCACAGGGAGCCCTGCGCCGACCCGCCTACTTCTCTGTGGGGTCCCTGCGCACCGCTGGTCGCAGACCCTGACCCACCGGTCCGCGGCCCCTCGGGCTCGGCCCCACCCTCAGCTGGGCGGGGCCTCCCGGGGAGCCCCTACGACTGGCCCGGGTCCCCACCCCGCCCCTGCCCCGCCTCCAGGCCCCCGGGCCGCTCAGTCCCGCCCGGTCCGCCCGGCCCCCCAAGGCCTGCAGCGGCTGCCGGCTGCGCCTCGCGCCCAGGGCGCCTCGGGAAGGAAAGGTCCCGCGGCGCCAGGGGGACTAGTGGGCGAAGGATGCTCCCCAAATACTTTCTGTCTGTACCGTGTTGAGCTGCTCAACAGTCCCGCGAGGCAGGGCGCGCGTTCCGCACATCAGCCAAGGCAATGAGGCAGCTGACTCCAGCCCTCGCTCGGAACGAGTCCCCGCGGCCCCCGCTGGGCCCTCCGGTTGCCTGGCAGGGGCACCTGCTGGGGCGGCCTCCCGCTGCCAGGACCAAAGGTGGATTTCACCCCGGGACGGGAGTGCTTATCCGGAGTCAGGAGCTCCTGACGTTCGCCTCATTCAGTTGCTCCTGCCCTTTTGAACCCCCACCCCACTCCCGCGTTTTGGAAGGTCGTGGACTGTTAGAGCCCACCTCCCAAATGGTGGGACAAACCAACTCTAATCGGCATCCAAGGTGGGAGGGCCCAGAGGAAATGCACTGAGGACTGCTGGGGCACTGGGACCTGAGGTCCAGCTTGTCCTACAACAGACTGAGAGGTTATCTGGAGCAAACCTTATTTTTTAGCAGAAAGGAAGGATCGGGAGAGCCTGGTAACCTACCTAAGATAAACGGCATAATTCTGTCCGGAGACTCCAAGACAGCTACATCCATTGGTATCCCAGATTTCTTGCCCCACATGTTCCCTAGAGGAATGTGTAAGGTCCTAGCAACCCTTTGTCGGATACCAGATACCCCGTTATTTTGCATCTCAGCCTAGACGTGCATGATGACAAAGTGAAACCTCACATACAGCCAACCAGTCAGTCAGAAGAAATTGGAAGCTTCCCAACACCAAATAGGAGTTCAAAAGACAAGTTGTGGGTGTTGGAATGTGGACATAACTTTGGGGGGGGCCGTCGTTCAATCTACTACTGAGGAAGTCCACAAGAGGGAAGAGTGGGCCACTTCTCCAGGTCTAGAGAATGCAGAGGAATCTGAGTAGTCAATTTTTAGTGCATTTACCCATATATTCCCCATCCCATGCATCAAGATTGTATTCTTTCCCAGACAAGTCCCCAACCTGGGCATAACCGCCCCGTTAGCGCTGAGAATCCCACCTTCTCTGGCGCTCTGCTTCCCTGAGAGTAAGTGCTGGGCCTGGTCCTCGGCCTCTTCTACCTTCTGGCTGCAGGAGGTAAGAGCCTCTGTTATCGTTGCAAGGAGGTGGGTCATGCGGCTTTCACACTTAGCCTCTAAGCACTGATGTATTACCGCAGCCCTTCATCATCTCTTCCCACCGCAATGGCTCCCCTCAGATGCAGCCATGCCATTGCACTTTGTTTAAATTCTCTTTTTCCTGTGTTTCTCAATTGGCTGTACATTGCATCCACCAGGGCATTTCCTTTCACTGAATACAGGAAGTTGAACACCGTGCTCCCACCTATGCCAGGGGCCATCGGTGCTCCGCCTACCACTAGTAACAGAGAAAGCCAGCCTGGGTGAATGCGTCTCCAAACACCACTTTAGAGCCTATCTTCCTGGACCCCACATCTGGTAGCCTCCATCACATATAGGACCCCTGAGTAGCAGACCCTGAGACAGAGATTAGTGTGAAGGAAGTTATTAGGGAGTACTCTCAGGATCAAGTCCTGCAGGGAGGGAAGGCAGAGGGGGTGAGCAGAAGCCGAAGCTGATGTCTGATGCAGTCACAGCAAAGGGCCCAGACTGTCTTATGAGGAACTACGGAGCTGGGATGTCCCTGCAGCCTCACCCCACCCAGGGGCAAAGAGGCTAGGTCTTTATGACCCCATATTGACCAGAGGGCATGTAGACAGCCATTGGGAAGGGAGCATAACCTTGAATAAGGCAGCTGCCTTAGGCAGAGGACAATCTTTGGAGGTAGAGTCACCAAGACTCTCAGCGGCTGGGGGAATTGCATTTGGTTTAGATGGGAGAAAATTCTGGGACACACCTCTCAGCATGCATTACATTGATCCATTCAGTCACTCTGCTGCTTAATCAATGGACCCACATACAAAGTGACCAAAGTTGGAGGTCACACGTGGCTCAATAAAAACAGACTTCCACTCTTCGTGAGCACTCAACCTGTGGGTCAATTCTTAGCTCTGAGAGAGCCCAACTAGCTGCCTAATGACAGGTTCATTTTATCTGGCCCTTTCCTTCAAGGAAGGGTATCCCTGTAGACCTCACAGAGATAGATGCTGTGATAGATGAGAGTAAAGCCGTCACACCTCCAGGCTTGATGGCTAACTAAGAAACTGTCATATCCACAGTTACGGTTTATTACATAACATGCATTATAGTACATAACATAACAAAAGTATACCAAGTAAAATCCACAAAGGAATTAAGCACACGGGGTAACGTCCAGAGGACATCAGAAGTCCAGGATCCCCGAGCAGGCACATAGGACATGCTGAATTCCTCCAGCAGCAACATGTGAAGTGTTGCCAATCAGGGAGGCTCATCCAAACCGAGGAATCCAGGGTTTCACCGGGAGTCACTCATGCAGGCACACAGGGAATATCCAGAGGGAAACCAGGCATTCACCGTAAAATACATACGTGTTCATATCAACTATCTAGACGAACTGGTACAGTGTGGCTCAGAACCCCCAACATGTGCTTTAATCACTCCTATTCACCTTTTGGTGAGTGAGGGAACCCTGCCTTAGGGTTATGGGGAGGCCAGATAGAAGACACCCCGAAACTGGACAGATGAGTTCAATGGCAGGTATCAGCCACATGTCCTCACAGCTCCTAGGATACCACACACCCAGAGATGGTTAACTGTATAGGGGCACTGGACCACCCCTTTCTTGTGAGCTCCCCTGTGGGTGTTTGTATGTCCTGAATGAGGGTGTCGAGTGGCCCTCCTCAGAAGAGGATGCCATCGATGTAAAGTCATATGTCAGTATGCTCCTGGAGAAAGCTGGATGCAGTTAAGTAAGGTTTTACTGCAAAGACCCTGCAATGGCAAAGTACCCCATGCTACGATGCAGGGCACACAGGGTTTGCTCCAGTAACACAGTGAGAAAGCGGGACTCTGGGGGGCAAACTTTGTAGGGTCACGAGGCTGCAGCGGCCCCTGGTTCTCAAAAGAGAATATGATCAGCTTGTGGAATAATTCTTTAGGCTGTCAGGAAGCTGAAACTCAGTACTTGGGGAAACGCAGGAGCGGGGCTGGTCCCTTGGATAGGAGTGCACCCACAGGAGCAGAGTGGGGAGGGGAACTTAGAGCGAGGCCATTAAGAGCCCTCCCAAATTTCAAGGTCAAGGTCAACCTGTGGGTCAATTCTTAGCTCCCAATGTCAAGGTGGCACCTGACATTCAGCTGATAATAACCTTATGATAGTAAACACATAAGTTTAGGCCTTCTGCAAGAGCGTGAAAACCATTTATCAGTCGGGACACTGCAAGAGCTCAATTCCCAGCCGCTGGTCAAAGGCCAGCCATGAAAACAGGTCCTTCTTGGGAATGTGCCAGGCTGCTGAGTTAACCTTTTCCAGCAGAGATGCCTACTCCAGGGTGGAGTCTCCTTTATGGCTGGTCCTCCAGCGTTACTGCTGTAAATGCACACAGTGCCTTGCCCATCACCGTGGTGTTCCACACAGCATCACACCCACGAGGGACTCATTTTGTAGCAAAGGAAATGTGGAAATGGACGTGTGCCCGTTGAATTCACTGACCTCAGCCCATGTCCCATCTTCCAGAAGCAGCTGGTGTCATAAAATGGCGCAGTGCCTACTTTGGGGCTCACTCACAGCCCCAACTGGAAGACAGCCCCCTGGGAGCGGAAGGTGCGTCCCCACAGGAAGCAATGTGTCCTTTAAACCGGTAGCCAGCTGTATGAAGTTCCTCCTGGTGCTGTCACAAGCTACCACAAACTTTATGGCTTAAAACAACTCAAAACTTACTATCTTCCGGAGGCCAGATGTCCAAATGAGAGGCTGGCTAAGCTACTCCCAGTGTGGCTGCCGTGGCATTCATTTTCCGCGGCCTGCAGGGACCCTCCACAGACACGAGGCCCTCCTACAAGGGCTGCCCTACAGAGCAGCCCACAGAGTCACCAGCAAGTGTCAGCTCCTGTTAGGACTTCCCCAACAGCCCTTGTGATCAAGACTCCCCGGCCTCCCGGGACCTTCCCTGTGCGTGCCGCTTAGTAAGACTTCGTGGAACTTACCAGCATGCAATCTCTTTGGTTTGAAAATCCAGCCTTAGCCTGGGAGACCCCCAGCACCCCACCCATGGACCCTAACAAAGGCAGGTTCCCCCGGTCCTGCCTCTCTCTCCATCTTCACTCTAACTTGAGCTCCCTGTGTGGCTCCCTGAAGATGCTGTGCACCTCCTCCAGGACTCAGGAGTAATTAATGTCTCTATCTCCATTTCTCTTGTGCTCTGTGGATAACCTACAGCTCACCATGTGGCATTATGTTCCACTTAACAAAAGTTAATTTTAAAAAAAGTCATAATGATGAGTCTTACAGGACTAACCTCAAGATGTCAGTACAGTTGATTCCTTCTAGAGGTTCTGAAGGGAGCACCCCTTTCTTTACCTTTTTCAGATTCCAGTGGCCACCTATATTCCTTGGCTTGTGGCTCCTTCTCCCGTGTTCACACCACTCATGTCTTTTCTTCTCTTTTGCCGTCAAATTTCATTCTTCTTATAAGGACACTTGTGATTACATCTAGGGCCCACCTGGACAATCCAGGATATGCTCCTCATCTCATTATCCTTAACTTAATCCCATCTACAAAGTCCCTTTTGTCATGGAAGGAGTCACAAATTCTGGGAATTGGGCATTGATATCTTTGAAGCCCATTATTCAACCTACCACACTATACCTTCTGGCTCCCCCAAATTCATGTCCATTCCATATGCAAAATATGTGCACCCCACTCCAACATTCCTAAAAGTCTCCACCCATTATAGCACCAACTCAAGTCCAAAATCTCATCTATGTATCACCAGCTCAGAAGATCCAAATCTCATAATTTATATCATTAAACCAGGTCTGCATGCTCTCTAGGTGTAATCCACCCTGGGTCAAAATTCCACTCTGGGGAACTTGGGAAGATGGCGGAGCAGGAGGACCCTGAGCTCACCCCATCCCACATGTACAACTCAGTATCAGCCACATCCAAGTCAATAAACCTGAGAGCCATCCAAAGATGGGCAGAACAAACCCTCTGCTAAATACAGAGAAGAAGCAGCATCTGAATGGTTGGGAAGGTCGGAAAGGCAGAGGGAGGGACCTGTGCCCATGGCGAGGGCAGAGAAAACAGCCCCCGCAGGAGGGAGCTCATAGGGGGAAGACTAGTCCCCATGATGTTTGGCTTTAAAAACCAGAGGGGCTGAATTCCCTGAGTCTTTAACACCAGTGGGACTTGGAGCCTGGAGGGCGAGTGAGAGCTGGTTCATCACCTTGCAGAGACAGCAGCCTGCATGGAGACACAGCATTAAAACAGCAGTTTACACCGATTCCAGGGGCAAACAGGTCTGTTTATACTGAGTGCAGAGCATGCTGGGGACTTCTCTAAACGGAGGAAGTGGGCAGCTGCCATTTCCCCTCCCCTCCCCCTGCATTAACAGCTTCCGGGGGGCGGGGCTACACACTTACAGGGCTCTGGGCAAGTTTTGTTAAAGCTGACCTGGCTGCCTGCCCCCAGCCTCTGCAGCACTTCAGGGATCCAGCGTTGGATTAGTAGGCCAGTCACTTTTTTAAAGATTTTATTTATTTATTTGACACAGAGAACACAAGCAGGGGGAGCGTCAGGCAGAGAGAGAGGGAGAAACAGCCTTCCTGCTGAGCAGGGAGCCCTATGCGGGGCTCAATCCCAGGACCCTGGGACCATGATCTGAGCCGAAGGCAGAGGCTTAACGACTGAGCCGCCCAGGCGCCCCAGGCCAATCACATTTTGCTACCACCTTGCTCACAAGATCCCTGGTGGGCATGTCCTCTCAGAGCCGGCCTGCCTGGGTCACACTCACACCACAGAGAGCAAGCACAGACCACAACAGACAGAGGGTCAGTGCAGATGGCTGCACTGTTAGGAAGAGTGACTCACAGAACATCAGGGTGTAAGCAATATGCACGGGACACTCCAGAAGTACCAGGTCTGGGCGAGCAGGGGACACTGTCCTGCAGGGCACTCCTGGACCTCCTCTGCATGAAGTCACTACTTTCAAGAGCAGAGGACAGAGCTGACTTAGTCCACACACAGGAACAGAGAGAGGCAGACAAAACAAGGAGACAGAGAAATTTATCTCAATGAAACGAACAAGGCCATGGCCAGAGATGTAAGCAAAACAGATATAAGTAGAATGCTTGATAGAAAATGTAAAGTAGGGGCGCCTGAGTGGCTCAGTTGGTTAAGCGACTGCCTTTGGCTCAGGTCATGATCCTGGAGTCCCTGGATCGAGTCCCGCATCGGGCTCCCTGCTCGGCGAGGAGCCTGCTTCTCCTTCTAACCCTCCCCCCTCTCATGTACTCTCTCTCTCTCTCATTCTCGCTCTCTCAAATAAATAAATAAATCTTTAAAAAAATGTAAAGTAATGATCATACAGATACTCACTGGGCTTGAGAAAAGAGTGGAAGACATGAGTGAGACCAATATCCCTGATCAACATGGATGCCAAAATTCTCAGCAAGATCCTAGCCAATAGGATCCAACAGTACATTAAAAGGATTATTCACCACGACCAGGTGGGATTTATTCCTGGATGCAAGGTTGGTTCAACATCCGCAAATCAATCAATGTGATCGATCACATTAACAAAAAAAGAGACAAGAACCATAAGATCCTCTCAATTGATGCAGAAAAAGCATCTGACAAAGCACAGCATTCTTTCTTGATTAAAACACTTCACAGTGTAGGGATAGAGGGAACATACCCTCAATGTCATAAAAGCCATCTATGAAAAGCCCACAGAGAGTATCATTCTCAATGGGGAAAAACAAAGCTTTTTCCCCTAAGGTCAGGAACATGGCAGGGATGTCCTCTATCACCACTGCTATTCAGCATAGTACTAGAAGTCCTAGCCTCAGCAATCAGACAACAAAAAGATATAAAAGGCATCTGAATCAGCAAAGAAGAAGTCAAAGTTTCACTATTTGCAGATGACATGATCCTTTATGTGGAAAACCTGAAAGACTCCACCAAAAAATTGCTGGAACTGATACACAAATTCAATAAAGTCACAGGATACAAAATCAATGTACAGAAATCTGTTGCATTTCTATACACCAATAACAAAGCAGCAGAAAGAGAAATCAAGGAATTGATCCCATTTACAATGGCACTGAAAACCATAAGATACCTAGGAATAAACCTCACCAGAGAGGTAAAGGGCCTGTACTCTGAAAACTACAGAACTCTTGTGAAAAAAATTGAAGATGACAAAAAGAAATGGAAAAACATTCCATGCTCATGGATTGGAAGAACAAACATTGTTAAAATGTCTATACCACCAATGCAATCTACGTATTTCAATGCAATCAAAATACCATCAACATTTTTCACTGAGTTAGAACAATCCTAAAATTTGTATGGAACCACAAAAGACCCCAAATAGCCAAAGCAATCCTGAAAAAGAGAGCGAAGCAGGAGGACGTTACAAATTCTAGACTTCAAGCTCTATTACAAAGCTGTGATCACCAAGACAGCATGGTATTGGCACAAAAACAGACACACAGATCAATGGGACAGAATAGAGAGCCCAGAAATGGACCCTCAACTCTATGGTCAACTAATCTTTGACAAAGCAGGAAAGAATATCCAATGGAAAAAGGACAGTCTCTTCAATAAACAGTGCTGGGAAAATTGGACAGCCACATAGGGAAGAATGAAACTGGACCACTTTTTTACACCACACACAAAAATAAGCTTAAAATGGTTGAAAGACCTCAATGTGAGACAGGAGTCCATCAAAATCCTTGAGGAGAACACAGGCAGCAACCTCTCTGACCTTGACCTTAGTAACTTCTTTCAAGACACGTCTCCAAAGGAAAGGGAAACAAAAGCAAAAATGAACTATTGGGACTTCATCAAGATAAAAAGCTTCTGCACAGCAAAGGAAACAGTCAACAAAACCAAAAGACAACCAACAGAATGGGAGAAGCTATTCACAAATGACATATCAGGTAAAGGGCTAATATCCAAAATCTATAAAGAACTTATCAAACTCAACACCCAAAAAATACAAAGAAACCAATCAAGAAATGGGTGAAGACATGAACAGACATTTCTCCGAAGACATACAAATGGTCAACAGACACATGAAAAAATGCTCCACATCTCTTGGCATCAGGGAAATACAAATCAAAACCACAATGAGATACCAGTTCACATCAGTCAGAATGGCTAAAATTAATAGGTCAGGAAATGACAGATGTTGGCAGGGATGCAGAGAAAGGGGAACCCTCCTACACTGTTGGTGGGAATGCAAGCTGGTGCAGCCACTCTGGAAAACAGTATGGAGGTTCCTCAAGATGTTAAAAATAGAGCTACCCTATGACCCAGCAATTGCACCTACACCCCAATGTTCATGGCAGCAATGTCCACAACAGCCAAACCGTGGAAGGAGCCAAGATGTCCTTCAACAGATGAATGGATAAAGAAGATAAAGAAAATTTGCCCACAGCCCTGCACATACAGCCTTGGTGCAGGACTCTGGGCAAATTTTTTTAAATATATACAATGGAATTACTCAGCCATAAAAAGGAATGAAATCTTGCCATTTGCATCGACATGGATGGAGCTAGAGGGTATTATGCTGAGTGAAATAAGTCAGTCAGAGAAAGACAATTATCATATGGTTTCACTAATATGTGGAACTTAAGTAAGAAAACAGATGAACATATGGGGAGGGGGGAAAAGAAAAATGGAGAGAGGGAAACAAGCCATAAGTGACTCTTAACAATGGAGAACAAACTGAGGGTTGCTGGAGGGGAAGGGGTGGGGGGAGGGGGTAACAGGGTGATGGGCATTAAGGAGGGCACATGTTGTGATCAGCACTGGGTGTTATATCCACTAAATTCTACTCCTGAAACCAATATTACACTCTGTGTTAACTAACTAGAATTTAAATAAAAACTTGAAACAAAGAAACCAATTTGCAAACCTGAAGGTGAAAAGGGAATTATCCTTTCCACTCAGTTAGAGTCCATGAGATACTCCAAAACCCAGCCCCCGCCTGTGGTGCTCATACAAGCTGAGGACGACGTCATTCCTGCAGATCCTACCATCACTGCCTTCCTGGCACTTGGGATGCAGCCTGGGACATTGCTAACACCTTCTTTTCTACAGACCACCAAACAGGGCTAGCGCTTCTTAAGTTACAAGTCATGCGAAGTACTCTTACTCTACTTCCACAGAGGTTTCAAAGCAATCTGTAACATGCTGAGCGTGGGCTAAGTAAACTTCAGCACAGTGTAAGTTCCTGGTAGGGCACTGATAGCAGCCTCCAGTGCAGAACCTGCTTAGATCACGTCGCATCCCTGTTTAAGGCTGGGTGGTCCTCGAGGGAAGATGAAATCCAGAGCCCTAGGTCTCTCTCAGGAAGGACTAGACATTGCACATGCTAGAACGGATGGACGGGTAGTCTTACTTCCTCCAATTACAAAGAAAAAGTGCCGCCACCTTCCTGCCAGTATCTGATTAACCTCTTTGGGTACTGGAGGTAAAACATCCCATGACTTTGTACCAAATCCCCAGACAAGCGACGCAGTTTGAATGGGACCCTGCTAACAAGGAGCTTGGGAGGCACCTAAGCAGCGGTAACGCGAGCCGTGCCACTGGGGGCTGCCTCCTTCAGTACTAGAGTTGTGATCACTGACTGCAGCCTCTGCCCCCCGATCTTGTGAGCCCAAGTCGGCCTCCCTACCGGCGGGTACAGCCCCTGCAGTGTGCTCCTGAGCCAGAGGGTCATCTTGCCAGTGGGAAGATGATCAGTCTCCAACCAGGCATCCTCATCTGCTCTGGGTTCTGCTGTGGGGCAAGCATAGGTAACTTTTCTTTCTTTTCTTTTTTTAAGATTTTATTTATTTGTTTGACAGAGAGAGGGCCCAAGCACAGGGAGTGGCCGGCACAGGAAGACACAGGCTCCCCGCCGAGCAAGGAGCCCGATGCGGGACTCGATCCCAGCACCCTGGGATTGCAACCTGAGCCAAAGGCAGATGCCTAACTGACTGAGCCACCCAGACGTCCCTATAGGTAACTTTTCTATTTTATTTTTAATTTTAATTTTTAAAAATTTTTTTTAAAGATTTTATTTATTTATTTATTTGACAGAGAGAGACACAGCGAGAGAGGGAACACAAGCAGGGGGAGTGGGAGAGGGAGAAGCAGGCCTCCCGCCGAGCAGGGAGCCCGATGTGGGGCTCGATCCCAGGACCCTGGGATCGCGACCTGAGCCAAAGGCAGACGCCTAACTGACTGAGCCACCCAGACGTCCCTATAGGTAACTTTTCTATTTTATTTTTAATCTCCATATGCTTTGCTAATTTTCTCGGTTTAAAAAATTTTTAATAGCAAGGCATTCACATGATTCTACAATCAAACAATAAGAAGTTTTACAAATATTTCTGCCCTAACATTATGTGTGCATTCCTGAAAAAAAAATTCACAAACTCCAAAATGTCCACAAAAAGAATAGGGCTTATAGGGGAAATAGTGTTTTGGCAGCCAACTCAAAATCTACACATCTCTATGATCATAACACCAACAAAATGGTAACAATTGCAGTAAAAATACCAGCATAGTTTGGAAAAGACACATTGGACACCTAATAGATAAAGATTATAACATGAAATAAAGGACTTTGCTGATATAAAAGGAAAACATAAAGACACCTTGAGACTGTGAGGAAAGATGGAAGCTGGTGGTTCATGCAGACAATGCAGAGTGACATCCCCATCAGAAGTTCCAGGATGAGCAGTTGAGGTTTTGCACAAAATGAAGGTGCCAATGAGACTCTGGCTCACCATTTTGTGTTTGTGATCTGAAGGGGCACCTTCTCCACAATAGCCAAACTGTGGAAAGAGCCCAGATGTCCATCAACAGACGAATGGATAAAGAAGATGTGGTATATATATACAATGGAATATTATGCAGCCATCAGAAAGGATGAATACCCACCTTTATATCAACGTGGATGGAACTAGAGGGTATTATGCTAAGTGAAATGTCAACCAGAGAAAGACAAGCATCATATGATCTCACTGATATACGGAATTTAAGAAACAAGGCAGAGGATCATAGGGGAAGAGAGGGAAAAATAAGAGAAACCAGAGAGGGAGACAAACCATAAGAGACTCTCAATCATAGGAAACAAAGTGAGGGTCGCTGGAGGGGAGGGCGTGGGGCGATGGGGTAACTGGGTGATGGACATTAAGGAGGGCATGTGATGTAATGAGCACTGAGTGTTATATAAGACTGATGAATCACTGAATTCTACCTCTGAAACGAGCAATACACTATATGTTAATTAATCGAATTTAAGTAAAAAAAATAAAATTTTAAAAAACTGATGACACACGCATGCAGAAAGTGAAACAGAATGCTGCCTGATGGGGAACTGATCTAGATGGTGGAGGAAGGCCGTCGGAGATGGCAGCGGAAGCGACTGGCAAGAAGGGACAGCCGTGCAAGGCGCTGGGGCAGAGCGAGAGATGAGCAGGGCCTTCCTGTGTCTGACGGCGCTGGGGCGACAGCAGCCTGTCTGGAGCCGGGGCAAGCGACCTCCCCGGCTGCACGATGCCCAGAACGGCCTCTGAGTGGGGCTAGTCCGTGCTAGGCACGCGGGGGAGAGATCCGGGGCCCGAAGCCACAGCCTTCTTCCTCAGCACCATCTGGAAGAGCAGGTGCTGAGACCACACCCAGAGCGCAGGCCTGCCCGAGTGCTGTCCAGTAGGTGAGGTCCACCCCGCCCCCCGCCCCCGAGGAGACCGAAAGCGGGAGAAGACGGCCCTGCGTGGGGGTGGGGGCGGGGGTGGAGACCGAGGTGTACGAATGAGGGCGTGTAGCTCTCGTTCCCCGCCCGCGACACCGCCGCGCTTTAAACCCAGCACTTTCGCTTCAAATTCCCGCCCCAGCCCGCGAGAGGGGCGGAGGCCGGCCGGGCTCTAGGGTTCAGGACCCCGAAGCCCACCCTCTTACCCCGCCGAGGCGGCCGGCCCGCGCCCTCTCCGGGACCTCCCGACCACCCTTCCGGGCAGGAGCAGGTAGGTGGCTGGCGCAGAGACCCTTTCCCGCCCCTCCCGGACCCCGCGCAGCCTGGGGAGCCGGGACCAGGGGTGGCGGCCGGGGTGCGCCGGAGCCCGGGAGCCCTCCCCAGCGAGGGCGAGGGGATCCGAGTGCCCCGTCCAGCCGCCAGGACGGAGACAGCCGCACGGGGCTGGGCCCGGGCCCCCACGCTCTTGGGACCTCGCTCTTCCCTTCTGTGGAATGGGGACAATCATGCCGCCCTGTTCAGGGTATTTTAGGTAAAGCTCCTCACTCATCGCAGGCGCTTCGAAAAGGGTACTTAATTTTTGTAAGTAACCCCCTTGAAGTACGTGCTTGCTAAAGGCCTTCCGGGTTCAGGAAGCAAAATTAGGCCAGGCTGGGGGCAGGGAGTCCGATTTAATGCTGAGCATCCGGCGAGCCCCAATCCGCCGCAGAGCCGCCCTCCGACACGATCCAGCGCAGGGGGAGGGCAGGGGGTCCTGGCCTCCGAGCCCCGCGAAGAGCCCCAGCTAGGCCTCGGACTGCGCTCCCCTCCACCTCCCCGGGAGCGCGCCCTGCCGCCCCACCCGGCTGCGGCTCCCGCGCACCCTGGCTCCGCCCGGTCTCAGGTCCCTGCGCTCCGGCCCCTGCCGCCTCGCCCCCTGCAGAGGCCCACGGACTTGCCCAGTGATCGGTGACGTCGGGGAGGCTCGCGCTCCCATTGGGAGGCGGCGATTGGCAGGGGCCAATCCGGGCGCTGATCCGGGGAGCAATCTCGGAGCCGCGCTCGGCGGAGCCGGGAGGCCGCGGGGCGGGGACGCGACCCGGAACCGGCCGCTGCGGGAGAGGGGGCCCCCCCGTCCGGCGCTCGCGGCCCGGAGCTCGGCAGCGGGGTGAGTCGGGGGCGTCGGGCGCGGGAGGGGCGAGGCGGAGGGCAAGGGGCCACCCGCCGCGGCGCGCGCGCTGGGCCCCGGCCGGCCTCCTGCCCGGAGCGCCCGCAGGTGCCCGGGCCCCCCCCCCCCCAGGGGCGCTGCGGGGGGCTGTGCAGTAAAGCAGGTCGGCCACCTGTCCTCGGAGCCGTGCACTAACTCCCTCCACCAGCCGGGAGCGCTCTTCCTGATTATCGGCCCCTGCTTGGCCTGCGAGAAAGGACCGGATTCCCGCCGCACTCCGGATCCTGACCCCACCATGAAGATGGGGGAACGACATCCGGTCATGCATGCCGCAAATAGTGCGGGGACCCTGCCCGAGCCTCCCCCAAGTTTAGAAGAAGCAGGTCTTTTGAAAAATAGGCTTTATAGGTTTTCTTCCCCAGATTACATTTTTTCTTCTGAATAGATTTGTTTTAGAACAACTTTAGGTTTATAGAGAAATTGCAAAGATAGTAGAGTTCCCACGTATTCCAAACCTTTTCCCCCTTTATTAACATCTGACGTTCGTATGGTGCATTTGTTACGATTAATGAGCCGATATTGATCTGTTATTATTGGCCCAAGTCGTCCTTACTCCTGCTGACTGAGTTTTCACCTAAGCACCGGTTTCCGTGTGGTGATCCCGTCCAGGTTACCAGGCTACATTTGGTCGGCATGTCCCATGAGGCTCCTCTTGGCTCTGGCCGCTCATACTTGTTTGGGATGATCTTGACAGTTTTGAGGAATGCTCCTCGAGTGTATTGTGGGGTGCCCCTCTGCGGGAATTTGATGTCTGTTTCCTAAGACCAGTCTTCAGTTTACTGGGGGGACGACTACTGGGGTAGGTTGCCCGGTGATGGCCTGGCGTCAGGGGTGCGTGCTGTCCACACGATTTAGGACGTGGTGTTGATCGTGGTCACCTGAGAAAGTGTTTGCCAGTCTCTCGGCTGTACAGTTACTGTATTTAGCCCTGTTTCGTAGCATGCTCTTTGGAAAGAAGTGACTGTGCAGCCCATACTGAAGGAGGGGACAGTACGCTCCTCCTCCTCGAGGACAAGTAGCTACACCTAGTATTTGGAATTCTTTGCATGGGAGATTAGTCTCTCTTGTCCTTATTTATTAACTTATTCAGTCCTTTATCATCAGCACGGACTCATGGATATTTATTTTATACTTTGGGTTATAATCCAATCCTACTTTATTTTGTTGCTCAAATTGTTGTAGCTTTGGTTACAGGGGGCTCTTTCAAGTTGGGTCCTGTGTCCTTCCCAGCGAGTATTTTTATAGAGCTTTTTGCTGTTGAAGGCACTTTGACTGGGGGGCTTCCATTGAACACCAAACAGTGTGATTATTTCCCTCCTTGAGAGGTAAGGAAACGGAGGCCCAGGAGAAAGTGACATCTTAGCCGTCCCTTTCCTACAAGGGAGTGACAGGCTGGTGTCATACTATCCCCAGAAAGCATTGCAAGCCGCAGAAGGAAGTCCATGGTCCGGACTGAAGCTTCTTGGCGTGACTTCAGACTTAGGCCCTGGGATCAGAATGGGAAGACAGTGGCTTCGGAAACAAAGGCTTAATTTGACTGTTATCCAGGAGAAAGTACTGCTCGCCAGATTGGTAGACATGAAATGTTGACCTTTTCCCCAAAACAGTGTGTGTGGAGGGAGGCAGGGGAAGATCTGGGAAATGTTTGTGGTCAAGAACATCTAATCGGAGGGGGCCTTCTGCAGAAGCAAGATTGTGAAGTGGGCAAAAGAAGCCTGTGGGGGTGGGGGGATGAAGGAGAGGATGGAGGCATGGAGTAACTCTGTGCCAGGTCCTGGAGATGGAGGACCAGTGAGGAATGTGCTTGGGTTCACCTTCTGGTGGGGGGAGGTGGGTAACCATGTCAGCTGTTGGTAGTAATGACCCGCGTGGAGTGCAGAGCTGTGGGAGCCTCCCCAGGGGAGAGCCATTCAGCTGGAAGGTGGGATGGACACCGCGGGGGCGGGGCACCTCACGCGGTGCTGATTCAAGCTGTCCAGGATGCGCTGGAACAAAGACCGTGTGCAAGCACAGGGGGTGGGGCTGGGGGCCCTGGAGAAGGAGCTGGTGTTAGGCTGAGGCCACAGTGCCGGCCAGATCGTGGGGACTGTGTGGGCCCTGCGGAGTCCTGACCACAGCTAAGACTGAAGCAGGAGAGGGACAGGACGAGAGCTGTGTGTTCGAAAGACCAGCCCAGTGGCGCCTTGTAGGAGATAAGGCTACATTCCACCAAATCTAAGATGCAGTCAGTTTATATATGTTCCATATAGAAAGCATGTCTTTCTAGGTCAGTTAGAGTATGCTACGGATCACGTTTCAGAGATGCTGAAATGCAATGACATGGATATCTTACATTTGAGGAAAAGCTGTACCCCCCTTTGCCAGTTCTTAGATCCCTCCTTGCGCTGGGAAATGAATGGTCAGAATAGCTCCGTCTCACTAACCCGTAGATGGTAAGTTCCAGGCTCCACCTATGATCTTGAAAGAGCTAGCTCTGATAAGCACGCTTTGTCCTGCCTGATAGCCAAATTGTCGAAAACCAGCACAGAGGATGCCTGACCTAAAGATTTCATCTGTGTTTATTGGTTGCGCTCGATAACGGCCATGACTTTAGGTTGCACACTGAATATGCTCATGTGCTCACCCCACATTTATTTCAGTTTGCCTACGAAGGGTCTAGATGCCCCCTCCACCCCCATCTCTTCGTGGTGATCCTGAGCTGGTCAAAGGTCAAGAATGTATCCCCCAAGCTGCACAGCTGAGTCACTGCATTGGGGTGAAAATCTGGGTTTTGGTGCTAACCCGGGAGTCTTCATTGTCAACTTTGGTTAGGGTAACAGCCAAGGATGGAGGAAGGTTCTGATTGTGTCTCTCGAGCTGTGGGAAGGGGCCATGACGGCTGAGAGCGGCTTGGAGATCTGTCAGGTCCTGGCCAGGCATTCCACCCGTGGGGCCAGAGAGGGCCAGAGAGGGAGCCGCCACTGGGTGTCTACCTTTGTCTAGATAAATAGGTGGATTTTTTTTGTTTTTGCACAAATTCTTTGTATATTTCAGCCTTCAATAATGTCCTGTGCTGTATCAGTCAGGATTCCTTTTTTTCCAGGTGACACACAGGTGCAAGCTAGCTGAGCATAAAGGGCATTTATTGCCTTGTACGAAGGCACAGTTCAAGGGTCGATCTAGCTTCAGGCACTGCTCGATACAGGGTTTTACAAGATGCCATGAGGATCCAGTTTCTTCTGCTTCATCTCTGGGTTGGCTTCATTCTCAAACAGGCTAGCCCTCTGCTTAGCAATATCGCTCTTGCATCTCCAAACCAGATTGACGTCACCTCTTGCAAATTCTCGAGAAACCACAGAATCTTTCCCCCCTGTCTCAACCAGGTCTCCTTGTGACTAGCAGACTTGAGTCATATCCTAACCTCTGAAGCAAGCACGGAGGTCAGGGAGGCATCCGACTCATTCTCTTGCTCCACCCTTGAGCTGAGGGAGAGCTATGGCCTAAGTACCTGATCAAAGCTGGCAAAGTTAGTAAGGGAAGGAAGAATGGAAGCTGGGCGGACCCCTCCCCAAAGATAAAGCCTTTACAGCACTCCTGCTTGGAGCAGGGAGCCCAGTACCATCCCGCTGCCATCCCCTGTAGACTGGCACACATGTCAACGCCGACATAGCAGGTTGGTAGCCCATGGCCTGCCGCTTGGAACGTACACTGCTACAGTCAGTGTGGGAACAGGGTGGCCTGATCTGGTCAAGGACGCATCTGCTTGCTTGTGTGAACCAGGACACGTGCACAAACCTTCACCGAACAGTGTTTGTCATTGTCCCAAACAGGAAACGGTCGGTGGCCGTGAGAAGTAGCCTGCAGGCACACCTCGTCTTCCTGTGCTCTGGAGACACCGTGTGTGTTACGAAGGGGGCGGTTCGTGGCGGCCCCGCCACGGGCAAGTCTGTCGGGCCCACTTTACAGGAGCTGTTTCTGGCTTCGTGTCTCTGTGTGTCTCACAGTATTTCACACCTGTGCGATATTATTATAGTTGTCACGGGGATGTGTGATCAGGGATTCCAGTGCACTGAATGCTCAGGTTACAGTTAGCAGTTTTTAGCAATAAGGTATTTCTTTTTTTTTTTTTTTAAGATTTTATTTATTTATTTGACAGAGACACAGCGAGAGAGGGAACACAAGCAGGGGGAGTGGGCGAGGGAGAAGCAGGGGGAGTGGGTGAGGGAGAAGCAGGGGGAGTGGGTGAGGGAGAAGCAGGGGGAGTGGAAGAGGGAGAAGCAGGGGGAGTGGAAGAGGGAGAAGCAGGGGAAGTGGGAGAGGGAGAAGCAGGGGAAGTGGGAGAGGGAGAAGCAGGGGGAGTGGGAGAGGGAGAAGCAGGGGAGGTGGAAGAGGGAGAAGCAACGGGAGTGGGAGAGGGAGAAGCAGGCTTCCCGCCGAGCAGGGAGCCCAACGCAGGGCTCGATCCCAGGACCCCGGGATCATGACCTGAGCCGAAGGCGGACGTTTAACGACTGAGCCACCCAGGTGCCCCGAGCAATAAGGTATTTCTTAATCAAGATTTGTATATTGTTTTGTAGACCTAACGCGATCGCACACTTCATAGACTACCACATAGTGTAAACACAACTTTCCTGTGCACTGGAAAACAAAAGCCCCCTGGGCTTGCTCTGTTGCGATATTCACTCCATTGTGCTGGTCTGGGACTGAGCCTCTGGTATCTCCAAGGTAGAATTATAGTGTCAAAAAGCAATGAAAATGAACAGAACCAGCTCACGGTCACATGAATGAGCCGCACAAACATGATGTTCATACGCGCCCCTGCAAACAAATGCAACACGATTGCATCCATCTGCAGCCCAAAACCAGGGAAGATAAACTGTCACAGATGAATGCACAGCTCGGTGTAGCAGGAGGGTGGGGGTGACGAGCATCACCATGTACGCCCCCACCACATCTCCCAGACCCGGGGCTCTGTGGCTGGTGCAGCCCGCTGCTCGGGGCACAGGGAGAAAGCGCCTCTCTCCCTAGCCGTGAGCATCCTGTCGGAGAGATCGCTTGCCCTCGCTCAGCACACCATAGGAAGCGTGTTGTGTGCATCCTATGCTCTGGGCCAGGCACAGTGCTGGCTTCTGCAGATAAGGCAGACACCGTCTGTGTCCACACACGATACAGAGAGCTGTGGAAAACAGGTGACTGTACTGATTAGCAGCCTCAGCCCTGCAGAGACATGCGCAGGGCAGTGTGGGGTGCTTTCGGGCTTTGTGGGGGGAGAGCGTGTGGCCTCAGCCTGTCAGGACGGACTGGCCAGAGGAGGTGGCTGTCAGCTGGTACTTCGGGCTGGGACAGGACTGGTGTTCACTGCAGACGGAATAGCATTTTCAGAGGGCTCGGGCGGGAGCGAGCGCGGCACCTTTTGAGGCGTGGAGAGGGTTCTGGTTTGGCCTGGGGTCAGGTCTGGGTGGGGAGTGGCAGGAAATGAGCCTAAAGACAAGATCCCTGGAAGGAGCTCTGGCTTTACCCCGAGCGGCAGAAAGCCTTGGAGGGGTTCTAACCAGGGTGGCCACGTGAGCACATGGGCATTTGAGCACGTGGCAGGGTGTGTGTGTTTGGGGGTGAAGGCCGGCCTCAGCAGTGGAGAGGGGAGCTGCACGTACGTTGGGAAACCCTTGAGGGTCGTGTCACCCCCACAATCAGCTGCGGTCCCAGCTCCCGAAGGCTCAACGTGCTAGAGTTTGCCCTGTTCCTTCCCTGCGCATCCCCAGTGCCTGGCACGTAGTAGGCGCCCAGCACGAATCTGTGAACTCTCGGATGAGCTCTGCTACTTAGAGCCCCTCTGTGGCACCCCAGAACCCATGCCGTGCCCCGCTGAGCCCTGTGGACATCTCCGCGGTTTGGAGCGTGTCTCGTGCTGGCCCCAGGGCCATGTGCGGCCTCCCTATGCTCCAGAGTCCCGCTGAGCCCCGGCCCTGCAGGGGAACCATCACCCACCCATGACCTCAGGAATGCACCGTCCGCAGGCCTGCGTCCCCCAGACTGCCCGGCTCACGGCCACGGCTGGACACTCTGAGGGCCAGGCCTACGGCTGCTCGTCTGTAACCAGAATTCTGTCCTCTCCAGGCCTGGGAGAGACGTCACAGACGCTGACTTTGAGGAGAATTTGCTTATTTCCGGTTAAGAAATGGGGCTTCACCTGAGCCCCAGGAGCCCTAAATGGGCTTCCCACAGGGACTGGAGCCCTCAGCTAGGTGCTCTGATGGTGAGAAAGAAGGGCCTACAGTTCAGAGCCCGAGTGTGGGCACGAGAAGCAGCCTGGAGGCCAGAGCGCAAACCATGGCCCTCCGCTCACTTCTCTGGGCCATGAAGTCCACGGCTGGCATTCGGTGGCTCCTGGGTCCCTTCCGTGGCACCTAGGGGAGGGTGTGGGGCAGCAGAAGCCACGGAACGCTGAAGGAGAGCTTATTACCTGCTAGGCCAGACGTTGGCAGCTACTAAGAAAAACGGGGCCAGGTGCTGCCGTCCGGTCTGCCGTCAGGCTGCGGCAGGGGTGGGGCGAGGAGCGTGTGTGCCCAGAGGCGTGGACGCCGACCCCAGTGCCTCCTTCAGCTAGTTCCTGCAACCCCAGCCATCCTCTTGGGCAAGAATCGTGCCCGGCTCCCACATCTGGAACGTAATGCTTGCATCCTGCCGCCTGACCAGATGCTGGCATGTACAGAGGGGCTTTCCTGAGATCAGGGAACGAGGAGGGTGCGGGAGAGGAGACCCGGACGGGTGGGGGCGTCTCCAGTGCTGCTCTGCAGAATCGCACCCAGCCTCCGGCTTCTTGAAGGACAGAAGAGCCGCCCACACCGGAGCAGGGATGCATGGCCTCTGCCCCGAGGGCCCCCATGGGATGATCCCTGGTTTCCGAATTCTCACCTGGGGCAGGGCAGTGGGTGGGCTATGTGGTCTTGGAGGCTCTTTCCAGCTCCGGTTCTCTGTGGTTCCTGTGTGCCCCAGAGTCAGGCGTGGAGAGCGGAATGACGGTCACCCCTACTCTGGAAGCCTGCGAGATAACCAGGATGTTCCAGAAGCATGAAGTGATAGCGGGCAGGGTGTAGGGGAGTTTCTGGGGGGGTCGGTGTTTCGCGGGCTCCGAATGTGTGGGTGGTGAGCAGACTTTCTGGCCTGCCCCGGCTCCCACACCAGCAGCCCCATCCTCGGCGTCTACACTGGCGTGCCCACGCTGTCCAGCTCGAGAAGTGCGTCCATGCACACGGCCCCGTCTGAGCTTCCTGGTGTCCCATGGACCGGGGCATCCTAGCCTTGTGGCCCCCTGGGCAGGGCCCCTGAGCCGCTGCTGGACCTCGCTGAGCCTCAGTTTTCTCAGAAGAGCGTCCTGAGCGATAAATAACGTGGACGTGGATGTGGACGTGGCAGATGAGGCGGGTCCTGAGTGAGTGCTGGTCACGCAGGCCTGGGTCGTTGGAGCCCAGGCCTTGTGTGCTTGCAGCAGGGATCCGAGCGGGGGACTGCGCGTAGGGGGTGCTCGCACACCAGCAGCTCCATGCTGAGCGTTGCGTCCAGTTCCTCGGAAGCACGGAGCACCGAGCTTCTGCCACGTGGCAGCACCCTGATGGCTGTCAGTGACCGTGACGTCTTTCCAGTACACACCCTCGTCCGCATTCTTTTCAGGACGGCAGAAAACTAGAGCCTCGTCCTCAGAAAGTTTCTCCAACACCGTGTGTGGTTTTGTTGAGCTATTTAGAAGTAACCGCCCCCAGCTCAAAGTACTGCTGCGTGCTTCGCCTGCAGACGGACGTTCCCACTCATGACCTCGGTAAACACGTTAGAAATTAACAGTTTCGGGCGCCTGGGTGGCTCAGTTGGTTAAGCGACTGCCTTCGGCTCAGGTCATGATCCCGGGGTCCTGGGATCGAGTCCCGCATCGGGCTCCCTGCTCAGCGGGGAGTCTGCTTCTCCCTCTGACCCTCTTCCCTCTCGTGCTCTCTGTCTCTCATTCTCTCTCAAATAAATAAATAAAATCTTTAAAAAAAAAATTAAAAAAAAAAGAAATTAACGGTTTCCTAATGTGATCCAGTACCCAGCCTTTGGTCAGACTTCTCATTTTATACCTTTTTAAAACAAAACAGGATCCAGTCAAGGTATTTGCCTTTGGCTGTTTTTTCTCATTGGTCTTATTAAGTCAAGAACAATCTTTTTTCATGACATTGACTTTTTTTTTAAGATTTATTTATTTATTTGAGAGCGAGAGCGCGCCAGGTGGGGAGGGGCAGAGGGGGACTTCAGCAGACTCGGCGCTCGGCGTGGAGCCCGACACAGGGCTCCATCTCAGCATCCTGAGATCACCACCCGAGGCAAAACCGAGAGTCGGAGGGTCGCTGACTGCGTCCCCAGGCGCCCCCATGACGCAGGCCAGCCGGTTGTCCCGTGGAACGTCCCGTATTCTGAATTTGTCTGTTTCCTCATGACGTGGTACAGCACAGCTCTCTATCCCTCGTATTTTCTGTACCTCGGAAGTTAAGTCTGAAGGCTCGGTTAGGTCCATTCAGGTCGGTTTTGGCAGGATGACTTCTAAGGGGATGTCGTGTCTCCACATGGTGCCATTTTGGGAAGCAGATACCAGCTGGTGCCTCTGAGCGCTGTGGGTTTGGTCACTGCTCGGGGTGATCGCGGGTCTCTGCGTTGTCAAGGTTCATCCGGAGGCCATCACTGGGCAGTACTTGGCAGCGGGGACGTGTCCCCTCTGCCCTTCATGGTCGGACCAGCCACTGATGATAAAGAGGGTTGCAGGGCGGTGTGCCGCGAATCCCCTCCTACACTGATGGGCCGGCGTGGTTCTGTAATCCTAGACCGTTTCATGCGTCTCGTACACATGGGATCATTGTCCTACGGTGAGGAGCACCTGCTGTACGGGACGGGGTCAGGTCTTGTGTGGACGGGGGCTGTGGCTGAGCTCTGCCCACAGCAGTCACACCGCCGGCCCCAAAGACAGCACGTGCCGTCCCCCCAACAGGGACAGAGACACATGGCCTCTGCTTTTCAGCTTGCAAGCTGCTCGGCAGAGTCACAGCCCCCGGGGATCCCCAGCACCGGCCACTGTCCTCTTTGTGTCGGGACTGAGGGCTCGGGGTCAGGTGATTCCCTCAGCAGAGAGTTGCATGAGGCTGTTCCTGGGATCGGTTACCGCCTGGCTGACATCCTAGACACTGTACTGTCTCCACGTCCCAGTTAAATCCCGTAATTCCTTCACGTGGGCCCTGTGTGCACATGACCCCTCTTCGGGTCCCACGCCTCCAAGTCCCTGCTGGTGTGTCCGGTCAGCAGTGTCTGTAGAGTTCTGCAGTTACAAAGCACGTTTGTCTGACTGCATCCACTGTCCAGGAGTAGACCCTGCTTCCTGTCGTCTCTGTCTGGGGTTCCTCTGCAGCTCCTTCCTGTCGCCGCCGGGGAAGGGCCGCAAGGCCACCGGGCTCTCGGTGGTGGACCTCCCGCATCCACAGTCAGCAGCAGCACTGACTTGCCCGTGGCCCCCGTGCTCCCTTCCTGCCCCGGCCGCTGGCTGCCCTCTGTGGGTCCCAGTCCCCACCCC
Organism: Mirounga angustirostris; assembly: GCF_029215605.1. Taxonomy (NCBI): domain Eukaryota; kingdom Metazoa; phylum Chordata; class Mammalia; order Carnivora; family Phocidae; genus Mirounga; species Mirounga angustirostris. The sequence goes on along the minus strand of NW_026991716.1, from coordinate 428,517 downwards.
GCGAGGACTGGCACCCAGAGCCCGAGTCACTGCGGCTGCTTCAGCCTCACGTCCTCTCTCGCTGCCACTGTGCATTCCCACCGTGCTCTGTCCGGGCTTGCAACTCTCGCCGGGTCCGGGAGCCAAGGGCTCTGGCTTCCTTCCCGGACCCCCTCTGGACTCTCTGGCTCAACCCGCTTAGCAAGCCCTGAAGGTAAGTATCACTGTCCCCATTTTACGATGGATAAACCGAGGCTCAGAGCCCGTAAGAGGTTTCTGTGGGCGCGTGGAACCGGGGCAGCCCTGCGGAGGCTCCTCGGACAGGCCGTGGGCCAGGGCTGCCGAGGTCGACGGGGCTGAGGTCCTGTGTGTGGTGCGTGCCGTGCTCCCGCCGAGGGCCAGATCCGCAGCAGCGGGTCACAGGACGGCCCGCTGGGGGCCCCCACACTGGTGTCCTTCCCGGGCCTGCCGGCACGCTGCGTCTACGGGGAAAGGGAACGAGACCAAAACCACGGCACAGCCCGGGGACACGTCTGTTCGGGGGCGCCAGGGCTCGGAGTGCCCGTGCTTCCTGAGTCTAGCCTGACAACCCCGTGCCCTCAGTCCTGGCGACCCGCAGCCTGGAGAGGCCTCCTGGCTCTGGTGCCCCGCCCCACGGACTCTTGTGCCCCACAGCTGAGGGAGTGCAGTGCAGACACGGAGGCGTGGGCGAGGTGACACATCTCCAGGTGTCTCACTGTGTCGTCACGAGTGCCTCTGAGCGTCTCCCAGCAGGTGGAAGGACGGGCCTCAGGCGGCTCTGCTCCCAGCAGCAGGTACCGGCTAGCGGCGCTGTGCTCCCCGCTCGCCCCGAGCACCCTCTCTGGGCCTTGGTTCCCGTCTGCACTCGGTGCGGTCCTTCACTCGGACACCGAGCCTCGTAGGAGCGGAGGAGTGTCTGTTGCCTGCCTGACTGGTTTCTGGAGCTGGGGGCCCGTGTGCGCGGCCGCCTCTGCCCCTCCACTGGGCCTGCTCTTGACTCCGTGTCTGGTCTCCCAGGACGCGAAGCGCCCCCGAGCCAAGGACGCCATGGCCACGTCAGCGCCCCTGCGCAGCCTGGAGGAGGAGGTCACCTGCTCCATCTGCCTCGATTACCTGAGGGACCCCGTGACCATCGACTGCGGCCACGTCTTCTGCCGCAGCTGCATCACCGACGTCCGCCCCGTGTCGGGGGGCCGCCCCGTCTGTCCCCTCTGCAAGAAGCCGTTCAAGAAGGAGAACATCCGGCCCGTGTGGCAGCTGGCCAGCCTGGTGGAGAACATCGAGCGACTGAAGGTGGACAAGGACAGGCAGCCGGGAGACGTGGCCCGGGAGCAGCCAGACGCCAGGCTGTGTGAGCGGCACCGGGAGAAGCTGCATTACTACTGCGAGGATGACGGGAAGCTGCTGTGCGTCATGTGCCGCGAGTCCCGGGAGCACAGACCCCACACGGCCGTCCTCGTGGAGAAGGCCGCCCAGCCCCACAGGGTAAGCACGCCCCTCCCGGGGGCGAGGCCTGGCGCGGACCCTTCGGAAGGCTTCTGGCCAGCCCAGGGCTCAGCCTGAGTCCACCTGTGCCCGCGGCTTGTCTCTCCGCAGGAAAAAATCCTGAACCACCTGAGTACCCTAAGGAGAGACAGAGACAAAATTCAGGGCTTTCAGGCCAAGGGAGAAGCGGATATCCTGACTGCACTGGTAAGTGGGGCTGTTAAGAGAGAGCCTGAGGCCGTTGGCCATGTGGAGCAGAAGCTAGGAGGCTGAGTGGTGGAGGCCCTGCCGGGATGCTGAGTGGTGGAGGCTGAGCAGCAGAGGCTGAGTGGTGGAGGCCCTGCCGGGACACTGAGCAGTGGAGGCTGAGCGGTGGAGGCACTGCCAGGAGGCTGAGCGGCGGAGGCTGAGTGGTGGAGGCTGAGTGGTGGAGCCACTGCCAGAAGGCTGAGCAGTGGAGGCACTGCTGGGAGACTGAGCAGTGGAGGCTCTGTTGGGAGGCTGAGCAGTGGAGGCTGAGTGGTGGAGGCCCTGCCGGGAGGCTGAGCACTGGAGGCTGAGTGGTGGAAGCCCTGCCGGGAGGCTGAGCAGTGGAGGCTGAGTGGTGGAGCCACTGCCAGAAGGCTGAGCAGTGGAGGCACTGCCAGGAGGCTGAGCAGTGGAGGCCCTACTGGGAGGCTGAGTGGTGGAAGCTGAGTGGTGGAGGCACTGCTGGGAGGCTGTGCAGTGGAGGCCCTGTTGGGAGGCTGAGCAGTGGAGGCTGAGTGGTGGAGGCCCTGCCAGGACGCTGAGCAGTGGAGGCTGAGTGGTGGAGGCCCTGCCGGGAGGCTGAGCAATGGAGGCTGAGTGGTGGAAGCCCTGCCGGGAGGCTGAGCAGTGGAGGCTGAGTGGTGGAGCCACTGCCAGAAGGCTGAGCAGTGGAGGCACTGCCAGGAGGCTGAGCAGTGGAGGCCCTACTGGGAGGCTGAGTGGTGGAAGCTGAGTGGTGGAGGCACTGCTGGGAGGCTGAGCAGTGGAGGCCCTGCCGGGACACTGAGCAGTGGAGGCTGAGTGGTGGAGGTCCTGCCAGGACGCTGAGCAGTGGAGGCTGAGTAGTGGAGGCCCTGCTGGGAGGCTGAGTGGTAGAGGCCCTGCCGGGAGGCTGAGCAGTAGAGGCCCTACTGGGAGGCTGAGCAGTGGAGGCTGAGCGCTGGAGGCCCTGTTGGGAGGCTGAGTAGTGGAGGCCCTACTGGGAGGCTGGGCAGTGGAGGCACTGCCGGGAGGCTGAGCAGTGGAGGCCCTGTTGGGAGGCTGAGTAGCGGAGGCCCTACTGGGAGGCTGAGCAGTGGAGGCCCTGTTGGAAGGCTGAGTGGTGGAGGCCCTTCTGGGAGGCTGGGCAGTGGAGGCCCTGTTGGGAGGCTGAGCCCTGACGGTCTGAGCTGGGTGGCTTCCAGCTGGCTTCCTCATCTGGTGTGTGAATGGGTGTTCCTTCTCGTGTGTGAGTCACCGTGGCTGTGGGCCTTGTCTAGCAGCAGCTGCTGTTGTGCAGGGGACCGCGGAGGTCCAGGCGAAGTCCTTCCTGTCAGCAAGGGGAGGGACCCGGACTCCTAATGGTGGGGGGAGCCAGGGGCTTTGGAGGGGGGCGCTGGCTGCAGGATGAGCACGGAGGGGGAGGCCTGGGAGGGCGTGAGGCGTCCTGGGGACACTGTCTGCTGAGTCCTGCAGCCAGGGCTGCCCGCGGTTGCCCTGCCCGCAGAGACCGCGCGCCGCGTGCTTGATCCAAGATGGGGTGTGAGGGGCTGTGCCTGTTTCCTGCTGGAGAGTCGGTGTCGGGGGGGGGGGTAGGTTGGGCCAGGTGTGCTCTGAGGTGCCTTAGCTCACGGATGGGGGTGGGAGCCGGCCTCTGTGGCTCTAACAGCAGACGCTGCAGGGGTTCTTCAGCTCAGGGCAGAAGTGTCACCCCCTCTCCCCTCCGCACCCCTGCAGAAGAAGCTCCAGGACCAGAGGCAGTACATCGTGGCTGAGTTTGAGCAGGCCCACCAGTTCCTGCGGGAGCGCGAGCGGCACCTGCTGGACCAGCTCACCAAGCTGGAGCAGGAACTGGCGGAGGGCCGCGAGAAGTACAAGAGCAGGGGCGTTGGGGAGCTGGCCCGGCTGGCGCTGCTCATCTCCGAGCTGGAGGCCAAGGCGCAGCAGCCGGCTGCAGAGCTCATGCAGGTGAGACGCCTCCCCAGGGCGGCGAGGTCTCCGTCCCACCACCCGCGTGCGTGCGGGACCCTGGGAGAACCACTGCCTCTCAGGCCTCGATTTTCTCTCCTGAAATGTCGGGAGGTCACCCCCACCCGCCCCACCTCCTCTGAGGTCACGTGAGCACAGGAGGACCTGACCGGCATGGTGTCCCTTCAGAAGGCAAACTTTCTACCAAAAAAACAGTTCAAGGAATTTAGAAAGTGCTGTGAAGAGGAAGGGAAGGTTATGCGTGTTTTCATCACTACTGTCCGTCCTCATCTCGACCATCACAGGTCCCTGGCAGACAGCCTCCAGGGGAAGCTGCAGGCAGCCCGCACTGCTGGGGTGGCTGAGGGAGGGCCGCAAGGCGGCTTCTCCCAAGGAGGGACTGGAGGAGACAGGCGAGGTTTTCTGTGGGACGGAGAGTAGGCAGGGTGCCTCTGGAGTACTTCCTGGAGGAGGCGGCTTTGATGCTGAGAAGGGGAGAGCCTTGAACTAGAGAGCAGGTCACCAAGTGGAAACAGCACCGTGCCTCCTTCCTCCTGGAGCCTCCAGGAACAGGAACAGGGCTCACCAGCGTCTGGAGGGGTGTGCTGGACCCTCCCCCTCACGGGTCAGGAGGAGGCTCTGGTGGCTGGGGCTGCCAGCAGCGGAGCCCCCCAGGATCTCCTCCAGGAAGATGCTGTCCCGGCCAGCAGTGTGGCCTCAGGAGACACAGCAAGGCAGGCTCTCCAGGTACATGAACAGGTGGCCTGGCCTGCCTCCCTGCGCGGTCCATTCTGACTCCCAAATCGGGACTGGCAGGGGGTGAGGGCCCTAAATCAGAAGTCGCTGAGGGCCCAGCCGCAGGGCAGGGCAGGAGTCCTGTCCCAGCTCTGCTCCTGGGCCTCTTGTTCTTGTCCTTCATTTTGTCCAAAATGTGTCTCTGGCATTTCCTCCAGATACCACTGTGTTCCCTCGAATTCCTCCATCAGACTGGGACTGGGTCACTTACTGCCCCCTCCCCTGCCTCCTCAGGGCGGGAAAGCCCTCCTTTCCCCGTGGCCACGCCACGTGATGTGCAGTTATGTGGGGGGCAGAGAGAGACAAGCTGGGGTGCTGGTGGGGGCTGAGATCCCGACGGGACCCCCTCCCGCTCCACCCAAGGGAGTGGAGCGCCACTCAGACAGAAGACAGACTGGGAGCATGGGGCGGGGACAGGGTGAGGGCGTGAGGACAGGGCGCAGGTGCAGGGCTGGGGCGAGGGCAGAGGGACGGGGTGCAGGGACAGGATGCGGGGACCGGGCGTGGGGCGGGGACATGGTGCAGGGATGGGGGCGCAGGGACCGGGGACGGGGTGAGGATGTGGGGACGGGGTGAGGGGACGGGCGCAGGGACAGGGTGTGGGGACAGGGTGCAGGGACGGGGCGTGGACGGCCCGAGGGCTCAGGGACGGGGCACGGGGACAGGGTGTGGGGACGGGATGCAGGTGCAGGGATGGGGCAAGGGCAGAGGGACGGGGTATGGGGACAGGATGCGGGGACCGGGCGTGGGGCGGGGACATGGTGCGGGGGTGGGGGCGCAGGGACCTGGGACAGGGTGAGGACACGGGGACGGGGTGAGGGGACGGGCGCAGGGACAGGGTGTGGGGACCGGGTGCAGGGACGGGGCACGGACGGCCCGAGGGTGCAGGGATGGGGCACGGGGACGGGACACAGGTCCAGGGGTGGGGCGAGGGCGCAGGGGACCGGGCGCAGGCCCAGGGCGCAGGCCTGGGGACGGACTGGGCATCTGCGGCAGCCAATCCGTGAGCTCAGTGTCGGTACTGGTAGGTTTTGTCTGCTCGTTGGGGTTTGATTTTGCGGCAAGGGAACCGCACAGCTACCTCCTTCAGGTCATTATCTTTTCCCAGAGGCTATCTGACTGTGGGCAGCCAGCAGGAGGGAAACCGCAGTAACAGAGGCCCGATGCAAAGTGTGGTGCAGGGGGTAGGAGAGGGGGGAGCAGCAGGACTAAAGATGGAAAACACAGACCTTTGCACGAAGGTGCTAGAAAAGGAGAGAAAGATCTCGGCCTGGAATATCAGAAGACGTTAGAGGGACATCCTCCCCGGTCCATCCCCGGACGGGCCTTGCCCGGGGGCACCGCAGCCCGCTCCTGTCTCTCCCACCGTTGGGCCGAGCTCAGCCGTGGGGGCCTGCATGAGTGCCTCCGCCCTGCCCCGCTCCCCAGCCGCGGCCTCTCTGCTCTGATGGCCTGTTTCGGGACAGCCGCAGGAGTCTTGGGGGGTGTCCTCAGGAGCCCTGAGCCGGCCCCTTCCCTGTGCAGGCTCGTTCCCTGTGCAGGCCCGGCGTGTGGACCCCCGGCCCCCCACGCTGTGCTCTCCCACGGTCTCTGGGCCACTCCCAGGCTTTCATCCTTGGCTGGTCTGTACCTTCCCGCAGTCCTGGCAGCTCCCCCCACTGCCCACGTGCCTGCCTTTCGAGCCCCGTGTCCCAGCACACCAGCAGGGGAACGCGGCTCACGTTTGTTGCCCCGTCCACCAAAGCTGGCTGGATTGGAAGGATTTGCTGGAAACTCACGACTGGTGTCGGGCCGGTGCTTGGTGAGACCGGGGTGAGCGGGGAGCTCTGACGGCCCATCTGGCCTCCCTGCAGCAGAGCCTGCCGGTCCTCCTGAGACCGCCGGACCTGCATCAGCAGCCACCGTCCGGTGACTCTGTGTCCCAGAGCTCCCTCTCTGAGAGGCTAGCCCGTCCCCTCCCTGGGCTCCACTCCTGCCAGAGCAGAACGCCTAGTGTCCCCTGCAAGGCTGTCCCCCGGCTCCATGGCCCCACCCCAAGCCCCGGAGCCGGGCCGGCGCGGGGGAGGCGCACAGGAACATGTGCGAGGAGCGACAGGAGGGCCACCGTTACGGGAGCGTCTCATGGGGGCCGCAGACCCCCCAGGCACCGTCCCGGCCCACCTGCCCCTCCGCCCCGCACTGCGCAGGGCGGCCCCGTGGCTGATTACCAGGACCCTGGCTAGGGGCTGGGTCAAACCCAAGGACAGAGACGCAAAGACAGTTGTGTTTCTTTCGGGAACGGAGCTGAGGGTTCTGGAGCCGTCAGGGCAGGGGCTGACCGCGAGGTTCGGGAAAGCTGGGCTACCCCCACCTGCTTGTTCCCCCAGCTGCAAGGCCTGCTAGGGTGCACAGCAGTTTCCCCTTTTAAAGGACATGACCTACAAATTGTAGTCACTGGTTCCTCTCGCGTCCCATTGGCTGGAGCTCAGTCACATGACCAGACGTGGCCACAAAGGCCTCTGGGAAATGTAGTTTTCCCTGGTGGCCCTCTACCCACTGTAACTCCAGGGGTCTGCTGTTCAGAGGTCGAAGGGGGGCGGACTTAGCTGCGTGAGCCACCTGGCAAGCAGCTCGCACACATCACTGCCCCACGCGGATCCCCTCGGGGCGTTTGCATCCACCAGGAACACGTGCACCTCCCGCGGTGCCCGTCCAGCCCCGCATGGCCCGGGCCCCCATTCCGTTCCTCACCTGGCCAATCTCAGCGGAAGCCGGGTGGCCGCGGAGAATGAACCCTGCCCTCACGGTTATCCACCACTGCCGCGGCGGTGCGGGCCCTGTAAGGAAGGGGCCACATCGTTCTGTTCACTGTTGCGCCCGGCTGCCAGCATTGTGGGCACCTGTGAGTGGGGTCTGATTCCACTCAGCTGATGCTTGTGCTTTCTTCTCCTCCAGGACACCAGGGACTTCGTGAACAGGTAACAGAGCTTCCTTTCCACGGCGCACCCCACCCCCCTTCTCCTGCATGAGACCCATTTGAAGGAATGGTGCCACCTCGGTTTATGGTGGCCGGCCTCACTCCTGGGAAGCAAGAACACAGCCTCGGGAACTGGAGACTTGCTCTCCGAGGCAGCCAGCGTCCCGTCCTGTTCCGAGACGGGGCAGGAGATGAGAGTGGAGACCGAGGCAGTCAGCGTCCCGTCCTGGTCCGAGACGGGGCAGGAGATGAGGGTGGAGACGTGCTCAGCAGACAGAAGCGTTCTGGATGCTCTGAGTCCTGGCCCAGCCATGGGCTGTTCACTCAGTTTTTTTGAGCCCTGGTTTCTCTGTCTGTTGATTGGGGATTGTCATACCTTTCTCTCCTGCTTCATAACTGTCGTGAGAATTGAGAGAAATGCAGGAAGAGCTAAGTAACAGGTCCATCTGTCATCTTCCCAGGTATCCACGGAAGAAGTTCTGGATTGGGAAACCCATTGCTCGGGTGGTTAAGAAAAAGACGGGAGAATTCTCAGATAGACTTACGTCCCTGCAGCGAGGCCTGAGAGAGTTCCAAGGTGAGGGCTGGGGGGTGCACTGGGGTGGGAGTTGGAGCTGGGGCTCTGCATTGAAGGAGGGTACGAGCTTCTTACTGTCATCTTTGGCCTCACTCCTGGGTCTTCTGGTTGTTTTCTGTTTTCTTCTTGGGATCTCAGGGAGGGAGGCCCGTCAGGAAATTAATCCTGTCCGAGTAGAAAACGGGCCCGTAAGTTTGCTGGGCTCGAGGGTCATTCTTGTCCTTTTCTTGTCCCCAGGGAAGCTGCTAAGAGACTTGGAATATAAGACAGGTGAGTGTCCAAAGGGCTGTTCCCAGTTCACCTCCCATGAAGAATACTGTCCCCACAGAGACTGAGACTCCCCTGCTGCCCCCGGGGAGCCCGTTCTCTAACACAGCTGAGATTTCCCAGCTGCTTGTCTGCAGCTCCCTCCACTGGGTCTCTAGTCTGCAACAGAGGCTTCTGCTTGATTGCCTGACCCCGTCTGCACAATGTTCCCCTCTGCCGAATGCCTGGCTCCCGCATTCGGAGGCCGTCTGTGCCTCAGGCCCAGCACTGTGCTCCCTCCATGCCCTGCTGTCCAGTTGTGCACTGCATAGCCCTGAGGGACCCTGTGACTAGCAGCCCTTTGATTGTAGGGTGTGGCAGCCCCGCGGGGCCCACCAGTGACACCATTGCTCGTTCTGTCATCCCCACAGTCAGTGTCACGCTGGACCCGCAGTCGGCCAGTGGGTACCTGCAGCTGTCGGAGGATTGGAAGTGTGTGACCTACAGCAGCCTCTACCAGGGCACTTACCTGCACCCCCAGCAGTTCGACTGCGAGCCGGGGGTGCTGGGCAGTAAGGGCTTCACCTGGGGCAAGGTGTACTGGGAAGTGGAGGTGGACAGGGAGGGCTGGTCCGAGGAGGAAGAGGAGGGGGAGGAGGAGGAGGAGGGGGAGGAGGAAGAGGAGGAAGAGGAGGCGGGCTACGGGGATGGGTATGAGGACTGGGAGACGGACGAGGACGAGGAGTCCTTGGGGGAGGAAGAGGAGGAGGAGGAGGAGGAGGAGGAGGTTCTTGAAAGCTGCATGGTGGGGGTGGCCAGAGACTCTGTGAAGAGGAAGGGGGACCTGTCCCTGCGGCCAGAGGACGGGGTGTGGGCGCTGCGCCTCTCCTCTGCGGGCATCTGGGCCAACACGGACCCCGAGGCCGAACTCTTCCCGGCGCTACGGCCCCGGAGGGTGGGCATCGCCCTAGATTATGAAGGAGGCACCGTGACATTCACCAACGCAGAGTCACAAGAACTCATCTACACCTTCACCGCCACCTTCACGCGGCGCCTGGTCCCCTTCCTGTGGCTCAGGTGGCCTGGGACACGCCTCCTGTTGCGGCCCTGAGCCCACCGCTTGCTGCCTCCCTTCTTGGGGATTCCAGGACCGTGATGGGGAGGGGTGTCTGGCCATGGCACCTGGAGCAGTGCACACACCCCGCCCCCCCGGTGGCTGTGGCCCCTTGAGGCTTGCTCGGTGCTGGTGCCGCCGCTCCCGTCACACAGCTCCTCCCCCAGCCCCGGGGGTTCCCAAGCAGATTTCTGACCCCGGAGTCCATGAGGGCCCCTCTGCTGCCCACGGCCTTTGGCCCAGCGCTGCACACTCTTTGTTGAATGGAGACGAGCTAGCATTTAGTCGCCCAGTCTGGCGTCTGGTGCTGGCCTGCACCTGAGGTCACTTGCCGTCCTCCATCCCCCGGCGTCCCCCTCGCCGACATCCGCTCTGCTGCCAGCCTTCCCTGCCACCCTAACTCAGAGTGACGCGTGTGAACGTGAGCAGAGCAAAAACCCGCCACGGGTTCTGGGCCATTTGAATGAGCCTCCTGGAGCGCCATGGAGTTGCCAGGCCCCGAGTGGGTGCCTCGCTTCTGAGACCAGGGTCCAACGTCTGACGTTTGCACATCAAAGAAGCCAGGACCCTCGGAGCCTCTTGGGGGAGGGATCTGGAGACCTGTGGCTTTACGGCCACACGTGTGGTCAGTGATCAATAAATGACCTGAGGGTGGGGTCTTGGGAGGGGAAATTGTAAAGGGAAGCCAGAATAGCCTGCTCTTGATCAGTCATCTAAAATCACCGGGGCAGACATCCGGTCCAGGAGAACCTCCCCCTGGGAAGCCCTGGCCAGTGCCTCCAGCAGGGTGGAAGCTTGGGCTCCGTTGTCCTGGGACAGGGGCGGTGGGGAGAGGAGAGGACACCAGCGGGGCTCCCGGAGCTCGCCCGGCCTTCATGCTGGTCTTCCTGCCGGGAGAGGGCTAGAGTGCGGCCTCACTGCGCCCACTCACCCCCTGCTTCAGCCGGACGCCCACAGCCTTTGTCCGCACCTGTCCCAGGCCTGGCACCAGCATCCTGCACCCCAGCACCTCGGCCCCCACATCATCTGTAAATGTCCCTCTGATTTCTGCCTCTACTTTTGAACCCCCCACAGCACCTCCTGCAGTGCTGGGTACACAGCAGGTGGTCAGTAAAGACTTGTGGGATGAACAGCCTGGGTTCACATATTTTATTATAACCTTCCTGTGGCTCCAGAGCGGTTGCGTGGACAGCAGTGGCCCGGGGTCTCTCCTGGGCCCAGACAGGAACCCCCACATCTCCCTCTCCCACTGTGCTGGCCCCATGTCGACACCGAGCATCCGTGCAGCCCAGGACGGCCTGTGACACGGCGACATTCCGTGGCATACCCAGAATCTTCCCTTGGAAAATGCGCGGTGCCTGCCCCGAAGGAAACGCAACCAGCTGAGCCTCCATCCTGCCCTTGGACACACTCAGCCACCCAACCATTTCTGGTCTCTTCTTTCTGCTGGTTTTTTAATTGCCATGTTACAGATAGAAAAGGAAGAATTACATAAAGCCCTTTCAAGATCTCATTTATGACTATTCCCCCTTTTTATTTTTCATTTGTTCTTTTTACTTTTCTTTCTAAATAGAGATATGCAAAGTGTGTCAATTATTAGAAATAAGACACGTTATTAATATGATGTCAGTTAATCCTGAGAGAGAATAATCAGTAGCATATTCTTGAAAATTTACATTTATTTTGTTGATTGATGTGAATTGTTCCCTAACATTATACTCTCCTAATCTTTTATTTATGGAAAAATTTCAGAATTCTCAAAATGCCTTTTATCCTTTTTTGGAAAGAATTTTTATATAATGAGATGTCTGTAACTTTTTAAGGTGATCATTGTATAATTAAAATTTCCTATTTATTAAATAGGGAACATTTGCATTTGAACAAAATATAAATGCTTTCGGGTCATGGTTTAACGAGTTTCCTGAGTGTGAAACTTCCAGAATGAACTGTAGACGATGAAGTTTTCGTATGAAACAGCCTTTGAAAGTCATAAAAACGTGCACGTTATGCTGCCACCTGAGGACAGAAAGTTGCCGCGTGGTACTTATTTGGCTAATTCTTTTGAACCTTTTTATTTTTATAATCATATTTTTAAGTATTTTTTTTTTATGTGAACGTCACCTACATGTATGGTCAGATCTACGTAGTGTTTATCACGGAGAGAGAAAAGAGCAGCCCCTCCCTCTCCCGGGGCGCTTCTTGGCGGACCATTTCCTCGACGGCGCTGGGGTGGGACCCTGCCCTCCGATCCCCCAGCAGCCGAGGCTCTGGGTCGGGCCCCGTCCCCGAGCGCACGCGCCCCACCTGTCCATCCCGGCGGCCGAGCCCGAGCTCGGCGCGCCCACGGCTGGGTCTGCAGAAGCTGTCTGTGGGGACAGCCTGCTCTTCCTGGACTGGGGAATTTCCTTTTTCTGCCCTTTGGCTCCATTGCCTACGTCCGTCTTAGTAATCAAAGCCCGGCGTCCTTACCCATTGTCAGCATCCGTCGCGATGGCGGGTCGTCAGCTGCTCTGTCGTGTTGTCCCGAAGCCTGCGCCCCGGCCTGTGCACAGCCCTCCGGGGGTCGGGGGTCGTGGCTTGGCTTTGCCGCTTCCTGACCCCGTGTTTCCTGTGTCCCTGACCCTCCTCTTAGCTGACTTCCTCGTCCTGGCCCGGGAGCTTCCCGAGGGCGCCTGCAAGTTGTTTGAAGTGCGGAGTATCGGCAGGTTCTCGGCCCCTCGGTTCTGGGAACGTTCCCGAGTTACTTGTGGACGGTCGCTGTCTCCTCCGTTTCCTCTGTGGTCCCGGCCTTCGCAGGGCTCCTGCACGGGTTACTGAGAGGCCGGGGCGGGCCGGGATGTTTCCGGGCTAGGGCGGCGGTGAGGCGCGCGTGCAGGTTATATTCCGGGGGAGGGCGACACGCAGGGAACTGCCATAGGACGGTGACGGGCGGGGAGCCGCTGTCCGCTTTCCGGGCCAGCAGGGCTGCTCCGAGGAGGACAGTCTGCGATCGCACCGGCCAGGGTCACGGGCAGGGACAGGCTGGGCCGGGACGCCCGCGTGTCTGCAGTGCGGTGGGCGGAGGGGCGGGGGAGCAGGGGAGGGGTCGGCGGCCTGGTGGACCGCGCTGCAGGGTCGGGGGTTTCCCCCGAGGGCAGTGCGGTGGGCGGAGGGGCGGGGGAGCAGAGGAGGGCCCGCGGCCTGGTGGACCGCGCTGCAGGGTCGGGGGTTTCCCCCGAGGGCAGTGCGGTGGGCGGAGGGGCGGCAGAGCAGGGGAGGGTCCGCGGCCTGGTGGACGGCGCTGCAGGGTCGGGGGTTTCCCCCGAGGGCAGTGCGGTGGGCGGAGGGGCGGCAGAGCAGGGGAGGGTCCGCGGCCTGGTGGACGGCGCTGCAGGGTCGGGGGTTTCCCCCGAGGGCAGTGCGGTGGGCGGAGGGGCGGCAGAGCAGGGGAGGGCCCGCGGCCTGGTGGACCGCGCTGCAGGGCCGGGGGTTTCCCCCGAGGGCAGTGCGGTGGGCGGAGGCGCGGCAGAGCAGGGGAGGGCCCGCGGCCTGGTGGACCGCGCTGCAGGGTCGGGGGTTTCCCCCGAGGAGGGGCGGCAGAGCAGGGGAGGGTCGGCGGCCTGGTGGACCGCGCTGCAGGGTCGGGGGTTTCCCCCGAGGAGGGGCGGCAGAGCAGGGGAGGGTCCGCGGCCTGGTGGACCGCGCTGCAGGGTCGGGGGTTTCCCCCGAGGGCGTTGGGAAGCTGCTCAAGCCTTACAGGCAGAGGATTAGTGGTTCCACTCAGACACAAGTAGGCCGCACCTCGTATTGACCAGGTACTGTTCTTCGCTGGGAGGCTCCCTGTCTTCAAGGAGCTCATTCTACAACAGACGCAAAGCTACGCATGACGGGCGCCTGGGTGCCTCTGGGGGTTGAGCATCGAACTCTTGATTTCGGCTCAGGTCCTGATCTCAGGATCGTGGGATCCATCCGTGCCTTGGGCTCCACCCTCAGTGGGGGGGCTGCGTCTCTCTCTCCCTCTGCCCCTCCCCCGTTCATGCTCTCTCTCAAATAAATTAACAAATCTTAAAAAATAAATAAGCAATAATAAAAATAAGCATGGCAAATACAAAACAGCGCATGTTAGAAAATAAGCACAATGGACCCAAACCACTACGGTTGCTTTTTGAAACAGATAAGTGAGGAAGCAGGGAGTCCTGGAGAGGAGACGTCTGTGGTGAATCCGCCGAGTGATGACAGTGTAGACTGTGGTGGTAGGAGGAGCGGGTTCCAGGCGGTGAACACGACTTGCTGCTAGGCCGGCGGCCCCTGGGTTTGGGGTTCAGCCGCGGGCAGCTACGCGTGGTTGGGGAGCGGCTTTGGAGGCCGCGGTGGCAGGATCGGGCTCGGGTCTTGCTCGTGTTCCGTCCGAGACGTCTGTCGGGCATCTGAACGGAGAAGTCACGCAGGGAAAGGGCTCTCAGAGTCAGGACCGAAGCCACAGACGTGGGAGTCAAAACGCACAGGGGCCAGCCAGTTAAGGCCCTGGCAGGTGTGAAGCTCGACCCTAGGATGGGGCGGTGCTGACCCCTGGGCGGTCGGGCATCTGTCCACGGGCCAGAAGTGAGCAGCAGCGGGTTAGGAAGAGGTGCAGCGGAGGAGCAGATGAACTCAAGAGCTGGGGGGGAGGGGGCGCCCCCGAGCGGGCACGGAGCTTGCGGCTCGCCGCCTCGCCCCTGCAGCGCAGTGATGCTTTGCGCCCCGCGAGGTTTGCGGAGCCCCGCACGCATCTTTGTAAATAGTCCCTCCACTGAGGCCTCCTCAGTCACCCCCGTTGATAGAAGACCAGCCCAGGGCTGGGGTGATGGAGGGACGGAGAGGAAGGGGCGAGGTTGCGGCTGCTGCAACCAGGGGCTGGCCTGTGACACGCGCATTTCCAGAACAGGAACGGAGAAGACTCTCAGCACCTGGCTTGTGCTGTTCGCATTAAATTCCAGGCCCTTGGCCCTCCTGCGGAGGGGTAAGATGCTGATGATTCAGGTAGTCTTCCAAGGGCTGTGATAAGAGAAAAAGAGGGGCGCCTGGGCAGCTCAGCCGGTGACGCGTCTGCCTTCAGCTCAGGTCGTGATCCCGGGGTCCTGGGGTCGAGCCCCGCGTCAGGCTCCCCGCTGAGCATGGAACCTGATTCTCCCTCTCCCTCTGCCCCTTCCCCGACTCATTCTCTCTCTCTCAAATAAATAAAATCTTTTTAAAAAGAGAGAGAGAAAGCAGCTTGCAGCAGGTGCTTGGCTTGGGGGGCTGATGAGTTGGTGCCCCGCCCAGATCACAGCCCAGGACAGAGAGGAGAGATCAGAGGTTCCCAGAGAATCTGCCTGCACATGGAGAGCAGTTTTGAATAAAAACAGATTGCACGATGAAAACGATGGTAGAAACCACGAGAGATTTCCTTCTTGCATCTCAATACTTACACTCCTTGTGTAAGTACTGCTCTTTCTTTTATTTAATTAGCTAGCAGGAGGATGATAGCAAGATGATAGCATCTTTGTCTTGTTCCTGATTTTAAAAGGATGCTTCCGTGTTTTAGTTAGGATTAAGTGTGTTGAATTCAATGTTTGATGTATGATTTTGTAAGGTGTGCTTTATAGGGTAAGAAAATTCAGTCCTTAGCATATGAAGCATTTTCAATGGGAATGAGTATTCAATTATATCAGATGCATTTCTATCTCTCTTGAAGTGATATTTCTTCCCTCCGTTAATCTATTAATGAATGACATTGATGATTTTTTTAATGTTAAACCGATGTTTATATTCCAAGGGTAAACTCTATGATTTAATACCATTTTTGCCAAGTTCTGTTTATTAACTTTATTTAGGACTTTTGAATCTGTGTTCATAAGGAAAACTGGACTGCGGATTCCCCCTGTCTACATCTAGTTTTAGTATCTCATTTACACGGGGCCGATAAAGTGGTTTGGGGAGCATCTCTCTGTTTTCTGTAATACTTCAGTGTGGGCATTATCTCTTTCTTAGAAGGTTTGATGAAATTTGCCTGTAAGATGCCAGTGGATCTGATATTTAATTTTGTTGGAGGGGAGGAAGAGGGAGGGCTTAAAATTTTAATTTCTAACTTGATTTAATAAATGGTAATAGATCTATTCAGGTCTTCTGTGTCAGCATGCGTCAGTATTGGTAAGTGATATTTTCTACAAAATTGTCCAGTACGTCTCTGTTTTCAAAGTTGTTGACGTAAATTTCTTCCCAATTCCTCAGTAGCCCTGTTTCCCATTGTTTTTTAAGATTTTATTTATTCATTTGAGAGAGACAGAGAGAGCACAAGCAGGGGGAGAGGCAGAGAGAGAGAGAGAAGCCTAATCTCCACTGAGCAGGGAGCCTAACGTGGGGCTCTATCCCAGGACCTGAAGATCATGACCTGAGCCAAAGGCAGACGCTCAAAGACTGAGCCACCCTGGCGCCCCTCTGTTTCCCTTTTTTTTTTTTTTAAAGTTTTATTTATTTATTTGACAGAGAGAGAGAGACAGCGAGAGAGGGAACACACAAGCAGGGGGAGTGGGAGAGGGAGAAGCAGGCTTCCTGCAGAGCAGGGAGCCTGATGCGGGGCTTGATCCCAGGACTCTGGGATCATGACCTGAGCCGAAGGCAGGCGCTTAACGACTGAGCCACCCAGGCACCTCTGTTTCCCATTTTTAATATTGTTGTTTGTACTTTTGCTTTTGTCTTGACCAGTCTTGCTGAAGAGTTGCTACCTTAGTGGTCTTTTCAAAGAAGGAGCTTTCAGTGTTGTGGAACATTCTAGCATTTCTTTCACTTATGTTTGCTCTTAGCTCACTTCCTCTTTCTTTAAGCTTACTCCATTCTTTTTAATTTGTTGACCGAGGTAGTTTAATTTTATGATTTCATTTATCTCTACCAAATGCACCTAAGGCTGTAAATTTCCATCCCAGTAACACTGTCGTGGATTTAAAGTTGTGTGTACAGAGTTCTTTGCTATGTCCCGTTCGGGAGATAAAGCTTACTTCCTTTCCCCTGGGTGTGGGGGGCTCACTCCTCACAGACAGGACTCTGAGCGGTGCTTGTGAGCAATGAACTGGATGGTCCAGCTTCTGGCGGCCATGGCTGCAGCCGGCACCTCAAATGCCCAGGAGAGACCGTGAGCCAGAGCTGCCCATCGCAACTGCCCCCATTGCTGACCCACAGAAACTGGGATCGTGAATGTTTGTCACCTCAAGCTGCTAGATTTGGGGGTCAGGTGCTGTTAGGCTCCAACAGCTGATGAACACAGTGTTAGCTGCATTATACCCTTTTGGTGTTTGCCTTAACTTTCAGGGGGTTTTTTGGGTTTTTTTAAAGATTTTATTTGTTTATTTGAGAGAGAGAATGAGAGAGAGAAAGAGCACAAGACGGGGGAGTGGGAGAGGGAGAAGCAGGCTTCCCGCCGAGCAGGGAGCCCGATGCGGGACTTGATCCCAGGACCCTGGGACCATGACCTGAGCCAAAGGGAGACGCTTAACTGACTGAGCCACCCAGGTGCCCCAACTTTCAGTTTTAATACTTCAAAATTTTCATTATGATTTCAAATTTGGCCCATAACTAATTTAGAAGTGTGTTTTTAAACGTAAGAGCTTCTATAAATGTAGAGAAATTGACTTTATTTTCTGATTTTTCTTTCTGTTACACTGTGGTCAGAGATCTTCCTCAGATGCACTGTTTTAGGAAAACAGCTCTGTTACTTGTGACTTTATGACGTTTGCGGGTGGGAGGGGGGTCAGGTGGTTTTTAAAGCTCTTCGGATTAATAAATCTTTCAAACATTTATACTTTTAGAAAACATGATTATTCAGGTATTATTCCCTGAGCAATTATGATCATGCAAGAAATCATTTAATAAGGCAAACACTGTGGAGACTAGAAGTTTTACCGGATTCTACAGAGCAGTCATAATATGTGGAGTTGAGGAATCCTGAAATACTCTCTTGTTACAAATAACATTTGCAAGAACAGTTTTCTGACAGCAGAACACAGACCGGGCAGTCATGATCCTGAGCTGCCATCCAGCCCCACGGCCTGTGATGCCCTCGGGGACGCCTCTGGCCAGACGCCTCCGCAGAACTAGCAGGAGAGGGCACTGCTCTGTGTGCCTTTCTGATACTCTTTCCCCAGCAGCTGGGGTGCAGGAGAGTGAGACACGAGGACTGCATTGGTCACAAGCAAGAAAACAGAGCTGAAGGAGAAGGGTCAAAACTCACACATGGAAGAAAGCTTGAAACAGACAATGATAGTGATGTTTGACTTTGGTACCTAGGGCTTGTTCGCTTTTTTCCTAATGTTTCATGAGTGTTCAAAAAGACTCTATGTTTGGGGCGCCTGGGTGGCTCAGTGGGTTGAGCATCTGCCTTCAGCTCAGGTCATGATCCCGAGTCCTGGGATCGAGTCCTGCGTCGGGCTCCCTGCTCAGCAGAGAGTCTGCTTCTCCCTCTCCCTCTGATCCTTCTCCCTGCTTGTGCTCACTCTGTCTCAAATAAATAAAATCTTTTTTAAAAAAAGACTATGTTTACTGTTAAGTTCAGGGTTCTTTGTATAATCATTAGATGAATTTTATTTTGTTATTCAAATACAGTGTATCTTTATTAGAAAAATCTTATTTTGTGGTTCAAATATTCTAGATCCTTATTATTTTCTTCATATTTGAGTATCAGTAACTGAAAGAAATATCTTTTAAAATCTGCTAAGTTCTTTCTGTAACTGATTATGAATTGTTAGATGTATGAGAGCTTAGAATTGTCACAGTTTCCAGATAAATTGTTCCTTTTACCAGAATGTAGTGTCCCTGTTTCTCCACCTAATAATACTTCTTGCATTGAAGTATATCTTCTCTGATATTGATACATTCATATCAACTTTCCCTTCACTATTGCTGCCCAATATGTTATTTTTAATCTTTCAGGGTCATTGTTTTATTACTTATTTTGTAAACAGCATAGCTGGATTTTTTTCCAGTTTAGAAGCTGGTCTTTTGGCAAACATGAGTTATCCTGTTTACATTTATTCTGTTTATTGATAAATCAATAAGTTTCTATGGTGTTATTTTATGATTTCTATTTATCATTCTTTTCTGTGCTTTTTTTTTTTCTTTCTTATCTTTGTTGGGTTGATTAAGTTTTCTTTATTCCCTTGTTTCTCCTCTGCTGGTTTGGAAGTTACATATTTTCCTTCTCTCTTCCCATAAAATTTTACATGCATGCTTGAATTAACAAAAGATGAAGTGTCTCAGTGTCCCTCTGTCCTCCCAGACAGTACGAGACCTTGGAAAGCTTGAACTTGGAACACATCTTCATGTGCATGATATTATTATTCATAGCTTGGTTCCACATTTGTGTTGTTTCCAGTCTCTCACCATCCTAACAATGCTGCTAAGTATGTTTGTGCATCCCTCCCAGTGAGCGTGTGCAGGAGTCTCTCCAGGATAGACACATAAGTGAAGTTCAGGTCATAGTGTAGTACGTCTTCAGTTTTACCAGGCAATGCCAAACTGTTTTTGAAAGTGGTCATATTGATTCACACTCCAGCTGCGGCGTCTGAACTTTCTCACCAGTCTTCCGTTTTGGTCCGGCAGCCCTGTGAACTCCTCCCCGTGGATCTCACTGTGGTTGTAATTTGCATTTCCCAGGTAGCTGAGGAGGGTGGCTCTGGGATTCCTCTCTGGGTAGCGCCTGCTCAAGTCTTCAGTATTTTTTGCTGAGGTTTTCTTGCGTCTGGATCTGCAGTTTCTAGTCTTTTGTCAGTATCTTTTCCCAGTTTGTGACTTATCTCTTCACTCTCTTTTGCTGTCTTAATAATGAGAAGTTCTTAACTTTAATGCTGGGAGATTTATGGATCTAAACCTTTGTGGAGAGTGCTGTATTTACTCGTTTATTAATTGGTCTTACTTAAGAAATCTTCCCTTATGGGCGCCTGGGTGGCTCAGTTGGTTAAGCGACTGCCTTCGGCTCAGGTCATGATCCTGGAGTCCCGGGATCGAGTCCCGGGATCGAGTCCCGCATCGGGCTCCCTGCTCGGCGGGGAGCCTGCTTCTGCCTCTGACCCTCCCCTCTCTCATGTGCTCTCTCTCTCTCATTCTCTCTCTCAAATAAATAAATAAAATCTTAAAAAAAAAAAAAAGAAAATCCTCCCTTACCCCACGGTCATGGGGATTTCCCCCCATATTACCTTCTAAAAGTTTTACAGTGTCTCCCTCACATTTTGATGTCTAACTTACCTGAAAACAGTCGTGTGCCCCCTTGGTTTTCATATGCCTGCCATTAGTCCCTGTTATTGTTGGTCTGTAGAATTAGTGTTTCCTGATGTTCGCTCACATGTTTGCCGGTTATGAGTCACTGCACACTGTTATCAGCAGCCACGGCAGCCGGGAGCCTTGCCCTGCGCCAGGCAACGTGCCCGTATTTCCAACCGTTGTGAGATAGAAGGATGTACATCGGTCTCAGCCCCGGTTCCTGGCACAGAGTTCCTAAAACCCTTGTAATGTCCTACATGATAACAGCACCAGGAGCATCTCCTGCTCAGTGTGGTGACTCTGGGCGGGCTCCCGGATGGGGGCTCATCACCAGAGACCAAGCCACGACTAGCAGCTTGGAATTCCCCACGCCATCCCCCACTCTCCAAAAGGGGAAAGAGGCTGGGAATGGAGGGAGTGATTCATCATGCCTATGTGGGGAGCCTCCATAAAATCCCAATCGTACAGAGTTGAGGGAGCTTCCAGGCGGCTGAGGACACCCACGCCCGGAGTGTGACACCCCAACTCCGTGGGGACAAAACTCCTGCGCCTGGGACCCTCTCCCTGTGCGTCTCTTCATCTGACTGTTCCTCTGCATCCTTTATCGTGTCCTTAAATAAACTAGTGAATGAAAGTCAGTGTTTCTGTGCATGCTGTGAGCGTTCCTAACAAGTTAATCAACCCAAGGAGCCCCCATTGGAACTCTGACCTACAGCTGATCAGCAGAAGCACAGGTGGTAATGTGGCTGCCGAGGGGCTCCTGACATGGCAGGGGGGCAGTCTTGTGGGACTGAGCCCTTGACCTGTGGGGTCTGACGCTGCGTCCAGTGGAGAGTGTCAGAATAGAGATGAATCACAGGGCATCCCCCTGCTGTCTCCAAAGATGGCCTGATGCCGGGAAAATTCTGCACTTGCCGACCAGAACTGACGTGTTGCCTGCAAGCAGGACAGGAGCCTCAGTGGAAACACACGGTAGGAAGAGCTGTGTGTTTCCCCACCAAGAAGGGAAATCTGTGCTTCTCCTTACACAGGTATTGTTCACGCCTTTTAACAGTCCCAAAGTAGGCACTTGTTCTCAGTTTTCAGACCAGCAGACTAGACGTTTAGGGAGATGAAGTAAACCCCGGAAGCTCACACAAGTAAAACGTGGGAATCCCTGTTCCTAGAGCCCATGGTTTCCACTGAGCACAAAGGTACGAGATCATTGCTTTGCTGGGGGGCCTGGGAGACAGTGCGTGCACGTGGTCCCAGCCCTGTGGGAAACAAGGTGATGCTTCAGGGCGTAGAAGCGCACTCGTCCGGCCCGTGGATGGACTGTCTGTGAGCACAGGTGTGAAGACACAGGTCTCGAAGGTGGGAGGGATCCTCTATGCTCTTGGGCCCTGGGCAGAGGGGAGGATTTCCCAAGGTTGAGCCAGGCGCAGACAAGAGCCCTTGTTCCCCAGGGCACTTGGCCGACTTCTCGTACACTCACTGTTCCTTCTGCATGGCTCTCGGGCCCCACCCAGCCAGTCTCTGTAGCCCTCTACAAAGAGACATCTGTGAGCTGATGATCCTGGTGGCAATGGCCTTATTGTCACATGAAGATAATTAGTTCTGTGTCCTCCTTCGGACGGGGCTGGGGCGGAGAGAATATACAAAGACAGTATTCACTGCTGATAGCCACCTAGTCCCAAACTGAAGGTAGTCTACACAGCGCTTCTCAGTTTAATTTTCTTGGCTCTTCTGTTGGATTTGAATACATTTTTTTCACTCCCTATTCTGACCTTCCGGCAATGAAGCTACAGTGCTCTTTGAATTTGGGAGGTACCCAGCCCTGGAGATGCCGGAACGCCGGCCACGACCAGAAGCCAGCCCTGGCTCACTCCTTCCTTCACCGGTGGTGCTGAGTGTGAGCTCTGGGCCTTGGTCATCTCTGTCCCCAAGTGTTGTACTGGACCTAGCCCAGATTTCTCATTTTGACCACAGACTTTTCAGTTACACGTGAGAGAAGGAATGGAAGTGGAGATTACCCGGCTCCTAAGTAGGTTTGGTTTTTTGCTTTTTGTTTTTCTGGCAGATGAATGGATAATGAAGAAGTTGTTGCATAAACACACACACACACACACACACAATGGAATAGTACTCAGCCTTCAAAAGGAATGAAATCTTGCCATTTGCATCAACGTGGACAGAACTGGAGGGGATTATGTTAAGTGAAATAAGTCAGTTAGAGAAAGACAAATACCATACAATTTTGCTCCATGTTGAATTTAAGAAACAAAACAGATGAACATAGGGGAAGGGAAGGAAAAATAAAATAAAGCCCTTAACCTGTGAAATCTGATGCAGTTCCTGGGTAGATGGTGTCAGAATTGAGTGGAATCTGGTGGACACCCAGCTGGTGTCCAGGTCATTGGTGTCAGTGTCAGGAAACCCCATCTACCCCACATTGGGGTTGGGTTCCAGAATCATCTTACACACATTAATCCATTTAGCCACATTTAAGCCTAGAGAACAGGCATTTTGATCTCTTCTTCACATGAGGCTAAGACTCAGAGAAATTAAGTAACTTCCCTCTGGCAGAACTACAGTTTGAACTCATAATAACCAAGCAAAGGGCTATGAATTGCAGCGGGTGCTGCCGGCCACAATGACTGGCCCTGAGGTGCTTACCCAGGGTCACCAGCACACATGGGCTAGTGACTTGCAAACCAGCACAGAAGTCAGTACCCAACCAATCAAAAACCTCTGTCAGGAATTTGGGATTGAAGGTCCACAGTAGGGTGTGTTGGGTGAAAGCAGTGATGTGGACCCCCACTTAGACTGGGGTCTGATTGCAGACCTAGCATCACCCTAGCGCTTTTAGAAAATCCCAAGTCCCTCCTTACATCTTCTGAATCAGAACTGCATTTGAACAAAACTCTCAAATGCTGTTTAAATGCTAAGGTTTGCAAAGCACTGAGGTAGCTGGTGGCTCAGCCAAGAGGGTCCTGGGCGGGTTAAAGAATCTGTATGTGATTACGAAACACTTCAACAGTGAACTACATCGTTATTAGGTAAAGTTATCAGAAAAGTCGGGGTGCCTGGGTGGCTCAGGTGGTGAAGCGTCTGCCTTCGGCTCAGGTCATGATCTCAGGGTCCTGGGATCGAGCCCAGTGCCAGGCTCCTTGCTCAGCGGGGAGCCTGCTTCTCCCTCTCCCCCTGCTCGTGCTCTCTCTCTCTCACACACACAAATAAATAAAATCTTTAAAGTTATCAGAAAAACAGGGCGCCTGGGTGGCTCAGTTGGTTAAGCGACTGCCTTCGGCTCAGGTCATGATCCTGGAGTCCCTGGATCGAGTCCCGCATCGGGCTCCCTGCTCGGCAGGGAGTCTGCTTCTCCCTCTGACCCTCCCCCCTCTCGTGTGCTCTCTCTCTCTCAAATAAATAAATAAAATCTTTAAAAAAAAAGTTATCAGAAAAACAATGGTGGTCTAACATCAGACGCTCTGACGGTGGGATGACCACACCCATGGTCAAATACAGAAAAATCACAATGATTATCTTGAAACATGAAAAAGGGTATTTGATAAAGCTTAAAACTTAGGCATTATTTGACAAATTCTAAGAAAACTAGGAATAGAAAAGCTCTCTCGGGGTGCCTGGGTGGCTCAGTCAGTTAAGCATCTGCCTTCGGCTCAGGTCATGATCCCAGGGTCCTGGAATCGAGCCCCGTGCCAGGCTCCTTGCTCAGCGGGGAGCCTGCTTCTCCCTCTCCCCCCTGCTCGTGCTCTCTCTCTCACACACACAAATAAATAAAATCTTTAAAGTTATCAGAAAAACAATGATGGTCTAACATCAGACGCTCTGACTGTGGGATGACCACACCCATGGTCAAATACAGAAAAATCACAATGATTATCTTGAAACATGAAAAAGGGTATTTGATAAAGCTTAAAACTTAGGCATTATTTGAAAAACTCTAAGAAAACTAGGAATAGAAAAGCTCTCTCGGGGCGCCTGGGTGGCTCAGTCAGTTAAGCATCTGCCTTCGGCTCAGGTCATGATCCCAGGGTCCTGGGATCGCGTCCCACATTGGGCTCCTTCCTCAGCGGGGAGCCTGCTTTTCCCTCTCCCTCTGCCTGCCACTCCACCAGCTTGTGCTCTCCCTCTCTTTATCTCTGTCAAATAAATAAAATCTTGAAAAAAAGAAAAGCTCTCTCTAACTTGATGAAGGCTCTCTACCAAGAAATCCATAATAGTCATTATGCTTAACTGAGAAACCTTAGTGAGCTGCTTTTCCCTTTAGCGATGGACTAAGGATGCCCTCTCTCCACACTGTTGAACAGCATGCTGGAGGTCTGGGCCCACACAACAGGATGCAAAATGGCAGTGAGAGTTATATAGAGTAGAAGGAAAGAGTCAAAACTGTTATTTTCAGGTGATGAAATAACAATTTTCTACATAGGTAACCCTGTGAATTAACAAACTATTAGAACTAATAAGGATGTGACAAAATTGCTAAAAACAAGATTAGCAAAATCAATATCGTTCCTCCATATCAGAATAATCAATACGAGTTATAATTTTTTTACAAGGAATGTTTTATAATAACAATGCAATCCTTAAAACAATTGTAGCCCCCCAAAATGTACACATTTTATGAAGAGCAAGTTTTGTTTTTTCTTATAAAGTATTTCAGATCCACAGGAGAGTGTTTTAAGTAAGCCACTGCTCAACTCTCTCAAACCATTGTCTTTTGAGGAACATGATTCACTTTTCCTCCCTGCCCTCCAGACCAGAAGGAACCACTATGAGTCATCGTTTTAACTGTTGTATGGTGCTGTATATGAATATACTAGTTGGTTATCTGTTCTATGATGTAAACTATGCCGTGCCAAACTGTTGTACGCTTGTGTGAACATTTGTCTGGAGGGAAAATGACCAGGTCAACAGACAGACATGTCACTAGATGTTGCCAAAGTCTTATCTGCAGAAAATCTCAAAATTCCATTAAAGGCATAAAAGGAGATCTAAACCGCCAGAGAGAGATGACACGTTTATGGATAGGATGATGATGCCCATTTGCTCCAAACTAATTTCCTCAGTCCTCAAATCTAATAAAATTACGATCAATACCAATGTAATTTCAGTTAAAAGAGCACCAGGATTTTTTAAAAAAGAACCTGACAAATTGATTCTAAATTTATATGGAAGCATAAACGTCTACAGATAAGTAAGATACATTTGAAAAGGAAGCCAAGGCGGGGAGAGCAGTCCGATTAGACATTACGTTGCACTACAAGGTCATGGCAATAAAAAGCAGCACGTCCCGGTTCCCGGGGACAACGGAGTCGAAAGCTCAGAACAGTGTCTGCATTCGTGGGAAATGGGTGTCGTAGACGTGCTACCAGCCAGTAGGACTAAGATGGATTATCTAAGTAGATGGGGTCAGAAGAACTGGCTTATTATGTGGGGAAAAATAAAGCTGGCTGTCTTCTTCATTCCAGATAAACTAAAGATATTAGTGTGAACAGTAAATTTCTAGAACTTGTCGCAATATATTTAAACACACACACACAATCTTGTGGTGGTGAAAAAGAATCTTTTTTTTTTTAATTTATTCATGAGAGACAGAGAGAGAGACAGGGGCAGAGGGAGAAGTAGGCTCCCCGCGGAGCAGGGATCCCGATGTGGGACTCGATCCCAGGACCCTGGGATCATGACCTGAGCCGAAGGCAGACGCTTAACCGACTGAGCCACCCAGGCGTCCCATGAAAAAGAATCTTAAAAATATAAACCACAAAGTGAAAAGTTTACCAAATTTGTCATCAAAATTCAGGATTTCTTTTTTTTTTAGATTTTATTTATTTATTTGACAGAGAGAAAACACAAGCAGAAGGAGTGGCAGAGGGAGAAGCAGACTCCCCACTGAGCAGGGAGCCCGACGCAGGGCTCGCTCCCAGGACCCCAGGATCATGACCTGAGCCGAAGGCAGACGCTTAACTGACTGAGCCACCCAGGTGCCCCCAAAATTCAGGATTTCTATCTAATGAATAACACCACTATCAAAGTTAATAAGAAAGTGATATTTTCAAGTCTAAAATGAGCAAGAGATTGGTAGCTAGAGTATGTAAGAAATTCCTGGAAATCAATGAAAGAAAGATGGGAACATGAAAGATGGGAGAAAGATGGAGAAAATTCGAGAAGAGATGCACAACCTGACAGGTGGAAAAGGACAAATTTTTAGAAATGAGGTATCACTTGGGGCGCCTGTTTGGCTCGGTCGGTTGAGCAGCCAACTCTTGATTTCGGCCCAGGTTGTGATCTCAGGGTCGTGAGATCGAGACCAGCGTTGGGCTCTGTGCTCAGCGGGGATGCTCTCTCCCTCTCCCTCTGCCTCTGCCCGTCGCACTCACTTGCTCTCTCTCTCTCTCTCTCTCTCAAATAAATAAATAAATCTTTAAAAAATGAGATAACACATTACAGTCATCAGATTTGCAGAACTGAGCAAGTCTGATAGCACCCATTGTTGGTATGGGGGTCGGAAAGCAGGAATCTCTGTGCCCCTCTGGTGGAAGTATACATGAATACAGCCATCTTGCGAAGAAATTTGGTGGTACTGAAGGAAAGTGAGTGTGCAAATGCCAGTTGCCCCCTCCTGGGGGTGAACCTTACCTTCATAAGGGGAGAGTATGAGGCTGTTTGTCATCAATTTTGCTCACTGTCATAGGCAGAAGGAGGTAACCTACATGTTCTGTGCCAAAAGAAAGTACAATGAAGCGTGGCTGACGTGTTCTATGGAATAGTATTCGGCAATTAGAAGCCATAAACTAGATGCATGTACGGCAACATGACTAGATCTTAAAACCGTGGTACTAGGTCAAAAAAAGGAAGAAGCAGAGCTAGTCCTGTACTAGGTATATATTCAGAGATCCCTCTGTATCCGAGGACATGTGAAAACATTAGAGTAGTGCCCATGTGGGTGAGGAGAATGGGAAAGAGAATGGGAGAGACAGGAGAAAGTATAAAGAACACGAGAAAACCTGCCTGGGCTGCTGATAATTGTGCACTCTGAACCGTGGAGTATGACAGAGGCAACTCTCTGCCCTGAAGTCCCAGGAAAAGGGAGGAATGGAAAGTAGTGGGGAAATAGAGGGCACAAGTAAAGCCAGCAAGCCTGCCCACAGACAGGAAAACCGCCCAGTGTGCAGAGCAAAGCGAGTAGACTGGAGACGACGCTGGGGCTCACAGCCTGCTGTAGTCACGGTTCTTGGGCTTCGGACAGATTCCTCCTACATACCCCAGCTGGGTCCTCACAACCACCCCTCCAGTTCTCTGGGGCACCTCAAGTGCATGACAGCCCCTCACAGAAGCCAGCAGCCTGGCAGTTGGGGGGGGGGCAATGTCTATTTTCAGACCGCCCAGTGGGGCCACCAGAAGGATTCTTTCCCTCCAGGCAGCTCCCAGTCCTCCTATTTGAGTGTTGGCGACTCCTAAACCTTCTCCTTAAGATTTTAAATTCCATTTTCTTTCTCATGCAGGGCAATTTAATTTAGGCCCAGAGCCTCCACCTGAGCCTATCCACACCCCTAAGTTACCTGGGCCACTCACCCTAAATTTAATCACACTTGGAAATACAGTGTGAGTGTCTCATTTGTTTTTTCAATTTCATACTCGGCCAAAAAAAAAAAAAAAACAGCCTTGCTTGTCCAAAACACTAGATCAGTGCACAGGAAGTGAAACAAAGCCCCATCATCCAAATAATAATAATGGTAATGGTAGTAAATATCTGAGAGGTTAGTTAGACCTGAACAGTGGGGTCTGGTTCCACTGCCATCAGGACAGGATTGTGTCGTGGTCCCCGAGATTCCATGGAGAGACACATGACATGCAGAAGTCTGGCTGGTTCCTACACTTTATTAGACATCCTCTACAAGAAACACGGCCGAAACGTCAGAAAGGCAGGGGGCCCGGGTCCACCGGGGCTGGAGGAAGAGGCGCTGCGCCGGAAGCATCTCCCAGCGCGTGTCACAACGGAAACAGTCAGCTGCCCAAGTCAGTGCAAGCCCGACGAAGTTCTGCTTTCCCCCACGGTGATGATTTCTGAAGCTCTGGCAGTCTGTATTGGAGCGCTGTTTCGTTCCGTTCCTCAAATCATTGCCCCGGGTCTCCGGCGGCCAGCCCGGCCGCTCTCCGCCGCAGCGCCCCTCGGACGCGCCCCTCCGCCGCCCAGGCCTGCAGGAGCCCGTTTCCCAGACGGCGAAGCGGGGAGTCTCGGGGACGCAGGCGGCGAAGGCGGGGTCCCGCTCCGCGGCCGGGCGGAGTCGCGCAGGTGCGCGCCCCGGCAGCAGGTGCAAGAGCGGCGGGCCGGCCCCCCTCGCGGCGCGCCTCCCCGCGGGCTCCCGGCTGCAGCAGCCGGGGCGGCGCGCGCCGCCGGGACACCCTCGGAGCGCAGGGGCTGTGCGGCAGGTCCTCGGAGACAGGACGTGACGGCCCCTGCGGGAGGAGAGGGGGGCCCGGGGCGACGCGCCCCAGAGCGCGCGCGATGCGGGGGCGCTGCGCGGCCTGCCAACGCCTGGCTCCGCTCCGTTTCCGGGCAGAGAAGGGCGGCCTTCCCCGGCCTGCAAGTGCTCCTGCGCTGCGGCGGGGTTCGCTTCCGAGAGCGGCGGCATCCGCTTGGCCGGGGGGCCGGGAGAAATGCAGAATCCTGGGCCCCGCCCCAGACCTACTGAACCACAGTCTGCCCTTTTTTTTTTTTTTAAGATTTTATTTATTTATTCATGGGAGACAGAGAGAGAGGCAGAGGGAGAAGCAGGCTCCCCGCTGAGCAGGGAGCCCGATGGGGGACTCGATCCCAGGACCCTGGGACCATGACCTGAGCCGAAGGCAGACGCTTAACCATCTGAGCCACCCAGGCGCCCCACAGTCTGCCTTTTAACAAGACCCCCCAGCTGTTCCTTCTGCAGTTAAGTTTGAGACGCAGAATGAGGTGATATTTGTGGAAATAGTTTCTAAAGTAAGCACCATCTTCGAAGTAAATGCTATTTTTTAAAATTATACAATATGTGTTCAAGTCAACAGAGTCTGGCACGATGCTGGGCAGAACACACACCCACCCAACCAAGACCTTCGTAAGTATTTTTGAGGAAATAATATCCATACGCGGAACAAACATTAACAGCACTAAGCTCCTGACATGCATGCATTCCTTTATCTCGTGGCTGCTCATGGGGTCAGGACTACTGTGTGTTCCATTTTAAGGTGAACAAACCGGAACCAGGAGGTACGCTGGCTTGCCCATGGCTCATAACCAGCAAGCGGTGATGGGTGGAAGAATCTGCTGTTCTGCCATCAGGGGATGGGGAAAACTGCTGCCCCTCCCCCTTACCTGAGAAGGTCCTCAGCATCACTGGGAGGGGGAGTATTTTCCTGTGGAGATCTCGGATCTTCTCGACAAGGTCTGGAGAAATGGTCTCTGGACTCACAAAAGTCTTTGTCTCATACCTACAGACAATCAGTCCCTTAAGAATTAGAGGTGGGTCCTTTAAGAGAATGTTTGGGGTCTGCGGAGGCTGCAAGGGGCAGAGGTCATTACCCTGTTTGCCTCTAGAGGACAGTACAGTGTCACTTGAAAAAAAAAAAAAAGACGACCTTAAACTCCTCTTTCTAATTTGGGTGCTGTTCATTACTAGGGGAAAGGGGGTTGGGGGGGAAGAGATGAGAGAAAACACGAATCAGCTCCATCCCTGCCCGTCCCCCATGGTCTGACCGCGAGCAGGCTCAGGGTCCTCATCAGACCAGAAGACCCGCACAGCCCTTTAGCTCCACACCTCTAACACTCTTGGAAAGTTTGGGAGACACTTCCTGAGTCCCGGGCCCCAGGTCCAGGTTCTTATGGCTGCCTGAGAAGTGTTCCTCACCAGGCAAGCACAGAGAAGGGACAGGTGCTCCCAGCAGGGGACAGGACGGGACCAGCAGCTTCCCTTTGTGGTGGTGTCTGTGACCCGGAAGGACATGCAGCAGCTGAGCTGGGGGAACACGGCCGAAAGGACGGGTTGGTCTTCCCCCGCTCTGCTCTGCCTACCACAGTTTATAGGAGGTATCTCCCCTCGGAGTTACAGTTTACATGCTGTTCAATATGGACTCGAGCACCAATAACTTCGGGAATTAAACAGATGTTTCTGCATCAGCCTAAAAACATGATTATGGCTTATAACTTCACCTCCAGGGGAGAACTGTATCCCTGGTACCAAACAACCAGTTTAAAAATGGACTCTTAGGGGCACCTGGGTGGCTCAGTCGTCAAGCGTCTGTCTTCGGCTCAGGTCATGGTCCCAGGGTCCTGGGATGGAGTCCCGCATCAGGCTCCCTGCTCCGCGGGCAGCCTGCTTCTCCCTCTCCCACTCCCCCTGCTTGTGTTCCCTCTCTCGCTGTCTCTGTCAAATAAATAAATAAAATCTTTAAAAAAAAACATTTAAAAAATGGACTCTTAGAGCACAGAATTTTACGTGGAGGCTGTTTGTGTGTGTGTGTGTCAAAGTGAATTTGCATTTCTGTGGGGGGCAGGGTAGAGAGTGACCCCCCTCGGTCTCCGTGTCCAGGGGAACAGAGGTGAGAAGAACAAAGTGTACGCTCCAGGCAGAAAGGAGACCTATCTGCTCTGGCTGGCTCGGACACCCTACAAAGGAAAAGAACATCTCTCAGGGTCCACAAGTCCTTCCCACCGCAACTGCACAGCCTGTCCTCCTTAGCGTCGGCCTCAAAGCTCTCTCTTCCAGAGAGCTGTATCTGCTCGTTACATCACGCCTCCCGACTCACTGGGACACTGCTCAGGTCATTTGAGCTGGCTTCTTTGTCTTAGCCTTCTCTCGGAACTGTGTTCTACCTCCAGGGCTTGAGGGATGCTGGAGAACAGGGTCCAGGCCTGACTTACCCGCCGGACCTGATGTGAAACGGGATGATACAATGACAATCACACTGCAATCTGTGTGCGCCGGGGACCATGCTACGCATTTTGTATGGACTGTTTCTTACAATCCTTGCACGAGCTCTGTGAGGGAGGTGCCATTATTATCCCCACGTTTAGGGGGCTCACGAGGCTCGCCATGGTCACACGGCGGGAAGAGCCTGCCCTCAAACCTAAGGCCCTCTGACTCCAAAGTCCTCGACACGACCCCGGTGGGTGGCAAGTCATCCAGCCTTCCTGGGTCTGCGCATCTGTCAGCTCTCCAGGCCAAGGGAACCCAAGGACTGGCAGTCCCTCCCAGCAGAAACAAGGTTCGCTTGCCCTTCCTGCCTGTGTCCAGCAGCCCCAGCCTCTGCCGGCGTCCCCGCCTGTGCGGCCCCTCTCCTAGCCCACGGGGTGGTGGGGACGGCCTCACCTGCAGCAGGACCCTTGCTGGCTGCTGACTCTGCTCCTTCAGCTCCTGGGCCTGGGCCCCAAGCCTGGCGACCTCCTCAGATGACCTGAAGATGTATTCGTCTCTCTCCATGCAGCTCTTCCTCTCCAGGTCCCTCAGCCTGGCCTGCAGCAGACGCTGCTGGTCCATCAGCTCCAGCTGCAATCTCTCCAACACCGTGTCCACCTGCTGCCTCTTGCTTTCAATGTGAGTCTGTGAGGGGTGGAAAGATAGACAGGGCCGGGAAGAAGGTCAAGAGGCCGGTCTGCAGGAGGATCACCTGGATCTTCCTGATTCAGAGACACAGGGAGTCACTAGCTCTCCCAATACTATGTTAGAAGCAGATGGGTCTCAGAATAGACTTGGCAGCAAGGAGGGCTATGCTCTTGTCTTACCTGGGGATTCTAATAATGCCCCATACGCCCTCAGAGCCGTGTTGAATTTTTCAAGCATCCTTGCCCATCTACAACACCGTCCTAACCCCACCATGCCTTCCCTAGAGTCACGAGGAGCAGGTGGTAGTCGTCCGTCAGAGAGCCACTGAAGGAAACAGGCCGTGGTTCGAGTCAGCACGGAGGGTCCGGCATCGCTCTCCGGCCCTGACGTCGCCTTCTGCACGGCACGCTTGGGAGGGAGCAGAGGAGTGCTGCGGGTCTCTTCCTGCCTCCAGCTCTGCCGCCTTGCTCAGGGCTCCAGAAGTTCTCAGACTGCGGCTTTCCTCCGGGATGACTGAGGAGCTCACCAGTACCCCACTCCC
Organism: Mirounga angustirostris; assembly: GCF_029215605.1. NCBI lineage: Eukaryota > Metazoa > Chordata > Mammalia > Carnivora > Phocidae > Mirounga > Mirounga angustirostris. The sequence continues at coordinate 396,783 of NW_026991716.1, read as the reverse complement.
CCACGGTGCGCAGGCCAGCCTCGGTCAGGACTGGAAGCAGACCCGGGTACCAGCTTCTGCCCCACCCTTCCCGTCTGAGGGCAGTGCTTTTGGGCACATAGACTGGGATGGGAAGGTGGCTCCGGGTCAAGACACCCGGCTTCTAGGGACGCCTGGTGGTTCAGTCGCTGAAGCATCTGGCTTGATTTCAGCTCGGGTCGTGATCTCAGGATCGTGAGATCCAGCCCCGTGTTGGGCTCTGAGCTCAGCGGGGAGTCTGCTTGTCTCTCTCCCTCTGCCCTTCCCTACTCTCTCTCTCTCTCAAATAAATAAATGTTAAGAGAGAGAAAGACCCAGGTTGAAGCCATGTCCTCATGAACATGGGCTTTGCTCTCTGTGGACCGTCACGCTCCCGGACCAGTTCTCGGCTCTGTAGAATGGCTGGTAAGATGGGTCTTGGGCTAGATGTCGGAACCATCTCCAGCTGTGAAGCTCTGGGATTCCATAGCCTTGACCTCAAATGCCCTCGTACAGAGGCAAGGAAGTGAATGAGAACAGTACAAAAGTACCAGACAGCAAGCTTCCCCGGAGTCTGCTCAGAAAACCCCCAAAAGGGCAGGTGGCAGAAGCACTTTACCAGAAGCGCTTGGGGCTTCCCGTCTTCCCGCCTCTGTGTGTCCTCCATCTCTTTCTTCTCCAAGCTCAGGGCTTCCGACCGGTTCCGGAGATGGTCCTATGGGGAGCAGAATGGGCAGGAAGAGGTGGCTGAGTCCACAGGTCTTGTCCGCTGAGTCCCAGGTGCATGGCTGATGGTGAGAGAGTCAAAGGTGAATAGCTCCCGTCCGTATTCCGGCAGAGATTACCTTGAGGTCGCCACCAGCCCGGTCACTCGGGGCTGAAGTACAGACAGACGAAGGCGGGGTCAGTGTGTGAGCAGCTGGGTGGGAACGCAGCGGAACAAGGGGAGGTTTCGAAGACAGAAGGCATTTACAGTGGGTCTAGAGAGGGGGTGGTGAGGACCGCATGCCCCGACTGTACACTTAGAAATTGCTAAAATGGTTTAAAAAGAAAGAGTTCAGGGAGAGGACAGCAGTCTGGGAGGAAGAGTCAGAAGCAGGAAAGAGCAGAGACGTCCAGGAGACGGCAGGTGCACAAGGGCCAGTCCGCCGGACACGCGGTGCCTGGGGGGCGGCTGGGCTGGGGCTGAGGTGGACAGGCGGGATCCGTGTCCTCACTACAGATGGCATTGGTGCCCTGCTGATGAGGTCGGGCTTTCCCGGCGCTGGGGACCCTGGGAGGGATTGCCACAGGGGCGCACCATGGTCTGCTGCGTGTTTTGGTGGACTGGAGGGTGCTTGAGAGGGTGAGAATGGACATAGGGAGTGCGTTCGAGGCTATGCAAGGTCTGGCTGAGGACGGCGAGAGCTTGCATTTGGAGGTGGTTGTGGGGACAAGGCCAAGTTCAAGATTCAAGAGGTGCTTCTGAGAAAGTCACTTCTAGACCCGGACACTGGATGAGCAGAGCGATCTGAGGGCAGCCCGGGGTGGGGGGCAGGGGGCGACACAGGTGGGCCACGTCGGGCCTCCCCTTCTCACAAGGAAGAGTGGCACCTGCAGGCTGCCCTTCCTGGCCCCTCGCGTCCCTCTGAGCCCCGCAGTCTGGGCCTCGGTAGATCCCACACCCAGTGTGGGTCCTGGGAGATCAAGTTCACCCTGCCCACTGTGGGAGAAGACCCTCCCTGCACAGCACTCATCCTGCAGGTGTGTCTCCTCCTTGTGTCTCCACCCCACAGCTGGGTCCCTGTGGGGCCCCTGAGGCAGGAGTCCCCCTAAGCCTGGGAACGGCCTTACGTCCCCGGGGAACCATGGTCCTTCATCCAGATCCCTATCGGTTCTCTTCACTGTGGATGACGGGACACTGTCCCAGCCCACACAGTCCCAAGGAAAAGCCATCCATCTTACCCAGTAGGGCTGAACCACCCCGTCGAGGACGCCCACGGGGTGGGTGCGGTGGGAGGGACCCTCCCAACAGACCATACAGAGGAACTCAGCATCGACCTTGCAGAAGAAGTAAATCTTCTCAGCATGCTGCTCATAGTTGTCTCCCCCAGAGGGCCCAGGGGCACAGGGGCCACGAGAGGCTCCGTGGGCTCCTTCTCCTTGCAGAGTGCACAAAGCAACACCTGGCAGGAGGGCTGGGCCCCCATCTGGGAGGGCGGGAGGACGCAAAGCCCCGCAGAAGGTGTGTCCACAGGCGCTGGCCACTGCATCCTTCGGGGGTCCCCTGCAGGCCGGATAGGTGGTCTCCTCATGGGAAGGCGTGGAGGGCATCCTGGTGCCATCCCCAGCCTGTCCACGGAAGCCTCTGCCTCAGGCCACACAAATCCCCCATCCGTGAAATTAGCCACTTCTGCGTGAGTCATGGAGGGAACATGATAGGAGGCTGAGAGAAGAAAGCAGGAGAGTTCAGCCTGGGAAGCCACCGGGCGCCACCTGGCCACCACCCATCAGCTGAGTGGGTTCAAACTCCAGGGCACCTCGAATGACCCAGCATTTCCCAGCAGGAGCCTGGTCAGCCCGTTCTCCACTCCTGTCTCCTTCTGTCCCTGGGATGGGGAGCCCAGCGTGCATGAGCTCACAGGGAGATGGGTTTCCTGGAACCCCACCCTTGGCCGCTGTGGGGTGGAGACACAAGGAGGAGACACAGCTTCCTGCCATCGGAACAGGTGGGAGCCGTCAGCTTCTGGCTCTGGGATGTGCTCTCAGCGTCAAAGTCCAGGCTGCCCTGGGAGGCACGGTTGGGGCCCCTCCTCTGCTTCCTCAGCTCGTCACCTCATCCACCCAGGCTGGCCTCCTAAACTCTACTGTCGCCAGGCCTGGACCCAGTGCCCCCAAACACGGTGACGCTGGGTCACAGTGTCCTTCGATTTTAGTTTTTAACTTCAGGTGGGAGAAGGCAAGAAACTGTAATACAAATGATTTATGTCCCTAAAATTTAGAAAACTCAGCCCAAGAGATAACGGACTTAATAAGCACATTTATGTAGGCTCAGTATTTTCCTATTACTGCACCCAATCAGCTAACAGCCCTTTGGGACAGGCATGATTACCTTCATTTTACAGAAAGACGCGTGAAGTGACTTCCCCTAGGTCACGGAGCTGGAGAGCTGCGAGGCGGGGTCAGTCCGAGTCTCCTGGCTTCGGCGGTGCTCCCCCCGTGGCCTTCCCCCCACAAGATGGTCCACGCCTCGGTTCTTCATCCGCTCCCTGCATCTCTGCGTAAAACCCAAGGAAACTCCCACTCTGACGCTAGCGATCCCCCCTGCGCTGTTTCCCTCGCTCTGAACCTGAGCTGGTGTGTGTACCCCGTTTCCTTCACGCCCGCCCTGGCCCTCCCGGGGGTGCAGCCCCTCCCCCACCCTGCACGGGAGCCCCCAGCCCCACGGCGCCGCGGAGCACGGGAATGCAGCCGGTCCCAGCGGAGATTGCGCGGCCGTCCAAACTATACATCAGTTAGAAGGAACGCAAAATACCTCATTACTAATTCTTAGACTGGTTACGCTGGAAACGATCATATTTGGGGCTACATAAAATAAATAAATATTAAAATTAACCCCACTTTTTCAAATATGGTACGTGGAAACTAGGTGCACAGGTGGCCCGCGTGGTGTTTGTGTGAGGGCAGGGCTCTGGGACACTCAGCTCTGAGTGCACACGGCGCCCTCACCTTCCCACGCACACGCGGCCGGCTGCCCGAGCAGCGCCCTCTCAGCCCGGAGGCTCCGCCCCAGAGCGGCGGGGGGCTCGGGGCGCGCCGCGGACGGACGCGGCCCGGGGTGTGGGTCATTAACAGGTGCCCGCTGCTGCGGGTTTCCCTCCTGCTCCCACACAGGGCTCGTTCCAACCTCCGTGGAAGCCGGTGCCCGGCCGGTGACGTGCTCCGCCAGCAGGGCCGCCTTATCTGCGCGCTCGCGCTCCCTGCGCCGGCTGATACCCGTATCTCCCGGGGGACAGCTGGTCCTACTGCAGGGGGCTGGCGTGGCGTCTCTGCTCCCCGACCGGGTCCCCCTCCCACCTCCCACCCCAAAGCAAGGACTATCTCTGCCGACTGTGGACGGCCAAGATACCACTTCACGTCTACCGTGGGCGTGTGAGGATGGACGGGAGCAACGCGGGGCCCCAGGCTGTGGGCAGCAGCCCGGACAGTAACTGAGGCCGTGTCTGGAATGCCGCGGCCCCCCCTCCCTCCCTCTCCTGGAGCGCGTGTGTCCACTCCTTTGGGAGGAGGACGGGAGGACCAGGGCATGCAGGTGGGTGCCCTGCCCTTGGGCAAGCGTGTCTGTGTGTGCGTGTGCACGTGTGTGCGCTCGTCCATGACCACGAGGGCATTGGTGTGTATTTAAGCCGTGCCGCGTCTGGCCGTGCGAGGATGAATGTGTGTCTGCTGTTCTCCCAGATCCTTCCTGCTCAGCCACGCACAGACGGTGACCTTGAGGAGCCCACGGGCCCAGCCACGCCATGGCCTCAGCCGCCTCTGTGACCAGCCTGGCGGACGAGGTCAACTGCCCCATCTGCCAGGGCACCCTGAGGGAGCCGGTCACCATCGACTGTGGCCACAACTTCTGCCGTGGCTGCCTCACCCGCTACTGCGAAATCCCAGGCCCGGACCCCGAGGAGGCCCTCACCTGCCCCCTCTGCAAGGAGCCTTTCCGCCCTGGGAACTTCCGGCCCAACTGGCAGCTGGCCAGCGTGGTGGAGAACATCGAGCGCCTCCAGCTGGTGTCCACGCCGGGCTCAGACGAGGAGGACGTCTGCCAGGAGCACGGGGAAAAGATCTACTTCTTCTGCGAGGACGATGAGGCACAGCTCTGTGTGGTGTGTCGGGAGGCCTGGGAGCACCGGGCACACACCGTGCGCTTCCTGGAGGACGCAGCAGGGCCCTACCGGGTAGGAGCGGGGACGCAGGGGCCTCCCTCTTCCTGTCACCCCTCAGGCAGGAGCCCAGACGCGCGTGCCGAAGCATGTTCTGTGTTGTTTACTTATGGCCAGCACAGACCAGGGGCTCAACAAGGACACGCAGGATGGCTGAGTGACCACAGTGGGTCAGGCAGGCGCTTCCGAGGATGTCTGCATTTGGGGGAGCAATTGTGCAAATAGTGTGTGATGTGCACCAACGTGTGCATGTTGCCGTGCATGTGGTGTTTGGGGGGAGGTCTGTGTGCGTGCTCATGTTTGTAAAGAAACCAGTGTTTATATGCAGGGTCGGTAAACATGTGGCGTGCAGTCTTATCCACCATTAACTGCGTGCTCTTTTTAGTTACTTACACCTTGTGCTTTAGTAAGAGTGAGCATCTGTCTGTGCCGATTAGTTCCCTAGTGTTTGACGGTGAGAGCGTTAATTATATTTCTGAATGTCCCTATGTGGACATTTGTGTGTGAATACCTGTTCCTAACTCTATTCTAGAGCAAGCAGTTTTTAAAACAGAGTGTCGACTCTTTTTATATTATCTAGGTTTCTTCTCCCGTCTGGAATCATACACAGAAAATGGATTCTGTTCACAAGAAAGGGTTGTGTGTATGCGTTCCCTTTGAGATATGCGAGCAAGTTGGAACACTTTCAAAGAAGGGCATATCAGCTGGGGACAGATCCCAGATCTAACTTACCAAAGACAAAACAAACTAGGGTTTTTAAGCTGAAGGCAGCCAGGCTCAGATGGGGAAACCGAGTTGCGGACTGTGCCGGCACAGGGAGAGGGGACAGCTCTGGTCAGAGTTCCTGGAGAGCAAAGCTAGAAGGAAAAGGCCCGGAGAGGGCCATCTGCCGAGGACAGTCCGGGCGCGGGTGCTGGCGGTGAGGGGAGGGCTCCCTCCCTCGGGCGTGTCCCTCCTGGAGGCAGCGGGCTGACCCCTCTTCACGAGTCATTGCTTCCATGTAACATAACTTCGTGCTCTGTCTCCCCAGGAGCAAATACAGAAGTGTCTTGAGTGTCTAAGAAAGGAGAGAGAGGAGATTCAAAGGATCCAGTCAAGAGAAAACGAGAGGATACAAGTCCTCCTGGTAGGTCTCCGTGCCCTCCTGGCACCGGCCTGCCCCGGGATCCAGCGCCCCCTGAAGCCAAGGCAGGGTAGCCAGCGTAGCCCGTGGGAAGTCGCTCAAGTCCCAGCACTGACTCCCACCCCAACTAGCACATCTCTGTTTTTGTGCAAGGTGGGGAGGAGAAGTCAGCAGGCCCTCCTGGACTTGCTGAAATGCTGTAAGGACCGAAAGCGACTGGGCCCACGAGGCAGCCTCGTGCTGTGCGGACAGTGCAGGGACCTGGGGCGGGGGCTCCGATTTTCCACCGAACGTGGAGGACGTGGGTGTGGGCCAGAGGGAGCCGGGGGTGGACAAGTAAGGAAACAGAGGGATCACCCCCGGCCTCCCCCCACCGCCCCTTCAGTGTCAGGTGGCCACCAAGAGACAGAAAGTGATCTTCGAGTTTGCGCATCTGTGCCAGTTCCTGGAGGAACAGCAGAGCATCCTCTTGGCCCAGCTAGAGAAGCTGGACGGGGACATCCTGAAGCAACAGGATGACTTTGATGTCCTGGTCAGTGAGGAGCTCTGCCGGTTCAGCAACCTGATCTCCGAACTGGAGGAGAAGAACGGGAGGCCGGCCCGGGAGCTCCTGACGGTGAGACCTGCCCCCCCGCAGGCTGGCCTCTGACTCCCAGCATCTCACTTGTCCAAGCCCTTCATCCCATGTCCCTGCATCCCATGTGCAAGACAGGTCCTGAACTCCTGTCCCTGCTCCCTGGACAGTCCCCTGGTCACTCTGCTCCCCGACCTCTCACTGTCCGGCCCACATCCATCGAATCAGGGGGCTCCTTCCCTTACCTACCTGTCAGGGGTTCTGTGAGGATCCAATGGGAAAATGCAGTGGAAACTAGCAGTCTGGAGAGCATCATGTGCTATGCAAACAGATGTCACATTCTGTTTCCGAGGCAGAATGTGCTCTGTCGCCACCCTCAGGAAGTTGTTCCTGGTCTGTGGCACCTGAGGGAAGATATTGGGGTCCCAACGAGGCATCAGAAGGGCAGCATGATTGGGGGCCACACTCCTGGTTTATGGGACTGAGAGCAGGGGCCTTGGCCTCCAGCTACAGGCAGGTCCCTCCACTGTGTGGATGCATGAGATAAAGGGGTGACCTGTGTGACCCCAGACACCTCATCAACCCCAAAACTCTGTGCCTGCGGGATCTTGGGCCCTTTTTCCTATGTGGGAACGTGGTATTTGTCTTTGCTGAGCTCTCCCCTCTCTCTCCTAGGACATCAGAAGCACTCTGATAAGGTAAGCTGCCATTCCCTCATTCTCTGAGGGTATGTACACACAGTGCTTGGTGCATCTGGCTATTGCACGCCAGCAGGGCAACCTTCATGCACGCGCATGCATTTGCACGGGCAGTTGCCCAAGCCTGGGCAGTGGGGTGCGTCCCCGAGGAAGTGTGTCTGCCTGTGTCCGTCTCTGTGCCCAATTCGCAGGCAGCCAGCTGGGTCTGGAGAATTCCAAAGCCCACTATTTCTGTGCCCCTAGATGTGAAACCAGAAAGTGCCGGAAACCAGAGGCTGTGTCCCCTGAGCTGGGCCAGAGGATTCGGGACTTCCCCCAGCAGGCCATCCCTCTGCAGAGGGAGATGAAGATGTTTCTGGGTAAGAGAACCCCAGGGCTCCCTGGGGGCGGGAGTCCATGAAGCCCGGGCCTGGGAACAACCCTCATGATCCACTGCCCAAGGCTTGAGTGGCCTTTGGCTCGTGCCCTTCTGGTGCCTTCTTTGGCTGTCCTTACTTGCACATCTTTATAAAATCTGCCTATCGGAATAACATGACTGAACAGAGATAGTAAAGATGAAGATTTCTGAAAAAAAAAAAAATTAACTGACTTGAAAAGTAATTACACAAATAAATCTGATCTGCTGACCTTGAACAATATAAAAAGTAATGATTAACAAAACCTGCCATTCTCAATAACTTAAAAAATCTACAGAGGCCCTTGTAATGCATGATAAGTTTCTGATGATGAACACGGTTAATAAATAACCAGGGAGAGCGTTTCTCCGCGCTGTGGGGCGGCTGACTCTCTCGCATCCCCCTATCCGGCGGGCGCTCCAGGCCCCTGGGCGGACTCTGCCGGCTTTCCTGGAACGGGCGGTGCTGGTGGGAAAAGGCGTGATGCTGGGGAATGAGTCAGGCGCACGGCTCTCCGCCAGCACCCTTTGGACGCCCGCAGTGATGCCACCCCGTGGCCCGCCCATAGCAGCGTCGCCCCGGACGAGCCCACACTCGAACTCAGGCCTGGCCGTGGCGGACATTGTCCTCTGATCAAACCTGACCTTCGACTATTCCCAAAATTGTTTCCAAGGACAGTAAGAAGTAAATTAAGCCCCTTATCCATTCATGCGGTGGATGTCTCTGGAGTGTGCACTCTGGGCCCACCCCCTAGACGCCTGAATCAGATGCGGGACTCTGAGGCTAGTGCCCGGGTCGGTCCCTCTCTTGTCCCTTCCGTCTGGGGCTCAGTTTCCTCATCAGTGAATGTTGTGTGGTTTTGTGAGACGAGTGGGATCTCATCCTGGTTTGCATCCTCTTTACAGAGAAACTCTGCTTCGAGTTGGACTATGAGCCAGGTAGGCGGCCTGGGACGGGAGGGAGTGGGGGAGCCGCGTTGCGTGGGGTTCCCGCCCACGCGCGCGCACACACACGTCCCCCGGCTCGGAGCGCGTGTTCTCATCGACCCGACACGGCCGGGGAGAAAGGTCAGACCAGAACAGGACGCGGGCTCTCAGGAAGGGCTTCCTGGGCGAGGGGCCTTTGGTCTGGGTTTAGGAGCCCATTGCTGGAGTCACGGGAAACTGCACCCGTCAGTGGAGCTTCACAGTTAGGGTAGCTGGAGGGAAGGCGACCCGGGGCAGGATGCCACCCAGGGCGTCCTTCAGCCAGAGACCCGGGGAGTCGCGTTGCTGGGAGGGATTCTCTGACCCGTCGCCACATCGGAATTTACGAGTGTCTCAACTTAACGGATATTAAAAGCCACACTGGGCAGGGTGTCTGGGAGCTTTTCGTGCTAAGAAGTGGTCCTCTGACTCTGGTGGCCTTAAAATGACTGAGGCAGCAGGAATAGCCTGCAGACGGGCCAGAGAGCTTGCGGGAGCAGACGGTGAATGCGCCCCGACCCTCCGAGATCTCAGACGCAGGAGCGGGGAGGGTGTCGGCGGCGGCGGGCGCGGCCCTGCGAGGCCGCCCGTTTGCGGGGACCCAGCTGCTTTGCGAGGACCGCGGCCCTGCGAGGCCGCCCGTTTGCGGGGACCCAGCTGCTTTGCGAGGACCGCGGCCCTGCGAGGCCGCCGGTTTGCGGGGACCCAGCTGCTTTGCGAGGACCGCGGCCCTGCGAGGCCGCCCGTTTGCGGGGACCCAGCTGCTTTGCGAGGACCGCGGCCCTGCGAGGCCGCCGGTTTGCGGGGACCCAGCTGCTTTGCGAGGACCGCGGCCCTGCGAGGCCGCCCGTTTGCGGGGACCCAGCTGCTTTGCGAGGACCGCGGCCCTGCGAGGCCGCCGGTTTGCGGGGACCCAGCTGCTTTGCGAGGACCGCGGCCCTGCGAGGCCGCCCGTTTGCGGGGACCCAGCTGCTTTGCGAGGACCGCGGCCCTGCGAGGCCGCCCGTTTGCGGGGACCCAGCTGCTTTGCGAGGACCGCGGCCCTGCGAGGCCGCCCGTTTGCGGGGACCCAGCTGCTTTGCGAGGACCCCGGCCCTGCGAGGCCGCCGGTTTGCGGGGACCCAGCTGCTTTGCGAGGACCGCGGCCCTGCGAGGCCGCCCGTTTGCGGGGACCCAGCTGCTTTGCGAGGACCGCGCTGAGCTGATGAGGGCGGGCGTGCGGGAGCCAGGCGTCCTGCGGGCAGGCGGTAACACGCGCCAGTCACCCGCTCAGAGCCCAGACTCTGCTCGGGGTGGTCTGGGGTGAAGTCGGGGCGTGGGGATTTCTAGCACTGTCCCGGGTGACGCCCACGCAGCCGCTCGGCCCGGACTCGCGCGCGCACACACGCGACGTGGAGAAGGACGCCAGCGGGTGGAGGCAGGGCTTTCAGGTCCTCCTGCAGGTGATAGATGTCCGCTGACGTCTCTGTCCCCCGCAGCTGACATCTCTCTGGACCCCCAGACCTCCCACCCCAAGCTCCTCTTGTCTGAGGACCAGCGGCGCGCCCAGTTCTCCTACAAGTGGCAGAACTCGCCGGACAACCCCCAGCGTTTTGACCGGGCCACCTGTGTCCTGGCCCACGGCGGCTTCACAGGGGGGAGACACACGTGGCTGGTGAAGGTGGACCTGGCCCACGGCGGCAGCTGCACGGTGGGCGTGGCGAGCGAGGACGTGGCGCGGAAGGGGGAGCTGCGGCTGCGGCCAGAGGAGGGCGTGTGGGCCGTGAGGCTGGCCTGGGGCTTCGTGTCGGCGCTGGGCTCCTTCCCCACGCGGCTGGCGCTGGGGGAGCAGCCGCGGCAGGTGCGTGTGTCCCTGGACTATGAGGTGGGCTGGGTGACCTTCGTCAACGCTGTCAGCCAGGAGCCCATCTACACCTTCACGGCCTCCTTCACCCAGAAGGTCTTTCCCTTCTTTGGGCTCTGGGGCCGAGGGTCTAGCTTCTCCGTGAGTTCCTGAGGGGCCGGTCACCCTCCTGTCGGGAGGGGGCTCACGAGAGCGCTGCACGAACTTGACCCTGCGGGCTCACCTGGGGGTTGGGGCAGAAGCGTGGCAGACCAAGGACTTGCAAGGACAAAGTGGGTGACCGTTTCCCTGACACCCGGGGGCTAGGGGCTCCGGGGACGCGGCCCAGCGGTCCCCAGCGGACACAGGAGACCCAGGTTTGGAGCCAGAAGACCGGGCTCTAGACCAGCCTGTGGCCCACCATTGTGTGATCTTGGGCAAGGCACCTCTCCATTACTTCTTCTTCCAGAAAAATGAGGGTTCATATACATGTACCTTCGAGAAACATCTCTTGGGTGTTACCTGTGAACCAGGCAGGATGGTCACCACTGGTGGTATGAAAATGAAAGGAAAATCTGTTTGGTATCTGGAGGAACTCACGGACCAGACAGAGGCAGGAAGAGGACATCGCAGCGGGGGTGGCAGGTGCTGGGCAGGGCTGCCCTGTGTGGGGGGAGCTCAGGGCAAGGGGCCCAGCAGCAGGGAGGGCTTCCTGGGGAGGACTGCCGTAGGACACGCGAGAGCCGAGTGAGGGGAGGAGGGTTGGCAGAGACCCGGCTGGCTGACCCTGCAGCCCTTGGACACTGGGCATGAGACCCTGACACCACCCACGGCCTCCCTCCCCTGGGGGCACGTCTGGCTGCCAGACGGAAGGCCAGGCCGCACACAGTAACCCATGGCCCGTGCTCTCCCCTGCGGAGAATCCCGTCCCTGCTGCGGTGAGCTCACCGTCTGAGCTCGAGAGCGAGACGGTGGGAAGGGATGAGGCTCAGAGAGCCCCACTGCGGGGCAGAGAGGGCAGGGCTGCCGAGTTCCCTCGGGGCGTGCTGGGGGGCCTGCAGCAGCACCGGTGAAGCTCTAGGGCTGCAGGGACAGGCCTGGAATTCGGAGAATGACGTCAGCCGCCCCAGGGTGGAATGTGAGATCCTCTGCCCAGTGGAAGTATGGTCTTCACACCTTTTTTCTCCTAGTTGTTGTCTTTCACTCGCTTAAAGGTACCGCTCACTGACAGCCTCTTTAATAGGATCTGTGTTTGCTCTGCTTGGACACAAACTGAAATGTTCGGTCACCTCCCCACCGGGGCCCAGGAGGCCTGTGCAGGCTGAGGCCCCGGGCGCGGGGGTCTGCCTCTCCTCCTTGGGTCAGCAGGTGGAGGAGACGTGGGCCCAGGGCAGGGGCTGCACAGGGGCTGACCACTTCCTCTGAGCATGTTCTCATTGTCTATAAAACATAGTCACAGAAAATGTTGTATATTCCGAACAATAGGCACATGCGAGCCTCTGTATGATGATAATACATCCAAAGCCCCAAACCTGGGGTTCCACCAAGAAGTGGATTGCGCTTTTCTGTGTGTTTTAATTGGTGTTAGCGGGGCCTGTTAAATGACGATTGGCCTCCAGGGTCCCCACCTGTGGGAGGACGGGTGTGCTTTATGTCCCCTAACCTTGGTCACTGCAGGAAGTGCTTCCTGCTGGTATCTTCCAGTGAAGCGTGGGTGTCTGCACAGCCGAGATCCTGCAGCCAGGATTGGAAGCCCATCTGACTAAGGGGCCTGAACCACTGCGGGGCACGCCTCGTTCAGAAACAGGTGCGCGGGGTCCCGGTGAACACGCTGACGGTGGCCACACCCCCACGAGGGGCCTGCATCCAGAAAGACAACGTGTGTTTCCCTCGCTGAGAAATACAACTGCTAGTGAGTGAAGACGCTCAGACTGCGCGTCCGACCCTCAGTTCTACTGACCTGACCTGGAGTGGGGGCGTCTGTGCGGAGGAGGAGGGTGGATCCCTCCACACGGTGACCTGGCCCGGCTGCTCTGCTTGTCCCAGATCTGCCCTCGAGGCCCCTGCCTTCCCCGGGAGTGCTCGGGTCTGAGCCCCTCCTCCCCGCCACCCTCCCCAGGACCCCACGGGAGGGCTGCAGCCCCATCCTGACCGCCGTGGGCTCACCTGAGGTTTTCACACCCTATGCCTCGGTGGCGCTTTCTAGTACCAAGAACGGAGACTCCCTCGAGTAGTTCCAAAAAAGAAAAGCTTGTTGTAAGAACAGACGTGTAAAGAAGGAAATGGGGTTTTCCACCATTAGCCAGGCGTCGTGGGAAGCTATGGCCGGGGTGGGGAGGGGGCAGAACCAGGCCTCAGAGGAAGAGCTAGGAAACACAGCTATGGAACTCTCCTCTGACACGTTCCGTATATTTACTCATCTAATCCTCCCAGTAGCCGGTGAGGAGGGTGTGGGCTCTAGCGACCCCACCGTGTATGTGAGAGAACAAGACCTGTCCAGGCTGACCAGCCGTCCCAAATCAGCAGGGAGCGAGGAGCAAGCACGCACACGGCACGTCTGGATTCGGGGGTTTGGCTCCATGCCCGTGCCCGAGGCCCCTGTCAGTGTCAGCAGGTGGAGGAGACGTGGGCCCAGGGCAGGGGCCCTGGCCTGGCAGGTCCTCTGCCTGGGGTCTCCCGAGGCTGCAAGCAGGGCGCAGCGGGCCGGGGCCTCCCGGAGGCTCGCTCAGACGGTTGGCAGGGCTCACGTTCTTGCAGAGGCAGGACTGAGGGCCCTGCTGCCCGTGTTGCTGGTCGGAGGGGCCGCCTGCTGGTCCCCGTGCCAGCCCTCGCCCTTCATCAGCCCAGCAGGTTCAGTGTCCGAGGAGTCCTACCAGCCGTGACCACGGAGGGACACTCCCTGCCCTTTTCTGTATCCCATTCCAGTCTCAGTCCTGCTCACGGGAAGGGGGGCCACAGAAATACAGAGCGAGAGCAGGGGTCGGGTGCAGGCGTGCGGGCCCCCCAGGCGTCTGGGTGCTCCTGTCCTAGTACGACATTGTGAGGGTACCACCATCTGCTCTCAGGCCAGGCGGAGGCCCTGGGCCCTGGCACGTGCGGGGGCAGCCGTGAGTGGGAGCATGGCTCGGGAAGGAGGCCGTGACCCCCGTGCCCGGGTCAGACGCTCAGGCATCGGGTCCCAGCTGCGGGGATGAGCTCAGGGGCTCATGTTCGGGTGGTGAGGACATCCTGGGCCGACCTCGTGGGGGGCTGGATGGGCTGGGAGAGGGAGAGCCAGGAGGTGAAGGTGAGTCTGAGGCAAGGTGGCCCAGGAATGGGCAGGTCGGAGCCGCTGAGGATGGCAGAGGGGACAGCTGGGTTCTTTTCTCCAGCTGGGGGTACATAGCCTCTAATTTCTGTGGCGCGCTCCTAGGAACAAAGAAATCCTTCAGTATGCCCTGTGGAATTGTCCCCTGGCCGGGCTGCATGACGGGACACGAGCGACGGGCTGGGGATCCCCCAGACCATGGTAAGGCCGAGTGCAGGTGTGTGTTTGTGGTGTAGCTGTGAGGGAGACGGGACGGCTCCTACCTGTCCAGTAAGTCGCTGGCCTCCTAGGACACAGGGCAAGAGAGTGACAGTCACAGTGGGTTCCCAGGTTCCTGCCACCTGCAGCCCCCCAACCCGTCACCGGAAGCCACGCAGACCCAGAGGGGGCGCCCCTCCCCGGCACCCCACTCTGCCCCACGCGGCGCAGGGAAGCCTGTCCCTGTCACACCAGCCAGCAGGTGCCGCCGGCTACTGAGGAGGAGCGCAGCCTTCGGGGGGAGGGCTCGCGGTCTGCACCTTCAGCGTGTCCACACCCAGTCCCTTGGCAGTCTTGTCCAGAGCTGCGACCAGGCTGCGGAGCTGCGCTATGGCCCGCGACTCGTCGGGGATTCTGGCACCCGGGGCCGGCGTGTCCTCCAGCGGGTCTGGCCACTGCTCCAGGGGGGCATCCTGCTCCCTCCTGCTCTGCGACTGGCTCTCCAGCTCAGCCCCCAGCCTGTGGGTCCCGCAGCCTACCTGGGCCTACGGAAAGCGGATTCCCAGAGACTCGGCGTCGGTGCGCCCCTCCCGGCCCTTCAGCCTCTGGATATTCCCGCGAGAACGTTCTCCCCCACCCCACACTCGGACCGTCCACAGAGGCCACAGCACAGCCAGCCCGGAGCTGCCTGCCCGTCCCAGACGGGGGAGAGACCCCACATTTACGGGAACAAGAGGGGCAGACAGCCTTCCGGAGGCCTCACCCATCAGAGACAAAGGCCTACGGTTTGTGCGATTTCCAGTGGTGAGCTGCTCGTCGGCTTTGATGGTCGCTGCGAGCCGGGCGGATGGGACTGGCCTCAATGCACGTTTAAACCACACGAAGATCACAGGGCTAGACGTGACCTGAGTCACCCAGCCCGCAGGCTTCTGGCCCCCAGGCCCCCCTCCCGACACACCCATCAGGCTGCTCAGACGCGGTGGCCAGAACAGGGCGTCTGGCCACCAGGACCCTCGGAGGCGCCCCTCCCGGGACCCCGTGAATCCCACCTGCACTGCCCACAGCTTCTCCTCCTCCTGCGCTCTGAGCAGGCAGAGCGCCCTCAGGTCTCTTCGGAGTCTCCTGTTCCTGCGGCTGAGCCGTTCCTAGAGATGTACACACCTGTCTGTCAGCCTGGGGGTGCGGGGGGTGCTCGATGGCACGCCCCGGGAGCTCGTGATCCCAGGATGAGGTACATACAGGAAAGTTCTGCCGAAAACCAGAGCGTGCTGGAAGCGCTGTGCTTGCGGTAAGGGGCACCCGAGCTCACTGAATAGAGGATGTCGGGGAAAGCAATGGGTAATTGTTTAAAGCCTTAACTACACAAAAATAACACAGTAGCAGGACTTTTTCCGTTGACTCCAGGGTGTTTTCTGCCAACACCTAGAAGCTGTATGGGGATCCCTGCGACTGTGCGCCCCGTGAAGCCAGTCTAGCAGGACTGACTCCGCAGAGACGGAAGGCTTCTGGCGCCTCCTGCCCCGTCCTGGCTACGTGGACAAGAGCCTCGGGGCCCGCAAACCCACAGCCCGAGGAGGCAAGGCCTCTCTCCCAATCCCAAATCAGTGTCTCGATGGGTCCCTATGTCCCTGAAGCTACAGACATATTGAACGATTTCAGCTCCTAAAAAAATCTGCTTTCAAGGTTTTGATAAACAATAAGGGAAACTAGGGGCGCCTGGGTGGCTCAGTTGGTTAAGCGACTGCCTTCAGCTCAGGTCATGATCCTGGAGTCCCTGGATCAAGTCCCGCATCGGGCTCCCTGCTCGGCGGGGAGTCTGCTTTGCCCTCTGACCCTATCCCCTCTCATGTGTTCTCTCTCATTCTCTCTCTCAAATAAATAAATAAAATCTTTAAAAAAAAAAAAACAATAAGGGAAACTAAACTAAGCTGGTGCTACTGTTGACATAGGATTTCATGATGAAAGTGGAAGGGAAGGTGGGGGTGTCAGCAAAGGGCAGCCCCTGTCGGACCAGCTACAGGTCTGTGTGCCCTGCGGGATGGCAGGACTGACAAAGCCGTGGAGATACAACAGTGCAGTCCCGGGGACAAGATCACACAGAAGGCGGGAGAAGCCAGGGCTCAGGGACAGACCCATGTTTACCAAGGAGGTCACAAAGAGACAGTAGAACGTCACCAGCGAGAGAAGGGGCCGAGTCTGGAGAAGACCACGCCGTGAAAACTGGCTCCCAATAGAGAAAAACTAAGATGGGTCCCTCCCTGGACCCATATGTGACACAGACTCTAGATGGAGTAAAGACCCAAGCGTGAAGGTAAAACTATAAAGTTAGCAGAAAATAATGTCGAAGAGTAAATCGTGATCTGTGGGGAGGGGAAGCTGTCTGGAGATGAACCCCCATCAACAGTCACTATTGTGGTTCAGTGACAACACCAAGGACAAAATTCACAGGGAAAGGCCAGGTTGAGAGATCACAGCACAGTGTCCAAAACCAACAAGAGACTCAGATGAGGAATACGGAAAGGAAAGCCTGCACATCAGTAGGAAGACAGGAACCCAAGAGAAAGGTTCGCAAAGAACATGAATAGTTAATTCCCAGAAGAGGGCATGCAAAGGGCTGTGTGTGTGAATTGAAGCCCAAGCTCACCAGTGACCAGAGAAATGGAAACAAACAGAACGACAAAACATTACTGGATGTCTGTCAGACTAATACAAATCAGACACCTGGATAACCCCTGGGCGAGAGGAGATGACTGTGATGTGAGGACTGGCAGGCAGGCTGGTGACAGGTGCGTGGACTCAGCCACCTCTATGATCCAGTGGTACTGTCTCTGGGTAAGTGTCCCAGGGGCTCCCTCACGTCAGTGCTAAGAGGAGGGCTCACGACAGCATCCCTGTGCCACCAGAGAGATGGGGTCATGTCCAGTCCGCTCCTGGGAATGTGCAAGGGCAACGTGGCAGTGAGGAAAAACAAGAAGCAGAACGAGCCTACAATAGTATTGTGTTAATCCAGCACATAGCACACGATGCAGCAATGTGTTTTACCAAGCCGTCTACAAATAAAAATCCAACAAAGACTTCAAAGGTTGCCCTGGGAGGGGGAGGAACAGTAATTAAGTGGAAAAATAAGTAAGACAAGAAGGGCGTTTGTGGGCTGAAGATAAGGATGTGCTGCTAACTGAAGAGTAGGTTTCATTCACTAAATCTTTCCCGCAGCAGGTCAGAAAAATATTTTTAGGAGATGTTGTTGCTGCTGGCTATTTATTAGGAGCATTTTTTTTATTTTTATCATTTTTTGCCTCATTTCCTCTTGTAAACTCTCAAAATGTATTGCTTTGGCAAAGGAGAGATGTATAGGCAGAGCCTAGAGTTGGAGGAGGTGACTTCGGAAGCTCTTCCTGGCCTTCAGAGTCTGTGGATGAATCGAGGTCAAAGGCCAGAGGTCAGCAGCGACATCCAAGCAATCAGAAAGCCAAGTAGGCAGAGTGGACGGGGACGTCACCAGGTGTCACTTGCAGCATTTGGCAGAAGGAGTTGGGTGGAGGTAAATGGGCACCGTGGGTGGCAGAGGTGGAGGGGAGATGTCCAGGTGAACGCAAAAGCTCCAGCAAGCAAACAAACAGCCCTCACCTCACGTTCCCCCAGCCTGTTCTTTCTCTGCCCACCTCTGGGCCCCACTTCCTCAGGGCCCGTGCGCTGCTCAGCCAGGCGCTTGCTTCCCTTTGGAAACCTCTCCCTCCAAGGTCCCCAGAGATCTCTGGGAATGAAATCCATCCGGAGGGCCTCTCTTCTTTGAGGTGACTGTCCCCATGTCCCTCCCCATTTCCCCCACCCTCACCTATCCTTCCTTGTCCTGGTCCCTCCCACTGCTGCCCCTCTGCTTCTGCACTTTTCCCGGGGAAGGGAGCCTTCCTCGGGTTGCTTCTTGAACCCTTCTCCATCTCCACACTATACCCTTAATTTTCCATTCTGGAGGCTTCAGATTTCATCCTAATTCCCAACACAGATATTTTCCCCTAACAGTCGATCCCATGTTTCCAGCTGAGAGTTAAGTCTCTCCTACTGTCCTACCAGCAGCTCAAAGTCAATATGGAACGTCAAGCATCATCCCATTCGCCACTCCTCTGTGCAGTCCCCTGCTCTGTCATTGGACTCACCATCTGCTGTCCTCCTGCTGGACACCTCAGTCATATTTCATCTTTGACCCATGTTATTCCTCTCTTCAAAATGACTTCTCATTACCAAAGATAAGCCCAAACTCCTTAACCCCGTGTCCATGGCTCTCAGGGACCTGACCTCACTCTCCATTCCCAGTGCTCCCCCCAACCTCCCCACAGGCTCCCCACTAACCAAAGGAATTACGTGTGGCTTCCTGAACACACCCCATGCAGCCACACCCCATCTAGCCTTATCACCTACTTCCCTCTGCCAGGAATGCTACCTGTTTCTGCCTGTCAGAATGAGACCGAGTCTCAAGATGCAGGTGAAAAGCCACAGTCTTACCTCCTGGTATAGTTTAAAATTTATTTTTTTAATTTAAATTCAATTAGCCAACATATAGTATATCATTGGTTTCAGATGTAGTGTTCAATAATTCATCAGTTGTGTATAACACCCAATGCTCATCACATCAGGTTCCCTCCTTAATGTCTATCCCCCAGCTACCCCATCCCCCCACGCCCCTCCCCTCTAGCAACCCTCAGTTTGTTTCTTATGATTAAGAGTCTCTCATGGTTTTTCTCCCTCTCTGCTTATATAGTTTAAAACTTTAATAAAAAGTTTGAAGTCAACTGCAAACATTGTGTAAGTGAAAAAAGAAAGCAAAGGTAGTAATAAAGATAAATGCATGAAATAATCAAAGATAATACAGACCTATCATTGCCAATATTCAAATGAATAAGGTAAAGTCCACTTTTTTTTTTAAATGGATCCCTCCAGGGGTGCCTGGGTGGCTCAGTCATTAAGCGTCTGCCTTCGGCTCAGGTCGTGATCTCAGGGTTCTGGGATCGAGCCCCGCATCGGGCTCCCTGCTCAGTGGGAAGCCTGCTTCTCCCTCTTCCACTCCCCCTGCTTGGGTTTCCTCTCTCACTGTGTCTCTCTCTCTCAAATAAATAAATCTTTAAAAAAATAAAAAATAAAAAAAATAAATGGATCCCTCCATGTTTGCATTAAAATAATATTTAGTGGGTGAATGTCATACGAATATGCACTCATTAGAATTAAAAATAAAAATTGTACAAACTCTTGCTTTCCTAAAATATCCCACAGGGAAAAAAAGGACAGATTGAAATACAGGGAATAGTGCAAGACCTCTTTTGTCATAATGAATATTTTTAAACGTTTGTGATCCTATCAGATATCAGATAAAACGTGATTTCACAGTAAGAAAAACTAACCGAAAAGGGCACCGAGTAGTAATGAAATGTGAGAATCTAGCAACATTGAAATTCCTTCTCAAAAGCTTTATTCACAAAATGCATTAACAGAAGTGGCTAACAGACCAAAATTTACATTTTCCTAATACAGTAGCCAAAACAAATTACCAGCTTTCAAAAATATGCTCCCTATGAAGCCAAAAGTGTCCCAAAATATGAATAAGAATGAAATCACCCATTACATTTTATGAGGGGGAATGGTGTTGATGACCAAGCCTGACAATGTCCACATGATTGTGCATCTAGAAAATGTCAGGAAAGTAGCTTACAGGAAATATGAGCCCAGCAGACTCTTATTTGAATCTATAATACTAACTGCCTGAAAATGAATGTTATAATACAGAAAGAGCATTTTTAAACTTTTTATTGTATTATATGTATATATATATAGTTTTTATACATATATTAGTTATATATCTCTATATATGTTAGTTTTTAATTTTTTTCTTCTTTTCCTTTTCTTCTTTCTTTCTATCTTTCTTCTAACAAGCTTCTCATAACAAGCAGACCAAAACACACCTAGGTACTAGCTTCCTATATGTATATTATTTTATCTTATGTTATTTTTAATTATTTTTTAAATTTTTTTATTTTTATTTTTTTATTCTTATTTCTTTTTTCTATTTTTTTCTTTCTTTTTTATTTCCTCCAAAATGACAAGATGGAGGAATTCACTCCAAAAGAAAGAACAGGAAGAAATGACAGCCAGAGATTTAATCAATGCAGATATAAGTAATGTCTGAACTTAGAATTTAAAACAATGATTATAAGGATACTAGCTGGGCTTGAAAAAGCATAGAAGACACTAGAGAATCCCTTACTGCAGAGATAAAATAACTAAAATCTAGTCAGGCTGAAATTAAAAATGCTACAACCGATATGCAGTCCCAAGTGGAAGCCATAAAAACGAGGATGAACGAATCAGAAGAATGAATCAGTGATACAGAAGATAAAATGATGAGAAATAATGAAGCTGCAATGAAGAGGGAAAGAAAACTATTAGATCACAAAGGTAGACTTAGGGAACTAAGTGATTCCATAAAGCAAAATAATATCCCTATTATAGGAGTCCTAGAAGAAGAAGAGCAGGAAAATGGGGAAGAACGTTTATTTGAACAAATTATAGCTGAGAACTTCCCTAATCTGGGGAAGGAAACAGGCATTCAAGTCCAAGAGGTACAGAGAACTCCCCTCAAAATCAACAAAAATAGGTCAACACCATGACATAGTATAGTGAAACTTGTGAATTTCAGAGATAAAGAGAAGATCCTAAAAGCAGCTTGGGACAAGAGGTCCTTAACCAACAAGGGTAGACACATTAGGCTGGCAGCTGACCTGACCACAGAGAGCTGCAGGCCAGAAAGGACTGGCATGATATATTCAGAGCACTAAACGAGAAAAATATGCAGCCAAGAATACTATATCCAGCTAAGCTGTCATTGAAAATAGAAGGAGAGATAAAAAGCTTCCAGGACAAACAAAACCTAAAAGAATTTGCAAACACCAAACCAGCCCTACAAGAAATATTGAAAGGGGTCCTCTAAGCAAAGAAAGAGCCTAAAAGTAACACAGACCAGAAAGGAACAGAGACAATATACAGTAACAGTCACCTTACAGGCAATACAATGGCACTAAATTCATATCTTGCAATAGTCACTCAGCGTAAATGGACTAAATGCTCCAATCAAAAGATATAGGGTAGGAGATTGACAAAAAATAAGACCCATCAATTTGTTGTCTACAAGAGACTCACTTTTGACCCAAAGACACCTCCAGATTGAAAGTGAGGGGGTGGAAAACCATTTACCATGCTAATGGGACATCAAAACAAAGCTGGAGTAGCAACCCTCATATCAGACAAACTAGATTTTAAACCAAAGACTGTAATAAGAGATGAAGAAGGACACCATATCATAATAAACCTTGTTAAAATGTCTATACTACCCAAAGCAATCTACACATTCAATGCAATCCCCATCAAAATACCATCCACTTTTTTCAAAGAAATGGAACAAATAATCCTAAAATTTGTATGGAACCAGAAAAGACCCCGCATAGCCAGAGGAATGTTGAAAAAGAAAAGCAAAGCTGGCGGCATCACAATTCCGGACTTCAAGCTCTATTACAAAGCTGTCATCATCAAGACAGCATGGTACTGGCACAAAAACAGACACATAGATCAATGGAACAGAACAGAGAGCCCAGAAATGGACCCTCAACTCTAGGGTCAACTCATCTTTGACAAAGCAGGAAAGAATGTTCAATGGAACAAAGACAGTCTCTTCAACAAATGGTGTTGGGAAAATTGGACAGCCACATGCAGAAGAATGAAACTGGACCACTTTCTTACACCATATACAAAAAATAAATTCAAACTGGGTAAAAGACCTAAATGTGAGGCAGGAATCCATCAAAATCCTGAGGAGAGGGCGCCTGGGTGGCTCAGTCGGTTAAACGTCTGCCTTCGGCTCAGGTCACGATCCCAGGGTCCTGGGATCAAGTCCCACATCGGGCTCCCTGTGCTTCAGGGAGTCTGCTTCTCCCTCTGCCCCTCCTCCCACTCGTTCTCCTAATCTCTATCTCAAATAAATAAATAAAATCTTTTAAAAAAATCCTAGAGGAGAACACAGGCAGCAACCTCTGTGACCTTAGCTGCAGGCAACTTCTTGCTAGACACGTCTCCAAGGCAAGGGAAACAAAAGCAAAAATGAACTTTTGGGACTTCATCAAGATAAAAATCTTCTGCACAGCAAAGGAAACAGTCAACAAAACCAAGAGGGAACCCACAGGATGGGAGAAGATATTTGCAAATGACACTACAGACAAAGGGCTGATATCCAAGATCTATAAAGAACTTCTCAAACTCAACACCCAAAAACAAAGAATCCAGTCAAGAAATGGGCAGAAGACATGAACAGACATTTCTCCAAAGAAGACATACAAATGGCCAACAGACACATGAAAAACTGTTCAACATCACCCAGCATCAGGGACCCCTGGGTTCTCTTTCCCAAGCCACACCTCCTGCTTGCTGTCTGCTGACACCTTCCCCAGTGCACTGAACACTCGCGCCACCACCCGGAATGAACCCCCAGCGCCGACCCCTCTCCTGCCCCTCCCCGAGCCCCTGCCGCAGCCCCTGGCCCTGTGCTCAGCACCCCCGGACACACCACGTGCCCCATCTCCGGCATCTGGAACGCTGCACCCATGGTGTTTCTCCGGGCCTGCCCCTGGTGGGTGGCTCCTCCCAAGTCACCCTCGACCTCACATCTAAGTGATGGCCTTTCTCAGGACCTGGTCCTGCAGACTCTTCCTCTCTAGGTCCCCGCTGGGCGTCACCTGCTCCACGAGGCCCTCACCGGCCCCATGGATGTGGGCCACCATTACTCCCGTGTCAGACCCTTGTTTATTTTCCTCCTAGCTCATAAAAAAACTCAGAGTTTGCTTGATTTCTTGTCTGTCTCCCTCCCTCAGCTGCAGAACCCTCACAGCAGGGATGGCATCCGTCTTGTCCATCGTATTCCCAGCATATATGGTCATTTCTGACACACTCCAGGAATTTCTTTAAGTCTTTCACAAGTGAACAAATATTGTTATTTATTTCAGGCTTACTGTCATAATTTAAAGGCAAACCCAAGGACAAGGATTCTGAATCATCTCTGCTTCCTGCAACACCATACAACATCCTACACAGAACACAGAGCTGAATAAATCACTGAGTGATTGCGCCAGGCTCATGAGTGGTGGGAGACCTCTCCCTGTGCCCTGCACTGAAGGAAACTGGCCTCCCTGGCTTTCTAAATTATGTCACCACTTCCCATCCTCCCCTCCAACCTGGACTCCCCCTTCTCCTCCTATATCAGAACACATTCTCAAAAAGTCAAGTATCTAAAGGAAGATTCTGAATATTCATCTTTCATTACTGGACAGAAAGACACCCTGGTGAAAATATGTCAGTTTTCCACCCAATCAAATACTAACTGGGTTGGGGTTGGAGGGTGGGCAGGTTCGTAACAATAATGATAAAGCCAAGTGGCAAAATAAACATAATGAATATCCACAAAAAAATCTAACATATTAAAGTATCATGAGGGTTCTAAGACTTACCTGACATTAATACACATTGCAAAGGTACGTATTTCCAATGGTTGGGCACACAGGCAGGAATAGACAAAGGACAGAACAGAAGAGGGAGTCAGGAAAATATGCAACTGTGTGTGCATTTGCAGCAGATTATGAAGCTGGGATCCAAATCAGTGGGGCAACTCTGGATTATTCAATAAACTGCGACGGGAAAAACCATCCTCACTTGGAAGTTAACTCACACTATCACCAAAATGTTATCTTGGATATGCTGAGTCCTCTAAAACACGTGTTGAAGGATGTTCACCAAAACATTCTATGCGATCTCAAAACAAAACAATAACCTTGAAATAACTCAATGTCTGCCAGTTCATGGTGCACTCATAGAATTGCGTACCGTGTGGTGGTTGAAAAAGACTTCATAAAAATTTATCTATACACACTGATAGGAAAATGGGAAAATGTCCAAGATGTACTTATAGACGACAAAAATGAGCTACAAAAAAGATGGAGAATCTGTGGTGGGGGAGTGTTGAAGAGTGCATTCACATGCACAGTTCTCTGGAAGGATGATACACAAAAACCTAACAATGGTTACCTTCGGGAAGCAGGAAGATTTTTATTTTGACTTCATACCTTACAGTGTTGACTGAATGTATTACCAAAAGCATGTAACTTTTATGATAAAAAATTAAATAGGATAAAAATAACCACTATAGGAAGGAAGGAAGGAAGGAAGGAAGGAAGGAAGGAAGGAAGGAAGGAAGGAAGGAAGGAAGGAAGGAAGGAATGGAGGGAGACAAAGGAAGAGGTAAAAGAGAGAATCATGTACTAATTTCCAGGCTTCAATATATTTTCAGGACAGACAAATACCATATGATTTCACTCCTGTGTGGTATTTAAGAAACAAAACAAATGAGCAAAGGAAAGAGAGAGAGAGGAAACCATAAAACAGACTCTGAACTCTGGAGAAAACCCTGATGGTCACCCGAGGGGAGGTGAGTGGGGGTGGGGGAAACAGGTGATGGGGATGAGCATGGGGTCACGGATGGAGGTGATGAATCACCTGAAACTAACATTACACCGTATGTTAACTACACTGGAGTTTAAATTTTAAAAACCATAGTTACAAAAGTCTCATGAAATATATATATATATATATATATATGCAGGATAATTATCAGCATATGCAAAAGCTGATTACATCTCCCACCAAATTTCTAGTTCTATCAAGCAGGGGAACCATGTAGTCTAGTCCTGAAAGATCTGTGCATTCTCAGGCTCAAGTCCATCCTACAGATGAGCAAACTGAGGGCAAAGCACGCTTCCTGGGAACGCATCACCACAGAGACAGCACCGCTCAGCCTCCTACCAGTGCATGGACATGTGTATGGTGGAAAAGCCAGGACAAGGGTCCAAAGTAGGATGAAGCCGAAGAACCGGGACACTGTCAGTTCTGGAGCCTGTGTGGGCAGAGGGTAGGAGGGGGCTCTGGGGCAGGTGGTGGCCGGGCCTTACCTTGTAGTGGTTGACCGCGTCCTCAACGGCCAGCTCACTGTGCCCCTGGTGCTCAGGCGACGCCAGGCACTCCCTGCACACAAGAAGTCTGCTCTCCTCACAGAAAGAGCACACCTTCTTCTGGTGGCTGGAGCAGAGGTAGCCCGGCCCCAGCACCCCCTCGGAACAGGGCTTCCGGCACAAGGGACAGCAGAGGACTCCGGAGGCCGAGGCCTTCGCCACGTGCCGAGCCAGGCACCCTCGACAGAAGCGGTGTCCACACTCGGTGCTCACAGCCTCCTTCAGGAGCTCCTGGCAGATGGCGCAGACGCCCTCTTCCCGGCCGTCCTCCTGCGGAGGAACCATGGCCTCTGCTGGCCTCCCGGCCCCAGGGCCTCCTTCTCCTGCGGGGTTTTGGAGGGCCTGGACCGACACAGGCCAGACAAGAAGGCCCAGCTGGGGGGCAGCCCCCGGGGCAGCGGAGAGAGCTCGGCTCGGCCCCGACGTCAGGCAACGGCCCGCTCTCTGTGGCTGGAACCACAGCCCGACCACACACGCCCCGAGTCTGCACCCGTGGCAAAGCTCTCTGCTCAGCCTTGACGCGCTCCCTCCAGCCGCCGAAAATCTCTTCTTATTTGTCACACGTCGGGAGCAAGCCGGCGATTCAGAAGCCAACTCTGTTTTCCTCTCCAGAGCTCTCTGTCCTTGCACAGCTCAGAGTGACGAGGCCAGAGCGTCATGAACTTTGAAGCTGGTCGTCTTCGCTGACGGGCCTGAGGTGGAGACAATGCGGCGGGGGCTTGGCGTGTCCTCTCCCACACGGGACAGCAGGAGGCTCGTGGCCACAGTCCAAGAATTCGGCTACTGCCACCGAGTCCAGCCGTTGCATCTGTGTCTCTCTCTCTCAACCAACATCCTTTCCGGGGTTACATGGATTCCACGGTGAGAGAGAAAGAGAACAGGGCATGTGGAGCAGACCAGGGACCTGTGCGAAGTCTGAAGGCCTTTCCCCTTCCTTTCAGAGCGTCTCCAAAGAGGGGCAAGATGGCCGCACTTGTCTTAAACATCCTCACTCCCGCATCCCCAAACCTCTCACATGGTCCTCCTCCCGAGAAGCTCCCTTGTGCTCCACTCCAGGACGTCTTCCGGGCTGTCTGGACAGAGAGCCAGCAGGTGAATGGCTCTCTTTCCCCTGTGCCCTTTGGACAATGTGCGTGTGTCGGGAACACTGGGGGAGAGGTGAGGAGCACCCCTCCCTGGAAACACTGGATTGCCAGGAAGGTGAAGCTCGCAGGGCTGGGTGACGGGCCTAGGGTAGCAGACGGGTGAGGTGGACGTTGGCTGGAGAAGGTGTGGCTTGTTTGCACACGGGGAGGACGAAGGTCTCAGTGCGTTCAGTGTGAATATGACATGAGCAAGAGCCAGCTGTCAGCGCGAACACTCCCCAGAACCCCAGCCTGTGCAGCCCGAGGTCCTGAGCCCCGCATCTACGCACGACCCCGGGACGGCCCAGCCCACTGTCTTGGGGCTGACCCCCACCCTGACACCAGCAGCCCGGGGGTACCGCCGATAGAGGCGGACAGGTGGGCGCCGGGCTGGCTCCGTCGCTAGAGCCTGCGACTCTTGGCCCTGAGTCCAAGCCCCTCGTGGGGCATAGAAATGACTTAAAAATGAAATCTTTAAAAAACAGAACAGCTGCCATGGATGCTGTAAACGTCCGAGGTTCTTGGGAGAGCCTGACTCCGTAGCCCCTCCCTCGGCCCCACTGGCCCCGGCCTGCTGCCCAGGTCCTTGGCTTCCGCTCGAGGAGGCAGCTCCCGGGAAGCTCCGCACGTGGGCATCCTCCTCGCTGCACGCACCACCTCGTTGCGTAGCTTCCCCGGAGCCGGAGCTCGTGCCCACTCTCCTCTTCCAAGCCGGCCTCCACAGAGCTGCCTCTCGAAATGCGCACGCACGCATGGGGCTGTGCGCAGGAGGCCCCCAGCTTCTCCCCACCCGCCCCCTGAACATCCAGCATGGAGCCCCTGCAGCTCCTTGACTTGCTCAGTCCAGCGACCTCCCTCTGATTCCACCTCCTGAAATCAGCAATCCAGGACGGGCCCCAAGCTCCACCTGACCGCGTCTGTTCTTCAGCCTTTAATCCTTGATCCTTCCACATTTCCGTCCTATTTCATGATGTGAGATGGGGAACCTGCCCACGGCCACACGGGGCGAACGGAGAGCCGGGGCCCCGGCCCCGATGGGTGTCCTGCTGAGCACAGGCTCCCTCACCACAAATGTCGTGTCTTAGAGCTCAGCACAGGCTTGATAAGTGGCCGGGGGACCAACAGCTGGATTCTGGACAGACGGGAAGAAACAGCACCTTAGACCATCTGGTAGTGTCTACAGTCACTCACTGCTCTCTTGATTTTCCTACCAGCTAACCGAACAACTGCAAGGCAGGGGTCCATGTCTGAGCTCACGCTATCTCAAGAACGTTTCAGCGTAGACATCGTGCACCGAAAGACAGAGTCTACCCATCTAGAAAGATCTGCGCGGAGGGAGTTCTGTCAGGACCCTGTGACGATATTGCGCGGGGGCACACGGTGACTGCACTCGTGGTGATGAGCAGCGTGGACTGCGCGTGACTGTCCGTCCTCCCTGTTGTACGCCTGAAACGCAGTAACACTCTGGTCCGCTATGCTTCAGTAATGAACAGTTTCTTAAATCTCTCCACGGAAAAAAACCATAAACGCAATGTCAAGAGACGAATGACCAAATGAAATCATAAAAACAAACATGTTTACAGCTATCATCAAATTCAAAGGGCCGATTTGCCGACATAGCGAGAGTGCTTACAAATACAAAAGTAATACTAACTTTAGGTAGAAAATTGGGCAGAGTAAACAGACACTTCATAGAAAAACTACAAAATATCTCTAACTCATAAGAAGATGCTCAATCTCACTCACATGACGAAAATCCCATTACAATGACACTGAAATCAGATGTCTGGATGACTAGAGGACAGGGCGGGGACTTTCCCCAGGGACCCCACCTGCACATTTTAACTTGGAACAAAGTTTAAACCACTAGTTAAGTTTTCACATGATTTAGAAGAGGGATAATCGGTCGCTAGAATGAAAGGAATTCTAGACTCAGCAAAACGTCTGGGCGTCAAGGCGCCTGGTGGCTCAGTCGTTAAGCGTCTGCCTTCCGCTCAGGTCGTGGTCCCGGGGTCCTGGGATCGAGCCCGCATCGGGCTCCCTGCTCAGTGGAAAGTCTGCTTCTCCCTCTCCCTCTGCTGCTCCCCCTGCTCATGCGTGCTCTCTCTCTTTCAAATAAATAAATAAAATCTTAAAAAAAAAAAAAAAGCCTGAATCATGGTCCTAATTCCAGAGGTTTAGAGCTCCCTGTCTGGGGCCCCTCAGCCTGCATCCCGGACAGTGGGTCAGGCGTCCCAGCTGGGAATGGAGGTGCACAGTTATTGGAGGGTGCTGTTACGACCCCGTCTCAGGCCTACGTGCCATAGCTCCTGCACAGAGTAGGTGCTCAGTACGTTTTTGAACGATTCTAGCTCCTGTAAAATATTGAAGCCAGGAGTCAGATTTGCATCTTTTCCCTCTGCTTGGTCCCCTGTTGCTGCCTCAGTCGGAGGCTTCCCTGCATCCTCCCTGCGGCCACCCTGAACTACTCACATCAGCTTGAGCCCCGCTCAGCCGGTTTCCTGCCTGAGGCCTTCCCGGCACGCACTCTTCGTCCCTTCAGGGCCCCCACGGACAGCTGGGCAGCCTGCCCACTGCACATGTGCAGCCCACAGAGAGGGCAGCCCTCCAGGGGAGGCCACATCCAGCCGTCCACTCTGCTCCGTGGTGGTGGAGCTTACGTGGGCCTGTGGCCCCCCTGAACCCCAGAGCCATCCACATCCTTCCCTCTGCTCCTGGTCTCCATACGGATTCTTGGATGCATCATCACCACCTCAAATTCAAGGTACCTTCTGAATTATTCTTACCTGGATTACCTGCCCCCCAGCCTGGAACAAGCAAAGGAGGGGGTCCTTCAGCTGTGCGTGGCCCTGTCTCTCCATGGGCCGCAGGGGGCGCTGTCCCCCAACACAGGACGCAGCTCCATGCACTTCTCTGGACGGGACAACGCTGCCAGGAGCCAGGGTCCCTGCGGTATTTCTTTTTTAAAAAGGATGGCTCCACGGAGGGCGGGGGGATGGTTGAAATAGGCGGTGGGGATTAGAGAAGACACTTACCAGGATGAGCACTGGTGATGTATAGGATTGCTGAATCGCTGTACCATACACCTGAAACTAGTAGGACACTGCTAACTACAGTGGAATTAAAATAAAGAACTTGGGGTACCTGGGTGGCTCAGTCCATGGCGCGTCCAACTCTGGATCTCCGCTCAGGTCATGATCTCAGGGTCCTGAGGTCGAGCCCCACGTTGGGCTCGGCATTGGGCTCCATGCTGGACATGGAGCCTACTTTAAAAGTAAATAAATCAAATTAAAAACCTAACTAAAAATAAAAAGGACAGCTTTAAAGCAGGCATTGTAATTCCTCAGGACAAGAGATTTCTGGCTAAGGCAAGTTAACTGTCACTGCGTAGGTCTGGGAGGGGAAGGGGGCATCCAGCGGTGCAAGAGGAAGAAGGGTCTAGCCCAGGAGAGTCAGCCTGCAGGGCAGCCCGGGCCAGAGGGCCCAGGAAGGAGGCTTGCCAGGAAAGTGTCAAAGAAGTAAGAACAGAACATCTAATACTGAGCCTTAAGGTATCTCTGGAATTATGAAAAGCAAGGTCGGGGGGAGCAGAGTCCCAAGATGGGAGACTCAGGAGACACGGAGAACTGGGCAGACACCTTAGGAGTCCCCCACCCCCACCCCCCACCCCCGCCCTGCACTCTGGCAGCCACACGGCCTCCGGAGTCCTCTGTGCCGGCCAGCAACCGCTGACCCTCACTCAGCCTCGCCTGCACTGTGGGCTCCCGTTGATTCTCAAGCACGCCTCCCTCTGCGAGTCTGGAACTGGAGGTTCCAAATCCCCCTTTACGGGGAAGGGGCTAACTGCGTAGCGCCATCCTTTTGTTGAAACAGGTGTTTCCAACCCAGAGCTGACAGTCAGCCCTGCACACAAATGCCCCTGGGGGTGGAGGGATTTGGCCCTTCCTACCACCCCTACAGTCAGAGTGTCCACGTAGGTCGGTCTGGCTGACTCCGCAGGACTCAAGGATTCTTTTTTTTTTTTTTTTTCTAGCTTCAGTTAATTTTATTTCCTTAGTTTTTTAAATTTAAATTAAATTAAATTAACATATAGTGTATTATTAGTTTCAGGGGTAGAGGTCAGTGATTCATCAGTTGCAGACAACACCCAGTGCTCATTACATCATGTGCCCTCCCCAGTGTCCATCACCCGACTACCCCAGCCCCCAGCCCCTCCCTTCTGAAACCCTCTGTTGTTTCCTGGAGTCCAGAGTCTTTCATGGTTCTCCTCCCTCTCTGACTCCTTCCCCTTCAGTTTTCCCTCCCCCTTCCTCTGTGGTCCTCCCCGCTATTCCTTATGCTGCACACGTGAGTGGATGGTATGGTGTTTAGGACTCAAGGGTCCTTTAACAGCCTGGAGGAGGGGCTGGTTGCCTCAGTGCCCTTCCCGCTGTTGGGCAGAATCCGGAGCCTCCACCAAGGTTTGGGGGTTCATCAGTTCTTGCCGGTGTCTCTGCATATCAAGGGCTTCCAGGAACACCTCTGCTGCCCACTGAGACAACTCACCCGGCATCCGGGACAAAAGTGCAAGTGTTTCAGATCAAACCCAAATCAACAACTAAGGAGATAAACATTTAAATAGAAGAAGATACTCCTAAAAAAAAAAAAAAAGAAGAAGATACTCCTAGATCTCTTGAAAATCAATTGATGAAAAAGAATAAACCTATAAACACATTGAAATTTTTAAAATTTCTTGTTGATTTGGCATGAAATACGGGCATCTACAAAGAATCTAGAACTCATAATACACTTTTACAACAATGAATTAAAAATAAACACACCAATGACCTTTAGCAATTTAAGGTGAGTCACCTCCCAAGAAAACCTCAAATGCCCTTAAATCGTACAGCTCACCTAAGAATGTCTTGATAGAAGTTTTCCCAAAGTTAACAATACTGAAAACGGACATTACCAATAATCACTGTAAAACTGAAATTAACTTTTCTAAACTTTCAGTTTAAAAACCTCGTGTTAACCATGCTAGAGGAAATATCAAATTATTCATTCTTGTCAGAGAAAATGTATTAAAAATTGTTGGCAGGTAAAGATGGAATCAAAAGGTATTAAGCTAAAAATATAGGGGAAATATAGAGGTGATCAGACAGTTAAAAATGTGTTTGTGGATGTTTTGATGTTTGTGGTCAGCTTTTTAATATTTGTAATTTGCCGTTACTGCAAGTAAATATTCACTTTGGCTCCTAATTACGTTTTCCCATTTTTGGATCCTTTTTATTTTTCTATTTTTTCCATTTTACTTTGCGGGGCTTGAGCTCACCCCGAGATCAAGGGTCCGATGCTCTACCGAGTGGGCCAGCCAGGCGGCCCTGTGTCCCTTTTTTGACCGGGGTCGGCGTTGCGTCAGCTTCAAGCCCCACCAGCCTGGGGCCTCCCCCCGCTCCTCCCGCCCAGGACGGCGTGGGGATGGCGAGTGCCCCGCCAGGAGAGTGGCTGTGCGGTCCTAACGCAGAACGGGGAGTGGCCCCAGGGCCAGCGGCAGGTGCGAAGCGGGGTGCACGCCCCGCCAGTGCGCCCCGCGGCCTCGCGCTCGGGAGCCTGCGCTCCGGGCTGGTTTCCGTCCCGCCCGCGCAGCCGCCGACTTCTAGGCAGGGCTCCCCCTACACGGGAAGTGGGGCAATAGAAGGAGGATTGACCCCCAATCCGTTGATTTTTAAACTCCCTCAGGCCCCCAGGCGCGGGGGGCGTGCGCCCGGCTCCTTCCCGAGCGCGCCCACCGCCGCCCGCGCCCCAACCTCCCCAACGTTCCCAACGGCCACCCAACGACAGACGGTCCCCTGACCAGGGCCACTCGGCCACCCTACACTCAGCTGCTTTCGGCCGCGGAGGCGCCGCCCGGGGGGACCGTCCGCCGACTGGCCTGCCCGACCGCGCACTACGGTCCTGCGAACCCGGAGCAGAGCGCCATCTCCATCCTACAGATGGAGCGACGCGCCCCGGGGTCCTGAAAGGGTGCTCACCAAAGCCAGTTCCGTAAGTGACCCTGGAAAAGATCAACACTCCATTTCCCACCAGAGAGGCAGCCTCAGAAAACTGACCTTTTTCTCTGTGGGAACCTCAGCCCTTCAAGTCAGCCCTGCACCAGTCCACTTAGCAAAAGCTCTAGGAACAGTTCAGCCCAAACCAGTGGGATGAAGAAGCTTTGTCTAGAAGTGGAGGCCTCCGAAATCTTTGCTCACTTACAGGTTTTTAATGCATCATTAACACCACTGAGTGTTTTCTGTTTGGCTCCTCTTTCTGCCTCTAGAACTACTCAGCTCCAAGCTCCTGTCACATCCTGGTCTGCAAACTGAGACCTATCAGGGGCCCTAATGCCTCAGGCAGCTCCTGATGTTGGTGTTGCATGGAAGCTAGAATTTCTGGGTGTGCAGCCTGGGTCTTTTGGATGCAAGACTGGGGGCCTGGGGGGCTGTGTGCGAGCTCAAGACTTGTCTACTAAAGGAAACAAAGGAAAGCAGGTTTTCTGAAAGCCAACCCCTGAGAAACCAGAGCCTGGATCACAAAGGGTTTCCACCTCCACGGGTGCACTGAGGAATTCCAACTTCCTGCAAGTGAAGACAACTAAAAAGTCTGGATAAAATATTTTTAAAGTACCTGAAAAATTCAAAATTTGGGAAAAGAAAGGGTGCTGTAGAGGGGAGCCAGGCACCTGGGGTTACTTCTTTCTGGGGACATTTGCTGATTTTGCAGGCTGCTGAGATGCCAAGCTGTATTTTGGGCAGCCTTTAAAGGGGCTAGAAATGAAGTCCCAGGCCCCAAAATGTCGTGTTGACTTTGTTTAAGGTGACTCTTAGACAGTTCATGTCAAAAACGAAAATCTTTCCGGGGAGAAACTAACATTGTAGGCCTCGAACGATTTCTGCAGATACTTTTCCAAATATCTAGCTCACAAGCAAAGATAACCAGCACCAGAGGGAGAAGAGAGCAGGACTAAAGCAGACAGGAGACAACAGAACGAGGCCACAGGGTCTTCAGACATTGGGGTTGCTGGACGCAGACCATGCGCTCAAGGAAATCAAAGCCGAGCTGGGAAGGTCTGGCAGAGAACTAGGAATTATAACAAGTGGCATAGCAGACTTGGGGAAAAAATTTTTAAAAAGACTGAGATAGTGTTGGGCCCCAAAGTCGTAAAGTCGTGGGAACGGAGTCTGGTGGGCTTGCTGGTGCATCGTGAGCCCAGGAAGTGGAAAGATCACAGTGATTTGGAGAGAGTAGCTCCCTATTTCCTGTTCAGCCTCTTTCATGACAAAATGATACAGCCAAAAAAATATTTAATGTAATTCTCACTATGTAATTTAATTTTTAAAGGGTTATACACTTACTCACTTTTTAAAAAGATTTTATTTATTTGAGAGAGAGAGCACAAGCAGGGCGAGGGCAGAGGGAGAGGGAGAAGCAAACTCCCCACGAAGCAGGGAGCCCGATGCGGGGCTCGATCCCAAGACCCCGGGATCATGACCTGAGCCGAAGGCAGACGCTTAACAACTGAGCCTCCCAGGCGCCCCTGACACTTATTCACTTGGTTCAATAATTAATACATAAAAAGATGTACACTGAGAAAATTTACAACCACCCTGCCTCTATTCAGGCCTCTGCCACGAACCCATCCCTGCCCCCACAGAGAAATTCTTTTAGTTTTCTGTGTGTCCTTCAGTGTTTTCTTTAAGTAGAAGTAAATCAAGTATATATTTGTGTTTCTCCCTTTTATTAAGCAAAATTTTGCGCACTAAACACTGTTGTATTTTCACTTAACAAGGTAGCCTAAAGATTTGTGTCACCTCAGCACATAAAGCCTCTATAAAATGGCTCAGGTTTTGGGGGGGTTTTTTTGTTGTTTTTTAAGATTTTATTTGCCAGAGAGAGAGCATGTGAGAGCACAAGCAGGGGGAAGGGCAGGCAGAGGGAAAAGCAGGCTCCCCACTGAGCAGGGAGTCTGATGCAGGACTTGATCCAGGACCCCAGGATCATGACCTGAGCTGAAGGCAGACGCTTAACCGACTGAGTCACTCGGGAGTCCCAAAATGGCTCAGTTTAACATAGCAATGAAAATCAGCTATTTTGCACTAGGCGCTGGGGTAGATGCTGAGGACATCAAGATGGAGAGACGGGGTCATGGGGGAGAAACTTGATTCTCACAGTCTTGAAGGGAAAGCTTGTCTAGAGTTTGGCTGGGGGCAGGATGACACTGTGCCATGGACTCATTGTAACAGCGGCCGGGATCAGAAGGCTTTGCACACTGCACGTTGCGATGCTGATGATAACCTGGGAGCTTCTGGCCGCCGGGCACACGGCTCTCCTTGCCACCTTGGCCAGAGCGCAGGGCTGTCTCGCAGGAGAACGGGGGAGCATTGTCAACTGCAGACTGGGCCTGTGCAGCTAAGGATTGGGGTGAGGGAGCCTGTGAAGCCACAGGGAAGCAGACAAACAGGGATGCATTCTTGTCTGCAATGAAAGCTGTCAGTTTTAACAGGCTCCTTACATTATTCATCTAAAACCAATAAAATGTAGGTTTTTTTGACACTAGGGTTGAAAAAATGACTAAGGACATTTTACCTCAATTAAAATAGTTGGGAGATTGAAATAAATATCCTGTAGACTAGAATAGTTTCTTTTCTGGGGAAAACTTTAGAGCCTTTGGCCATTCACCTTTTTACCCTACTCCAGGGTCAGAGGCTTCTGATCAAAGGTGCATTCTTTTTTTTTTTTTTTTTTAAAGAATCTCTACGCCCAACATGGGGCTTGAACTCACAACCCCGAGATCGAGGTGCATGTTCTACCAACTGAGTCAGCCAGGCGCCCCCAAAGGTCCTGCATTATCTACAGGAAAGCCTCAAGCCACCCAGACATACCTTATGGAGGAGTTGACAGGCTTGTGGTTCTGTCCCCCCACCCCCAAATCACCCACGCCCCTGCCTAAGTGGAAAGATTGGGGAAGATGGAAAAGATTATTCCAGCTGATGGCCAAGGAAAATCACTTGTAGGGTCGCCAGGTAAAATATAGAGAGGATACTCAGTTAAACTTGGATTTCAGATAATTTTGTTAGTATGTCTCAAATAATTGCATTATTCATTCTCTGAAATTCAGATTTAACTGGGTGTCCCATACTTTTTATTTGCCAAATAAAGTAGGCAACCCTACTTGACAAATGTGGGTCACAGAGTATCCGTCCGACTGGACAAGACAGTTTGTCCTGAGAGGAGCAGAAGATGAGCTTGGGTGGAGGCAGGGAGGCCGCTGGAGACCCTACCTGCCGGACTCTGTCTCAGAGAAAACGGGAGTGGATGGAAGACTTGGTTTGTAAGGATTATTTATTGTGGGTTTTTTCTAATTGTAAAAACAAGCCTGTTAACTGCAATATATCCAGAAAGCACAGAAGAGAAGAAAATAATTAGCCATAATTCCACCAGCCAGCCGTAACCTCGTGGACGTGCCTCTGTTAAGTGCCTCCTAAGCGCTGCTGGGTTACCACCCCCTGGCCTGTTTTGGTGCCCTACTGAAAACTGGGCCCTTCCCTCCTCCTCCCCTGCCCCATCCTGCTTTAGTTTTCCTCCATCATATTCCCGTCTAACGGGCGCTCCGTCTGGTTGGCAGAGTTGTCCGGCTGTGCCCCGATGGCTGAGGTCACCAGCACCCAGAGCTATGTTTGGCAGGTAGAAATGCTGCCCAGAGGGCATGCAAGGGGGGGTTGGTGATGGAGGAAGCAACCAGCCAAGAGCATGACTGTGGGGGGGGGGGTGCAAGGAGCAGGGGGCACACCCCGTGGGGAGCTGGGCACTCGGACCTGGGGGGAGATGCAGGTCGGCCTCTAGAACTATCCATGGGGGAGTAAGTCTGTGTGTCAGTTAGAGCTACCACAACGCAATACCCCACACTGGGTGGTTTCGGCAACGTACTTACTTGCTCAGAGTTCTGGAGATTGAAAGTCCAAGATCAGCGTGCTTTGGGCCTCTCCCCATGCCTGGCCCCCGGCCAGCTTCTTGCTGTGTCCCCACACGGCCTTTGCTGTGTACGGGAGTACCGCTGGTATG
Organism: Mirounga angustirostris; assembly: GCF_029215605.1. Taxonomy (NCBI): domain Eukaryota; kingdom Metazoa; phylum Chordata; class Mammalia; order Carnivora; family Phocidae; genus Mirounga; species Mirounga angustirostris. The sequence goes on along the minus strand of NW_026991716.1, from coordinate 360,491 downwards.
TCTGTCCTCACAAGGACCCCAGTCAGATTAGATTAGAGCCAGCCTCACAGGCTGTTGCGTTCCCAAGTCCTGCGAGTTAGGACTTTGACATATGCCTTCCAGCCCGTAGCCGTCGGCACAGAGGCCTGGAGACCTCACCACCAGCCTAAGCTCAGAAGGCAACCCCCTGCGCTCGAGTCCCCTCTGCTAACACCAGCTCTTCACCTGCCCCTCCCGCCACGGGATTCCTCCCGGAAGGCAGTCCCGTCTCTGTCTGTGGGTGCCTTTACCAAAAGGTGGCTCTCTGAGTGGAGAATTACGAAGGGCTCTGTGCTGGGCTACGGACACAGTAAATCTGTGCTGCGAAGTCAAACAGGCCAATGTCTTCTGATAGGGGTCTGTTGAGATCCTTACGGCAATCCCATTTCCTGCCAGTCTTCTCTGATGTCAGGTACTGCACAAGTAGTGTGATGACTGAGGGTGGGCAGACGGTGTTAGGGTTCTCCAGAGAAACAACCAGTACAATGTCTGTGGAGAGAGCTTTAGGAAACGGGCTCATGCAGTCGTCCAGATGGCAAGTTCAGATTCAGTGGAGCAGGCCAGCAGGTGGGAGAGCCAAGGATGGCTTGATGCTGCAGCTGGAGGCAGAATTCTCCCTTCGTCAGGGGAACCGCAACCCCCCACATCAGGGAGGGTCATCTGCTGTACTCAGAGTCCACTGACTTAAATGTCAATCTCACCTAAGCACATCCTCACAGCAACATCTAGACCAAGCACCTGGGTACTGAAGCTTGGCTAAATTCGCACATGAAATTAACCAGGCCCTCTCAAAGGCCAATCCAATGATTTAAACAATCTCTTGATGTCTTCTTTGGAGAAAAATCTGTTTGTTTAAGTCTTCTGCGCATTTTTAATTGGATTATTTGTTTTTTGGGTGCTGAGTTGTAGAAGTTCTTTATATATGTTGCATAGTAACCCTTTGTGATTTCATTCATATGTAGAATTTAAGAAACAAAACAAATGAGCAAAGGGGAACAAAAACAGAGAGGCAAACCAAGAAACAGACTCTGAACTCTAGAGAACACACTGAGGGTCACCAGAGGGGAGGCGGGTGGGGGGAATGGGGGAAACAGGTGCTGGGGATGAAGGAGGGCACTTGTCCTGATGAGCACTGGGTAATGTACGGAAGTGCCAAATCACTGTATTGTACACCTGAAACTAATATTACACTGTATGTTCACTAACAAATTAAAATAAAAACTTAAAATTAAAAAAAACTTTTAAAAACAGTTTCAAAAAGTGAACAATCTCTTTAGGTAACTGAGTCAAGTGAGGACTAAGTCTTTTTGGCTTCTCCCCCTGACCCTGCTAGCATCTATTTTGGAGCTGGGGTGTTTAGGCAGCCTGCGGTTTCTCCTGGCAGAGAGAGACAGGCGAGCCTGCCATGGGATTCCCCCATCTGCACTGACACGGCAGCCTCTAGATCATGCTCACGTCTTTTATTTTATTTATTTATTAAGTAGGTCCCATGCCCAGCATGGAGCCTAACGTGGGGCTTGAACTCACAACCCTGAGACCAAGACCTGAGATCAAGACCTGAGCTGAGATCAAGAGTCAGATGCTTACCTGATGGAACACCCAAGGGCCTCTTTTAATGGGTCTGTCCAGGGAAGAAAAGGAACAGCACATTTGTTGGATTTTTTAATCCCATTACCAATCCCTTTTTGAGCAGTTCAGTCCCTGTTATATTGCACGCACTATTACTTACAAACTGACTTTATTACCCCATGCATTGACTTTTATGGTTGTTTTTCTTTGTTCTTTGTTTGCACGTATCTGATTTTTGTGGAGGACTTTCAACTCTGTACTCCCTTTAAGTGGGGACAGATGATAACCTCACCCAATCTACCAATTTAGCAAACATTTTAAGCATCAAGGTATTTTAAACAGAGCCATTTTTATTTATTTGTTTCTAATTCCTATTTTTAATGAAGCAAAATCTGTCTCTCCTAGGGAAACCAGGTACAGGATTTCTCTGTGCAGGCTGTCCCTTTACCTTATTGCTACCCCACAGTCTCACCCTGAAGTCTGAAATCCTTTTACTTTTCTTATAATATACTTCCTAGTCACCAGTTGGTTGCATTTTCTGTCACTTGCCTTGATCCTTTCTGACTTAAGACTGTGACCATTCCTACCAGCAATGTATAAAGGGTCTCATTTTTCCACATCCTTATCAGCTTTGAAAATTAAAAAAAAAATTGCCTATCTGGTGAGTACAAAGTTTAATCTCATTATTGTGTTTGTATCTCATTATTTGTACTAGGGAGTTTGAACTTTTTAATTTTAGAATTTAAGAATTATTTTGAATATTTATTTTTATCTTTATTTGTTTTTATATGTTTCCTTTTTAACTAAATTGTTTTATTTTGAAAAAATTAATATGGAAAAGAATAGAAAATCATATAAGCACCCTTGTAACCATAGCCCAGAGTTAACAAATGTAAACATTTTGCCATATTTGCTTCAGGTTTTTGTCGAATGAAATTAACCGTTAGAGATAAATTGGAGGCTCTACTCCTCTCCCTCTCCCTCCAAGTGCAAATGCAGTCGCACATCTAGCGTGTGCCCCGGGCCATGTGTCTGTGTTTCTGTCACACATACATGGGGCCATGAACCCTACGGAGTATTTTGTGTGTTTTTAAATGTGTATAAATGATCTCATACTCGTTACTGTGTTGAGTCCTAACCGTATGAACAAATACAAATCCGTGGTTTTCCAGCCCAGGTTCTGTCCCCCAGGGCAGACATGAAGGACGTAGGAGGACTTTCCACCACTAGACCTGCCTTACAAGAAATGCTGAAAGGTGGACTTTAAGCTGAAATGAAAGACCACTAATTCGTAAAATGAAAACATAGGAAAATATACAGCACACTGGTAAAAGCAGGTATAGAGTCAGATTCAGAACATTCTAATACAACCACTTAACACTTGCATAAAGGTTAAAGGAAAAAAGTATTAAAAATAACCATAACTAGGGGTGCCTGGGTGGCTCAGTCGTTGAGCGTCTGCCTTCGGCTCAGGTCATGATCCCAGGGTCCTGGGATCGAGCCCCGCATCGGGCTCCCTGCTCGGCGGGAAGCCTGCTTCACCCTCTCCCACTCCCCCTGCTTGTGTTCCCTCTCTCGCTGTGTCTCTCTCTGTCAAATAAATAAATAAAATCTTAAAAAAAAAAACCCATAACTACAGTAACTTGTTTATGGATACACAATTTTATAAAAAAAATGTAAATTGTGACATCAAAAAACATAAAAGGGGGGAGTAAAGGATCGTCTTTTGTATGATTAAAAATAAGTTGAGATCAGTTTGAAGCGGACTGTTACATGCAGAAGATGCTTCACGAGAGCCTCAGGGTGACCACAAAACAAAAACGTCTCACAGATACCCACAACATGAAGAGAAAGGAACCCGAGTGCGCCACCACGGAAAGTCATCAATCCACAAAGGAAGGGAGCACGACAGAGGAAAGGAGCTACGAAACAGACAGAAAACAATTAACAAGACAGGAATAGTCACTCCTTACCTATCAACAATTACTTTAAATTAGTCAGTCAAGAGGCACAGCATGGATTACTGGACTGACAAACCAGACCCAGTGATCAGTGCTGCCCACGAGAGACTCCCATGTTGGTGGGAATGTAAGTGGGTGCAGCCGGCATGGGAAAAAGTATGGGGGTTCCTCACAAAAGTAAAAGTAGATTTACCACACAATCCAGCAATAGTATTGCTGAGTATTTATCCAAAGAAAATGAAGCGTTAGTTCGAAGGGATAGAGACGCCCCTGTGTTTATGGCAGCTGAGATGTGGAACCAGCCCAAGCGTCCATCCATAGATGAATGCATATATGCATACAGTGCGGAATACACACCCAGTGGAATATTACTCAGCCACTAAAAAGATGAGACCTTGCCATTTGCAACAGGGAGAAGGAAGTCACAGGGACAAGAAGTACAGCATAGGGAGTATAGTGAATGCAATTGTAATAACCTCATATGGTGACTTACTATGGTGAGCCCTGCATAATGTATGGAATCGTCGAAAAAAGAAAACCATATTTATATGTATGTATATGTATATCTACATGAATGTTATTCAGCCATTTGAAAAAAGAAGGAAATCCTGCCATTTGTAACACCATGGGTGGACCTTGAGGGCATGGTGCTGAGTGAAATTCCAGACAAAGAAAGAGAGATACCGTATGATCTTGCTTCTCCATTGAAACTAACAACATGGCAGTCACAGAGACAGAGACCGTGGTTGTCCGGCAGGATGGGGGAGAAACGGGGAGAGGCTGCTCAGAAGGTCCACACTTCCTGTTGTAAGCTGAGTACGGTCCACGGGTCTGTGTAGTGTGGCGACTACAGTTAACAACACCGACCGTATACTTGAAAGTCCTCCGAGAGTAGATGGTTGGTGTTCTTACCACCACCACCACAACAACCTGGTAATTATGTGGGGTGAAGGATGTGTGTACTGATCTCACTGTAGGAGACATTTTCACAACATGTACGTGCATCAAATCATCACATTGTGCACCGTAAACCTTCTCCACGTCACACATCAGTTATGTCTCAGTAAAGCTGGGAGGAAAAGGTCCAACACCTTCAGGGGCTGGGCAGACAGAGGTAATAGGGAGTATGGGGACAGTGCCACCATCTATAAAGGCATTTACATCCTCATTATTTTTAAAACCACCAGGCCAGTGAAGCAAAACCTGTCTAAAAGTTAAATTCTGCGGGCGCCTGAGTGGTTCAGTCAGTTCAGCGTCCTACTGTCGATCTCAGGGTTGTGAGATCGAGCCCCACATTGGGCTCCACGATGAGCATGGAGTCTGCTTGGGATTCTCTATCTCTGCCCCCTCCCCCACTGCTCACGTACCCTCTCTCTCTCTCATTCTCTCAAAATATAAAAATAAATAAAATGTAAAAGTTAAATTCTTCCTCCAGGGGTCAGCAGTTTAGAATGAGTATGAACTCTAAAATATTATACAAATGTTAAGATGCTTTAGTTCAACCTCAAAGAAAACAAAGGTCTGTTATTCTCTCTCTCCCTTTTGATCACATTTCTGAAAGCCCCTGGCTCTCCACTCTGATTCGGGTAACACGAGAAGGAAGGAGAAGAGGTTGAGACACAGATGGGTTGAGCTGCAGAAGGCGGGGCGGGTGGGGCTGGCTGGTATGTTCCTCGCCAGGACAGCGGCCCAGGGAAGCGCCAACAAGCAGGAAGAAACAGAGCAAACAAAGAATGGGCATGGAGCCGGTCCCAAAGAATGGGCACGGACCCTAGAGCCAGGGAAACCCAAAGAAGACAGACTGCTCCCCGCACTGTGTTCCAGAGCACCCTGCAGAGAAGGACCTTCGGAAAGGAAGCTCCCTGCTCTTCCTGCCACACCAGGGAGGCCCTGTGAGAGGACCGGGCGCGTGTCCTGGTCGCTGGAAGTTCCCCGAGGTGAGTGACCGTACCTTCCACGTTTTCACTTCACAGGTGGAGCCCAGGGACCTGCGGGGCCGCTCTCCCAGGCTGGGGGCTCTGCCGGCGGGAGCGGCCTGAACCTCTGCGTGGAGTTGGGTGCCCTGGTCCTTCTGGTCCCAGGACCCTCCGTGGATGCAAGGCTCAGGACCACACAGCCCACGTCACAAGCAGCACACGTCTATAGGTAGTATCTGCCCTCTGGAGAGGGGCTGACGGGGCATCGACCACCTGCTGCCCTCCTGTCCTGCCTCCCTTCTAATGTTTACTCTTTTCTATTTTTTTTAAGATTTTATTTATTTATTTGAGAGAGAGAGAATGAGAGACAGAGCATGAGAGGGAGGAGGGTCAGAGGGAGAAGCAGGCTCCCTGCCGAGCCGGGAGCCCGATGCGGGACTTGATGCAGGACTTGATGCGGGACTCGATCCGGGACTCGATCCGGGACTCGATGCGGGACTCGATGCGGGACTCGATCCAGGGACTCGATCCAGGGACTCGATCCAGGGACTCGATCCAGGGACTCGATCCAGGGACTCGATGCGGGACTCGATCCAGGGACTCGATGCGGGACTCGATCCAGGGACTCCAGGATCATGACCTGAGCCGAAGGCAGTCGCTTAACCAACTGAGCCACCCAGGCGCCCTAATGTTTACTCTTTTCTATTGCTCCTTTGATTTCTCCGTCTCCCTCCTTTTGCTTCCTCCCTGCTCCTCTTCGGCCTCCGCATCCTCCTTCCTCCATGTCCTTCTCCCTTCCCAGAGCCAGCGTCCACTGAAGCCGTGGGCAGCCCTCTGCCCAGTCTCAGCCAGGAAACTGTCCTGCCGGCATGGATATTCTGCAGGACCCTGTCACCGCCAACCGTGGGCCCCACGTCTCCCTCAGATGCGTCACCCGAGTGGGAAGCATCCGACCGTACTCTCAAATGTCCCCTGGGCAACGGCTCCATGGGGAGGAAGACACTCAGGCCCACCTGGCCGATGGTGAACCTGCGGGAGACGGTCCTAGCCCTGGAGCCCTCGAACATGCACCCAGAAAGGAAGAGGCTCTGTGAGCACAACGGGGAGCTCCTCTGCTGTGTGCTGAGCCCAAGGACCCACAAATTCTACCACAGAATTTGACAGAAGCTTCCGTTGTTACCAGGGGAGTCCTTCCCTGACCCCCCCACCCAACCAGGAGCTCTGGGAGGCCCTGGGGATGGTCACCTCCTCGCTCTGGCCCTGCACCCCATCGCCCCCATCCTTGCCCGTGAGTAGGCAGTTCACCAGGGGCTCCAGCAATTGATGGCTATTGAAATCAAGGCATCATGGAGAACGGGAAGAACATAGAGTTTTGAGTCCGAAGGTCTGGGCTCACGTCAGACTCCTGAGTTTACTACATGATCTTCGAGGACTCACTCTCCCTCTCTGCGGCTCAAGTGCCTCACCTTTCACAGGTGGCAAACACAACGTACCTCTCAGAGATGCTGCTACGATATATCAGGGCAAGTCTGTGGAAGTTCTTTGATGCTCCCAAAGCACCCTCCGAATATTAGCCATAATGTATCAGTTATAATTTACATTCCTGTCTTGCAGGTCACTGGGGCTGCAGATGTCTCCTGCCCCATCACACCCCAGCCCCAGCCTGAGCAACAAAGGGGGTCTAACGATCATGACACTGGGACTCCCCTGGTGAGCCTCCCCGCCATCCTGAGGGAGAGCTCCAAGCACAGCTTCCCAAAGTCTCTCCCCACAGGGGCAGTTTCATTTGGATTGAGGCCTCTTTTCTCTTTTAAGATTTATTTATTTGAGAGAGAGACAGTGCAGGAGAACAAGGGGAAGAGCAGAGGGGGAGGCAGGGCAGGGGGAGAGAATCTCAAGCAGACTCCTCGCTGAGCAGGGAGCCTGATGCGGGACTCGATCCCAGGGCCCTGAGACCATGACCTGGGCTGAAACCAAGTGTCAGCTGCTCAACTCACTGAGCCACATGGGCGCCCTTGGATCCAGGTCTTGCAGCACAAGGGAAGCTGAAGAGGGTCAAGGTCTTCACCGTAGAAGAAACTCAGCTGTGGGTCTGTCTGTCCCGTGGGCTTGGGGCCAGAAACACCTTCTGTGCACTCCCTCATCCCCTGACCACTTAGGGAGAGGCCCCAGAACACAGAAACAGAGCCCCAGAGCAGGCCGGCGTGGGGGAGTGGCAGCCTCGGGGGAACGCAGAGAATGGTGGCCTCATGGCTCAAGGGGTGTTCATGTCCCCCCCCCAGTGTGGCGCTTGGCTCCTTCCCCATCCAGCCTTGTATGCCTGGAGTGGGTGGGCTGCTTGGGCTCCTCCATCTGGGGACCTGGCGCTGGTTGTAGAATGAGAAATACCGTCTTCGAGGCCCAGCTCTGCTCTCTCAGTCCCCTACTAACTAGAGAGGGAGTCCCCAGGTAGACAGTGAGGACACTGCAAGCCCACCCAACATCTTTGCTGGAGTTTTCTGTGGATCAAAGGAAAGCTCCATGTGAAAGCAGATTATGAAATGAAAAGCCTTCTGGAAATGTGACTGCTACATACTTGAATGTTAAGTGTTAGGTAGTTAGGTCCTCGAAGGCAGCGGGAAAACATGAAGAAATAACCTGACACTGAAGCAGAGCACAGAGTAACTCATCTGAAACGTTCACAGTAAGTTTCCTTCCCTCTAGCTCTACCTCAGCTTACTGTTCTGCACTAGCACTCAGCATGAACTTAAATTAGAAATTGGAACATGGAACGAATGGTCTGGAAGGACCCGTGGGGCCATCCTCTCATCTTCTGGCCCAGGTGGGACTTGAGAAGCAAAGGGTCATCCCAGAACGTAGGCCGCTGCACCAGGTCCTAAGAGAGAGAGACCGTTGTCCTGTCATCCTGTTGCCCTGTTGGGATGCAGAGGCTGCGACAGCGGGGAGCCAGAGGAGGTAGGCTCTAGCAACTTCCCTGAGAGCAGCAGAAGCTCCTCCTCCCCTCCCCCTGCTCCCTCTTCCCTCCTCCTTCCCCACTCCTCCTCCTCCCTTCGTCCCCTCCTCCCCCTCCCTCCCTCCTTTCCTTCCTTCCTTCCTCCTCCTCCTCCCCCTTTTCTCCCTCCTCCCCCTCCCTTTCCTCCCCTCCCCAGGGCCCCTCCCTTCCTCCCTCTCCTCCCCCTCCCCCTCCAGAGCACTCAGCTTGTCTGGATGTCTGACCCCTTTCCTGCCTGCTGCCCGCCTCCCCAGCTGATGACTACTAAGCATTGTAAATGATATTTGTGCTGGGCTAGATGGTTACCTCAGAGAAACAGAGAAGGCATCTCTCGGTGTTTTCCACCTTCCTGGTCCACTAAGAGCAGAGACAAATCCAGCTCCTGCTAGCCCACGGCATTTCAGATCTTCACCCCGCTGCACCGTCCTGGGTTTCTTGCTTGCCCTCTCTAGACTGTCCCCACCTCATTTCCCTGTCTCCCCACAGACACCTCCAGGCTGATAGCAAGAAAGGGAAGAGCAGATTTCTCAGAAGGAGCTGTAAGTGGGGCTGCCGGTTGTCTCTGCTGGGTGGGGAAAGAGAAAAGAGAAGGGGCAAGGGTTCTGTCTCTAGGGTTACATGAAAGCCAGACATGGCGAACACCCATTCCTCAGCCAACTGGGAAGAACAGGCATATGGACATGCATTATTATTTTAAACTTGGGTAACTCACAAAACACTGACCAATCCCCAAATTTAAAAGCTTCAAAAGTAATAGAAAACTATAAATGTGCTTCTTCATTCCTCAGAGCAAGGAAGGAGGTAGGACAAGGAGGAGGTGTTAGGTGCCCTCAGCCCCATGCTGGGTTTCTGGGCAAACCCCTGGGGGTGTAATAAAGTCAGGATAGCTCAGGGGACGCAGACAGTTCTGCCCCCTGAGATGGTAACACTACGCAGTACCATTTCTTAAAGACCCACTATGTGCTGAACACCCTACGTCTGATATTTCAAAACCCAACAACTATCCTCCAAACTAGGTGTTGTTATCTGCAATTTACGGATAAGTAAGGTTCCTGCAACTGCTTGTTACCCAGGTCCTGTGACTACTAAGTGGAAGAGACTGAAGTAGAGCTGGTTTCATCAAAGCCAGAATACCGTATCATGCATTCCAAAGCCAGACAACGGGATTCTCTTCCATTCTGCTCCAGCCGGGAGAGGCGCTGCTGGCCTCTGCAGAGGACAGGTCTCCACGGTGCTCTCTGCCTTGTGCCCTGTCCAGGGCTTCACACCCCAGCTCCCCCGCCCCCAGAAGCCCCACGGCTGCCGAGAAGCCCCTCCTGTAGGCAGTAGGACAGTGGAAAGGTTTCCACACTTGCCCTCACAGGTAACTGGTGGCAGATGTCCTACTGATGATGGCGTGGTGTTTGTGTTTAATGTGCAGCTTCTGGTTATTGAGACCACAATGGCTGTTCTCTCCCCAGTTCCCGTCTGCCAGAGAAAAATAAATGCTAAAAGGAACACAACCTCAGAGCCTGGGTCGCTGTGTCCAGGTCTTCCGTGGTGTCGTGAGGGGCCTCACTTCTGCAGGGGGTCAGACACTCCACCCCAAGCACAGACAGGAATCCACCCACCTGGCCTGAAGCGGGTGGGGGATTAGACTGCAGGAAGAACTTCCAGCGCACAAGGTCATGCTCTGTGACCGCAGTCGGGTGGGGCTGAGGGACATCTCTGGGGAAGGAATAGGGACAGAGCTGAGGGACGAACTGAGAGGCTGTAAGAGGGGCTGGGGGTCAGAGGAGGGGACGACAGTCTGTGGAGTCTACAGGTTTTGAGGACATCGGGTACTCAGACGCGCAGAGATGCGGGGGTGGGGGATGGGGGCATTTCATCCGCCTCCTCTGCTCCTCCCAAATTATTCCTCCCGCAGGAAATCCCACGCCCACCCCCAGGTCAACCCCCTCCCGACTCGTTCAGGTGCACCTTCTAGAGTCTCACCTCCATCTCTCCTGCTGTATCTGGAGCTCAGCAGCATTTTCTGGCAGGATTTCCGCAGCTTTGCTCCCACAGACCTCTCTTGTCTCCCGTCCTTCTCCGTCAAAGATGACAGAACAACTACAGCTGTGTCACAAACCCTACCTCTCAGCTCCCCGTTGCCCCCCCCCCCCCCCACTGCGGGCCTCCCGGGCTGGGAAAACCGCCCCTCCAGCATTGCTCCTTCGGGAAGGTTTCCCTAAACCCAGCCAGCTCTGCGAGCGCAGGACTGGCGCCGGAGCAGGGCCCTGAAGGACCGCAGGTGGGCTGAGAGCTGCCGCGGGTCCCGGGTCCCTCCCGACAGAGGAGCGCACAATGGGGCGGGGAGGGGGAACACGGGCCGAGGAGTGCAGCGCGGGGGGGACCGGCCGAGGAGCGCAGGGTGGGGTGGGTGGGGGGACGAGCGGAGGAGAGTAGGGTGGGGAGGATGGGCCGAGGAGTGCGGGGGGTGGGGGACGCGCTGAGGAGTGCAGGGGGCGGGAAACGGGCCGAGGAGTGCAGGGGTGAGGTGGGGGACGCGCTGAGGAGTGCAGCGCGGGGGGACCGGCCGAGGAGCTCAGCGCGGGGTTGGGGGGGACGATCCGAGGATTGCGGGGGGCGGGGACGCGCCGGGGAGTGCAGGGGTGGGGGGGAACGGGCCGAGGAGTGCAGCGCGGGGGGACCAGCCGAGGAGCGCAGCGCGGGGTGGGGGGGGACGGGCCGAGGATTGCGGGGGGGTGGGGACGCGCCGGGGAGTGCAGGGGTGGGGGGGGAACGGGCCGAGGAGTGCAGTGGGGGCGGGGGGAGTCACCGGGCCGAGTTGTGCAGCGCGGGGGGACCGGCCGAGGAGCTCAGCGCGGGGTGGGGGGGACGATCCGAGGATTGCGGGGGACGGGGACGCGCCGGGGAGTGCAGGGGTGGGGGGGGGGAACGGGCCGAGGAGTGCAGCGGGGGCGGGGGGGAGTCACCGGGCGGGGGAGTGCAGCGCGGGGGGACCAGCCGAGAAGCGCAGCGCCGGGTGGGAGGGGACTAGCGGAGGAGAGTAGGGTGGGGAGGACAGGCCGAGGAGTGCGGGGGGTGGGGGGACGCGCTGAGGAGTGCGGGGGATGGGGCGGGAAACGGGCCGAGGAGTGCAGGGGTGAGGTGGGGGACGCGCTGAGGAGTGCAGCGCGGGGGGACCAGCCGAGGAGCTCGGCGCGGGGTGGGGGGGGGGACGGGCCGAGGATTGCGGGGGGCGGGGACGCGCCGGGGAGTGCAGGGGTGGGGGGGAACGGGCCGAGGAGTGCAGCGCGGGGGGACCAGCCGAGGAGCGCAGCGCGGGGTGGGGGGGGACGGGCCGAGGATTGCGGGGGGGTGGGGACGCGCCGGGGAGTGCAGGGGTGGGGGGGGAACGGGCCGAGGAGTGCAGTGGGGGCGGGGGGAGTCACCGGGCCGAGTTGTGCAGCGCGGGGGGACCGGCCGAGGAGCTCAGCGCGGGGTGGGGGGGACGATCCGAGGATTGCGGGGGACGGGGACGCGCCGGGGAGTGCAGGGGTGGGGGGGGGAACGGGCCGAGGAGTGCAGCGGGGGCGGGGGGGAGTCACCGGGCGGGGGAGTGCAGCGCGGGGGGACCAGCCGAGAAGCGCAGCGCCGGGTGGGAGGGGACTAGCGGAGGAGAGTAGGGTGGGGAGGACAGGCCGAGGAGTGCGGGGGGTGGGGGGACGCGCTGAGGAGTGCGGGGGATGGGGCGGGAAACGGGCCGAGGAGTGCAGGGGTGAGGTGGGGGACGCGCTGAGGAGTGCAGCGCGGGGGGACCAGCCGAGGAGCTCGGCGCGGGGGGGGGGGGGGACGGGCCGAGGATTGCGGGGGGCGGGGACGCGCCGGGGAGTGCAGGGGTGGGGGGGGGAACGGGCCGAGGAGTGCAGCAGGGGCGGGGGGGAGTCACCTGGCCGAGGAGTGCAGCGCGGGGGGACCGGCCGAGGAGCTCAGCGCGAGGTGGGGGGGACGATCCGAGGATTGCGGGGGGCGGGGACGCGCCGGGGAGTGCAGGGGTGGGGGGGGAACGGGCCGAGGAGTGCAGCGGGGGCGGGGGGGAGTCACCGGGCCGAGGAGTGCAGCGCGGGGGGACCGGCCGAGGAGCTCAGCGCGAGGTGGGGGGGACGATCCGAGGATTGCGGGGGGCGGGGACGCGCCGGGGAGTGCAGGGGTGGGGGGGAACGGGCCGAGGAGTGCAGTGGGGGCGGGGGGGAGTCACCGGGCCGAGGAGTGCAGCGCGGGGGGACCGGCCGAGGAGCTCAGCGCGAGGTGGGGGGGACGATCCGAGGATTGCGGGGGGCGGGGACGCGCCGGGGAGTGCAGGGGTGGGGGGGAACGGGCCGAGGAGTGCAGCGCGGGGAGACGGGCGGGGGCTTCTGAGCGCGGCGTCGCGGGGCGGGGGCCGGGTGGGGGCCGTGAGGACTCGCAGAAGGGACGCGGGTGTGCCCGAGCACAGCGGGGAAAGAGGAGCGGGGGCGCCCGGCGCTCCGCCCCACGCTTGGCTCCTGACTGCTTGGGCGGTGGTGCGTTCCGGTGCATAAACTACGCCCTTATAGCTGATGCCTCCGTGTTCCACTCGTTCCTTTTCCACAACCGTCCACCGAGGCAGCAGTTCAGCCCGGCGTGGGGGCCAGAGAGGAGGAAAGCCTTGCTTAACCCATCCCATGAACCCGACCACTCGGCTTCCTCGCACCCTCACCTCCTCCATCTCCCCCAGCCCCTCACAACCAGCGGAGGGAAAGTAATTAATATCGCAGTAAGAGGGTGTGAGATAAGCAGGAGACAGGAAGGCCCCCAGTCCTAAGACTAGCAGAGACTGGAACCACCAATGCTCCAGCCGTCGGGGAAGGTGGGGGAGGGCCCTTGTAGCCTGGATAAACTAGGACTCCGCGTTCAAACGCAATTAACGGTCCACGCATCCCTGTCTTTGCGGGGCTCCGCTGGAAAATTACCCGACTTCAGAAAGTCTGAGCCTCGACACCTCTTATATCAGCCCCAAGTCTTGCTTTAGATGTGAGAATCAGGGACCCCAGGAAAGCGGGAAGGAAGAGGAGCGAGGAGACAGCTCAGCTTTGGGTGTTAAAATGAACCCCCCCTCCCCACCGGTGAGGCGCTCCCGCTCCGCACCCACAGAGCAGCACGTGGTGAAATTTAGGGATTAATTGCAAGGAGACTATGACATCCCTGGGGACAAGGAGGGCATGACTGGAAAGAGAAAGCCTCCGTCCGGCTGCATCCAGGGGAGCTCGGAGGTAGGGGCTGGACGACCTGACCCGGGGCGTTCCCCTTCCTCCTCCTCATCTTCCCGCAGCTCCCAGGGCTTTGGAAGGGGCCTCGGCCCGCCCGGACCTCGTCATTTCCCGGAGTCTGAAGACATTGGCTCTGGACCCCCCTCCTCCCGGCGGCTCCGACGCACCCCTGACCCCGTGAGCGTCTGGGGCGGTATGGTGCGCGGGGCTGGCCCTGCCTCTCATCAGGCCCCAAGCCTGGGAGGCGGAGCTCCGCGGGCCCGGGGGCGGGGACATGGCTGGTGGGCGTGGCGTCGAGTTGGTTCGGGGCGGGGCTTCTTGGAGGCCTCAGGACACTGCGCGGCGGCTGGCCCTGGCCGAGGCCCGCACTAGGGGGGATCTCCCCGAGCGCCCGCGAGCATCGCGAGGGCGGGGATGCGGTCCTCCGCGACCACTACCAGCAACGACAGCTACACCTTCCAGGCCTCCTTCCCTTTCGCGGGCGCCTGTTTTGCGGTCCCCAGATGGTCCTGAGCCCTAGAGCTGTTCCTTTGCCTTCCTCTCTGCCTCCTCCCCTTCGTCCCCTCACTTTGGGATGTGCCGCCGCTGGCAGGGTTGAAGCGGGGCTTCCAGGACCCCTTGAGAAAGGTCACCTCCTCGCGCTTCCTAGGCCAGGCTTGATGTCTCTGACCCGGCCCTAAATTTCCCTTCTCTTTCAGTCTCCTTTTCCCCACTATGCCTGTGTCGACCAGAAAGCCTGAAATACGTGAACAGACTCCACACAAGGCTGCTCACTGCAGCACAACTTGGAACTGGACCACTCAGACTGGACACAGAGCCAACAGGTTATGATGAAGCACTGCGGTGGGGAAGCATCCAGCTGCGTCCTGGTTGACCCGCAGTCACAGAGGATAGACACCTGCCCCAGACCACTCCTTTCTCCTCCGTCCCCCCTCCGTCTCCACCGTCATTCCTCCGTCACTCCCCACCCCCCCCCCCCCGCCCCGTCCCCCGCCCCGCCCCAACACTGGATGCAGCCTTTCAGATCCTTCCTGAGGATCTGAAAAACCTGACCCTGGACATTGGCTCTCCAGGGGGCTCAGCCAGGCCCTCGCCTTCTATCCATTTTGCAAATGAAGAATATCTGTGTATTATTATAGGATGACCTCCAGGATCCATTAAGTGGGGGGGAAAAAGGAAAACAACAAGGTGGGGAACAGACACCTCAGAGAAATGTAAATATACATATTTGTTGGCTTACTTACAGTTTTATAAGTGGAAGTATAAACAAAAGGCTAACAAAAACAGTTACCTATGGGGAGAGGAAAACCAGGTGGAAGAGATGGAAACTGGTATTTTCTGTATGTACCCTATCTTGTACATTTGAGATTGGAAACGTGTAAATGTTTTACATCATTACAAAATAAAATAAAACAAGACAAATTGAACCTGTGTATGTAATTGGTAACTTAAAGGCACAGAGAGGCATTATCTTAAGTGACTTTAAAATGCAGGAGGGGCGCCTGGGTGGCTATGTGGGTTAAGGGTCTGACTTCAGCTCAAGTCTTGATATGGGGGAGGGGGGTGCTGGGATCCAGCCCTGCTCAGCAGAGAGTCTGCTCATCCCTCTCCTCTGCCCTTCCCCTACCTCTAAGCCCCTCCCCCTGCTCATGCTCTCTCTCTTCCTCTCTCAAATAAATAAAATCTCTAAAAATAAATAAATAAATAAAATGCAGTCATTTGACTGTATATCCTTAGTGGGATATATTCAAAAAGAATTGCAAATAAAACTTATTTTTTTCATTTATCATCTTGGTAATAATAGTATTATTGTTGTTATTCGGAATCTATTGTTTATGTGCATATATGTATATACACATATATAGTAGGATAAAGAAAATAAGTGATTACGTTAATGTTACTAGAACCAGAATTTTCAACCTAAAAGAAAAGATTAGGTTTTCTCTTATGATTATGACATAAAAGGAAGAAATAAAACATAGTAATCCAAAATTTGAATAAAAAATCAATATAAACTCATAATGTATTTTCTCTTAAAAAATAATAAAATGTATTTTTTAGTTCTGTTTATAAGAAGGCCTAAAAATAATGCCCTAACTGGATATGCTGAGCATGCACGCTCACACTCAGATAGGGGCCTCTAAATATTATTTCCCACTGAAAGGAAAACAGGTCTTTGGAGAATTGGATAATTTTAGGTCCGGGAGAAGAGATACACAAGACAACTCGGGAACATCCTGTCACCCCAGGTTATGAGAAAGCCACTGCGGTCAGGTCAAAAATGACTCAGGAGCCAACCTGAAGAGTCAAAGATGGGATACTTTTAGAATCGATATGGATAATAACTCCAATTGATGGAAACACATCAAATATGTAAAAAAAAAAAACCTGTCAGTTCTTTATAATAACTAAAACATAAACCACTGGTCATTTTTGGAGGAGGTAAGGAACCCACTCAACCATCAGAAAAACTGGTAAATGAGGAGACTCAGTCTTCATGCTACCATTCTGGTGCAAGTATAGCTAGGATAACCAATTGGTGGAGGAACAGTTCTTTATTACACATGCAGAAAGGAGGAAAGAGTATCACTCTTTTGTAACAGCGAGTGGAATAATGCACACGCAGACAATAACCATCAAGAGCTGCTGGAAACAGTGGAAAGCCACGGGGGAGTCTTATGGGGATAGGTCAGGCTGAGGACACCTGAACTCAGCATCAGTAGTGACATCGGAGAGACAGTCCGACCTGACGTGCCTTCCAGTTTAATACCACAGTAGTGACAAGGTATATCCTTGCCCAGAATAATGAACCTGAAACCTAACGGGGTTCTGGATCTACCAGAATCATTTTGACATTGCCAGAAACACACAGCAAAGCCCAGTTTGGGAGAATTCGTGGGACGAAGGATGGATTTTGTTCATCAAATAAACCATCAGAAAAAAAGGGAGAAAGGGACCCTAATAGATTAAAAGAGATTTAAAGGACATATTAGCCAAACACAGAGGTGGACTGGTGACTGGTTCACATCCTGGTTTGAACAAACTCACTGTAATCTCATTTTTAAAAGCATAAGTCCAAAATTTGAACATTGAGTATACATCTATACTAAAGAACTGTGCATTTTTAAGATGTGATGACTGTACTTTTTTAAAAGGAGGTTTTTGTGTGCATACTGAAGTTTTTGTCAATGAAGAATTATGTCTGGGATTTGCTTAAAACTAACACAGTGGGGGAAAGGGGGCCAATGAGTAGGAGGTTATTAAAAAAACAAAATTGGTCATGAGTTGATCACTGCTGAAGGGGGTAGTGGGTGTACGAGAGTTCACCATATTATACTCTCTCTGTCATTTTGTGTAACAAAAAAACTTGACACTTAAAAATGAAAACATTCTCCAAGTGTGGTCTCCCCAGTGTGGTCAATATTTGGGAGTGAACCTGACTCAGAACCCGGACATTCTTCCGCAGGTGCTGAAAAGATTTGGAGTCTCACCTAAGACTGGTTTAACCTGGAGTGGGGGTGCATGTCGTTCGCATTTCAAAAACAAATCCATCTGCTCTTTCTACTTCCTCATACTCAGAAACCGAAATGAATCTCAGGTCCAGACGCATCTTCCCCTCTAACCCTCACCACCACCCACAACAAAAATCTCGATCATTTATTGTGCCGCCCTGTGCGGCCCGGGAGAGGCGCCGGCCTGCTGCGGGCGTAGGTGGCGCCCTCCGGGAGATGAGCAGCAGGTGCGCGCAGCAGGGGAGGGCCGGCGGGGGGGGGGCGTAGGGGGGGGTCTGGGGGGGCGAGGAGACCTGCGGCGGTGGGGGGCCCCGCGGCGGTGGGGGGTCCCGCGGGTGTGAGGGGGTCCCGCGGAAGTGGGGGTCCCGGCGGCGGTGGGGGGTCCCGTGGAGGTGGGGGGGCCCGCGGAGGTGGGGGGCCCGCGGGGTAGGGGGCCCGGCAGCGGTGGGGGGTCCCGTGGAGGTGGGGTGGGTCCCGCGGAGGTGGAGGGTCCCGCGGGTGTGAGGGGGGCCCGCGGAGGTGGGGGGCCCTGCGGAGGTGGGGGGGCCCGCGGAGGTGGGGTGGGTCCCGCGGAGGTGGAGGGTACCGCGGGTGTGAGGGGTCCCGCGGGTGTGAGGGGGTCCCGCGGAGGTGGGGGTCCCGGCGGCGGTGGGGGGTCCTGCGGAGGTGGGGGGGCCCGCGGAGGTGGGGGGCCCGCGGGGTGGGGGTCCCGGCGGCGGTGGGGGGTCCCGTGGAGGTGGGGTGGGTCCCGCGGAGGTGGAGGGTCCCGCGGGTGTGAGGGGGTCCCGCGGAGGTGGGGGGCCCGGCGGCGGTGGGGGGTCCTGCGGAGGTGGGGGGGCCCGCGGAGGTGGGGGGCCCGCGGGGTGGGGGGCCCGGCGGCGGTGGGGGGTCCCGTGGAGGTGGGGTGGGTCCCGCGGAGGTGGAGGGTCCCGCGGGTGTGAGGGGGTCCCGCGGAGGTGGGGGGCCCGGCGGCGGTGGGGGGTCCTGCGGAGGTGGGGGGGCCCGCGGAGGTGGGGGGCCCGCGGGGTGGGGGGCCCGGCAGCGGTGGGTCCCGCGTGCAGAGCCTGCCCCGAGCGCGCGCGGACCCCAGAGCGCGGTCAGCCGGGCGTGGTCCCCTCGCAGCGCGCCCCACACCGCCCATGATGTAAGCGCCCTCACCTGCCGGTAGGGGACGTGGCTGAGGACTGGGGACACGCAGGAAACACTCCTGTGCACGCTCAATCAGAATCGCCCCCCAGTCTAAATGCCGCGGTTGTTGACCTCGCTGTTTAACTGACCCAGACTTCGCTTCCTTAGTAGAAAGGGAGAACTTCCAGGACGGTCTCCCCCTCTCCTAACCCCTGACTCTTGGCACAGACTCTAGAACGGGGTGGTTGGCTAATAAATATTTACTAAATTGAAGGCATCCCCCAATGTCTCTGATGTCTTGGAAATCTCACTCAAATTTCGTGGACCCCTTCGGCCCACCTCCTCCAGGACGCCTCCCCCAGGCAGGCTTCCTGGCTATTCCTGTCAGGAGGGTGCACACTCCCGAAGACACTGAGGGGTGTCAGCAGGGTCTGCGGTAGGCTGTGAGCAGCCAGAAGCAGAAGCAGGATTTTACTCATGTCGTTTCACTTCCCACCCTCCTCCAGAGCTCTTGGCGGAGTGGGAGGGTTTCAGTCTGAGGGGCAGGTCTTTCTCCTTGTCCACAACCTCCAGCTGTGAGCTGTGACCACTCCCTCCTCCATCCCTGAGTGCAGGGCGCACTAGGTGGCTTTGTGGAAGCTGATGGAGCTGAAGAGGGTCCCGTCTGCTCTGCAGAGTATGGCTGGGAAGTCAGCTGGTTAGTGAGACCAAGGCCTGCAAATCCATTCCCGGGTCCAGGGTAGTTTCTGCTAACAACCCTTTTACAGACCTCAACCCTCTCCTAAACAATTTCAGTCCCGACATTCCAGATATGACAGTGATGCTGTCTTGAAGACAGGAGAACCCCCTGAAATGCACGCCAGAACAGTTATAAGAAAGTCACTTTTCCCAGGGCCCTGCGACCCGTCTTGACCCCCTGGACGCCGGCATGGGTGGAAGCTGGGAGAAACACATGCTCTCAAGCTCTGGAGCTCCAAGCTCCTCCTAAGGGCCTGGCAACGGACCCTCCCCTGTGTCCCCGGGTTCCTGGTGCTTGCTGGTAGTTCTGCATGCTCCTTGCCATGGGGTGCATCGGTGCAGTCTACGCCTGCATCTTCACAGGGCCTTCTCCTGTGTCTGTGTGTCCAGAGTTGTCTCTTCTTATCCAGACACCAGGCGCACTGCACTAGGTGTCCAGTCCACCCAGAAGACCCTACTTCCAAACAAGGACAGTCAGAGGTGCAGTGGTTAGGACCTCAACACATCTTCCACCCACTGGGAAGTGTTGGTATGGGCAAGAGGGAGATAATGGCCTTGGGAAGAGAGCCAAGGCCAAGATCTGCAGGAGGCTGAGATGAGGGATGACAAGGGGACAAGGCAGTGGGGGACAGAGGATGCCTTCTCTGCGAAGACTCTGCGAAGACACCTGGATCGGGGGACTGGAGGGAGGCCAGGCATGGTCTTCAAACAGTGGAAGAGGAAGCAGGGAGTCCACACAGCCCGAGGGGGCAGAAGAGTCCAGCTGGGGTAAATGGGAGGGAGGGACCCAAGTGCCGAGCTCCCTTCCCCACCATACAGGGGTGAGGAGCCAGGGGTGGGTGAGCGACAAAGCATGTTCCTAACGACGGTTCAAGTTCATCTGGTCTTCTTGTGCCCTGCACCCCCCAGATCCGTGCCTTGGCCACTGCCCTGTCTGGGTGTTGTCCTGGGGCCCCACGCTGGGTGGTGGGCTCCTGCCTCAGGGCTCCACACCCCGCAACCCCAGACGCCTGGCCCGGGCCACCATCCCACCACTGCCCACAGCAGGCCCTCCACCCTCATCTGCATCAGGACCACAGCCTCATCCCCAAGCCTAATCCAGCCTCTGTGACTGAAGCCAAGGTCACTGTCCCCTACATCTTCTTCTGACAATCCCAGACAGAGAGTTGAAAGGATTTTACCATGGCCACACAAAGACCCATCACCCAGACTCAATCACCATTGGGCTAGAACCGCTTTACCAGATGTTCCCACCTGTGCTTCCATGGCTCCATCCATCAGTCCGTCTTGTGCTTTTATGCATTCTAGAGTAAGCAGCAGACAAATGATTTTTTAAACCTTTTTATTTTTTTTAAAGATTGTATTTATTTGACAGAAAGAGAAAACACAAGCAGGGGGAGCGGCAGAGGAAGAGGGAGAAGCAGGCTCCCCGCTGAGCTGGGAGCCCGATGCGGGGCTCGATCCCAGGACCCTGGGATCATGACTTGAGCCCAAGGCAGTTTTCCAACTGACTGAGCCATCCAGGCGCCCCTAAACTTTTTTAAATTAATTTTTTTTTTTTTTGAGAGAGAGAGAGAGCAGGTGGAGAGGGCAAAGGGAGAGGGAGAGAATCTTAAGCAAGCTCCATGCTGAGCACAGAGTCTGAGGCCGGCTCGATGTCATGACCCTGAGCTGAAATCAAGAGTCAGATGCTTAACCGACAAAGCCACCCAGGCGCCCCTCAAATGATCTTTTAATCTGAACTACATCAAAAACTAATGATGTACTACATGTTGGCTAATTGAACATAATAAAAAAAAAATTTTTTTTTAAAGATTTTATTTATTTATTTGAGAGAGAGAATGAGAGAGAGCACATGAGAGGGGGGAGGGTCAGAGGGAGAAGCAGACTCCCTGCCGAGCAGGGAGCCCGATGCGGGACTCGATCCCAGGACTCCGGGATCATGACCTGAGCCGAAGGCAGTCGCTTAACCAACTGAGCCACCCAGGCGCCCAATAAAAAAATTTTAAAAATAAAATGTTTGAGGTTTTTCCCATAAACAGCAAATCTTGTCAACAAGAACAACAAAGAAGGATAATCTGCTCATGTCTTTGAACGGACGTTCTGCGGCTCCCTTTTGCTGAAGTGTGAAGCCAGACTCCGTCTGGACGTGCAGGTGCCCCAGCCGGACCCCTCCCCGGCCGGCTCCCAGTCTCCAGTCAAGAAAGATCCGTGGTCTGTGAGCAGCGCCTCTCCCCATGCCGTGTGCTCTCCCTGGCCAACTCTGGTCGCCCCGTCTCGTGGCACTGCCCCCAGAAGCCGTTCCTGACACCCCACTAGTGTGACTGAGCACCCTGGTGCGGAGGCAGCTCCTTCGTGAGCCCCCAGGCCAGGCCTCAAGCCCGCGCATACCTCCATGAATCAAAACCAACTGCTTATGTGTCTTTCCCACTCCCGCCCCCAACAGAGAGCTTCCCCCAAAACCAGGGATCCCACTTCATTTGCCTGTTGTCCTTGGCACTGACAACAGTCCAGCGAGTGTGGGTGGCCAATAAATATTTGTTGAGTGAATGCATAACTGGTTCTGTCCCTTCTGACGGCTCCCCTGGCCTTGCCACCATCTCCGGCCACACAGCCTGGGTCCAGACCTCCCCGTGGGTCCCAGAGGGTCAGAAGGAGGAAAAGAGCACTGGGCGTTACCAGTGTCCTCGTCCACAGACACCCAGAAGCGAGCTGGGTGTGTGACTGCAGCAAGAGAGAGTGGACAGCACAGGGAACGGCCTAGGAGGGAGCTGGAAAAAACAGGGCAGGGCCGAGGCCGCCCCAAGATGGGCCACTTTGCCAGGAACATTATTTCGAGTTAAAAGTAATCAAAGTGGGGGTGGCTGGGTGGCTCAGCCGGTTGGGCGTCTGTCTTCAGCTCAGGTCAGGACCCCAGGGGTCGGGCTCGCTGCTCCGCGGGGAGCCTGCTTCTCCGTCTCCCGCTCCCCCTGCTCCTGTTCTCTCTCACTCTCAAATAAATAAATAAAATCTTCTCCAAAAAAAGGAATCAAATTGCAGCAGTTGCAATAAAAACTGTCTTCCTTGTCCTCACCTGCCTAAATTTACATTGGAAAGGAGAGCCTGCGCCAGGAAGATAGCTGTTAACAGAGACTCCCCCTGACCTAAGAAACTTAGCTGCTTAAAAGGCAACTTTGTTTTCAAAACAGCTCCTCTCCCCTTCCTGCCAGTGGCCCTCCTCCCCTTTGTAGCCTCAGACCCTACCCTCTCCTGGGCTCCCATAAGCCTCCTGTTGCCTCATTGTCTGTGGGAGTTCCACGTCTGCATGGAGTCCCCATCCCTATGCTGTTAAATTCGGTTTTCTCCTGTTAATCTGTTTCACGTCAATTGGACTCTTAGTCCAGCTGGTGGGACCTGGAAGGGCACAGGAAGGTCCCCAGCACGATTACAGGATTTGGGCTCGGCAGGGATTTGTCAGGCCAGCTTCTGAGCGTCAGAGGCTGCCCTTCTGTTCTTCTCAGTGGAGAACTGGGCAAAGGACGAATAGGGGGCTGGGGCGTGTACGTGTGTGCGTGTGCGTGTAGAATCCAGTTCAGTGTAAAAGCCTTTTCCAGTAGAGCAAGTTTCAAGTTAATCTCCCGCATCCAACCCCCACCCCAGCCATTCAAGCCCGGGCCTCATGCTTTCGGCCCTCATGGTCACCAGCCCCACAGTCATGGAGGGGCGGTGGCCCTGGGCACTGGTGAAGCTGAGTCAGGTTAGGGGAGCCCGCTGCCTTGGCTGCAACCTCCTGTTTCCCGGCTTCTGCTCCCCAGACAGCCCCTGTCCTCCCAGAAATTCGCAGCCTGTTGTCTTGTCAGGCTGTTTTTGTCACCCTTCCTGGTATCACAGCCTCCCAGTGACTCCCAGAGCTACTCATTTGAGCCCTGAGGAAAACCTATTAGATACGAATTCTTTGTTGGTTTTGGGACAATGGCCTCTGACCAGACAGGTTCAGCTCCCTGGACCCCAAGGGCCTTATTGTCTCTGCTCCCTGCCTTTTGGGGTGATGACCTCACCCCTGCCATCAGCTTCTGGGATCCAGTGACTCATTGCAGATGCCTGGCACCTGAGTTCCCTGGGGATGCTCTCTAAGGACATGGGGCCGTGACCTTTCCTCCTCAGCCCAGGGCTTCTGTCTGTCCGCGATTGCCCTTCTCCACCCACAGAGCACCTACCTCTGCCTTCAAATCCATCCTCCTGCCCTCGACCGGCATCATCCTTCTCTGCCAGAGAGGATTCCCTCCCATCTGGTTCCTTGTTCCTGACCCCACCCCCAACGCCAGCCTTCTGGCCCCAGAACTCATCCCTCCTCTTCCTGCCGGTTTAAATCTGGGTTTTGCCAGTTGGGCTTCCTTGCAGACCTCGAACAAATTACTTAAGTCTCTGGGCTTCAGTTTCTGCATCTGTAAACTGTGGGTAGTGGTAATTACCTTTTACTGTTGTCCTGTGGATTAGTTCTCTGTTTCTGTTTTTTTACTGCACAAGTAATTAATATATACATTCATTGGTAAAGAATTTAAACCAGACAGGGTAGAACGAAGGTCTCTTTCAGCCACTGTCCCCTGGAATCCTACTTTGATGTGATCCCTCAGGACATTTACACAGCTATTTATGTACATGTGCAAATACACGTGTGTGAATGTGTGTGTATATGTATTCACGAAATAGCTATGAAATGAGGATGGTGGGGGTGGTGAAGAGGTCTGCTTGTGGACCAAGAGAGGTTGGTGGTTACCAAAAGAAAAGCTGTATTTTTTTTTTTTTAAGATTTTATTTATTTATTTGACAGAGAGAGACACAGTGAGAGAGGCGCACAGGCAGGGGGAGTGGAGGGGGGAGAGGCAGGCTTCCCGCCGAGCGGGGAGCGGGGAGCCCGATGCGGGGCTCGATCCCAGGACCCTGGGACCATGACCTGAGCCGAAGGCAGATGCTTAACGACTGAGCCACCCAGGCGCCCCGAAAAACTGTATTTCTTATAAAAGCCAATCAACAGGTATGCCTACAACTGAAAGAGCGTGCAGTAATAATAAAACCCTGCTGTTTCCAGAGACGGAGGCAAATACCACCAAGCAAATCAGCCAAGCGCCCAAAGACGTGGAGACGGGGATGGAGATGCTAGTTTTTCTCAGTAACCCGTCTAATTGACGTTCTACGAGCGTGTATAACTGATTCAAATCCTGAAAAACAACCTGTATTCTGAGTTCCTTTCTTTCCCATCAGCGTGGGGAGATCTGCTGCCCACTCCTCCGCAGACCAGTTTCCCACACTTCCTCCCTCCTCCTCTCCTTGCCCACGGCCGCCACAGGCTCCCTCTGCCTCCAGTCCCCTCTGCCCCGGCAGCCAGGACCACCTCTGCAACAGGTTCAGTCAGACTGTGTTTCTTCCCACTCACACACTGTCTGAGGCTCACTGCCTCCCAGAGCAGACTTGGCATGAAGTTCCTGCATCTGCACCACGGCACCAGGCTCCCCTCAGCTCCAGCTCCAGGCTGGACCCTGCCGCCCCACCACACCCGGGATCCCCAGCCTGCTGAGCTCCCCAGCCTGCCCAGCGGCCTGCCTCTCTGCAGACGCACCTTGCTCCTGGGCCTTCCGGGCTCCGAGATCCCTGTTCCCTCTGACGAAACCCTCCCTGCATGTGTTTCTTTAATACGGATCACAAGTCACAGCACAAAATAATTCTGCACTTGCTTTTTCTTTTAAACACTTAGAGATGTTCTCATGTCAATCCAAGTTGGTCTTCTTCGTTCTTTTTAACTGCTACGTGAACTAAATTCGATAATGTCTGTTAAAGCACTTTGCTTGCCACCTGGCACATGGAAATACCTGGGGGGACGTGTGTTTGCTTCACTTCAGTTCCTATCACTCCAACATAATGGAGAAACACCCAGGACACTGTGGTGGACAGACCCCTGCTCAGCCTTACTACAGCTGTGCAGGTTCTCAGTACACGACACGTTCGGTGTCCCCGTCCCCATCCCAGTAGAGGATGCGCTCAGTGTCCCCGTCCCCTGTCCAGCAGATGACGCGCTTGGTGTCCCCGTCCCCCATCCCCGTAGATGACGTGCTCGGTGTCCCCGTCCCCCGTCCCGCGGCAGAGGACGCGCTCGGTGTCCCCGTCCCCGTCCCGCGGAGCTCTCCCACGCACCAGCTTTCTGGCTCTCACCTCAAAGCCCTGCCATGCACGGGGGAGATATCTCTTTCCTCCAAGACCAGACTTGTCACTTCCCATGAAAGCTGCCCTCCCCCAGAACAGAGCACTCCGCCCTCTGGGCCCGTCCCTGTGCCGTCCCTGCGCTCCCGTCACCCCCGTCAGGAGCTCAGCACACTGCCTGGCACATAAAACCCGCCCCATGCACGTCTGTTGGATAAAACCTTAACTTCCTAAAAATTGAATCTCTCTTCCACTTCATGTGTTACCTACAGAAGCAGCTGCAGCTGTGGCCTAAGAGAGAAAGCAGAACATTCATGATCTGGGGCTCGTCCCTTCACCTCTCTGGGCCTCAGTTTCTTACTCTGTAAAAAGGGGGTGAAGATATCTACTTCACAGGGATGAAAGAAATTAAAATGTATGCAGGTGCTCAAAAAATGTAACAAGTATTGAGGCGTCTGGGTGGCTCAGTTGTTAAGCCTCTGCCTTCGGCTCAGGTCATGATCTCAGGGTCCTGGGATCGAGCCCCACATCGGGCTCCCTGCTCAGCGGGGAATGGGTTTCTCCTTCTCCTTCTTGCCCCTGCTCCTGCGCTCTCTCTCTCAAATAAATAAATAAAATCGCTTTTAAAATGTGGCAAGCATTCTCACCCCCCTGCAAACTCACTCTGACACCATCTTTTCCCAATCCTCCCTCCCGGGATGCCCAGCGGTCCCAGGGGCAGGTGTGCCAGCGTCCCTCCATCTAACGCGGTGGGCCCTGTCCTCCCCTGCGTCCTCGTCAGTGTCCACTTCTCTGCATCACCACCCCCCCCCCCGCCCCCGTCTCTCACACGGCTCAGCAGCCGGGGGGGGGGGGGGGGGGGGGGCGTGGGCGTGGTCCGGCACCTCCCCCAGCCCTGGTTTCAAGGATGCTCACGCAGGTGCTCAGAGATGGCGGTCAGAAGGAGCGCGAGGCCATGCTCCGCACAGGGAGGGGCCAGCTGCCCTCCCAGACACGCGGGTGGGCGGGCAGGACCGGGCGGAGGGCTGTGGGAGGGCCACCAGCCTCGGGAGGGAGTCAGAGGGAGAAGCTCCCCATCTAATTGGCAGACCAACAGCATGCCAGTGATGTCTGGGCGACAGGTCACCGGGGAGGAGGAAGGGAGGGAGGAAGGACGTCTGAGAAGCACGTGGGCCCCTCTCAGCTCACTTCCAGCTCAGTAGGCTTTTCTAGGTCACTCTCTGCTGTGCGTCCCTCATGGGCTCCCTGCTCTGCCCCAGCTTCCTTTCATGTTCCTGCCTCAGTTTCTCTGACTAACAGTCCCTGCCCCCGACTCTCTTTGTGTCTTGGCGGCCCTGAGGGGAGTTGGGGCTCCACTGTGGTGCGGGGGGGAGGGGGGACAAGGGGCTGGCGTCCCGCCCCGACTCTGCCCCTGCAGCCTCTGACCTGGGCAAGCAAGCCAGGGCCCAGTTTCTTCCCTGTCACTGGTTACACACTGTTTGGGAGTGGTTAGTGAAACGTAGAAGATAAACTACGAGGCTCTGAAGATGAGCAGTCGCCACATAAGCACGAACAGTTCTTGCTGGTGCCCCCTTACTCACAATGTCCCAGGCTCAGCTGGGGCTGCACAGTTCCCTGAGCTACAGGATGTTGGCCAGGCCCCTCCTTCCCCCCCCAGACCCGCCCCCCGCCTCGCCCTCTGCCCCTGGAGCCCCTGCTCTGCTAACGTCCCACAGCCAGCCCGGCAGGCCGCACACCTTCAGCTGATGATCCTGCAGCCGGCAGCCCGCCTCTTCTTGCCGCCTGCATCCCACGGCAGGCCCACTGCCCTGGAACCAGAGTCCTCGGGACCTTGCAGACCCTGCCGACCCTGCCCACTCCACTTCCCATGGCTCCCGGTGCCCCCTCACTCGGCTCCAGATGCCAGGCCTTCATGCCAAATCTCACCCTGCCTTTCCTTCAGTCTGGACCACTTCGCCTTCTTCAATCCTTGCTCAGGTGTTACGTGTTGCCATTGTCATCCTGACCAACCTACCCAGTGCTCCAGCTTCAGGATGCCCACGGTACCTGCCATACATTTCCCATCTTATGTCTCCATCTCCCCAGTACAGGGTGATTCCCACGAGGGCAAATTCCTGTCTGCTTCCTCCTCTCCGGAGTCCTCGGCTCCCAACATAGTATCCAGCACATAGTAGGGGCCTCATAAATATCTGCTGAATAAATGCATATAAACGATCTCCTTTGATCATTAAAACAAGTCTTTGACATAGTATACGTGTTCCCACTCTGTAGCCACAAAACTAACAAGAGTTGAGTCAAATCTTGGAAATCCCACTGTTTCTGAGGAGGGTGTGCATTCCTTCCTTCTGGGCAGGCTCTTACCTAGTCTAGTCACACGGGGCAAGGATTATTTGCTAGAGGATGAGGGACTATGGCTGGCTTAGTCACCCTAACTCCTACCACAGTGCTAGACACATAGGAGGCCCTCAGCAAGTGGGTGCCGAGCAGGAGCTGAAGGGCTGCACAAACACGGCTCCTAGAGGAACTGCTGGGGGCGGTGGTAGGAAGGATAGAGAGCAAATGAGCATCCGGGATTAGCTGAAGGAGGAGCAACACTTGAAGGGAGAGGGAGGAAGGCCATTCCCAGGAGGACAGAACAGAGAAAGTAAAGTCTCAGAAGAGAGGAAGCAATGTTTTGGGGAAAGAGCACAGAGTCTGGAGGCAGTAGATCTGACCTTCAGCCCCAGCTCCGCCTCGGACCACTGGTGTGAGCCAAGCACAGCCCTCACCCCGCGACTTCCAGAGCCCTCTGGTGAAACGGCTGTTGGAGGGCCAGCCGAGAAGGTTGGTCCCTATAACCTGGGCCGTGTGCCTGAGCATAGGACAGGTTGGTGAATCTGGTCGAATCTCTGTCCTCTGGGGAAGCTGCCCTCCCTGGAGCACCTGGAGCAGTTCCTAGGAAGGCTGCCCGCCAATGTCCCAAACAGGTGTACCCACAGAAGACAATCTTTGGGAATGGGCATGGGGAGTGGGAACCAGGAAAGAATCAGGTCTCCTTCACTTAACGCTTCTTACCCCCAAGCGTTCTTTTCCCACGTCCAGTTTTCTCCCCAAAGGTGCTTCATATTTTTTGTTCCGGCTTTTCCATTTCTTTCCCACTTCACTTACAAGTCACCTCCTCCAGGAAGCCTTCCTGAAATCATTCGCACTCATTCTCCAGTCTGTCACCATAATCCACAACCCACTCTTCTGCACGGTGCACCTTTACAATGCAGTAATGACAGACCTCAGGGGATGATGGGTACACCTGTGCGCATTATCACACTCCCTAATTCAGCCATGGTGCATTCTGTATGTGCCTTGTCACACTCCCGAAGGGCAAAGACCATGACTGCCTTGTCCCCCAGTCTCCCAAACACCTCTTTGTACCTACCTCTCCCCCTCAAAGGCTCCTGAAGACTTGTGGACTCTTTGAAAGGACGGGAATGTCACTGAAATGGAGGAGAGACAGACTGAAGAGTAAACAAAAGTAGGAAGAAGCAGGAAGAGAAGGAAAGAGACCAGCGATGGGCCGAGGCCCCACCTCCAGCACGCCCCAGTCTGTGCATGGGTAGGTACTTTGCACAGCACCCCAAGGAGACACCCTGGGGGCAGCGGGAAGGGGTGGGGACAGGTGGTGGGAGGCACCTCTATCCATGTGGAGTGAACGGAGAGGCGGGATCCAGTCGCGGTCAGCGGCAAGCCGAGCCAACGCACACCAACGGGCACCTCCACCCACCCAGCTGTCTGGGGACAGAATGAGCCCCAAATGGGGATGAGAGGATCGGGGCAGAGGTGTTAGGGATTCTGGCGAGGGAGGGAGAAGGCCCTGGGAAGCGAGACATTTCCAGCAGTGTCCGTCCCCCAGTGCTTGCCCTGTACTCGATGTTCCAGAACCACCAGGTGTGAGCTCACAGTAAGCACAGCATAAGGCTGAGCGGAAGCCTTGACACGTCTGTAGCAGGAAGGGGACAACCAGACCAGGAGCCCGAGCCAGGCTGAAGGCCGTGTCTCATCACACACGAGCATCCCCAGCGCCATGCTGACCTCTGCCAGTGGGGAAGGACTGCTGACTGAGAAGGGTAAGAATCCTGTGCGCATTCAGGTCTAAGCAGAGTCTGTCAGAAGAGCCTCTCTTTGCCCAAGTGGTGATGGGCAATCCAACGACCGGGTATATGTTTATTGAGACCTGCCGTGTGCCAGGCACTGTTCCAGATTCAGGGAAAGCAACATGAAAACCAGGTTCCTGGTCCCATAAAACTACCTTCTGGTGGATAGAAACAGCTCAAAACATAGAAATAGATCATTTCAGATGGTGAGAAAATCCACAAAGACAATACATCTGGGTAGAGAGATAGTGAGTGCCTTTGGGGAAAACTCCTGGAGATACAGTGCTGAAAGACTTTCTCTGTTGAATACGTTCCGTCTGGGTTGAGCCCTGAATGACGAGATGGACACAGTCACGTCCAGCTCTGGAGCAAGAGGGGCCCCAGCAGAATCAGCAGCAAGTGCAAAGACCTGGCAGCGAGATCGGCCTTTGTTTGCTCAAGGAACAAAAAACAGAAGGCCCTGCAGTGAGCCCAGTGAAATGGGGAGGGCAGGTCTACCTGCCCCGGGGTGAACACTGGAATCACCTGGAAAGCTTTTAAAACTCCTGTTGCCTCACCCATCCCCAGACATTCTGTTTAATTGATCTGAGGTGTGTCCTTGAAAACTTCCCCAGGTGATTCTACTGCACAACCCAGAACAGGAACCACGGACAAGGCCCGTGGATGGCTGACAATGAGCGTATCTGCAGACACTCGGAGGCCTTCCCCAATTCTCCAGGCCCAGATCCAGAAAGGACCCAACGTCTTTCAGGCTTTGAGGTGGGGACAGAACCAAGAAAATGAAGCAATCCAAAGGAAGAGAAACTAAAGAGAATGGACCAGGGAAATCCAGAAAACACAACAAGCGGATGGAGCAAAAACAATCCCGAAGGATCAGAGGTGGAGGGAAAAGGGAAAGCACGCGCATTCCTTTGCTGTTTGCTGCTACAGCATGATCACAGACTTATGTTTGAATGTAGAGGTCCAAGATGGGTCCCACTGGCGCTGAAGTCGAGACGTCAGCAGGCCTGGGTCCCTCCTGGAATGCACTGCCTTCCTCCTCCAGCTTCTGGAGACCACCCAGTCCCTGTGCTCGCAGTCCCTCCCTCCGTCCTCCAAGCCAACATTTAGGCTAAGTACTTTCCATGCTTCTCCCTACTGCCGTCCTCCCCTTTAAGGGTGCTTGTGATTACACTGGACCCACATGCATAATCTGGAATAATCTCCCTATTTTAAACTCAACTGATTAGCAACCTGAATCCCATCTGCACACTTCATGACTCTGCCATGAAAAGGTTCCAGGAATTAAGACGTGGACATCTTTGGGGGACCAGTACTCGACCTACCACAACATGAAAGCCGTTTGCAAAACACGGTTTTGGTCACGTTTGTCATCTTTTGCTTGGGTAGTTGTGGGTTTTATGAGCATAAGTATACCTGGGTTTATCTGTGTAGGTTTATCAGGGTGTCAAGTCTGAGTGTCTCCCCAGCAAGTATGGGGTGGAGGGAAGGCCAAGGACGCTGAAGGGTGTCTGATCTTTATTTTGTTTATCTCCATGCTCCATAAAGACTCACAGCTGTTGTTCTTACTGACGATAAAACTAAGGACAGACTGTCTCTTTGCGTGTTTTCTTTGGGTCTGTCCATCTGTCCCTGAGCAATACTGGCTGTCCGTCCCGGTGATGCTCAGTGTGCACGAGAGTACTTGGGCATATCTGTGACGTCAGCATAGTGTGAGTGCCTCTGTCCGTAAGTTTGTGCGCTGTGGGGAATGTGCACACGGGCGGACGAACATGCGTGTGTGTTCCACAGCGTATGCGACCACAGTTGTGGACCTCTGGATGTTTACTTATTCACAAACCCTCCGGGGTATCCAGACAGAAAGGCCTAGCGTGAGAGGGCAGAGGAACTAGGGGGAGGGGAGAGATGAAGGTGAGGGGAGAGGAAAACATTGAGAAAGCACCTGAAATAAAAGAGGCAGAGGGCAGAGTCCCAGCAAGGGCACATATCAGATCTGGGTTATTCTGGTTATTTGCTTGCTGTGGGAGCTTGGTAGTACGGACTCTGCGCCGCTGTTGGCCAAGAAATTTGAAATAGATAACCTCTGGGTACCTCCCAAAGAAGGAGAGAGAGAGAAACGTGGAAATGAAAACACACACTGGGAAAAATGGAGAGAAAGAACTAGAGAGACATAGGAAGAGAGGACTAGGAGCTGGGAGCCAGCCAGAGGCAGGGGTGTGGGTGCCTGCTCCCCGCCCCTTACCCCAAAGCTTCAGAGTGTTCTTTTTTTTTAAAGATTTTTTTTTTTTTAATTTGAGAGAGAGAGAAAGAGAGAGAGCACATGAGAGGGGGGAGGGTCAGAGGGAGAAGCAGACCCCCTGCTGAGCAAGGAGCCCGATGTGGGACTCGATCCCGGGACTCCAGGATCATGACCTGAGCCACCCAGGCGCCCGCTTCAGACTGCTCTTAAGCCCTTAATAGGTAAGGCAGGAAGACGGAAAGGAGAGAGTCCTGGAATGACAGCACACACCAACACTCAGAGGCCTGCAAAGCCACAGGAACCAGGATCCCTGCTTCCGCCCCCAAGCCCCAGATGTAGGTGTGCCGGCCACCTGGAATGGCTCACACCCTGGCGATGCGGGCACCCATGCCAAAAGCGAGCCTGGGCACCGTGCCCACCGGCACAGCACGGGCCCAGGGGGAGGGGAGATTCGGGCCCTAGAGGGATGACGGCGGGGGGGCGCGCTTTCCTCCCCCACGGGGTGCTGCCTTGTCCCAGGAGCGCCCCCTCCTGACCACGCCCTCGCCTCGAGGACCCAGAAGTTCTTTCCTCTCGCCCTCCTCCCCCAAACCTTCCCCGGGAAGCCGGAGAACCAGACGGGGTGTTACGCAAGGCCTGATGTTTACAAGCCGCGGGGGCCTCCTCCGCCCTATAAAGCCCGAGCGCGGCGGGGAGCGCCGCGGACACCGAGACTGGTGGAAGGGAGGGAGGGCGTCCGGACGGCGCCGAAAGTTCACGCGCCGGGCGGAGAGAGGACCCTCCACTCGGCTAGCAGCAGGCGTGGTTCGCGGAGCGCGCGCTGGCAGGGGGCCGCGGGGGTCGCGGAAGGGTCGGCGCCCGGACGCGCGCTCCGCATGGAGGCGCCCGAGCTGGGCCCGGGGCTGGTGGAGCGTCTGGAACGGCTGGCGACGTGCCCGCTATGCGGGGGCCCCTTCGAGGACCCGGTGCTGCTGGCGTGCGAGCACAGCTTCTGCCGCGCGTGCCTGGCCCGCTGCTGGGGCGCCCCGCCGGCCGCCGGCGCCCAGGCGCCCCCCACCGCCTGCCCCTGCTGCGGCCAGCCGTGCCCCCGCCGCAGCCTGAGGTCCAACGTGCGGCTGGCGGTGGAGGTGCGCATCAGCCGGGAGCTGCGGGAGAAGCTGGCTGAGCCCGGAGCCCGCGCGGGGAAGCGCAGAGGGGGCCGCATCCCCACCATGGGCTGCCTGGACCCGCACGGAGAGGTAAGGCGGGTCGTGCTTCGCGGATCCGCTGCCGCTGGTGGAAGGGCGAGACTAGGGGCTCCCGGGGGGCGGGGCCCTTCTGGAAGTTTAGGCAAAGAATGGCTCTGAGCAAAGCAAAGGACGAGGGGGCGGGGGGCTGACCCCAAGTCCCTGGAGTGACGCGAGAGGTGCCAGGAAGGACAAGGGGAAGGAGTTCACACTTTACCCAGGGGTCGGGGGCTGGACGGAACGCAGGGCGTCCGGAGCCCCTTGGCAGAGCGCGGGAGCTGCGTGCTGGGGAGTTGGGGACCGGGAGGGAGTACGGGTGGGCGCGGGCCGGCCGAGGCCTGCGAGGACGGCGGGGGTCAGAACCAGCCTAGGGCAGGGCGAGAACCAGCTGGAGTGCAGGGGCGGGGAAGGAGGGGCTGTCAGAGGAGGGCGCAAGGGAGGAAAAGCAAATCCAAACGCCCCGGGAGCGTCGAGGGGTGAGCCCCGGGCTCCCGCCCGAGCCGCGCTGGGCACTATTTGTTATTGCTGTCCTCGGCTCCTCCCAGGGCCCCCAGCGGGGGCGGCGACGGGTGCAGGCCAGGTCCACCCGCCGCTGGGACCTCTGGCTCCCGCACGCCGCCCCCCTGCGCCACTTTTGGCCCCGACTCCTTGGCCATCAACCAGCTCCATTCCCTTGCCCGGCCTCCAGGCGTCCCAGATTCCTGACTGGCTTCTCCCCCAGCAGCCTAGCCGGTCTCGGGTCTTGCTTCCACACTTTGAAGTCTACACAGACCTAATTAGTCCAGGTGTAATTGGCATAATTAGGCAAATTGCCTTTCCTCTCTTCCCTTCACCACCACGCTGGCCTGCTTCAGTCATCCCCAAGGGATAGTGATGGGGGCAGGGGACCCTGGTATTTGGAGGGGGGCATCCAGGGCTTCTCCTGGTTCCCATGGTACCCTGCAGATCCACCAGGACCTCCCCGGACACATCCAAGTCCGGCTGCCTCCTTGGCCAGCGTGACAGATACAAAGCAAAGGGCCCAATAAACGCCACGGGGCTTTTATGGCAACAGGGGAAGCAGCTTTGTTAGAAGGCTTTTATATACCAACTCTTCGCCCCGGGGCTCTGGGTGTTTGGTCTGTGTGAAGGATGGAGAAGGACACCCTCAGGAAGGTAGACAAGGACAGGGGACCACTGAAAGAGACAGAATGAGGCTGGGAGAGGCAGCAGGGAAAGGTAAGGACTGGAAGCTAAGGGGGGCAGAAACAAGACCTGGACGAGGCTGGGGAAGGGGAAGGGAAGGAGGGCAGTGGATGATAATGGACAAGATGTTCGGGCCATGAAAGGGGACAAAGAGGTGATCGAGATCACTCTGAGAGGTGATGGGGAGCTCACCAACAGAGACCCAGCTACCTGGGGAAGGAGAAGAGGGGGAGAGCTCCTGAGTACAAAGCCCAGGGCTCACATCCATGTTTTCTTCTGCCCATCCCAGGATATAAGGAAGACTTGGAGAAGGTGAGTTCCATTTTACCGTCCCTTCCTTTCCACTACCGGCCACCGCATCCATCACCTTCTCCATGGGCTCACAGCTTTGTCCCCACTCACGGACAGGTTTCCTGCTCCAGAGATGTGAGTGGGGTAGGGGTGGGGGCATCAGAGGGCAGAGAGTGTCTCCTGATTTCCTGACCCTTCTCCCTCATCTGTCTAGACCTGATGCCCCACCACCCAAGTCATCTAACTCAGACGATGCTCTCCCCGAAGACTATCCAGTGGTCAAAAACATGCTCCACAGACTGACGGGTAAGGAGGGCAGAAGGGACCCCACCGAGTAACAGTCTGTCTCAGGCCTGCTCCCTTTTCTCTCTTAAACATGCTCAAGTCTTTTCTGATGTCTGCATTCAGTGTCCTGGGGCTCCTGGAACACAGCACCACATACTGAGTGGCTTAACACAAACTGTCTCACAGTTCTGCAAGAAGTTGGTGGGATTGCTTCCTTCTAAGGCTGTTTGGGTGAATCTGCTCCCTGCCTCTCTTCTAGCGTCTGGGAACCTCAGGGGTTCCGTGGCCCAAAGATGGCCTTCTCCCTGTGTCTTCACATGGTTTCCCCTGGTACTTATTTGTCTCTGGGTCCAAATTTCCTCTTTTTATAAAGACTCTAGTCATATTGGACTAGGGCCTGCCGTAATGACCTCATTTTAACTTAATTACCTCTGTAAAGACTCCATTTCCAACAAAGTTCACATTCTGAGGTTCTGGGAAACAGCAACATTCCCTTTCTGGGGGGAACACAGTTCGACCCATAACAATGTCTGTCCTCAGTTCCCCATATTCCAGCATCATACTCTCACAAACAGACCCTTGGGGGTCAACTGCTTCTCCCTCGTGGCATTACCCCTCTCCAGAAGACCCGCATCTCTCTGCAGCTCCTGCGGAGTTCCCGCCCCACCCACTACCAGAGCTGCCCCCTACATTCTTTAAACCGCCAGAGGGGCGCCTGGCTGGCTCTGTCTGCGGAGCCTGCGACTCTTGATCTCAGGGTTGTGAGTTCAAGCCCCACGCTGGGTGTAGAGATGACTTAAACATAAAATCTTAAAAAAACAAAAACAAAACTGCCAAAGGTGCTCCACGGTCTTGGTCACCCACCATCCCACCAGGCCCAGATTGCTTCTAGCAGCCCCAATCCAGAAATCTCTCCTCAAAAGCAAACCACACACGAACACTTCTGGTCCCTTTGGCTCTCACCACGGTCCTTCTCCTCCTCTGCCCCAGCCTCCCAAAGCAACCAGCCAGTCCACTCCCACCTCCCCTTGGGGTCCCAGTGTCTTTCCTATCAGTGCGTCTCTTCTGAGCCACCTTCCCTATCGGGCTGACCCAGCTCCATGCCCCACGTGATACAGCAGAGGGAAGTACCAGTCCTCACTCCTCCCTGCAAGTTGGACTGGCTAAACTCTTCTCCCGACCCACACACCAAGCTCTCTCTTGCCCTCTGCACTGCGTCCCCTGCCCAGGGTCAGCACGGTCCTCGTCCAAATCCAGCTCCACACAAGCGGCGCATCAGTGCAGTGAGTGTTGCCCAAGCCGCCCCTTTCTACGCCTTCCCCCACTCGGGCCTACGGCCGCCTTTGCAGCTGCGCTGAGGCCTCTTGAGGGCCCTCCGCTGCACGCTGTCAGTCTCCTCCCGCCTCTGACTCGGAAAGCCCCTCAAGCGCTTCTCTCCTGCCTTTCCCCGTGCAGCCGACCTGACCCTGGACCCCGGCACCGCGCACCGCCGCCTGCTCATCTCGGCGGACCGCCGCAGTGTCCGACTGGCCCCCCCAGGGACACCCGCGCCCCCCGACGGCCCCGCGCGCTTCGATCATCTCCCGGCGGTGCTGGGCGCACAGGGCTTTGGGGCCGGCCGGCACTGCTGGGAGGTGGAGACCGCCGAGGCCGCCTCCGGCCCAGACTGCTCTGGGGAGGACGAGGACCACGGCGAGAGCCGCTACGCCGTGGGTGCGGCCGGGGAGTCGGTGCGCCGCAAGGGCCGCGTGGGGCTGTGCCCCGCGGGGGCCGTGTGGGCCGTGGAGGGCCGCGGCGGCCGCCTGTGGGCCCTCACGGCTCCCGAGCCCACCCCGCTGGGCGGCGCCGGGCCCCCGCCGCGCCGCATCCGCGTGGACTTGGACTGGGAACGGGGCCGCGTGGCCTTCTACGACGGCCGCTCGCTGGACCTGCTCTTCGCCTTCCAGGCGCCCGGGCCCCTGGGGGAGCGTATCTTCCCGCTGCTCTGCACGCGCGACGCCCGCGCCCCGCTCCGTATCGTGCCCACCGAAGGCTGAGTCCCACCCCACCGCCAGGAGCGAAGCGCTCACGCAGGAGAAGCGTGTGCACCCCTCCACCTGGCCTCGGTGTCCGCGTCCACACCCGAAGCCGAGTCCATGCCCGCCCCTCCCTCCCGGACGCGGCTCCACGTTCGGTGCCCCCCCGCCTCATCTCTCCCCTCCCACCTTCCACTAGTCCAGACCGCAGCGCTCCACCAGGATCCTTATCCACGGCCTCCCTTCCCGCTCTTGCCTCTTCTCCTGGTCTCCAGGAAGGGCCCAGCCCTTCTCCACAGTTCTAAGGCTCGGGCTTCCCTGCCCTGGCCAATCTGAGCTTTCTCTTCAAGACTGCCTGGGTCCCAGGGCCCTCTAGGAGGCTTACTGTCCTTTTGGGGAAGGGGGCAGGCAGCTCTACTCCGTGCTGCCTGCTTTCTGTGCTCATAGCCTTTCCGCCTTTGGAACCTCCTGAAGATTCCCCCCTGTAAGGAACCACTGGTGCTCTCTCCCCGACCTGGGAATGGCCCAGACACCCCAAGCTTATCCTTGTATATAGCTTCACATCTTTCTCCGTATGTATAAATGGGCCCATATTTAACACATTTTGTGATGCTGGGTTATTTATTTTGTGCATCTGTGGCAATAAATGAGATCTCAGTGGTGGTATGGATTTGACTTATCTCTGCAACTGTGCATGGCAAGAGGCCTAGAAAATGATGTCAAGATCCCAGTAAGGAGTGGGGCTGGACATCTGGGCTGGCAGACACATCAAAGCCTAGGAAGGAAGGGGTATGAGTACTATAGGGGACACACCCCCATCTCTTTGCTCCCTCTCTTTTCCTTCCTCACCCAGGGCCCTGGCACTATGCTGGATCTGTCTCTGAGGCCAGAAGACGGAGGAGATAGTTGGCTCTAAGTGACCAGTCTTCAAGCTGGCTTTGTTGGAAATCCTGTATCATATGGTGAGGAGAGGCCATGACTATTTCCTTTTCTATTTCCCATTAACGGTGAGAAAGCAAAGACCTCTCTCCCAACTCCTCTGGAGGACATGAGTGGGGGAGGGGAGGGCAGGAGAGGGGAAGGGCTGGGAGCCCCCTGGGAGCCCTGAGGTCTCCCACAGGCCTCACATCCCACAGGCAAGGACTAGGAGTTCGGATTATATAAATACATTACTGGAAGAGCTCGAAGCCAGGATTAACAAGCATAGCTGGGGCAAGACTGCCCCAAATCCGACTGGGACCCTGGCAGTGAAAGTTGGGGCTGTTGAAAACCCAACTTAAGTGTTTGGGACTCAAGGAGAGAATGCAAGGGGCCAAGATAACTGGATCCCAGGACAGGCAGTTTGGCAGTGAGAACACGGGGGAAGACTGGGACCAAGATGTCTGGATCCCTGGAGAATAGAGGATGAGTACTGGAAGGAGAAATGAGGGCTGGGGGAACCCAGAAGTCTGGGTTCTGGAATAGCAGCAAGTCAGAATTCCAGGATCTCTGTCTATCCTCATCTCCCTCTTCCCTCCATCAGGCAGAGGAGAGGGGAGGAGGGGACTGGAGGAGGGATCAAACCATGGGTTTAGTCCCCAGGTAGCCACATGAATACATTCAGGGCCAGACAGACACAGGAATGGTGGGGGAGAGGAATTTAGTGCTGCATTGGCCCTGGAGGGGGCTGGGAGGGGTCAGGAGGCTGGGGAGGGGTGGTGGGGCTCGGTCCTGGGGTTGCACGACGCCGTCCTTTGCGGTGGCCCCGTACACAGTGTGTATGACCACAGCCCTCCTCTTCCTCCTCATCACTCTCCGTGGAGCTCTCGCCAAAGGCCCGAGGTTTCTCGTAAATACAGCAGCCTAGATTTGGAGGGAGGAGCCCGGTAAAAAAGGAGCAAAAGTTAGGGTGTACAGACAGTTCTACTCCCACTGGATCTCAGTAACAACTACCTCCACCATGGGCTCCTTCTCCCTTCCAGGACCCAGATTCCCCAGGCCCACCCCCTGGGGCTCAGGCACCCAAACCCCTGTCCTTTCCGCCAGGAATTCAAAGCTCCACTTCTCCCCATTCTGACACCTGTCGCCTTCAGGCCTCGGCATATCCCCACCTTGCTCCCTCTACTTGAACCTGGTCTCCCTGAGGCCAGGGGCAGGACTGCAGGCAGCGGGGAGCCAGAGCGCTGGCGCTGCTGGTGGCCAACAATCACTCACATTTTGATGAGCGGCGGCCCATGTGTTCGTTGTCCACAGTGTCACTCGTCCATTCTACCTTTTTCTCTGGCTTCCGTTTCCGAAGCTTGATGGTCAGGCTCCGGTTCTCCTGGAAGGTGGAGACGCACGGGCATACCTATCTAGTCCCCTGCAGCTGACCTTTCCCACTCCCTCCCAGGGCCCCAGTTCAATCAGTCACAGACATGGCAGCAGAGGAGCTGAGTGCTGGGAGAGGACAGAACACAACAGGGCTTTGACCTCGAGGAGTCCCTGGGGAGTCGGATGTTCTCCGTAACTGCTAGTATACAGAGAAGACACAATTCCTAACCTAGGGAAGGTCCCAGCAAATCTTCAAAGGAAATGATAATCCTCGCTGTTTCTCCGTCTTCCTCCCCAAATCGATTACCCTTGGAGGTCTTAATACTTGAGCATTATTTTCTCAGTCCCCAATACCTAATCCTTGACCTCCCTTTCTTCTTCCAGACCCCTCTCTCATCCTCAAGCCCTTCGCTCCCCAATTCCGGTCCACCTATGCCCTGGCATCTTCAAATAATAGCAGGGATGCCAGGATGCTAGGGAATAGGTCATCTCTGCTAACCTTATTTGAAAGGCCCTTAACCCAGGAGCTATTAAGCCCAATACACCTGCTCCCTTTGAAAGCAACTTAACCTGTTTTTGCAAAAATGCTACTCATTTCTCTATTTTCATCTCTTCTGATTTCTCAAAATACTATCTCCGCCTCCTTTGTCTTGTTCACTCATTTCCTCCATTTCCTTTTAGAGTCACCTGTTCAACAAATACTTATTGACAAGTATGCCTCTGGGCAAACTGCCCTACAGCAGGCCTCCAGCCATGCTTATTCACAGAACCCTTCATCTTCCCCCAGCACCTGCCTTGCTCCTCAATCCCCCAGGTACCATCCTTGGGTCACCGCCACACCGGGGAGCAGCACCTGCACCCCAACTCTGACTCCCTATCTCATGTCCCCGCCCCGGGCAGCGGCACCTGCACCCCAACTCTGACTCCCTATCTCATGTCCCCGCCCCGGGCAGCGGCACCTGCACCCCAACTCTGACTCCCTATCTCATGTCCCCGCCCCGGGCAGCGGCACCTGCACCCCAACTCTGACTCCCTATCCCACGTCCCCGCCCCCGGCAGCGGCACCTGCACCCCAACTCTGACTCCCTATCCCACGTCCCCGCCCCGGGCAGCGGCACCTGCACCCCAACTCTGACTCCCTATCCCACGTCCCCGCCCCGGGCAGCGGCACCTGCACCCCAACTCTGACTCCCTATCCCACGTCCCCGCCCCGGGCAGCGGCACCTGCACCCCAACTCTGACTCCCTATCCCACGTCCCCGCCCCGGGCAGCGGCACCTGCACCCCAACTCTGACTCCCTATCCCACGTCCCCGCCCCGGGCAGCGGCACCTGCACCCCAACTCTGACTCCCTATCCCACGTCCCCGCCCCGGGCAGCGGCACCTGCACCCCAACTCTGACTCCCTATCCCACGTCCCCGCCCCGGGCAGCGGCACCTGCACCCCAACTCTGACTCCCTATCCCACGTCCCCGCCCCGGGCAGCGGCACCTGCACCCCAACTCTGACTCCCTATCCCACGTCCCCGCCCCGGGCAGCGGCACCTGCACCCCAACTCTGACTCCCTATCCCACGTCCCCGCCCCGGGCAGCGGCACCTGCACCCCAACTCTGACTCCCTATCCCACGTCCCCGCCCCGGGCAGCGGCACCTGCACCCCAACTCTGACTCCCTATCCCACGTCCCCGCCCCGGGCAGCGGCACCTGCACCCCAACTCTGACTCCCTATCCCACGTCCCCGCCCCGGGCAGCGGCACCTGCACCCCAACTCTGACTCCCTATCCCACGTCCCCGCCCCGGGCAGCGGCACGTGCACCCCAACTCTGACTCCCTATCTCACGTCCCCGCCCCGGGCAGCGGCACGTGCACCCCAACTCTGACTCCCTATCCCATGTCCCCGCCCCGGGCAGCGGCACGTGCACCCCAACTCTGACTCCCTATCCCATGTCCCCGCCCCGGGCAGCGGCACCTGCACCCCAACTCTGACTCCCTATCTCACGTCCCCGCCCCGGGCAGCGGCACGTGCACCCCAACTCTGACTCCCTATCCCATGTCCCCGCCCCGGGCAGCGGCACCTGCACCCCAACTCTGACTCCCTATCTCACGTCCCCGCCCCGGGCAGCGGCACGTGCACCCCAACTCTGACTCCCTATCCCACGTCCCCGCCCCGGGCAGCAGCACCTGCACCCCAACTCTGACTCCGCATTCCATGCCGCCTGGCCGGCCTCCTGCACCATCTCTGCCACTGCGGAAATCCCGCACCCTTGGCGCTTCTCCCGACCCCAGGCAGTCCAGCCCGCTCCTCCCAGAGCCCCGGCCCCTCCCTCCCGGCCTCTCCCGAAGACCCCGAGGAGCACCCCCCCCCCGCCTTTCTCACAGGCTCGGTTGTCACGGTAACCGTTGTCTCAGTGACGGTCTCACTCAGCCCGGCCCCTGCCTCGGCCATGGCTAAGGCTGAGGAGAGGGAGGAGGGGAAGAAGGGGGAGGAGACGCCCTTCCCTTTCTGTGTCTCTGGGGTCTAAGACAATCGGTATCGGGTTCAGAGCAGCAGCCAGGATCCTCCACCTTCTTTTTTCCCCTCCTCCTGGGCCTCCGCTTCCCCACCCCGGGGAACAACCTGTCCAACCCCACTTCCGGCTCTCTGCTTCCGGGTGTGACGCACTCCGTAGTTCCCCTTTTCCTTTCCCGGGCACTAAGGGCGTCTAAGCGCACGCGTAGCCGGATTAGTTCCGCCGTCACGTGACAGTGCGCAGGCGCCGCAAGAGGCAGCCGCAGACTTGGCGGAACAGGCGTCACTGCGGGTGTGGAGCGCGGGCAGCAGGCGCACGCGCACGCGCGGCGGAGACGAGGTAGGAGGGGCGGACCGGAGCGGCCGCGCGGGGCTGGGGCGGGGCCGTGGGCGGGGCCACGGGACTGGGAAGACCACCCCGCGGCTGCAGCCGTACGCAGCCCCAAGCCGCCCGCGGTGCCCATCTGGGTTTCCCGGCTTCCTGTGGAAACGGAGCTCCGGCCCCAGCAGCAGGTGCACGCACCTGATCAGGCCCGGCTCTGGCCCTGCCGGGGTCTGCGGGCGTTGGGGCGGGGTGCTTCATGCGCCGTCTGCTCGGACTGTCCCCAGGCCCCGCCTCGGAGCCCCCACCCAGCCTGCTTGCGGAGGGGGGGTCTGGCAGGCAAGACTCTGAGATACTAACTAGCGCAGGTGTGCGTCTCGTCCGTGAAACCGAAGCCCTAGACTGCCCACTGTCTGGGGTGGCGGCGGGGACGGTGGTCAGTGACCTCAGGGGCACCGTGCGCTCTGATAAGAACACTGCCAGTGTCTCAGAAGCACGGGAGGGGCGGGCGGGGCGGTCGGCGGGGAGGCTCGGCGGAGGCCCCCCGGGAGCCCCGGTTCCCCCGGGCGGAGGCCCGCGCGCCGCTCGCAGAAGCCCGAGCTGCGCCCAGGCGGTGCTGGGGGCCAGGGGCGGCTGCAAGTGGGCTGGACAGACCGACAGCTTTGTTTCGGGTTTCAGACCGGGGGCGGGAGAGCCCCCCCGCGCGCCCACCCCTCCACGTGGCCGAGGTGGGGTGGGGGGGACCAGACGGTGAGTTTGAGAGCTCTGAACCTGTAAAGGGCTAGGAACGCAAAAACACAAACTCCCAGAGTAAATCTGAATGTTTATTGTGCCCGGACTACAAAGTGTTTCCCAAAGTTTTTGGTCAAACTGATAAAAAGCAAGATACAACTCAGCATGTATATAGTAAAAC
The DNA here is from genome assembly GCF_029215605.1 of Mirounga angustirostris. Taxonomy (NCBI): domain Eukaryota; kingdom Metazoa; phylum Chordata; class Mammalia; order Carnivora; family Phocidae; genus Mirounga; species Mirounga angustirostris. The sequence goes on along the minus strand of NW_026991716.1, from coordinate 317,830 downwards.
CCATTAAAAAAAAAGAAAGTCTCTCTCTGAAGTGGGATTCCTTGTAATTTTTACGTCTTTCCACCTTTCTACGTATGAATCTATTACAATGAGTATATATTACATTTATTTCAACACCAATAAAAAAACCAATTTTCAAAAAGTCCAACTTAGTAAGCACATACTGGTGTCCCTTAGTATCAGATTTTTTGTTGTGCAAGCTCACATGTTAAAGAGATCTGGTTAAATTACTTGTTCATCTCCCACTATCCAGATTCCTACATTTTGTTTCCCTAAACTCAGAAACCAAATCGATTTAGTGATGGAATACTTTTAATTACTTTTTCTATTAGTCTCATTCCTGGCTCCATTTTTTTGTCCTTTTTTCCCCCCCTTTTCCTTCTCATATATAATTTATATATATTTTTGTAGCTGATATACTTATTGAAAGAACAAATATATCTCCAAATTCATTTAAGTTCCTTTTGGAACAACACAGATTATAAATAACATACATATGTCTGGCTCATATAGAAAAATATAACTTTGATAAGGAAACTCAACTAGAGTAGGTGTACTCTAGGGACAATGTTAATCCCCACATGATTAATTTCCTTCTATGGGAGCAAAACATTTCAACTAGGATGGACAAAGGATCTAAGAACCCAATATCCCTCACCGTCCAAAGAAGACAAGGGGGAGAATTGTTGAGTTGCCCAGAAAAAAAATCAAGAGTCTTCCTTCTCCTGGAACCTAAGGAGAAAGAAAGGACTCATTATATTTAAGCACAGAGGTTCTAGCAGTATTAGATAAGACATTCATTTGAAAAATCAAGGAGGAAGTTTTATGACATTGTGGAAGACTAGCTCCCCTAAACAATCCTTCAAATTCAAGAGAACTAAAACTGCTGGACTAAAAATATATCTAATGAACCACAATGAGATACCACCTCACACTGGTCAGAATGGCTAGAATTAACAAGTCAGGAAACGACAGATGTTGGCGAGGATGCAGAGAAAGAAGAACCCTCCTACACTGTTGGTGGGAATGCAAGCTGGTACAGTCACTCTGGAAAACAGTATGGAGGTTCCTCAAAAACTGGGAAATACAGCTACCCTATGACCTACCAATTCCACTACTGGGTATTTACCCCAAAGATAAAAATGTAGTGAAAAGAAGGGGCACCTGCACCCCAATGTTCATAGCAGCAATGTCCACAACAGCCAAACTGTGGAAGGAGCCAAGATGCCCTTCAACAGACAAATGGATAAAGAAAATGTGGTCCATATATACAATGGAGTATTACTCAGCCATCAGAAAGGATGAAATCTTGCCATTTGCAACGAGGTGGATGGAGTTAGAGGGTATTATGCTAAGTGAAATAAATCAATCAGAGAAAGACAAATATATGATTTCACTCATGTGGAATATAAGAAACAAAACAGATGAACATAGAGGAAGAGAAGGAAAAATAAAATAAGATGAAAACAGAGAGGGAGACAAACCATAAGAGACTCTTTTTTTAAGATTTTTATTTATTCAAGAGAGAGGGGGAGAGCGAGCACAAGCGGTGGGGGAGGGACAGAGGGAGAAGAAGACTCCCTGCTGAGCAGGAAGCCCAATGCAGGACTCAATCCCAGGACCCTGAGATCATGACTTGAGCCGAACGCAGACACTTAACCGACTGAGCCACCCCGGCACTCCACCATAAGAGACTCTCAATTATAGGAGACAAACTGAGGGTTGCTGGAGGGCAGGGTGTGGGGGGATGGGGTAACTGGGTGATGGGCATTAAGAAGGGCACATGATGTGATGAGCACTGTGTGTTATATGCAACTGATGAGTCACTGACCTCTACCTCTGAAACTAATAATATACTATATGTTAATTAATTTAAGTAAAAAGTAAAAATATACAGAAGTGTTCTAAAAATACATCTAATGAATTATAAAGTATATGCAAAAGCTATCTAGGGACACAAAGAGCCACTTGCCATTAAAGAAAAAAAAGGAAAAAAGAAAAGGGATAAACTGGACCTTATAAAAATTAAAAACTTCTGTTCATTAAAAAAAAAAAGTTAGGGGCGCCTGGGTGGCTCACTCTGTTGAGCGTCTGCCTTTGGCTCAGGTCAGGATCCTGAGGTCCTGGGATCAAGCCCCGCATTGGGCTCCCTGCTCAGCGTGGAGCCTGCTTCTCCCTCTGCCCCTCCACCCCCCCCACTTGTGCTTGCTCTCTCTCAGTAAATAAAATCTTAAAAAAAAAAAGTTAAAATTAATACATCAGACTGGGGGGAAAAACGTTAGACTCTCAAAGGTAACTACAAATATTTTTAATCTGCCAATAGGATGGCAAGAAAGTAAAGGCAGTCTTTACATTGGGTAAAACGATGTACAGCCAGTAATCTAGACAGCTAAGCCAGAACTGAAGCCCTTGCTACCACGGGTCCCTTGTTGTTTGGACAGCCGCATACAGGAACCAGAGACATACCCAGAATGTCTGACAGGAGATATTCTGCATAAATCTGAGATTCCCAAAGGGCTACCCATCTGCGTAAAAGTGAACAAGAAAAAAATAATTCAACCCTGCAGAAGTGGAATTTGATGGTCTCACTAGGTAGAGGGAGAAAAATGATCTCCCCTGAGAATTTCTAGGGCTAAGCTGACTCTTACATGGATTTGCAGCCCAAATTCATAATACCTATGTGGTCCAAAAAACCTGAAGCCAAGAATTTATTTGAAGTGATTCCAGGGGTACCTGGGTGGCTTGGCGAAGCATCTGCCTTTGGCTCAGGTCATGATCTCAGGGTCCTGGGATCGAGTCCCATCCCCGCTTCTCCCTCTCCCCTGCTTGTTCTCTCTCGCTCTCTCAAATAAATAAAATCATAAAATAAAATAAAACAAAACATAAAGTGATTCCAGGTTGGTGAGTGTCTCAAGGCACCTGAATGGGAAACAGAAACACTGAGAATATAGAATATAGAATATAGAATTCACCCCAGGACTCAAAAGAATTCCCATAGTTCAAATTCTAAAAAAATGTGCGTTTATAGTCAAAAACCAAAAAACAAATCGAAAAAGCACCACGAGAAGCACCTGCCTGGCTCAGTGGGAAGAGCATGCAACTCTTGATCTCGGGATCATGAGTTCAAGCCCCACATTCAATGTAGAGATTACATACATACATACATTAACTAAACAAATAACTACTAAATAAGTAAATAAGTAAACAGAAAAAAAGCACCATGAGTCAGTCAGCAGAAACAACAAACAGCAGCATCAGACCCACAACTATGGGTGTCAGAATTACCAGCACAGAATATAAATACTCATATTTAACATACTTAAATGTAATACATATTTTAAGAATAAAAGGAGGAGGGCGCCTGGGTGGCTCAGTCCGTTAAGCATCCGACTCTTTATCTCAGCTCAGGTCTTGTTCTCAGGGTCCTGAGTTTGAGCCCCACATTGGGCTCCATGTGAAGCTTACTTAAAAAAAAATAATAATAAAAGGACGAGAATTTATTTTTTTTAAGATTTTATTTATTTGACAGAGAACGAGCGGGGAGAGGGACAGAGGCAGAGGGAGAAGCAGACGCCCCACTGAGCAGGGAGCCTGATATGGGGCTCGATCCCAGGACCCCTAATCATGACCTGAGCCGAAGGCAGACGCTTAACCAACTGAGCCACCCAGGTGCCCCCAAGCCACTCGGAGCTCCCCGGTTCTTGAAGTGATGCGTGATTGATTCTCACAAAAGGAAGACTACCTGGAACCAGTGGGAGATTCCAACACAACATGCTGACCACTAAGCAGTACTTGCCTTCTGTATGTTTTCACTGCCTTTTAAATGTCTTAAAAGGCTTAGCTCACTAGCTATAAAAAGATTAAGAAAGCTGTTAATTTTCAAAAATAAAAAGACCACAAACCTCCCTGTTAACTGAACTGTAGAGAGGGATGGGACCCAAGGAAACAGCTGTTTCTTCAGTACAAGGAGGAAATCAGTGGAGATGTTCCGTGAACCAGCCGGCTGAGAAAGGGCAGGGGGACAGGGAAGGGGGCGCACCTGCAGTTGGTACAGGTGTAGAAGACCGTCTGCCCCTCGTCGGCTGAGCGCATCTGTCTGGTGTGGTAGGCCATTCCCTCGTGACCGCATCGAGAGCAGCGCCTGTCAACCTGGCCAGCAAAGGGGGGGGGATCAGGGAGGCCCCACCCTACCCCTGGCTGCTCATGGGAAGCACATGTCACACTCCTCTGCTTCCGTCCGGACCTCAGCAATCCCCCCTGCATGTCCTCACTGCCCTCCCGATGGGGCCAGTCCTGGAGCTCATTAACTCACCACGGGTCCCTGGAACTCGGGCCCTTCCTCCAGCGACACAGGCACGGCTGTCCCCAGTTTGTTGAACACGATGCAGGTGTTCACGACCTTCCCCTCGAAGTCTGCGCGGGCGGGAAGCACGGCAGTGAGCTCCCGCCCGCACCGCTCTCCCCGCGGGTTCTGCCCCGGGGCCTCCGGATCAGAGCCCCCCGCCGAGCCCCAGGCCGCTCACCTCGCACGGGGACGCGGAAGCCGCAGCGAACACAGGTGACCGCGTCCTGCGCCCCGGGCAGCGGCAGGATGGAGCCGCAATCCGGACAGAAGTCCAAGTCCGACTGGAATCTGGAGCCGGGGCGCGCGCGGTCCATGACGCACGGGGTGCGGAGCGACGTGACCGAGCGGCCGCAGGCCGAGCCCGCCTCCCGGCACCCGCGCTGCTCCGCGTCGGGGCCCGCAAACCGCGTGCGGTCCTCCAGAGCCGGCGAGAGCGCCGGCCCTGCGCGGGGCGGGCTAGAGCGTCCGCAGCGCCGGCTCGTCATTGGCCGTGACGTCACAACCCGTCGCCCCGCGCTGCGGAGCATCGGAAAGGGAGGGAGGGCAGCGCCTCTGGGGCGGCGGCGGCTCGGCGAGCGGCCGCTTCCGCGAGCCGGGCTGGGAGGACGGTAATGAACGCCGCGCCCCCTGCGGGAGGAGTCCCGCCCTAGGGCGTTCCTGTCCCCGCACCCAGTCACGGGGGGCGTGGCCCCGGAAATCGTGCGGACCTTCCCGAGTACGGAGTTCCTGGTATTCGCGAGCTCCAGCTCTCGCTGTCCCGGGGCGGGTTCCGTCTGCGGCGGCGCGCCGGGCGGGTCGGGGCAGGGCGCCGCCGCCTCGGGCGCCCGCCGAGTCCCAGTCCCGGCGCTCCGGGGGCCGCGCCGGGCGGGTCGGGGCAGGGCGCCGCCGCCTCGGGCGGGGGAGTAGGTGCGGGCGAAGGTGGGGGAACCGGGCCTGGAGGGCTACACGTGCGAGGAGGCGCGGGAGGTTGCAGGGGACGGAAGGGGAGGCCGGGGCTCCGACGCCCCGCAGGCGGGGGAGGCTAGCCTCGGTCGAGGGGGCGGGCAGCCGGGGGTGGGTGGGTGCCCCGTGACCCAGCGGACTTGGCTTGCGCTCGCTGACCCACCTCCGCCTGGCCCCCCGGCCCCGCGCAGCCCACAGTGAATTCGCACCGTCGTTCATTACGTGGACACTTGACGTTTCCCTAACACAACATTTATAAAACGTGAGGGCGAGTATCTCTAGAGAATCATGCGCTTTTCGTTCATCTGTAACCCACAGCCTGGAGAGAAACCGGTTGTCCTGAAGGGACAGCTGCTGCATGAGTTCCTCCTTCCGTCCTGCGCGCCCCCCCCCCCCCCCGGCCAGTCAGGGAGCTGTGCCAAGGAAGCTCCCCACCTGGGAAGGTTCTGGAACGGTCGCTGCCCCCTCCTCTGAAAGAGCAGCTGTGCTCTCCTGGAGAGAGCCTCCGCTCTGCCTTTTCTGCAGTGATGGAAAGACGACAGTGACGGCGTTCAAACTCCGAGCAAGCTGCTGAGAATGACAAACCCCGTAATTTCACTTTACCGGATGTCTTTGCATCTGTCTTAGAAAGGGAGGTCTGTCGTTGAGCCCGCAACGTAGGCAGTTTTTACTCTGTGTGTCTCCTTTGAAAACGGAAATTGGAATTAGCTTTCCCCCCTAACTTTCCCGTTTCAGTTGGACAGGCATTCCCTGAGGATCCCCCATGCACTGAATACTGTCCTCATGTGCCTTGCTATGAGGCATGGCCCTTTCTCAACACAACCTCACAGTTTGTTCAACTAGTGTTTATGCAAAGTTGAAAACTGTTCTGTGACCCTAAGGAGTCCAAATGATGAGAATCAATGAAAGTACACAGGTAGGACCCAGTGTGAGAGCCCAGGACAGCCGTATAAGACAAACATGTCTGTACCTCAAGGAAGACTGGCATATGTCTCAGCAAAAAGGTAGAGTTCCAGGGAGTGTACCAGAGAAAGATGCTCAAATATGTGATAAGGTAATCAACAAATCGTTAACTTTGAGAACTTGGGATCACATACTCTAATGTTAAGCACTCTGCTAGGTTCTACGTACTGAGAAATAAAAGTAAGATGGTTGTGTTTTTTAAATATCAAAATAGGTATACATAGGCAAATAGGAATGTGCCCAAGAAGTCCGTGAGATCCAATATTCGGTATCAGATTCATTCTAATAATATATTTGTAGATGTAAATGATAAGTTACCACCCTTTTAGAGTCTAAATTTCAGCATGAAAATGTTAAAAATGATAGAGGAATATAGGTATCACAGTGTAAACCCTCATTGATTTTCCAATGAGTTAAAAAGTGAAGTGTTCAGAAGAAGGCAAAAGTCAGTTACACAGAGTCTGGGGCTTGACCTGTGGAGGACAGACAGGTGCCATTTCCTGAGAACTTACTGCATGTCAAGCACTGTGCCAGGCTCTTTAATCTAATGCACGTTTGTTCTTTATAACCCTGAGAAGCAGGCTGTGTCTTCTATGTCCACTTTATAGATGACGAAGCTGACCGAGATTGTTACTTGTCCAGAGTCACACACCTCAGAAGCCGTGCAATTAGGATTCAGACATAGCCCTGTCAGGCTTCAAAGCCCATGCTCTTTGCCACAAACAGTACAAAAGGCCAGAGATGAAATGCCAGGCATCCCCAGTGGGTTCAACACGACCTCACAGTAAACTCAGCTTAGACCAGGGATGACACATAAAAAGTTGGCAGTCTTCACTTGTGTTGCCATCAGCCTGACCCATTAAAAAAGGGTAACCACAAATTCCCACCCCAAGGGTTGAATAGGGAGCGGTCTTATAATGGATTTAGGGTGAAGGATGAGTAGCAGTATAAGGCAGGAAAGCAGAGGGGTGGGCGATCACATAGAACAGAATTTCAGAACAGAAGGTTGGAAGGCAGAGATGCTGTATGTGCTGATAGAGGCGGAGAGGGCCCGGACCAAGAAGCTGCAGAGAGAGGAACTGGGACCACTGGAGTCTGGAAGCCCCTCGAAGACAGAGGAGGCTGGGAGAGTGAGCAGTCCGACAGAGCCGTGCTTGCCCAGCGCTGCACCAAGGAGCCTACATCTTCCCTCTCCCAGGCCCAGATTCCAGATTCAGAATGGTTCCCATTGAGTCCACGGGAGATGTGCGCACTGTTGCTATGAAAGGGTTAGATGCTGGTGTTAAGTTCCCTGGTGGAAGTAGTCCTGCCTCGCCGCAGCAGGATCTATCTTTCTGAGGGGCATGCCCTTGGCCTTGACCAAAACAGTTGGTTTCTCTGGTTCAGTATGTGAGCAGATAGGTTCTGACACCTCCCACATCCTAATCTACCTCTGCTTTTTTTATCTTCCAGTTTGGCCTGGGCTAAAACGTCTACAGACCCTAGGATTGCTGTAGGTCAGCAGTCCCCACTGGAGAAGAAAATCTTGGTAAATAATCTTCACGTGGCACAGTTTGGAACTACTAGGAGAAGGAGCCTTAGGTTTAAAATCCTGCACAGGTGACCCCTCCCCGGAGTGTGTCTACACTGGCAAATGTGTTTGGCTATATCCATACTTGCAAAACAGAGTATTATGTTCAAAATGCCCAATACTATATTTTTTAAAACTAGTTATTGATTTTGGTGGTGGGTAATTCAATTCTGAGAGTTTCACCTAGGAGTGATGGGAGTAAAAATCATGATTGTTAAACACCAAAGTAAACAAGAGACCGAATATCTTCTCAGTGTCAGTGATGAGGGGAAGCTCCTGTTTAAATGTGTTTAAAAAGACAGTCACGTTATAAAATGATCTACATCACTTTGCCGGAATCTAGGTGGCGTGCATACAGCAGCTGCAAGACCGCTGATAACTCAAAAATATTAGGAGGAGTGTGAAACACTGTGTAGGGAGCAAGCTCTTTCTCTTGACTATTGGCTTGCCAAAGCAGAGTCTTATTATAATAAAATAATGGACATGATGAAAGAACAAGAGACAGGCCATGAAATGAAGAAGAGATTGGAGGGGAAAACGACCCACAGGCTAGAGAGACAAAAGCAGAATTACTTCGTTCTGGAGAGAGGTGAAACACATAGAAAGGCACATTCAGAGAGCAGGTCAGCTCAGAGAGTTGAAGACCAAAATGTGTAGACAATTACCACGGCCCCCTAGTGAAACAACATTCCCAAAAATTGTGCCAGGAGAGCACGGCGTCCTGAGCGCACAGACAAGAAGGCAGGTAAGCAAGAGGGAGCAGATGCAAATTAAAGGTCACCAGGATCGCATGCTTCGGGGGAGAGAACTGGAGCAAAGGCTCAAGGAGAGAGTCTTGAGAAAAAGCCAGAGCCAGCCGTCAACACGGGACAGGCGTGGGAGAGCAAAGAGCGAGATAAAAGAGCTTGAAAGCGTTACTGTGTATCCCCTTTACCAGCCACGCAGTAGAAGCTGGATTAAAGTGAATATCCTTATGGAAAAGAATAGAGAAGAAGTGAATACTATTATAAAACCACATCAAAGAATGTTCTTAACCATGCCACCCTTTCTGAGAAGACAAATAGGAAAAATAAAAGACTAGTAAAGTTTCAGTGCTTTTGTAATAAAATCCCTTGTCGTAAGCGAACTCTTGTTTTTCGTACTCTTCCTCGTCTGTGCCCAGAGTTCCGTGAATATTGTGTCCTTATCAGGTGCAGAAGGATCAGCTGGTTCTGGGCTTGCACCTGGCGCAGCGGTCTTAGGCACCTGGTGTTTGCGCACATGGCGAATCCTCTGATGTCGGTGTCGCCAGCTGGGCGGTGGCTGGACAACGATGGTGAGTAAGGAATTGTGATCCAGCGCTCCTTTTGTCCCTGCTCCCAGCCTTCCAGCTGTCTTGAGGTTGCTGAGGCTCAGTATGTGGTCTTTCAGTTCACTACCGGCCAGGCCCTACACGTCTGGCTCGCACCCTGCACTTTCATTTGTGCGAGGAACTTTAAGAGCCTCCTGTGTGCCAGGTATCGGGAGTGAGTGACAGGTCCCGCCCTTGACTAGGCCACGAGTAATGGTGCAGACCCCTCCGCACGCAGAGCGTGGTTGGGGCTGGGGTGGAGGCCCTCACCAGTGCGGTGCCCAGGAGGGACACCGAGCCCAGCCCAGCTGAGCAAGGAGGGCAGCCGCGGGATCCACAGCCCACGTGAGCAACATCTTCCCGACTCACCCTCTCTCAACCCTCACGGATAACTCAGAAGACAAATTGAGGCATTGAGCGAGAATTTTAATCAAGCAGCATGAAATTTACGGATTACATTTCATTTTCAGTTCAGTTCTTTATTTCCAGATAGCGAAACATTGGGAAGGTAGGGGGTGAGCAGAGAATCAGAGAAGTAGAGGCTGGACACCCTAAGGAGCACCCTCTGCAAGTCGCGTGGTCCTGACGCCCACCCCCTGGACCGGCAGTTCCCTCGTGACCCCAATACCACGTCAGCAGTGTGCAGCGGAACGTTCCTAGTGATGGGGCTCTTCTGTGTCTGCCACCTGCCCGCTCTGCCTCCCCAGCTCCCCGATTTGCCTCCCGCAGACTGTGGTCTCTGGCCTCCCATCTCCATGTCCCAGTGGCAGAGCCTCTGCCCTGCATGGTCGTATCACCCGAGTGCAAGGGGCAGGAGATGTAGAAATCCAAATCAGCAGGGCGAGGATAAGCCCTTTGAGTTGAATGGGACATACATAACTGTAGGGGCCCCTGCTGACTCCGTCACTGGAGCCTGCGACCCTTCATCTCAGGGTCCTGAGTTCGAGCCCCACACTGGGTGTAGAGATGACTTAACTGTAAGGGATTGCTTTTTTTTTTTTTTTTTTGGTTTTTGTGTGAGTAAAGCGATAGAAGTTTATTAAGTGAGATACAGAAAAAGCTCTCAAGAGGGTCCCAAGAGGGTTGCCCTTCTAAGTGATTGTTTACCATGAGAATTTTCCGTGCTGGACACATTGGTGAGATCAGCTGCCCCCTTTCTCCTCCAAAGCTAGCAGAAAAACCTGGTGATTGCAAGGCAGTTTCCCACCTCATATGGCCAAGAACAAAAGTCTGGTAAGAGGGCTCAGTTTGGCCAAACCCGATTCCGTCACCTCTGCCTCACCAACAGTTCACCTTCATGTCCTGGACTCTGTGTGAGCAGCACCATAATTACCCTAAGCACCCTTAAATCCTGAGTCACACTTGACGCTTTTCTTTTGTCTTGTATTCTTTTTTTTTTTAAGATTTTATTTATGCATTTGAAAGAGAGATCGCACAAGCAGGGGGAGAGATGTAAGCAACATCTTCACCCACCCAGCAGGCAGAGGGAGAGGCAGACTCCCCACTCCCAGGACCGTGGGCCCCGGACCACGACCTGAGCCAAAGGCAGCTTGTGAGCCTGCAGGCTGTACGCTTTTCATAGCACTGTGGTTGTGCACCCACAAGCCTGTTCTTAGGGTCTGTTCAGGGGTCTGTTGAAAGAAGGAAGGACATTGGTTAACTGCTGGCCTGGCCCCAAAGTACAAAAACAGCTGATCGGGTGCCACCGTACCTTCTTACATCCTGTCACGCACACAGTCAGCCTTTCTTTGTTCTTGTACTTCGGTCGAGGTCCTGACATATCTTTGTTCGCTTAATTTGTTTTTAATACCCTTCAATAAAATTCATGATTTTATGTATCCCCTTTCTAGAACTTTCTCTGGTCCCTTCCAGACAGGGTCACCCCCATGCCTTCTCAAGGTCCCTGGCAGCATCATAAATTAAAGTTTCATTCAAGTCTGAATAAAAGAGTTCCCAGAGGAAGAGGACAGGGAGTGAAAGTCCACAGAGACACTAGGCAAGGCGTCTGTGACACTTCTCTGCGGAACGAGAGTCCAGTTTGTCAGCCCTGAGCACTCTGTGGCTTAGCCCCAGTAGAGTTTAGAATTGTGGGGTTTGTTCTGGGCTTGAACTCTGCCACATATCAGCTGGCTGATGTGAGGAAGGTAAGTTAGGGTCTGGAATGAGATAATAAAACTTTCCTCACCCGGTTATTCCAGTGGGATAAATGAGGTGCTTTGTAGCATAAAAGGCCATAATATCATGAAATGTCCTTCTCCTGGTTTTCTTCCCCTACTTTCACAGTGTAAGTTCCTACCCAAACAGAAGTATGGACACCCCACAGTTCAGGTTTAAAATTGAGAAGAAAGATATGAATGAAAAGAGGTCAATTTGTAGACAAGGAAAAACAGCAGAGAGTAGAAAATTTAGATGGATAATAAAGCAAGTTTTTCCAAGTGTTTATAAGCTTGTTTGAAATACGTGGGCACAGGATATCATGGTAGGTGGAATCTGGGGTGGGCTAACATGGTACAGACCATGGCAAGTCATTACTCAGGAGGCCTAGACATTCAAGGCCCATTATTGATTCATTCCATACCTACTGAATCTTGTTAGTCGCAGCCTCTGCTGGACAGGGATAGAAGGATGGACAAGGCAGGGTCCTCTGCATTGTATGAGCTTACAATCTGGCGCTATAGATTGAGATAGATAATCCCATGACAGAAGTAATAAAGCTAGACAAACCATGCAAGACTCTGAACTCTGGGAAACAAACTGAGGGCTGCTGGGTGGGCGGATGGGGAGCCGGGTGATGGGCATGAAGGAGGGCACGTGATGTGATGAGCACTGGGTGTTATATGCAACTGATGGTGTACTATATGTTAGCTAACTGAATTTAAATTAAAAAGAAGAAGTAATAAAGCCAACGGAAGCAGCCTAAGTGCTTCAGAAGCAGTGGAGAAGGACACCCGGCCCTTTGCAACAGAGCTAGAGAGCCTCTTGGAAAAGCTTCAGAGAAGAGGTGGACACTTGTGCTGAAGGACAGAGATTTAATAACAGATGAGAAAGAAGGGACAGTCGGCCCGGAAGTGGCAGGTGCGCAGGGCCTGCGAGGACTGGATGAAGGAGAAGGGCCAGGCCAGCGCTGGAAGCCGCGAAGAGTTCTTGGCTCCGGCAGCTGGGAGGCGCAGACAAACAAGAATGGGCAAAAGGGATGGGAATTACTGAATTAGGAAAACAGCACTGAGAAGCCCCCGTTCAGCGTCTGGGAGGGTACCATTGCCATAAACCCTTCATTGAAACAGGATTGGAAACCGAGCTAAAAAGTGGAGTTTTTAGAAGGCGAAATGGGTCAGGAAATGCCAGAGTAGAGCCCGTGGTAGCAAAGGCATGAGACTATAGCTCTCATCCTGCCAAAACCGGTCAAAGAAGTCACCAGAATACAGGCTGGCGCCCAGAGAAATCCGTAGGGCTGTATCTGGAAAGGTCTCCGACGGCGACCAGCTCTACCCGATGGAGCGTGCTGCTGAGAGCCGCGCAGCCCCTTCCGCACGCGCCCCGCGCTGCTGGCCTTGGGGGTGATCCCTTACAGATGGATGTTCCTTTGATCTTGAGCTTATGCGATAGAATGCGGGCCTCCCTCCCTGCTCGCTAACGGGAGAGCATTCCTGTGGAACCGAACCTCAGCAGAAATGACATAAAGCGAAGAGTAAGCCCTGCTTTCCAAATGCGCCTGGTACCCCACTTTGTTTCTACATCAGCTTACATTACTACCTGTTTTCTCTAACAGCAAAACATCCCAAGAGGGTTTTCACTCCTACGAGAGAAGCCACTGCCAAGCGGGCTACTGCAAACTCAGAAAGTGGGGACACCTGCGTTTTGTTTGGGGTGTGAGGCGGGCTGGTGGATTTAAGTCTTGAGGCAGCCTTGGATAGCTGCACTTACTTACTGGTTTCTGAGTTTATAAGCAATCGCCAAGAGAGAGCAGTTGTGAATGTTGGCATCCCTAAATATTTGGGTAAGTTTAGCGCAAGCAGCAAACTTGGTGGTTGTGTGCAAGGGTGGCTGGTGCTCCGTTTGATCATGTTTTTACAGTGATAAGTTCTGTCCGAAATGAAAGATGCCTCACAAACCATCACATGGATTGATAAGGTGCATCTCAAGAAGATAAGAAAAACAGGAAACTTGTTATTGGAGGAGCACCCCCAGCTGATAGGTTTCCTCGAAGTTTTTCCCTGTGAATGTAGCAGAAATTCCCAGGAGGTAAGGTACAAGGGGAAAATATGAAGGAGTATGGCTTACTTTCTGTGGGTAGCAGGAGCCCAGGTCATCTGTTTAGAGATAGCGGAAAAATAAGTCTTGAGTAGTGGGTTCCAAATGGACCAGGGATTCTGGAATTTCTTATTATAGACTCAAGTCAAGAGTCTGCCCTTTAGGAATAATGTTGGTCACGGGAATGAAAGCACGGGGAATCTAGTCAAGGGTATCGTAATAGTAGTATGGGGATACAGGGTAGCTACACCTGTGGTGAGCACTCTGTAACCTACAGGGTTGTCAAATCACTGTTGTGCACCTGAGACTACTGGGACATCGCGTGTCAACTGCACTCACATTTAAAAGAATAATGCTGGGAAGTGTGATGAGTTGAAATGCAGCAACGTCATGGTCAGATTTTCTTGTTTGCAAGCCTTAGAAACTTGCTTGGGTGAGTATAAAGAAAAAAGGAAAATCAGTAGAAAGTATCTTAAAATATTTCATGTCACTGGGCCTCACAAGAGATGGGAACAAGGCAGTAAGTACGCCCTACCCGTCTTGGTTCTGCATCTTTCCTTGTGTCTGCTCATTCCTGTTCCCTCTTTGTTCTCATAGTGGAAAATGGCACCTCTCTGCTCTCTCAGAAACATATGCCAGCAGCTGTTGTCTCTCCTCTATACTCAACAGCTCCTTTTCAACTGGGTCATTCCTACTGAACTATAAATATTCTCAAATCTCTCCCATTTAAGCAAGCTACCATGCTATTCCTTTGCACTCCTTCCAAGCCAGATCTCCTAGGAAGTCTGTAGAAGCTGCCTGCCTACACCACATCAGAAACTAATGGTGTAATGTATGGTGATTAACATAACAATTAAAGAAAAAAGAAGAAGAAGCTGCCTGCCTTCTGGCCCCAGTGCCCATCTATCCACAAATCCCCTGTCACTGAGTCATCAAAGAGCTCCATGCAGCTAAGCCCAATGGACATTTGAGGGTAGAATGAAGAAAGGAGAGGGTGCCAACAACAGGCAGAACCTGACAGGCATGTGGCAGCAAAGGCAGCCTGGAAGAGACAACCACAGCTGGAGGGTAGGCGTCCAGTCCTTAGAAAACAGGAGGGCAAGGACATCAGTAGACCTGAGGACTGGTAGACAGGGAACCAATGGAGCCCATTCAAGGAACTGGAACAGGGCACCTAAGGTACAAGATAAGCAAACAGAATACTCGGGATGAAAGACCAGAGCAGGAGTAGAAAGGTTGACAAAACTGAACTGCGGACTTGGGTTTCACTGGGGATAGGCAACCACCTGGTGAGAGTTAAGAAAGCCCCAAATAGAAACAGACTATAAGGTTACAGGGCCAGGAGACAGAGCAGACAATTACTATAACGCTCATGCTGAGTCAAGTACGTGAAATAAGACTTTGAACTCATTGAAGCATGTCTGATGGCATCTTTAACCATGAAAGGTGAAGTGCTTGGAAACTGAGCCTCGGGACGTACGGTTTACAAGATTGGTGTGTTGTTTTATATAGATCTAATTATATAGCCTTTCACTGGATTAGGTAAAATTCACCTGTTACCTACTGTCAGTTCAAATAGTGAATAAACTGTACCTCATCTGTCATAAATCATATTTTTGCTGGTAACCTCATAGCAGAGAGTAGGATAGTTGTATAGAAGGAGAAAATAAAACGTATCTGCCATGCATCAAATACAATTAATTTTTTCACTGAATCATCAATACATCTGGATTCCAGGATAATGAACATACCCTGACTTACTAGAGAATAAACCAAAGTTTCCCATATTAACATAAAATTTTGTTGAGAGGAATAAGAAATTTAGCCAATAGATTTCTCAAACTTTCTGGGATGTGCATGTAACATACCCAGATATTCTTTTATGTTTATATACGTCTTTTATAGATGTAAAGTTGTGCTCTGTAATGTGGGGGTCTGTCTCTTTTTGCTTGCCCAAGGTTTCTTTGTGGTAAGCAAATTCCCACCCTCCTCCTCTTAGAGAATTGCTTCCCCCCAAAGTCCCAGCCAACCACAGCACCTGATCTTCGTGGCACAGTGACTGACATCAGTGTAGCCAGTGGTTGGCATGTGTCTCAAATGACACCGATCAGAATCCTTCCCTGTTTCAACAGGAGGGACAAGAACATTTTTATAAAAGTACAGAAACCCATTATGTACTCCCCTTTGGTCTGCATGGGACTTGGGACGTAGTGAGCAGTGTACTCAATCAAGTGGTCGTTCTCCTTATAATCTAGGACCAAGTAAATCTGAGAATCCAAGTAGCTGGGCCAGAATTAAGTTCGAATCTCTTAGCACCACCCCCCTCCCATTTCGGCTGGATTGCTCCCAACAGGGGGTACCAGCCAGGCCAGCCTGGGGCTATTATTAGGCTATTAGGGAAAAGAAAGAAACACCACGTCCAGGAATTTCCAAAATAGGTCCATATAACCTCCTGTCCTGGTCATTAGGAAGTGGCCAAGAGGAGATGATACTTTTGGGGGGATAGCAGCCTATGGTGGCCAAGCTGCCTTACAAAGGTGTGTGGGCCAGGAGGAAGTGAGGAAAAAAGACTAAGAAAATCCTTTTTAGTGAATTTTGAGAGGGCTGTTCAGCCTCTGAATGGTGGTAGGAAGCATGAAAGATCCACTAACTACCTTGACTATCAGCCCATTGTGTGAGACTTTGCAATGAAAGGCATACCATTGCCAAACTAGAATGGTCTGGAAAGCCAAAAGCATGGCACAGACTAGTTTCAAGGGCCACAGTACTATTGCTGGGGTAGGCTGACTGGACTAGAATAGCAACACTGTACCCTAGAAAAGTGTCAGCACGAATAGGTGCAAGAGAGGGCCAGAGGTCTGATGAGTCCACATGCCTGGAGCAGGTGTGGACAAGGCCCCTTGTCATGGGGCCTCTCTGCGTGTAAGACAAGCAGGTCACAAGTCAAATCAGAGACTGAATCCTTTCTTGTGTGCCCAGTCTATGATGGTGGATGTCCTGTCAGGTCTGGGATGATGATGGATCCA
Organism: Mirounga angustirostris; assembly: GCF_029215605.1. Lineage (NCBI taxonomy): Eukaryota > Metazoa > Chordata > Mammalia > Carnivora > Phocidae > Mirounga > Mirounga angustirostris. Next base: position 301,403 of record NW_026991716.1, on the reverse strand, counting down.
GAAGGCAGTGGGGGTGATCTGCACAAAGCAGCCTCCCTCAGCAGATGGGCTCCAGTTTGGCTCATCAGAGAACAGGTGCCTCCTAGGGGCATCCACCTGAGTGACAGATGGCTGGGTCAGCAGTTGGGTTTATTTCCAGTTTGCAGCTCCAGAGAGAGGTGTCTAACCAGTCTAGTTTTCCAAGTGCCAGACCACTGGGACAGCCCAGGAGTCAGTAAAATGACAGGAAGGTTGATCAAGGGGAGTACTGGGGAGAGCCATGACAACGGCCTTGGGTTCTGCCCAGCAGGGAGAATGGCGGCCTCCATTTTTGGTTCTGAATAACTAGCACTGGGACTGAATGTTGGCTTCAGCCTGAGACAGCACTCAGCTCAGCTGCCCCACCGTGACCCAGGACCAGGGCCCTGAGAGCCCTATTGAGCCAGCAGCTTTGGTCCAGATGGCAGAGTGAGGGATAGCACTGTCCCCAGAGGGACATCTGCCACTTCTCCACATGGACTGAGCTATGGGGGCCAGGCCAGCTGCACCCTTAAATGTACCACTTCCATTTCAGAAGCAAGGCCTATTGGATCCTCCCCACTTTGTGAGAAGTTGAGTCCCAGCTGACCTACCCTCCAATGTGACTATTCAGCCAGAATGTCAGAAAGCTTCCTTGGGTCAGGTGTTGAGTTTTGACAGGAGCCCAGAAACAAGCTAAAGCTGCCTTTCTAAAAGAGTGTACCCAGTAACTGTGTCCAGAGGGCGGTGGGTGCGAGACTGAGGGTACCACTGAGCACAGGCTACTCCCTTCGTCAGAGCTCTCATCAGCAAAACCATCAATCACAGACACTTGTAGCTGTTGGTCGGAAACCTCAGGAGTTTCCCCAGGTGAAAGCTCAAATTGGCCCCCATACGTGCAGGGCAAGGAGAAACTGAAGAAAAAGCAGGCCACTCCCGATTGGTACGTGGCAGTTTCAGTAAGCAAGGGAACTCACGTATTACCTTTGTCTTGGGTGGTCACAAGACAAGTAGGTGTCCACACCTGCCCACCAGAATCTTACAAGTTTATAGAGAGGCCTTGACTGGGTTTAGTTATGTATTCAATCCAGAGGGTCTCCACAACAGCTCTGTCTCAAGACTGTGTCCTTGAAACACGTCCCACTGTGAAGATGGTGGGTGGAATATACATTCCAAGGACAGGGAGGGAGGGAGGAGGACCGCCGGGGTCCTGCTCTCGGGTCAATGGGTGGTCATGTCCTCTCGATGAGCCCCTCCAACAGTAGCTCCAATGACCGAGAGCTTGCCACAGCTTGGTAGATTGTTACAATGGGGCAGAGGACTTCCCTTTTGTTGTCTCTGAATGAGAAAGAACTGGGGCAGCAGTTCTAGACCAAGGACCAGGAAATTGGCATAGGGTTTTACAATTTACAAAATACTTCCGTTGGGGCGCCTGGGTGGCTCAGTTGGTTGGGCATCTGCCTTAGGCTCAGGTCATGATCCCAGGGACCTGGGATTGAGCCCGGCATTGGGCTCCCCACTCAGGGAACCTGCTTCTCCCTCTCCCTCTGCTCATGGTCTCTCAGTCAAATGGATAAATAAAATCTTTAAAAAAAAAAAAAAGAAGGGGGCGCCTGGGTGGCTCAGTTGGTTGAGCGACTGCCTTCGGCTCGGGTCATGATCCTGGAGTCCCGGGATCGAGTCCCGCATCGGGCTCCCTGCTCGGCGGGGAGTCTGCTTCTCCCTCTGACCCTCCCCCCTCTCATGTGCTCTCTCATTCTCTCTCTGTCAAATAAATAAATAAAATCTTAAAAAAAAAAGAAGAAGAAGAAGAAGAAGAAAGAAAGAGAGAAAGAAACTTTTGTAAACATTGCTTCCATTAAATCCTCAAAGACAATTGCCAAAATGGTGCCCTGGTTGTTGCTAAATTCCAGACCTGGGTTGGAAAGGCTCAGCATCCGAGGGACTGTTTCCTACTTGCACAGACAGAATAACAAGTCTTACCTCAGGGGATATTTGAGGGGACTCAACGGAGGCCATGTTTGCAAATGTATTTTGTAAATTGTAAAACCCCATGCCAACGTGAAACATAAAAGATGATCATAACACAAAGTGGAATACGATAAGTGTTGATGTGGGAATGGTGGGTTTTGGAGCTGACGGCCAGGAGAGACTTTGGTGCAAGAAGGTGGTTTTATTAAAGCACAGGGACAGGACCCCTGGGCAGAAAAGAGCTGCACCGGGGTCCTGAGCAGTGGCCCATTGTACACTTTCAAGTTGGGAGGGGGTAGGGACAGCACAGGCCTCCAAGATATTTTGGAAACAAAATAAATGACCTATTGTTAGGAAAGGTCATTTATTACTGTCAGTAAAAACTTAGTCATTCGACCCTTTAGATGTGTATCAGTGGGTTATCTGCTTGGGGAATGGTTGCTAACATACATTTTGGGTGGTAGAAATAAAGGAAGTTTCCAAAGGAATTTCTATATGTTTAAAATAGACTCACAGGATCCTGGGGTCAGGCTAAGGTTGCCTTTTGCCCTTAGCAAAGTGTCCACATCCAGGCAGCTGAGCTCCCAGAGGAAGGTCACTGCCTGTTTCAAGGACTTGTCAAGGAAATTTAATTTTTTTCTTTTGCCTTTGTTTCCCACATCAAGTGCTAATTAAGTGGAAAACAATAAATGTGATACCCATTGGACTGATTAAAGACCTATATATGTCCCACTGAGCCTGGGCACCTGGGTGGCTCAGTCGTTAAGCGTCTGCCTTCGGCTCAGGTCATGATCCCAGGGTCCTGGGACAAAGCCCCACAGTGGGCTCCTTGCTCAGCGGAGAGCCTGCTTCTCCCTCTGACTGATGTTCCCACTGCTTGTCTCTCCCTGCCCCCTGTATCAAATAAAAAAATAAAATCTTTAAAAAATAATATCACTGAGCCAGGTTGAACTGGGTGAGGTTAAGTGCCCGAGGAAGTGACCTCTACCTGCCATGGTCCTCCCCGCACTCCCCTACCTCCAGCATTTTGGTCAAGGTGTGCAATCTCCCCTTTACCTTCGTTTTTCTAAGATGTGCCTCCGCCCCTCTTCTGGGGGCCCGTGCGTCTCGTTTTGGCTCTAGATGGTGGTGGTTGGAGGTTGTGAGTTTTAATCGGAGATAATCCTCTTTTTTCAAGAGCAAATTAAGATTGGAAATAAGGCAAGATCCCGGCGCTAGGTGGGACCAGCGGTTGCTACTGGTAGGAGGGTGGGCTGGTGAGGGGGCGGGGCTCTCTTCCTTTCTGGCTTCTCTGACTGTGAACTCTTGACCTTGGTGGGTCCACAGCCTTAGCTAGGCCCCCGGGGGCAGGGAACGCGGTGGGCTCGTGGAAACCGGCCGGGAGAGCGGGACTGCCCGGAGCTGCCGGCGCTGGGCAAGTGGGCACTGGGCCCCCTCAGTCCCTGTCCTCAGTGCACTGCGGGTGAGTGGGGCAGCTGGGTGTTGAGCTTTTGGGGATGGAGGCAAGTACAGGGTGTTCGTCCCGCACTCCTCGAGCCTGAAGCAGGCAGGCGGGCATTGCACCCGTCATCTTGGAGAGGCTCCCAATCGCTGGGCCCTGGGGAAAACCTGGGTGTCAGGGGTGTGGCCTGGGGCACCCACTTCTTCGGCCACAATGGGGGCCCCTGGCTGGAGTTGAGAAAGAGGGGATCCCAGAAGGGAAGTTTCGGCCGGTCGATGGGAGCACTGCAGCCCCATCCAGTGGGAGTTAATAGTCTTCTGTCTCCTTCCTGCCTGTGGGAGGTTTCACCCCGAAGCGACTAAAGGATCTGATCGCAGGGCTGGGCCTGGCTGGAGAGGGTCCTGGAGGGACTGACCGGAGCTGAGGGGCGGAGGGCAAGAGCCTGAGGGCCTTCCCCGGCTGGAGAGCCCAAGACTCCAGCAGCTGCAGCCCGGGGTGCTGGCGGGTCCCACAAAGTCTGGCAGCGGTGTTGGGGCTTTTGGTCCTTTTCAGAATTGCTGTGGGAAGTCGCTGACGGTGGTTTTGTCTTGGGTCAGAGAGATTGGGTGCTCTGTGAGGACGGGAAGATGGCGACAGGTTCCCTGAGGGCATTTACATTCGGGAAGGGCGGGTCGGCGGGTCGCCTTCCCCTCTGAGGGGTGTGGGTGTAGAAAGCGTTCGGGGACGTTGCAGGGGCCTGCCACAGCTGCTAGCAATTCCGACCCCACAGCCTTGCTCAGTCCCCAAACCAGACGTCGGGTTGAGGATCTGGACCAGGGCCTCTTCCCAGCGCCCCCAGCAATGCTGTTTGGAGGACCAGCGGGGAACAGGACAGCCTCCTGGGTCCTCGGGCTGCCGGGTAGGGGAACCATCCCCACCTGACATCTCGAACGACGACTGTGAACAGTCCTGATGGGAAGGAAGGAGGGACAGAGGGACTGAACCTCACCGTGCACTTCTGCCTCCTTTTCAGCAATCCAATTAACTCCATCGTCAAATGTCCTTTTTCTGTCTATTTTCAGTTTCACCACCAGTCCAGAAAAAGTGAAAGAAAAAAAAGCTCAGTGGGTTTTTATGTCTTTGTTCAAGGGATTGCACCTCAAGAAGGAGAAGTGAAGTGAGAGGCTGCCCGCGGAGGAGGTGGGGGTTGGGCAGGAGCTCCCTGAGCGGCCGGCGTCCCCAGTGCGGGGCTCACCAGAGCCAAGTGTTTCCTGCCGGCTTGTTACCTGTTGAGTCTTCACGAGGATCTTTATGATTCCCTTACAAGAAGTACATGTGAAAAACCCACAGAATCCCAGTTTTCGGTACTAGATGGGGTCTTAGAGAGTGTCTCCTTTCCCATTTTCTAGTGAGACGCTGTCAGAAGGGTGAGACTTGCACTAGGGGGTTTGAGACAGATCCAGGGCACACCCTCTGTGCAGAATTCTGCACGGTTGCCCGAGAGGGTGCTTGAGACACGGGCATCCTGTCCTCAGTGGTAGAGTCTAGGCTTTGAACACTAACTCTGCTGTGGACGGAGCTTCTTAGCGTCTCTGCACTTTAGGTCCCTTGAAATGGGGTTGGTAATTATGACGTCCCAGGGCTGCGCTGACACAGAGCTGGGCTTTGATAATTCTTGGTGTTCCCTGACCAGATACGGGCGCCATTGCCGCTCACTCCCCATCTGGTGATGCGTTTTGTTTCTCTCTGACCTCAGGTTTGGAGAGGTGGGCACCGGCCAGGGGCTGAGGCAGGGCAGACAGAAGGCAGATGTCTGCGGAGCCCCGGTAACCAGTCCCTAAGCCCTGAAGCCCGGGCTTTGAGGGACCAGAGGTGTGACTGCAGAACAAAACCAGGAAGAGCAGGTACATGCGTCCCGGGAAGCCATGCCAAACCTCAGGGAGGCCTCTGCACAGCCTCTCTGTCTGCACAGTGACCGGGACACACAGAGCCCCAGGAAGGGGTCCAGTAAGTCCTGGGGGCCAGGCCAGGAGTGGACAAAGCTGGAAGCAGACACCGTGGAAGAGAAACTGCTCCTGCAGGTGGATGAGGCAGCCCGGCGGGAAGCCGTGGAGAGAGAGTGCTGGTGGGGGGCGTGGCTGGAGGTGAGCAGAGCCAGAGGGAGGGCGGGACACTCCCAGACCGGAGCTGTTTCGTCTGTCCCCCGTCCGTGGTCAGATGGGGTTTCAGACGGTTCCAAGCTGAACAACCCCCCGGGCCAGGGGCTGCCAGGCCTGTCTCAGCCCCCGCCTCCACCCCGCCCTGCAGCCCTCCATGGAGCGCCAGCCCTTCTTACGTTGTTCAGTGCACACCAGCTCCCCCCCACCCCCATCTTCCTTTCCTTTCTGGGGATTAACATTGCTGGCTCTGTGCCTGTCTGTTCCTATTTCTCCCCTCCGTCCATGGTTTTATTTTTCTCTCGGGTTTCTAAACCTTGTGCTTGGATGACTCCCTGAGTCTCTCCTACTCTCCAGAAGCCAGTCACCTTTGACGATGTGGCCGTGAATTTCACGCAGGAAGAGTGGGTGTGTCTGGACGCCAGTCAGAGGGTCCTGTACCAGGATGTCATGTCTGAGACATTCAGAAACCTGATGTCTGTGGGTAAGAGGCAAGGGTTCCCTCAGCCTGCCCCCTGCCCCAGGACCCCGCCCAGGACCCTGGGACACCTGGCTTCCCTGAGTAGGTAGATCAGCTCACAGCTCACTTCACTGACCCTGCACCTTCTATACCTTCCAGGTGTGAAAGATCTAGGTCACTAAGCTCAGGGTGAAAGGACAAGAAATGAAAGCCTGCACGAAGGCAAAGATAATACTTGGAACATGTTAATTTGAAAATGTACCTATTCAAATGTACCAGTATTTACGGAATTGCTCCTATTATGTGCCAGGAACTTCGTTAGGAGGGTCTCCTCCCTGCACCTAAGTGTCCCAGATTAAGTTCTTAGGCCAAGGATACAGAAGAAGGTAGCCTGTTGTCCTCCCTGGGTATGAAGGGGCCAAGCCTGGGACCTCAACTCTCTCTTTCCTTCCCACCCCCAGTCAGAATCTTTCTGTCTAACCCAGATCTGATCATCGAGCTTGAACAAGAGGAAAAACAGTGGAGAGCAGAGCCCCAGCTCCGTCCCCCAAATGGAGAAGGCCTCCCTTCAGGTAAGCATGGCAGAGGAGGGGCGCAGGCAGGGGCCCAGGCCATGCCCTGGGAGGGTGGAAGCCTGCCTCCGAGCACCAGGGCTGGGCGCGTCCTATCCCAGCCTGCATCCTTCTCCCCTGGCTCCACTTGGAGCTGCGAGAGGGCTTGAGACCATGTGCTTGCATCCCTTGGCTCCAGAGGAACATCTGTTTAGGACAAGCAAATATCTGCAGTTTCAGGGATTGGAGTACATATAGGTTGCCTACATCCCTTCCAGGGGAACAGGAGAGGAAGGGATAGGAGCTTGTGCTGAGCCCAAGGAGAGACTCATGTCTGAGATAGAACAGGAAGGAGAGAGATTTCAGGCCGGGCTGACCACGGCTGCTGGTGTGCACTTCCCATTCTAGCTGGATGAATAACGGCGCCGCCTTTCACTCAGGGTCCCCACTTAGGAGGTCACCGGCAGGTGTCGTGGGAGCGTGAGACACTGAAAATGAGAGGAAATGGAGTTCGAGAAATGTGGGTATAGGCTAAAGTTCTGACCTCCGCTCTTGTTGAAAGACTCCACTTTAAGTGTTGATTCACTTTTAATTTGGAAACCCAGAGGTCCATTCTGCCTGTAGCCTGTGAGGTGCAAGAGTGAGAGAGAGCATGTCCGACGGGCACGTGAGGGAGCCAGGGGGGCCGGGGCCTGAAGGGGAGCTGGTGCGGGGAGTCCTATGTCCCTCCTCCTCCTCCCCTGCAGGCGGCAGGAAGAAGGCACTTCAGGAAGAGGCTCGGAGGCTGCGAGACCACAAGGGGCCCCTTGCCTGTGGAGGGGCAGGCCCAGCCTCTGCTGCCATGGGGTCCGCGCACAAGGCCCCCGCGCTGCCCGCGTCCCAGGCCGGGCCGCCCTTCCTGTGCTACCTGTGTGGCCGGAGTTTCAGCAAGCGCTCCAACCTGCACAGTCACCAGTTTGTACACAGTCCCCACACGGTGAACAGCTGCGGCCAGTGTGGGAAGTGCTTCCGAAACCCCAGGGACCTCAACTACCACAGGCGCACGCATCTCGGGGAGAGGCCCTTCCGCTGCCCGCTCTGTGACAAGACCTACTGTGACGCGTCGGGGCTGAGCCGTCACCGCCGTGTCCACCTGGGTTACCGGCCCCATTCCTGCCCCTGCTGTGGCAAGGGCTTCCGGGACCGGTCCGAGCTCAAACGCCACGAGAAGACACACCAAAACCAGGAGCCGGGGGCCAGAGACCAGAAGCACATTGGGAGGATCCCGGGCCCTGGATCTCAGGAGTGCACTGATGGGAGCCAGCAGTCTGGCCGGGAGCTTGTGGCTGTGACCCACGCCCTGGAGGCCAAGACCCAAGAGCCCACCCCTGGAACCAAGGGTCCTGTGGCTGAGGGCCAGCCACCTATCGACAGGAAGCCGGTGATCACTGCGAGACGGTGGGCACCAGCCAGTGCAGCGCCGGGGCCTGGGACCAGGACGCAGACACCCAGCACGAGAGCCCCCGCCCTGGACCCCGGGCCCCACTGTCCCCCAGCAAAGCCCTCAAGACTCAAGGTCTTCTCTTGCCCCCGTTGCCCCTTGACTTTCAGCAAGAAAGCCTGTCTCTCTAGCCATCAGAAGGCCCAGCTCTTGGAACAGCTCAGCGCCTGCTTCCGCTGTGGCGAGTCCTTTAGTTCGTTGTCGGGGCTGGCCAGACACCAGCAGACGCACTGGAGGCAGAAGATCTACCGTTGCCCCGTGTGTGATGTCTGCTTCGGGGACAAGGACGGCCTCGTGGGCCACTGGGGGGGATCCAAAAGCAAGGGCCTGTGTCTGGGCAACCTTCAGGCATGCTGGGCCGTCCTGGGCCGATGGCTCGGCTTCTTTCACCATGCCCCCCCTCTGTCAGGGAAGGACACGGATCTGCCCCAGCAGTCAGGCTCCCAGGAGAGGGCAGGGAGGGCGGGGAGAAGGCACCGGAGGGGGGAGAGCCAATGAGGCCCCAGTACATGAAGAAGTGGCCTTTCTGACTGAGGTCTTCTGTTGGCTGCTTTTCCCACAGTCTGGCCTGCAGGCTCGGGGGACACCGGATGGACCTGCAGGCTCAGGGAAGAGAGGGGAGGGGCGATGAGGGAAATGCCGGAAGGACAGGCTAGAGAAGTGGCACACGGAAACTCGTGTTGTTATTAATTAGCACCTGCCTTGTTTCTTTGTGTCTGGTAGACCATCAAGTAGAAGTTGTTGAAGAAATCAGTGCTCTGATAGGGGATAACACGGGAGAGGAAGTACGAGAGGAGGGAAGGGGCCTGGGGGACCCATCCGTGCAGGGGGTGGAGGTTGAGACCGGTGTGACGCCCGCCCCGCTGCCCTCGCCGCTCCGCAGGGCCAGATGGCGCTCCAGCCCGTGGCCTCAGCTGCAGCTCACTCAGCGCCAAGGCTTCGCACTCCCCCTGCTCCTTCCCGTCAACGCTCCCGCCTCTCCGCTCTGCCCCCCAGGACGGAACGGATTTGCAGCAGGGAGTCTGCTGGTCTCAGTCCTGCCGGTCACTCTCCAGCACAGGAGCTGTCAGAGAGGGGACACCTGCCTGGCCACAGCCAGAGGCGGCTTCCACATGGAGCGAGGAGAGAGGACAGATGTGGGTAGCCAAACGGGGAAGAGGGAGGGTGGATGACAGAAGAGGACTCAGTCCCATTTGGGATTCAGAGCATTCCTGGAAATGCAGGTTGGACGTCCTGGTGGTGAGGAGGCCAGTGAGGGGGACGCCCCACCCTGAGGGTCAGTGCTTGGACCAACCAGGCTGTCCTCCATCCTTGCCAAGATGCAGCATCACTCAGAAGGGGTTTCCTAGAAGGAGGAGAAAATCACCTGAAAAATCTGTCAGTGCCAAGCCATTAGTCCACGGAGAGGAAAGCCCCCCGGGGGTCCCCTTGCCTCTGCTGCACCTGCCTCAGCGGCTGGTATTGGAGGTGAGGCCCAGGGCAGCTGCCGGAGCATTGGGAAGGGACACCAGCAGAGCACGTTGGAGTGCCCTGCGCCTCCTGAGCCAGGCTCTCTCCAGCTGGAGAGCCGCCCCCCCCCCGCCCCTGCCCCCCAGGGCTTCTGGTCCCTCCCCTGCCCCCCTCTCCCTGCCTTCCTAGGGAGAAGAGAACTTACTTAGCTCTTCAAGAAATTGCCCTGGAAAGAAGAAAGCAAGCCATGACTGGTGGAAGATGACTGGTCCCCTCCCCACGCACCCCCCCCTTCCCGGCCCCAGGGCGGCCCCAGCCCCAGGGGGCTCAGCCAGAGGTTCCCCTCCTGGATTCTCTTCCGAGGACCCCCTGGATTCTCTTCCGAGGACCCGGAGTTGGCCTTGGGGGCGGAAGAGGAAGGCCGACTGGGCGCTCTGGATCTCGGCCCCCCCCACCGACGGGCCCTGCCTGCCGCCCCCACTGCACCTGCGAGCCTTCCATGCAGCCACTCATAGCAGATGACCAAGGCGAGCAGGGGTCCGAGCACCGGAACCAGCACAAACAGGGTTATCTTCCAGCAGGGCACCCTCAGGAAGTGGGGGTCTGAGCCGTGGCCACAGAGCAGAGAAGATTAGCCGGGGTCCCCCACCCCTCCCGCCCTTCTCCGTGTCCTGCGGTCCAAGAACACCAGGCTCTGTGCAGAGTTCAGGGAGCTGGTGAACTCAGATGAGAAAGGCCCTGCATCCTTATTTTCACCAACCTTTAACTGAATTTAGCATTTCTTCCATTAAAAATGGAGGCCACAAACCAGTCGTCAGCAGTGCCTGTGACTTTATCACCAAAGAAACCACAGATACTTTCATTCCCACTGGAGTTATTGCTGAAATCTCGAAATGCTTGTCAATAGTTTGACAAAGTTATTGCACCTGCTGCTACATTGTTAGTGTGTTTTTGTTATTTAAAGAAACAGTTGTTACTATATTACAAATGGGTTTATATTTTGATACCTGTATTTCAATTCAATGGTTTTCTCTGCAATCGTACCTGTTACGTTTTCTGTGACTGTTTAAAAACCTTATTCTGGGAAAGGGTCCATTAGGCTTCACCAGAATGCCAGGGAGACTCATGGTACAGAAAGAGGTAAGACCTTTGCTACTTGAATCCTACAAAACAAAGATCGTGTTCCTCCCTTCTTGGGTTGCAGAGACTGTGTGTGCGTGGTCTGCATGCTGATGTGATGTCCTAAACACTCAGATGGAGTGCTCCTCGTTCGGGAAGGCTACTCAGAGCAGGGACCATCTGTGCTCTGCCTTAAGGCATCTTATACTTTCTGCAACATCCATCTAACAAGGATGTGGGTGCCCCTCTGTTGCAGGCATGGTCCTTAGGCCCTGGGGAATCTGCAGTGAGCAAAAACGACAGGGACTGTCGTCTTGAAGGGCCAACATTGTAAAGGGGCTTGGTGTGTCCTCCAGGAAGCCTTCCCTAATCAATCCTGTAGAGTCACTTGTTCTGTGCTCCTGATGCGTAAGTACTTAGTTCTCCAGCCAGTTCATTTCACGTCCCCAACTAGACACCAGGCGTGCATGGGATGTTCTGTGTACCTCCCCTCCGTTAACGTCCGCGCAGAGAAACCTTGCACTTGATACAGCAGGAGTTAGCCCTCGGGGCTGCTGGCGCAGTGCCCGGCACGGAGGAGTGGCACAGGGTGCTTGCCATCATCATCTCACCCGTGACTTCTTCAAGGGAAAGGAAGAGGCAGGAGGCCAGCCCCGAGCAAGGGTTCTATTTCCCTGGTGACCGGGTCCCACTGACACCACGCTGACCAGGGAGGACCAGGTCCTGGCACTTACCAAACGTCCGGTGCAGGTTCTCTGAAAGGGAACACACAGGAAGGGACTCAGTGGGGCACTCGGAGGGTTTCCCTTCCCCTCGGAGCCTCTGTGATTGAATCACTTAAAAAACTTTCTAGTGAGTGACCCGGCGGAGGAAAGGGAACTGCTGAACTCTACCCCGGCTGGTGGCAGAGGAAGGAGTCTCGCTACAATCCATGCGTGGTTGCCGGGGTCTGAAATACTAGTGAGGTCCTGTCTGAAGCAAGCACAGGGTATGGGGACAGAGGCAGAGATGGTCAGAGAAAATGACCACGGCACTGATGCCAAAGGACCAGAGGGAGGGTGACGAAAACTCACCTATCTCTGCTCGAAGTTTTCCTAAAACAGAAAAAGGCAACACTGTTAGTTCCAGCCCTGGCATGAGACGGGGCCCCTCCCACACCCAGCGCCGGGGCCTCCGTGCAGGCGGCTTCTCTGCAGCCCAGGACTGCCCGCAGGGGGTGGATGGGAGAGCCCGGGTTCGGAGCTCTCTCCCTGGCTGCTGTCAGCATGAAACACGAGTCCAGTGGGGGGACAGCAATGGCCCAAACCAGCCTCAGGTGTCCTCACCTCCCGTGCCAGCTCTTCGCCTTGGGCTCGCAGGTTTGCATCGTCGACCCCCCCGCCCCCTGCTGGGCTGTCACTTGGTAAATCTAAAGCCACTAACGTCCAAATGCGGAAGGAGACAGGCTCCCAAGTAGACGCTGCATCACAATATCCCTTCCCAGACAGGAGGGAGGCAGGTCCCCCGCAAGACAAGGTCCATCAGCCCTGCGCTGGATTCAAACCCGGGCGGCCAGACACCATCGCAGGTCCCTTCTGCTCAGCCGTGGGAACTGACAGCCTTTTTCACATGGGGGGAGAAGGGCACTGAGTACCCGGGATGAGTTCAAGGGGAGAGAGAGGACCCACCCTTACGCCCTCGCACACCCCAGCCCTCCCTGCAGCTTTATGCTCTCACGACCCGGCGGGGGGAGAAGAATCCCAGGGCCCGTGAGCTTTGGCTCAGGGAGAAGGCGCAGGGTGGACGCTCTGGGCACAGAAGAGGAGCTTCACTGATAGCTGAGGCCGGGTCCTCCGTGTTGAGCGGACAACGAGGAGGAAACAAGTTTCGAACGCTGACGATGCGGTGGGGACTTTTGCTCAGGGTCGTTATTTAAACCTCCAGTAGGCGTCGACCTGTCCGACTCGGAGGCTCACGTTCCCTCGGCATGAAGCTGCCAGGTGTGGTCCAGAGACCGCGGGGGGCAGGCCCGCGCCCTGCCAAGGACAGGGGTGTCGCCCACCTAACTACTGAACCACCCCAGGCCTCGGGCGCCTCCTCTGTAAAATGGGGCTGTTGGAGGTCGGCCCTACCTCACAGGGAAATGCAAGCACCCGTTACAGAAATGAAAGCATTCGGTGAGACGTCAGATTGTCATTCTGCAGTTTTGAACCCAGAAGTCACTCAAAACTAAACATTAGGCAACAAGCTCCAAGAGGCCAGGGTATTTCAGGGAAGGGGCCCAGCAGTCTGTACCTCTCAGTCTGTGCTGCAGGCAGAGGTAGACGAGGCCCACGGTGATCTGCAGGAGCAGCACGGGGAGGACCGCGATGAGAACCAGCACTCCAGGGCTGATCCAGTAGAAGGGGTCTGAAAGGCAGAGTGGTGCTACAGCCCCAGGCCCCGCACGGAGCCTGGGGCTGCACCGATTGGAAGAGAGGACACAGAGCTTGAAGGAAAAGTGGGTCTGTTTCCGGGAAGGGCTCGTGGTTTTCCAGGTTCCATACGAGGCCCGTCTCACAGAGCTTGGGAACCAGCCAAGAGACTTAGATCTGGTGCTCACGGGGCATGGGGAAGGGCTCCACGGGGAGGATGACAAGACTGGACGAGGGAGGCCAGTGCGGAGCCCACAGTCACGAGGAGAGTACAACACGGCCCGAGCCTGAACGAGGACGGGATGGGGTTAGGGAGGCAGGATCTGTGGAGTTAGAGGGGAAAACCATGCAGTTATTTTTAGTAATCTTTGACCTGAAATTTAGCATTTCTTTTCATTAGCATGTCTGTGGGCAACGCACCACAATACCATGAACAGAACAGTGACTTTGTCATCAGTAAAACCACAGATATTTTCGTATCGCGTTAGAGTTGTCAGAAAAACCTCAAAATATCACTTACGTTTGTCACTAAGTACCAGGGCCACTCCATATCTTGTTGTCGCAACATTTTGATAGCTGTGTTTCAGTACAAATGTGTTTTATTTAATGCATTTAAAACATCCATCTGGGAAGGGTAAAAAAAAAAGGACGGGGGAGGCCTGGCTGGCTCCATCAGTAGAGCATGCGACTCTTGATCTTGGGGTTGTGAGTTCGAGCCCCACACTGGGCACAGAATTTACTTAAAAAAAGAGAGAGAGCAGAAGGGTCCGTCGACTTCACCAGTCCAGTTAAGAACCCCTCTTGTGGAGGTTCTGAGACAGTGGCATACGTAGGGTTTGATGACTGAGGGGATGTGGAGTGGGACCACTGATGGGGGGTGGCCTTCGGCTCTGGCTCCCACCTAGAACTTGCCATTCTAGAATCTTGTTCGTCAGCGCCCAAGAGCTCTTCCTGACTAACCTCAGTGAGCCCGGCTGGGCTCAGCCCTTGTTCTCTCCTTTTGGGGGTTAGAGAAAGACACGGCCATCAAGGGCAGGGACTAACTGACAGCAAGCAACTGGTCTGGGAGGGTTTATTAGGTATAAACAAAAATCCTTCAAGTTGCAGATTAAGGCTCCTGTCTATTATGTTCCCCAGAATAAAATGTAGCCAATTCTACTTTCCAAGTTCTTATCAGAAGTTCCCTGCAGTTGGGATGCCTGCGGGGCTCAGTCGGTGAGGCGTCTGCCTTCTGCTCAGGTCATGATCCCAGGGCCCGAGGATTGAGTCCCGCGTCGGGCTCCCTGCTCAGTAGGGAGCTTGCTTCTCCCTCTGCCTGTGCGCTCTCTCTCTGACAAATAAATAAATAAAATCTTAAAAAAAAAAAAAAGTTCCCTGCAGCAATGTGATTTAGCAGGTATAGACTTCCATTCTTTGCACATTTTTATACCTTCACAAAGTACTAGGATCATAAAAAACAGAAAAGAAGGAGCCATTAGGGGCCTTCTGATGGAAAGGAGTATACAGCATCACCTATGAATGCTTGGAAAAATAAATTAAACCTGAATCTGATTGTATACTTCTTTCTCCGTTTACAAGAAATACAAGTATGGGGCACTGTGCTGAACAGAATGGGAATGAAATCAGCAAACGCTAGGCCATGGGAAACTCCACAGGGCAAACACCAAGGTGTGGATCTTGTGTAGATTAGACTCAGACCAAACAACTGTAAAAATATATTCGTGAAACAATCAGGGGAATTTGAACACAGAGTGGATATTGAGGACCTTAAGGCATTTTTGTTAATTTTAGAAAAGATAGGATAACAGTATTGTGGTTATGTTTGTTTTTTTTAATTTTTAATTTAATTTAATTTTTATTTTTTTTTAAAGATTTTATTTATTTATTTGAGACAGAGAGAATGAGAGACAGAGAGCATGAGAGGGAGGAGGGTCAGAGGGAGAAGCAGACTCCCTGCCGAGCAGGGAGCCCGATGCGGGACTCGATCCCGGGACTCCAGGATCATGACCTGAGCCGAAGGCAGTCGCTTAACCAACTGAGCCGCCCAGGCGCCCTGTTTGTTTTTTTTTTTAAAGAGTTCTTACATGTGAGCAATACATTCTTTTTTGTTTTCCAAGTAAACTCGACCCCCAATGTGGGGCTGGAAGTCATGACCTTGAGATCAAGGGTCCCTGACCTTGAGATCAACAGTCTCGTCCTCCACGGACTGAGCCAGCCAGGTGCCCCTGAGTGACACATTCTTGCGCATGTAGCAAGGGAATGATAATAGGGCCTAGGATTTGCCCCAGTAATTCAGTGGGGGAGGGTGGAGATGAGTGGGTCAGGTGACGGGTCAGGTGAAGCAGGCTGTCTGTCTGTCCTTTGTCCGTCTGCCGGGGTGATTGCTGCAGAAAGGTGGTGGGTCCCTGGAGGCTCATTGTAATAGTCTCTCTGCTTCTGTGATGCTTTTAAGTTTCATAATGAAGTGTTTAGAGAAAGGATTAGAGACACCGGGTAGAAAAATCACAAAAATGCAAGAAAAAACTAAAGTTGGAAAGAAAGATAAAAGACTCTTCAGAGAAGAAGGGGAGGTATTTATCTGCTATAACAGTCACTGCATTTCAGTCCTCGATTCGGCTCAGATTCCTGCGCCCCCGTGAGGCGGGTGGTCCCTGTTTACTTGTAAAACACTCTTTTTTTAGACTCTCAGGCATGCAGACTCTGAGATGGGAGGAAGGGGGTAGGAATGTTGAAAATCTACCCAAAGAAAAACGCCGTCCCCTGAGGCAATTTCTTCCTCCCTCCCTCCCTTCCTTCCTTCCTTCCTTTCTCTTTCTTTTCTTTCTTTCTTTCTTTCTTTCTTTCTTCTTTCTTTTTCTTTCTTTCTTTCTTCTTTCTTTCTTCTTTCTTTCTTCTTTCTTTCTTTCTCTCTTTCTCTTTTTTCTTTCTTTTTCTTCTTCTCTTTCTTTCTTTCTTTCTTTCTTTCTTTCTTTCTTTCTTCTTTCTCTTCCTCCCTCCCTCCCTCCCTCGCTTCCTTCCTTCCTTCCTTTCTCTTTTTCTTTCTTTCTTTTTCTTTCTTTCTTCTTTTTTTCTTTTCTTTCTTTCTCTCTTTCTCTTTTTTCTTTCTTTCTTTCTTTTTCTTCTTTCTTTCTTTCTTTCTTCTTTCTCTTCCTCCCTCCCTCCCTCCCTCCCTCCCTTCCTTTCTCTTTTTCTTTCTTTCTTTCTTTCTTCTTTCTTTCTTCTTTCTTTCTTTCTCTTTTTTCTTTCTTTCTTTCTTCTTCTTTCTTTCTTTCTTTCTTTCTTTCTTTCTTTCTTTCTTTCTTTCTTTCTTCTTTCTCTTCCTCCCTCCCTCCCTCCCTCCCTTCCTTCCTTTCTTCCTTTCTCTTTTTCTTTCTTTCTTTCTTTCTTTCTTTCTTTCTTTCTTTCTTTCTTTCTTCTTTCTTTCTTCTTTTTTTCTTTTCTTTCTTTCTCTCTTTCTCTTTTTTCTTTCTTTCTTTCTTTTTCTTCTTTCTTTCTTTCTTTCTTCTTTCTCTTCCTTCCTCCCTCCCTCCCTCCCTCTCTCTCTCTCTCTCTTCCCTGGGTGGGGGCTGTGCTGGGGGGAGGCTGACACAGCACAGGAAGGCGGAAAAGCTGCACACGGGTGGTCCTCAGGATCACACGTCCCTGCAGGTACAACCCCCCAGTAGGACCAGCTGTGTGCACATGGTCTGCGGCACACAAAGCCATTTTCACATCCCGGACACCCTCCTCCAGGAACAGGGCTTTGTTATTGCGCACACAATGCCATCTTCTGGCCGCGACACACAGAAGCGATGGATTGTCTGACGAGCAGGTGCGGAGGAGGGAAAGGACCTTGAGACACTGTTCCTCAGTCGATAGCAGGGAACAGTAAGGCTCCCTCTCCCACCCTGTGCACATCTTAACCAGCCTGCGAGAGGACCAAAAACCAAATGCCAAAATCCCCATCATACAAAAGGCACCAAAAGAGGGAATTCGGAAGGTGGCGTCTTTCTTTCACACATTTGCTCCATTTGTGTATTTACTTGGACCACGTTTGCCAGGAATGCATTGTTCAGTGATGTTCCTTGTCTAATAAAACACCACAAATACATCCACTGAGGTATCCACTGTAGTGGGATTTGGTCATTTTGATCATTTTGGTCATTCCTTAGGAATCGTGCCTTTGTTTTTGACAAACCAGGGGACATTCCAAAGCCAAACATGGAAGGAAGAAAGTCCACGCTGACACTGGAATTAACCTTCAGGTTATTACATCCCCTTCCAGTGGTAAAAAACAATCAGAAATGGATTATTTTGGGTTGTGCTGCTGCTATTTCTCAGCTTTTTTACTTTGGTTTTTATTTTATTTAAACAATTTTTTGTTTATGCTTTCTCTGTATGTACTCACAAATGTACTTATTTTCAGCTCTTTTCTACTAACTCATACACAGGGCCCTATAATTCTGGTGTCTCCTCTGGCTGGATCACACTCCACCCTCCCTCCTGCCCCTCCTCCCCCAAAGTGAACCACAGTCACTTCACTGTCTGATGGGATCCTTTCATATTTTACTGCAGTGTCTCTGCATGTACATCTGCATCCAGGAACACGAAGTCCCATGCTTGTTCCCTACATCCAAAGCCCCTCACACAGTGCCCCCCAGCCGTGGGGCACAGCCCTAAGACAACCTATCAGGGTCTGGGTAGCAGTGCAGATTCCATCATTTCCCTGCTCCTGGCATTGGCTTTGATCCAGCCTCTTCCCCACCCGGACAGCCAGACACAGGAGTGGGATGTTTGGGCTGTACGGTCGCATCTCCGAGGAGAGAGTGATGAAAGTCTCCGAGGGAGGTCTTCCCCCCGCAGATACTCACCTTCCACTCTCAGTTCCATTGCCGCCTCCTCCTGGTAGGAATGATCCCGGAAGAAGCAGGTGAAACCTCCTTCATCTGCGAACCTCACATTCCGGATCCTGAGGGTCACCTTCCCCTCGCCCATGGTTTCTTTCAGCAGCTCGGTCCGCCCCCGATATTCGGGTGCCTGCTCTGCATCCTGGTCCTTGCCATTTCGGTAGAGATGGACCACCCTGGAGAAGGGGGGCCGGTACCAGCCCACCTCCATGCCTGTGGCGTTCTTCCCGGGATAAATGTGACACGGCAGCTCTGCTTCATCCCCCACCAGCGCCCGGATGGGGTGGCCTGGTCCTATTACTCTGAACTGTCCTGTCCAAGACACCAAAGAAAAGAAACCGAGAGTCACAGGACCTTGACACACAAGCATGTCCCGGGAAGGGCTGCTTCCTAACAGTGAAGGAAGAAGACACTGATTTTTACATGGCGTTCTGGAACGGGAGAAGAGAGACCCCCAGTTGTAGAGGTGCCGCGAGTGCCCTGGATGGGAGGAATGTTCTAGCATGTGGTCACTCAGCAGGGCTGCTCACGCTTCTGCCTTCTGTATCCATCTCTGACTCTGCAGCCCAGCCTTTAGGGCCCATCGTGGGATGTGGTCTGGCATCTTGCAGTTTAATTCTTGGGATGGGGACCCCCTGTCTGAACCTAACCAAGCTGCTCCCTACTTTCCCCTGGTGGGTTTGCTTTTGTCCTTGTTCACACCCTGTTCTGAGGAGGGGAGCCCTTTGAGCACACCCATGTTTTGGACAGATAACATGCAAGACAAGCTGAGGATGAATTGAAGGAGGTGAACCCAGGGAAACTGGCCTTTCTGTCGTCAGGGTCTCCCCAGGGCAGAAATAAAGATAAATCTTACCTGCAGAGCTGCAAGACAGCTGGAGGAGGAGGAGGAGGGAGGGAAGGCAGCTGGGCAAAGAAGACCTCAATAAACTAGCCATCTCCACTGGGACTGGGGACAGAGCGGCCCTGCAGCAGGGTCAGGCCGAGCGGAGGCCCTCGGGGTGCATGTCCCCTACCTCTGACAAAGCCTGAGGGGAGGATCTGGGAGGGCAGCCTCCTGCGAGCTCTGCTGCAGCTGTGCTCCCAGGAAGGGCCGGGTCATCCCTGCCAGGCACTTACACAAAAGGGCTACTGACCCAGGGGATGACCAGGGCTTGCCGTCCCCACCCCCTCAAAGCTGCGGAGCGGAGGCTGCCTGGTACTGCCCCCCACAGCCGCTCTGGGCAGCCCAGCATTCCTGGGGCTTCTGGGGGTGAGCACTGCCTGGGCCTCGGGGAAGGCTGTCGGGTGGTCTGTGAGGTTCCTTCCACCCCTCTCTTCCTGCTGTCCACCAAGGGGGAGGAATTACTGTGGGTTTCAGAAAAGGGAAGGCAGGCATTCTCCCTGACCTCTAACTTCCCTCTCTGATGCACGGCCAAACTCCCTTCCTTATGTTCAGACGTGTGCTGGATCGCTTGGGCGTCGTCAGCTTCCCGTTCCCAGAGAATATGTTTGGGAAAGGTGGGAGCTAAGCACTGCTTGTGCTCAGAGAGGCCAACACGGAGGAGGGGGGTTCATGGAGGTCGGTGGCCGGTGGGCAGCACAGCCGTCAGGGTGCTTCTCCCAGCCTTGGCGTCAGGATCTGACTTCCTCACTGTCATAGGGAGAAGTGAGACCTGGAATGGAAATAGGACCTCTTCCCTGCCCTCAGACTCAGCGGATCCCGAAGAGTAAGACCAGTAGCATCATTGATGGGGAGAACAAAGGCAAAGGGAAAAAAAATTGAACTTTCTTTCTACCTACAGCCCACTGACAAGTCCTTGAAACAGGCAGAGTGACCTTCTTCTGGGAGCTCAGCTGCCTCAATGTTAATACCCTGATGAGGGCAAAAGGCCAACCATAGCTTAACATCATCCTGACCCCCAGGATTCTGTAGGTCTACTCTAACATATAAAAATTCCTTCGGAAACTTCCTTTATCTCTAACCCCCCCAAGATACGTGTTGGCAATCATCCCCCAAGCACATGACCCCCTGATATATATCTGAAGGGTCTCATGACAGGTTTTATTAGACGGTAATAAATGACTTTTTCCCAACAACAGCTAGCCCCCTCAAGGTCCTGGAAACCTTGCTCCCAAATTCCTTAGAGACTTACACTCCCCCCTAACCCCCTCCAAACTTGAAAGTATACAATGGGCCCCTTCTCATGATCCCAGCGCGGCTCTTTCTGCCCACGGGTCCTGTCCCTGTGCTTTAATAAAACCACCTTTTTGCATCAAAGACCTCTCAAGAATTCTTTCTTGGCTGTTTGCTCTTGAACCCCAACATTTTCACATCGATCACCAAATTTGAAAAACATATCTGCCAATCTTCAAGCAAGGCTGTCTCACAAATAAAAAAAAAGGGTCAGGAAGGAGAGTTTAAAGCCATGTTGTCCAACACAGGAGTCACTAAGCCACAGTGGTCATTCAAGTTAAAATTAAGTAAGATTTAAAGTTCAGTTCCTTGATTCACCAGCCATGTTTCAAGTGCTCGGCAGCACATGCAGCTAGTGGGTAACACATAGGACGGCACGGATGTAGACCATTTTCATCATCACAGAAAGTTATATTGGGCAGCACTGTTGAAGGGCTAGGACCTCGACTGGGGTGTACGATTTCTGCTTTTGTCCGAGATGAGCCCAAGGAGCTGGGAGAACAGACTGGTCAGCTGAGCCTGGAGTGTCTTGTTCCTCCTTCCTGCAAGGCAGCTGGAGTTGGGCACATGCAGGCTGGCCTGGAGCTGTGAGGGTGAACGTCAAGGTCGGCAGGGGTCAATCAGGTGGGAGGGGCAGGCTCTGTGCTTGCCTGACTGTCTCCCCAGGGGGGAGTCTTTCCTTCCAGAACCTGAAATATCCTGCGGTGTTCTTCCTCCATGATGCACATGCAGGGGGTAGAGTTATGCACAAGATACTTCCCTGGGCGGGGCTTGAAATTGTCCAGCACCGTGTGGTTGTCAAAGCTGGATGGGAGATCAGGTGGAGTGCAGCGCTGGGAGAGCAGATGGTCAACAGCTCGCCAATCAGGGGACCTGGGAGGCTAAGTCGGTTAAGTGGATGCCTTCGGCTCAGGTCATGATCCCAGGGTCCTGGGATCGAGTCCAGCATCGGGCTCCCTGCTCAGCAGAGAGTCTGCTTCTCCCTCTCCCTCTGCTGCTCCCCCTGCTTGTGTGCTCTCTCTCTGCTGAATAAATAAATAAAATCTTAAAAAAAGTTAGCCAATCAAAGCCATTTTGGAGAAAGCGCAGCGTCTCTGAAAACTAACGAACAAACACCAAAGAAACACCTTACTAAATGCTTCCCTATGGTGCTGTCCTAAGCGATTTGCTTGTATTAATTCATTTAATCCTTACAATAATAAAACAAATGTTAAACTATTACCATTCTTATTTTACAGATGAGGAAACTGAAGCACAAGAGTTAAGTAACGTGCTCCAGGTCACACCACCACGGAGTGGCAGGGTGGAATCTGAGCCAGGTTTTCTCTCCCCAAACTGGCGCTTGATCAGTGTAGTCCCCTCCTCAGACTCACCTTCAGGTCCTCTTCTGCCTCAGGTCTCTGGAAAGCGGGAGGACCCTGGAGCTGGGGGAGCTGTCCCAAGGACGACGGGATCTCTGTGCAAAGGTGATGTGAACAAGAGGAGGGGGCCGCCAGGACAAAGAATCCGGTAGTGTCACCATTTACAGAATTCTGGATATAGGAGTGTCAGGTTTTTGCTGGGCATGGAGATGAGGTACAGGAGTAGATGTGGTGAAGCTGCCCTGCGTTGGTCAGAGCTGGGCATTTCCCTTAGTGCTTAAGTGTTACTTTAACTGATTTTGTGCAGCATATGTTCTGTGATTTCACCGGCATCCTTGGGTTGTTCTTGTGTGTCTTTCTCTCCTCAGTGAGTTCCACTTTATCTGCTCTTCCCACCATGTTTGATCGCAGCCTGGGGACACAGTCATGCCGGCAGAATGGCATACCGTACAACGACGGTGGAAGCACTCCGGAAGAGGTAGCTTACTCAGGTAGAAATGCAGGGAGAGTGCTGTGTAGCTCTCCCAGACACGGTGTTCAATACGTGTCTTTTTTTTTTTTTTTAAGATTTTATTATTTATTTGAGAGAGAGAGAATGAGAGAGAGCAAGCACATGAGAGGGGGGAGGGTTAGAGGGAGAAGCAAACTCCCTGCCGAGCAGGGAGCCCGATGCGGGACTCGATCCCGGGACTCCAGGATCATGACCTGAGCCGAAGGCAGTCGCCCAACCAACTGAGCCACCCAGGCGCCCTCAATACGTGTCTTACACAAAGGACGACAGACCCACTGTTCTGCTTCTTGTGTTCGCTTAACAAGGCTTCATTCCACAGGAACACATAATTTAGCTCTCTTGCGCTTCCAAAAATTAATTCTTTTCTTTTTTTAAAGATTTTATTTATTTATTTGACGGAGAGAAGATAGCCAGGGAGGGAACACAAGCTGGGGGAGTGGGAGAGGGAGAAGCAGGCTCCCCACCGAGCAGGGAGCCCGATGCGGGGCTCCATCCCGGGACCCTGGGACCATGACTTGAGCCGAAGGCAGATGCTTAACGACTGAGCCACCCAGCCCCCCCAACTTAATTCTTGTTTATTTCGTCATTCATATGCTTTTGTTTCAAAATCTAAAAGGTATAAAATAATGTTCCTTGAAAACCTCCCTCCCAGTCACCCGGAGCCAACATATTTCTCTGAATCCTTCCACATATGTGCCACTGAAGGAAACTCCAGGAGAAATCACTCCCCTCATCTTGCATTTTTAAAAACATAAATGGTATTTTTTTTTTAAAGTAAACCCTACACTCAACATGGGGCTCAAATTCACAACTCCAAGATCAAGAGTAGCATGCTCTACCCACTGAGCCACCAGGTGCCCCATAAGTGGTAATAATTTATCTTAGAGACCTTTCCATATTAGTACCTAAAGAACATACCCATTATTTTATACAGCTACACAGTATTTTATTGCATGAATGTATCAAACTTACTTAACTAGTTTCTAAGAACATTTAGGTTGTTTCAATTTTTTAAGTGTCTATTTTACTGGCTTAAATAAAAATGTATTTAATTAACTTAAATTAATCAATATTTCATAGAAAATCTTATGTGTTAAGCTTTGTATTAGGTGCGGATAATAAAAGTTTCAGGAACACAGATAGGTTTTTGCCTTCATGTAAATTATACTCCTATTACATTACAGCTAGATACTTAAAAAAAAAAGATTTTATTTATTTGAGAGAGAGAGAGAAAAAGCAGAAGTGGGGTGGGGGGCAGGAGTGGAGGGAGAGAGAGAGAAGCAGAACCCTCACTGAGCAGGGAGCCCGCCCCACTTGCCCCTGCAGGGCTCGATACCAGGACCCTGAAATCATGACCTGAGCCAAAGAGCTATATTCTAGTTATATGTCACCAAAGGGCACAAGTCACAGAGTATCAGGCCACCATTTTCATATAATGAAATGCTCTTACATATAATTTGCTAATGAATATTGGTCTGCTAGGGCCAGCTACATAAAGTGAGGGGCCCTATACCAAGTGAAACTATGAGTCCCCTTGTCCAAATAGCAAGAAAGAAGCCTTTCCTTTCTTGTGTGTTCACTCTTGATCTGTCTTGGTGTCACGTTTTTGCTTTTGCTATTTAATGTCACATTCCTTCAGGGACACAGATACTTGAGGCCCTGAGCCAGGCTTGTCTAGACAGGTGTGCATGCCTGACCCTTCCTTTCCCCTTTGCCCTGGTCCCTCCTGGGAAAACACTGTACAGAGGGTGGTGGTGTCTCCTTGGGGGGGTGTGGGAGGCAGCTGAAAACCAGTCCTGCAGATGCTGGGAGGCATGAACAGCAAGACCAAGCTTGAGCATGGGCTCCAAGCTCCTGGTGCAATCTCTTTGGACTTCACTTACAAAACACACACTGAAAGAAGAGATGGCGGGCGCCTGGGTGGCTCAGTTGGTTAAGCGACTTCAGGTCATGATCCTGGAGTCCCGGGATCGAGTCTCGCATTGGGCTCCCTGCTCGGCAGGGAGTCTGCTTCTCCCTCTGACCCTCTTCCCTCTCGTGCTCTCTGTCTCTCATTCTCTCTCTCTCAAATAAATAAAATCTTAAAAAAAAAAAAAAAAGAAAAAAGAGATGGCTAAGAATTTCAAGGTGATGACACAGAGCGTGAGAAGCCAGTGCATGGCCCCTCCTCCTCCAAAGCATGGGGCAGTGTGAGTGTCCTGGCTGCTTGCCCACGAGGTTCACTGCCTTCCACATGAGTGGAGTTGCTAGTTCAAGAAGCATGTGCATTTGTCATTTTAATAAGCACTGATGAATTGCCCTGCACCAAGGTGTATCCTTTGTTCCAGTGTAGGAGGGCGATTCCGAGAATTATGGGTGTGACTCCCTGTGAGCTGTGATCCCACACAGTGAGCACTCTGTGCTGTGTTAATGCTCACCCACACCGATTTTTTCTTCTGGGACTGCCTCTAGTGGTGTAAATAGCAAGAGGAATGTGACATTTCCTTTTCCACTTCTGTGGCTCTATTTCCATGCATTTGTGTTTAAGTTGGTCTGGAGAGTCCTGGAGGCTCAGTGACCGATGGACTGTAAAGGGTCTGACTTAGATCCATTTAGCCAGGTGTTTCCAGGTGGGCGGGAGGACCGAGAACACAGTCTGGATCAACCTGGCGCAGGTGACGAGCGAGCGAGCGCCGGTAGCTGTGAGCGTGCGTGTTGCCACAGGCCTTTGTATACACTGGTGTGTTTACGCAAGTGACCCACAGGGCAGAAGAATACGAACAACAATGTTCTGCCAAAGGTTTACATTTTATCTATCAACATTTCCCCCACTTTTGTGTCTTCCCTGTTATTATTCTGAAATCCAACCGTATTTTCCTCCTTTATAAAGAAAAGCATCCAGCTTGTTATAAATCAGGTGAGTCGGGCCCTTGGGCGAGATGGGTTGTTCCGCGGAAGAGGCATGGGGCGGTTTTGTGTGGGCCCGGCGGCGCAGAAGGGTCAGGTGCAGGCCCTGGGAGGCCGATTTCAGTTCAGCACACAGAGGACGCTTCTGTCGGAGCCGTCCAGGCGGACCCCCCGGACCGGGCGCGCTTCCCGGTCTTCCCACTGCGGGAGCGTCACGCCGACGCCGAGGAGGTTAGGCCAGGTAACCCTATGGCCTTTTCCTAGCTGTACGATCCCGCAAGAATGTGATTCCTTCCCCCATCTTTCTCCCCCGGGCTACTTCGCCTCCTTTCCGTCCCCCTGGCGCTTTGCTGTTCGCCCACACGGTGGCAGGGTCCGCGGGCGGAGGCCCGAGCGCGCCCCGGTTTGCCCGGCGACGGCGACGTCACGCCCCCGCCGCCGAGAATTGGTTGCGAGCCTCTGGGGGCGGGGAAGAGGCGGCGGGATCCGCGGGCGGAGGCCCGAGCGCGCCCCGGTTTGCCCGGCGACGGTGACGTCACGCCCCCGCCGCCGAGAATTGGTTGCCGAGCCGCTGGGGGCGGGGAAGAGGCGGCGGGATCCGCGGGCGGAGGCCCGAGCGCGCCCCGGTTTGCCCGGCGACGGCGACGTCACGCCCCCGCCGCCGAGAATTGGTTGCGAGCCTCTGGGGGCGGGGAAGAGGCGGCGGGATCCGCGGGCGGAGGCCCGAGCGCGCCCCGGTTTGCCCGGCGACGGCGACGTCACGCCCCCGCCGCCGAGAATTGGTTGCCGAGCCGCTGGGGGCGGGGAAGAGGCGGCGGGATCCGCGGGCGGAGGCCCGAGCGCGCCCCGGTTTGCCCGGCGACGGCGACGTCACGCCCCCGCCGCCGAGAATTGGTTGCGAGCCTCTGGGGGCGGGGAAGAGGCGGTGGGATCCGCGGGCGGAGGCCCGAGCGCGCCCCGGTTTGCCCGGCAACGGTGACGTCACGCCCCCGCCGCCGAGAATTGGTTGCGAGCCTCTGGGGGCGGGGAAGAGGCGGCGGGATCCGCGGGCGGAGGCCCGAGCGCGCCCCGGTTTGCCCGGCAACGGTGACGTCACGCCCCCGCCGCCGAGAATTGGTTGCCGAGCCGCTGGGGGCGGGGAAGAGGCGGCGGGATCCGCGGGCGGAGGCCCGAGCGCGCCCCGGTTTGCCCGGCGACGGCGACGTCACGCCCCCGCCGCCGAGAATTGGTTGCGAGCCTCTGGGGGCGGGGAAGAGGCGGCGGGATCCGCGGGCGGAGGCCCGAGCGCGCCCCGGTTTGCCCGGCGACGGCGACGTCACGCCCCCGCCGCCGAGAATTGGTTGCCGAGCCGCTGGGGGCGGGGAAGAGGCGGCGGGATCCGCGGGCGGAGGCCCGAGCGCGCCCCGGTTTGCCCGGCGACGGCGACGTCACGCCCCCGCCGCCGAGAATTGGTTGCGAGCCTCTGGGGGCGGGGAAGAGGCGGTGGGATCCGCGGGCGGAGGCCCGAGCGCGCCCCGGTTTGCCCGGCAACGGTGACGTCACGCCCCCGCCGCCGAGAATTGGTTGCGAGCCTCTGGGGGCGGGGAAGAGGCGGCGGGATCCGCGGGCGGAGGCCCGAGCGCGCCCCGGTTTGCCCGGCAACGGTGACGTCACGCCCCCGCCGCCGAGAATTGGTTGCGAGCCTCTGGGGGCGGGGAAGAGGCGGAGGGATCGGCAGGTGAGAGCCGCGCGGGGTCCGATCCGGGTCGCCGCGCGTCTCCCGGCCGCGGTCCGACCTGGACGCCGCGCACTCGCCGGGCAGCACTCACCTACCCAGGGCCCGCTGGGCTCCACGGGACTGCCTGACGCTGGGAAAAGGCGCTGCTGAACGTTTTGCAACTGGGCAGCTGCCATTCTGGCTGTCCTGTCTCTGCCTGGCAATTAGTCTTTTCCCGCAGAGAAAACCGTGTAGGGGACAGTCGCATTCTTGGAGCTCTGGCACAAGGATGTCCCGTTCTAGCACCTGGAGGACCCTGCGTCTCCACGTGGAGGATGTATAGAAGCTTGCACCTGAGCGTCAGATGCACATTCCAGCCTCAGTTTCTCTACTGTGACAGGGGGACTACCCCCCACGCCCACGCCGTGGGCTTGACGGGAGGAATAACAGACGGGGACACGAGGTGCTAGGCCTGTGTCTGGCCGCTTTAGGACCATAATAGCAGCCGCTGTGCGCAGAAAGTGAGGTCGGGAGGGCAGGACTTTCTCCTGTTTTCCCAGCTCCCTCCTCGGGGGATACATAACAGAAGTGTGCTGGAGGAATGAATGACAAAGTGGACCCCAGCCTCTGTGCTCTCCACCCTATCATGCTGTGGGGACACTTCCTGCGCTCTAGCCCCAGGGGTCAATATTTGCACTTTTACTTGATCTAGATCACACCAACTTGTTGACTCAGGTATTAGTGGTTTTGTTTTGTTTTAAATATTTTATTTATTTGACAGACAGAGACAACACAAGCAGGGAGTGGGAGAGGGAGAAGCAGGCTTCCCGCGGAGCAGGGAGCCCGATGCGGGGCTCGATCCCAGGACCCTGGGATCACGATCTGAGCGGAAGGCAGACGCTTAATGACTGAGCCTCCCAGGCGCCCGGACATTAGTGGCTTTGAATTCTGGGTTAAGGGCTTTGTGTGCTGAAGAGGAGCTTCAGGGGTCGTCTGGCCTGGAGGGAACGTAGATCACAAGGGCCAGTGTTTCCTCCCTCCCCTCCCTGCTCTCTTTTCTCCCGGTTACTCGCTGGACTCACAGGTCCGGGAAAGGTGTCCTTCTTGTGCGCCATCTTCCTCCTGCTCCCAGAAGGGGCACGCTGCTTTTCCCCAGCAGCAATGGTGGGTCTCTGTGTATATGCCAGGACGTATATGCGCTGGTGCACCCACAGCGAACACGTCTGGGGACCGCTCAGGGACCCTCCGAGTGCAAATTAGGAAGCTGACGTCCACGTTTTGAAACCTGAGCCAAATCAGGGGCGCCTCAGTGGCTGGGTCGGTTAAGCCTCGACTCTTGATTTCTGCTCAGGTCGTGGTCTCAGGGTCCTGAAATCGAGTCCCGTGTTGAGCTCTGCCCTGAGTGGGGAATCGTCTCGGGATTCGCTCTCTCTCTTTCCCTGTGCCCCTTGCCACCCCCCCTTTCTCTCAAATAAATAAATGAATACATCTTTAAAAAAATAAAAACTTGAGCCAAATCAAATTGAACTAAACTGAGTCTTTTTTGGGCGTCTACGGCCATACCACCCTGAACGCACCCGATCTCGTCTGAACCTTGTTTTTTGAACATAGTAATAACTTTATTTTCAAAGAAACCTAGAATGTTTATTTTATAAATCTGAAAAATGTTTTTTCCTTTTGTATTTATTCTTTTTAGTTTTTCCCCATTTTGAAATTTAAACTCAATTAACATATAATGTATTATTGGTTTGAATGAAACTTTTGATGGCCATTTTGACCAACTGGGGGTTTGGTCCCCATTTGCCCTTGGTTCTCAGAGGCACGGGGAATGGTTGCTATTACTACGTCACTCCATAAAGGAGGCAAACGTAGTTATGATTTTACCCCCGAAAAAATATTATGTGTGTGTGTGTGGGGGGGGGGTAACTATGTTAATATGTTTGTAAGATTTTTAATATGCTTCTTGAAACTGTTGATTCAGTTACGACTTGCTGACACCCCAGAAGTCTAACCAGCTCAGCCTGTTAATGCCATTCCCTCAACCAGGATGAGGGCCTGTAAGAAGCCAGTAAGTGAGGAAGGGGACTGGCGAGTGTGGAGTTGAATGCGGACATGTGTGTGTCTGGGGGTGGGTGGGGGAGATGTGGACGCAGGGGCTTTGTGTTGCTGTGGTTATACTTCCGAGGAGAGTCCAACGAGCCCAACAGGGCTTTCTGCCCAGTTAGGGTTAATCAGGGTTACACACTATTATTGCATTCAAGCCAGGGAGAGGACACTGCTCCAAAGCTTACCAGAAACGGGAGATTTCATTCTTATTTCCTATACTGTGTGATATATTTCCACAGTCTTTATAATGTATATTTTTTAAGTTACAAAACAAACAAACCTGAAGCAGCTCCCTAGTAGGGAAAATGCTCAATTTCGGAAGACCGAAGGCTCGCCTGCTCGTTGGCGCCATCTAATGGTCACGCTGACTTATTGCTCTGATGGCGGACCCATAGCGGGTGCAGGGTCCATCCACTTGCCTGAAGTTCAGCTGGGAGGAGCCGGAGGTGAGAGCGCGCGGGGGTCGTTCCTCAAGGTGGCCCACAGTTTATATTCACTGGCCAATTAATCCATCGATGAATTCCTGTTCAAGGACCTGCTGGTGTGTAACATACTGAATCGAATGCCAGTCAGTGGAGGAAATACTCTTTTGCCTTCATGCGGAGTTTTTAACGTCCTCAAAACGTTTTCCATGATTGTATGTGTCCCTTTCAATAATATGTGATCAATAAGTGGATCAAATAGCTCTATTGAGATGAGGCAACTGAGGCCAGAGGAGTTATGAGGAGCCCAATGTGGGCCAGACCTGGAAGCCTGGGCCCCAGATACAGACTGGGGTCCTTTGCCAGGCATGTCTGCTGCCCACGAACAGAGGCTTGGTTTATATCAGGTGCTTCAACGGGGCCCATGACCTAGTGGTTCCCTAACCTTTCTCTACCATTTCTATAGCTTTTGTTATGGTTTCTATACCTTTTTTATTATTTGCCCCAACTTGAACTCTGTTTGGAGAGGTGATTTTTAGCAACAAAGCTAACTTTATGCATAATTCATTTCTGTTATTAATCAAACATATTTTAAAGGTTTGATTTATTTATTTGAGAGAGAGCACGCGAGTACAAGCCGGGGGGAGTGGCAGAGGGAGAAGGAGAAGCACATCTGGGAAATGATGTATGTATAAAGTTATTCAATGCAGTATTACTTGTAGTTGCAGAAGATTATAAACATCCTAGGGTCTATTAAAAGTGGACTGATTGGGGCATCTGGGTGTCTCAGTCAGTTGAGCGTTGGCCTTCAGCTGGGGTCATGATCCCGAGGTCCTGGGATTGAGCCCTGTGTCGGGCTCCCTGCTGAGCAGGGAGCCTGCTTCTCTCTCTCCCCCCGCTGTGCTCTCTCTCTCTCTCAAATAA
The DNA here is from genome assembly GCF_029215605.1 of Mirounga angustirostris. Classification (NCBI taxonomy): domain Eukaryota; kingdom Metazoa; phylum Chordata; class Mammalia; order Carnivora; family Phocidae; genus Mirounga; species Mirounga angustirostris. The sequence continues at coordinate 271,439 of NW_026991716.1, read as the reverse complement.
ATAAATAAAATCTTTTTTAAAAAATGGACTGATTGGGCGCCTGGGTAGCTCAGTTGGTTGAACGACTGCCTTCGGCTCAGGTCATGATCCTGGAGTCCCTGGATCGAGTCCCGCATCGGGCTCCCTGCTTGGCGGGGAGTCTGCTTCGCCCTCTGACCCTGTCCCCTCTCATGTGTTCTCTCTCTCTCATTCTCTCTGTCTCAAATAAATAAATAAAATCTTTAAAAAAAAAAAAGTGGACTGATTAAATAAACTATGAGACAGCCATGCAGTGGAGGAATATTTAGCTATCATAAGGCAAGAGGGAGCTCTCTGTTTATCATTGTGGAATTCTTGCCTCAACTACAGTACTCTACTGTACTTACAGTCTCGAAGGGGAAACACATTTGTTTAAACAGCTGGAATCTCGGGGCGCCTGGGTGCCTCAGTTGGTTGGGCGACTGTTTTCGGCTCAGGTCATGATCCTGGAGTCCCTGGATCGAGTCCCGCATCGGGCTCCCTGCTCGGCGGGGAGTCTGCTTCGCCCTCTGACCCTGTCCCCTCTCATGTGTTCTCTCTCTCTCATTCTCTCTCTCTCAAATAAATAAATAAAATCTTAAAAAAAAAATAAACAGCTGGAATCTCTCTCTTGAAGGATGCATAAGACACAATCCTGTCCATCAGGAGGCCTGGCAAGGACATCTCTTTGTTTTTTTAAAGTTTATTTATTTAAGTCATCTGTACCCCCTACGTGAGGTTCGAATTCATGACCCTGAGATCAAGAGTCGCTGTCTTCTCTGACTGAGCCAGCCAGGGGGCCCCCAGGACATCTGTTCTGGATCCACTGTGAGGTGTCTGAGCTGAGATGTGCCCACAGTGAGTTTAGGGTCATAAAGAGCGCTACCTGTTTTTGAGGGCCTCTGTGGGCTAGGGACTTTCACATGGGTGATTTGTCAGTCAATCCCTACACCACCACCAGAGGGATACACTATTATCCCCATTTTAAGAATGAGGGAGGTGAGGGGCACAGAGAGGCCAAGCAATGTTTTGCAAGTCCTGGGGAGGTGGATTCTGGGGTGCTTCCTGGTCAGTTTGGGCCTGGGTGCAGGAGCTGTGCCCAGACAGGAGAGATCTGAGAGTCTGGGCGTAGCACTTGGAGAGGAGGCTCACCACCTTCCTGAGCTTGCTGCTTTCCCCAGCCGGGGCATTGCGAATGGTTACTGGTAGAGGATGTGGGAAAGTGTGCACTCTGGGCTGGGGAATCGGGAAAGCTCCATGCTTCTGTTTGTAAATCGACCACACACCACAGACTGTGGCTGCTGCTTTGTAACCTGACACATAGACCCTTACTTTCTTGGAGGACTGGATCATCGTTCCTCTTTCATCTACTTGTCTCCCATAATAAAATTTTAAGCACTAACATTTGTCAGTGTTTCAGGCTTACAGAGCACTCTAGCTTGTTTGAGCCTCATAACGACGTCCTGAAACAAGTGACCAGACAGGGGGTGGTCCTGCATTGACAGGAAAAGAAGCCAGGGGTCAGGGAACTGAAGTTGCTCACTCACACCAGCTGCTGTTTCCTGGCCCACACAGCAGACTGGACTCCAGGTTTTTGGGTTTTGGATTTTACCTTTTTTTACCTATGCTTTGCCTCCCTTTATCTCAAAGAATTTCATGAATTTTATTGCCTGTGAAACTGTCTTACAACTGAGAAAAGCAGATGTGACTATATCCCACTGTTCATGTCTTCTCTCCCTCTCTCTCAAAACTCAGAGGAGGAAATCACTCAGGAGTTAAACTCAAGAGAAATGGTTGTAGCTCTGTTTTGAGCTATTTCTTGTTCTCCTCCCCGCTTGTGCTCTTTCACAATCTCTGTCTCTCTCTCTAAAATAAATAAATAAAATCTTAAAAAAATAAGAAACTAAAAAAGTGAAGGATACTTGCTTGATACATTTCCTCATACAACTGGACATTGTCCCACCATGGCTTCACTTGGGTTGGATGTAGGAGAGAGAATGCAAGCACAGCATCAGATCTAGGATTGAGGGTGTCTAGTGCAGGAGGAAGAGGTGAGAGCCCTGTCTCAGGGGCTGGCTGCTTGACAAAAAACAGGGACAATGGGGCCACCAGTCCTTTTCCTAAGGTCCATTGGCTCTTGTTTCCTTTCTTCCTTCCTTCCTTTCTTGTCTCCTCCCCCTTTCCTACTTGTAATTACCCAGACAGGATGAAAGTTTGCTCTCGACAGAGCTGGAAATTCTCCACTTTTGCCCCTATTTCATAGCAGGATTTTGGGGGTACGACCAGAGAGGCTGATCTTTGGAAAGGCATGTTCCTAAGAGCAGCAGGCAGAGCAGCAAGACCATCTTCCCAGTACCATATTGCTTGCTAATAGGCTGCCGTGAGCCACCATGCGTGCTGCCATGTGGACGAGAACTTGCACGCTCCAGAAGTCCTACCTGCAGGGCTGTTGGAGGACGTGTGGTGGCAGGATTTACATGTGTGGAGGAGGTACCACGATCATGGCCCGTGGAAGAAAGCATCTCATGTCACCAGTGCCTAGGAGATCTGTGACAAACAACAGAGACCAGCAACAGGTTCACAGGCTTGGCAACTGGTGAGATAACCCCACACCGTGGAGTGAAAACTGATCTTTGAGTCAGATGATGTTTTTGTTGATTGATCTTTCATTATGCTTCTAACCAGGTAGCAGGCACTGTGCAGTTCTTATGGTGGGGAGGAAATGAACACCATGCTCAGGGTCCCTGCTCCCATGGAGTTTAAGGTCCGGTCAGGAAGTCAGGTATTAAATAAATAGTTCTCTAATTTGAAGAAAAATTACCACTGAGATGAAAGCTGTGCTGGGAAAGCGCCTGGCTGGTGGGGTGGGGTCTCCAGGAGGTGACTAAAGCGGTTAATGAGAAGAAGATGGCGCGGGGTGTGCAGGCCGAAGAGGGTGTGTCCAGGCTGCTTGCTCCCTGAGCTGAAAGTATTTGGGCAAAGTCAAAGAATGCAATCAGGCCGTTATGGCTGGAGCACCATGAGCAAGAGGGAGGCGCAGAGGCCTGGGCTGGAGCCTCCGCTCTGCTGGCATTGGCTGTGTGACCTTGGGCAGGTCCTCTCACCTTTCTGAGCTGCAGCTTTCTCTTCCGAAAATGGATCATAATAATAACACAGCGCACAGAGACAGTTGGGGGAATTAAGACAGATAATGTGAGTTGCTTGTAGGTGATGCACCAAAAAGTAGGATGTCTCTGCACTGATCTAAGTGTAATAAATACTGAAAGCTTCCGAAGGTGTGTATGAGTCACGTTGGCTTTCAGAATTTCAGAGTGACGGCTTGGAAAGACAAGGAAGGAAAGTTAAAACTCAGCAGGTGTTTGCTTACATCGCTAAAGGCAGAGCTTGCCTCACATCTGTCCCAGGCTTTCCTTTCTGCTCAGATTAGAATTGTCCATTTGGGTCCCTGGACAGGGCAGGACCCATCCCACCCACTGCAATAGGGTCACAATTTCCATACAAGGTCATTATGGGGGTCCTTGCTGGTGTTTTTATAGTATTTCCATAAATAAAATCTCTAGTCTGTTGCCTCAGATTTGTTCACTTGACTCCTAAAATGTCCATTTGTGAATCTTTTTTCATGTTTGTACACTGTTCCACACACCCTATTCTGTAATTCCAAAACCCACAGTGCTCTGAAAAGCAAAAATTTTGTTTTTAACTCATTTGGTGGCAAGACCAGATGTGAAGGTATTCATGGTCTTTATTTACTGCACCTAATGTTAATAATCATGTATTTTGGGGCACCTGGGTGGCACAGTCAGTTGAGTGACTGAGTCTTGGTTTCGGCTCAGGTCTCGATCTCAGGGTCGAGAGACAGCCCTGCGTGAGGCTCCACGTCCATGCTCAACGAAGAATCTGCTTGAGAGTCTCTCTCCCTCTCCCTCTGCCCTTCCGCTCATGCTCTCTCTCCCTCAAATGAATCAATAAATCTTTAAAAAAATTCATGTATTTTATTGCAGAAACATGTTTGTGCTTATTACAGATGTTAGACCTGTACACACAAGTCAAATAGCGGACTTCTGTAGTTTCTACTAGAAAAATGTGGTGATAAGGAGCACCCGGGTGGCTCAGTCGATGGGTGTTTGTCTTCGGCTCAGGTCGTGATCCTGTGGTCCTGGGATCGAGCCCCGCATCGGGCTCCTGCTCGGCGGGAAGCCTGCTTCTCCCTCTCCCACTCCCCCTGCTTGTGTTCCCTCTCTCGCTGTGTCTCTGTCAAATAAATAAATAAAATCTTTAAACAAAATAATATTATAAAATGAGTAAAGATAAAGGTAGAAAAAAAAACCTGTAATGAAATCATTTCTTTTTCACCTTTGCTTTCTATAAATAGCTGAAACTACAGGACATACTGAAGAATTAAATGGGGAGGGGCGCCTGGGGTTAAGCGTCTGCCTTCGGCTCAGGTCATGATCCCGGGGTCCTGGGATCGAGCCCCGCATCGGGCTCCCTGCTCAGTGGGGAGCCTGCTTCTCCCTCTCCCGCTCCCCCTGCTTGTGTTCCCTCTCTCGCTGTGTCTCTGTCAAATAAATAAATAAAATCTTTAAAAAAAATGCGGTGATGTGTCTTTTTTCTCTGAGTATTTGGATGGTGTGCTGGTGTGCTCTGAATAAATGAACAAACATTATCGGTTCCTGAACTGGACATAATGAGAGAAATCTGTTACAGCAAAATGAACAAACAAAAACTCTACCAACCCGATGCCCAAATGCATACATGCATTACGATACATACTTTTTGGGTTGGTATGAACATTCATACCTGGTATATACTTAATTACATATATTTAACTAAACATAATACTTGTTTTGTTTTGAAACCTTAAAAATCCGATCCTCTTGTAGTTCCAGGAATAGAAATACTCACTGCATTTGTCTGTGAGAACTGGATCTTTTCTAAATCTGTTAACCTGGCCCCACATACCCTTAAGAAGGAGGGACAAACAAGCTAGCTATTTTCCTTTCTGTTGTTTAGGTTAGCCTAGCATTTCATGACATTGTGTTCATTTATTTATTACAGAAGGCCTCCCTTACGGAGAAGTTATTTACAGAAGCAACAGTGTCAACCTTGTAATCTGGCGATTGACCCTGAGCACTTGTGAGTCCCCGAGACCCTGAGCATCTTGTGGGAGGGGAGGGGGCTTCAGAGCAGGAACTGCAAAGGGGCTTTTGTATCTCACTGAAGTTTCTGAACTGCACTCTGGGTTTCCTTGTACATACCTGGGAAGGCATACTGGAAATAACCTTGTAACTTTGCTGTTTCCTTTTCCTGGCACAAAGCCCCACGGCCTGCCCAGCCAGGAACGCACAACTGGACTAGAACTGGGCATGGGGAGCAGTTGAGGGCATCTGTTAAAGAAAGGTCTCCCTTACCGCCGATCCTCTCCTGGCCAGGGGTAGTGCAGTGAGCCCATCCCATTACACGGGGAAGGGGGAGCACTCGCAGACCAACGGGGACGTCTTGGTGGTGCTGCAGAATCGCAGAAAGGGTTCCAGCCCGCACGAAAAAGCCAAGGCGAGGCTTGGCTTGTAAATAACTTCATGTTGGAATTTTAAGCCTTTGTCCCATACCGTTTTCAAAATTGCAGGAGCTGCGTAGGACAGACGACCATCCTTGAAGACGCGACTTTCACCTGAATACCCCTCTTCACACACAGACCACTCCCCACTAATTTGATAGGAAACTGAGATGCTCCTTGACCTCCGACAAGGGTGCCTGGCGTGGAAGTTGGGCCAGAGGAAGGTTAGGGTTAAGAATTTGGAAACGGACCAAGAGGCTTGAGTTCAAATATTGGCTCTGTCAATCTCATAGCTGGGTGACCTCTGATTTGTACTTATTTTCCCCAAATCGCAGTTGACTGGTCTCCAAACTCAGGCCATTATATGTACTTTGCATGGCTGGGCAAGAATTATGTTAGATGCCCTCTGAAGGCACTTAGCACCCAGCGGACCATCGTTAATTTGGCTACTTTGGTTAATATATTACCAGGGCTTGTGGGGTGTTAAGTTCTTGGCTCTATACTCTACGGGCAGAAGATGAGGCAAAAGACAGGAAAGGAAGAGGAAGGATGGGAAATGAACAGGAAGACTGGTCCCGTTCTCAGGTACTCTGAGCAGGAATGCTACCATCTCTGAAAAGTATCCTTTTCAGTGTCACCAAAGGCACAAGGACTAGGGGACGGGATTGAGTGGGTCTTTCCCAGAGGAGAGGAGTTTGGTGCTCGGTGTGGAAGGCAAGGAGTGGACTGGCTGTGGGAGGGTGGGGTTGGGGTACTGATGGGGAAGACTTCAGCAAGGGTCCTGAGGAAAGTGGGCTGGGATCTGAGAAGGGACATCTGAAGATGAAACAGTGTGAAAGGAGGAAATTGCAGCTATTGGTGGAAAAAGGTGAACAGTTTCAAAGTGCTTAGGACAGTTGAAAAGAAAACTTAAATGATTATAAAGGTAGCACTTGTAAAACATTTGCGCAAAAATTGAATAACAACACCACAAAGGAGACCATTAATTCATGGTCCCAGAGGCAATTACTGTTAACATTCTGATGCATTTTCTTCCAGCTTTAAACATATATATACCATAGTTGTACAAATTTTGTATTCTGCTTTTCCCCCCCTCAAACTCTCATATTTTCCCGTGTTAATGTCATTAGTTTCTTTTTTAAAATGTGTTTTCATAGCTATTCCATTGAATGGATACATTCCAATGTGCGAAACCAATACTCTGTGATTTGGATGGGACGGTGGTTTCCTTTCCTGGTTTAGCACCAGCAGTGTGACAATAAAGATCACCAGAATAATTTCCAATTTCGTATTATCACAGACTCCTCTTCCAGGGGGCATTCCACCCTTCCACTCCCCTCAAAGCAGTCAGGACTTTGGGGAAGCCAGAGACAAGTTGCCAGAATGAGGATGAGAGAAGGACCTCGAGAACTCACTTGTAGGCTCCCGAGAGGGCGTCTGTGCACACCCTCCCCTATGGAAAGGCCATGCTGGGTCTGGGAAGGGTGTCCCCTGGGCCAGCAGCCAGGACCACACAGTAGCACAGAGAGATGGCATTCTGGCCAGACCGCTGAACTAGCTGCAGACTGGGCACAGGCAGGAAACTCTTCTTTTCAAAGCAGTCTGGGAAATTTCTCACCCTGGGGTCAAGAACATTATTTTCCTTGACACTCACATTTTTTGGTCCTGCCTTGCTGGGAGGACAGCAAGCCACTCAGCGGAGGGGTGACTCTTGCTTTGAGTGGTTAGAAATCCTGCCCCAGTCTCTTCTCTTTTTTCCACTTTCTAGCTCAGTGGGTCTCAACCATTCCCTAGGGAATGTTTAAAAAAAGCTGTGGGCTTTTCTTTCGTAATTACAGCGATGGGGGGACCCTCGTTGGCATTGATGAGTAAGGCAGAGGAATAAGATATTCTTCCAGGCATAGCCTGCACAATGAATTGTCCCTCATCCAGAATCTCAAATGTCCCCTAGGACCTTCATGTAGGTGAAAACCTGTGTTTAATTATCTGAGCCTAGAAATTAATACTGTTTAAAAAATGGTATTAATATACAGTGAACTTTCTAGGAATGCAATACAGTCCTGTGTGAATTTAGGGAAGAATGACTTTGCTATCAAGAGTTCAAGATTTTTTTAAATCGCTTCATTGACAGCAACATGCAGGAGGTGCTGAGTCACTAACTCAGCACCTGTGTCTGCCCACTTGCAGAGTCCCACACCTGTGAGTCTCCGCACAGTTGCATGCACCTGCCTCCCTCATTACAACCTCCGGCGTAGTCAGGGCTCAACACGCACACGGTAAAATACAGCTCATGTTCTTTTATTACAAATTATTGTTTTTCACTGTCCCTTTATGGCACAGATAGGGAAGCATGTTGACTTTTTAAAAGTTATGTGTGTAGGTAGGTTGTATCATTTATGAATTTCAGTTCAGCATAGTAAAGGATTCACTGCAAGGTATTTGTTATAGGAAAGGCTGAAGGCTGAGAACCTGTTATCAGCCTCACACTATTTGCCTTTTCCCACCTCTTTTGCAGGACCAGACAGAAAGGAGCTTTTTTCCCCCATAAGGAGTCTCCTACCTCCTCTAGCAGCCCAAACTCACTCCCATGAACACACACACATACCCTTCACTGCCATGAACACACACACACGCCCATCACTCCCACAAACACACACACATATGCCCTTCACTCATGAATACACACACACACGCCCTTCACTCCCATGAACACACACACACACACACGCCCTTCACTCCCATGAACACACACACACGCCCTTCACTCCCATGAACACACACATGCCCTTCACTCCCATGAACACACACTCACGCCCTTCACTCCCATGAACACACACACACGCCCTTCACTCCCATGAACACACACATCCTTCACTCCCATGAACACACACACACGCCCTTCACTGCCATGAACACACACACACGCCCATCACTCCCACAAACACACACACATATGCCCTTCACTCATGAATACACACACACACGCCCTTCACTCCCATGAACACACACACACACACGCCCTTCACTCCCATGAACACACACTCACGCCCTTCACTCCCATGAACACACACACACGCCCTTCACTCCCATGAACACACACATCCTTCACTCCCATGAACACACACACACGCCCTTCACTGCCATGAACACACACACACGCCCATCACTCCCACAAACACACACACATATGCCCTTCACTCATGAATACACACACACACGCCCTTCACTCCCATGAACACACACACACACACGTCCTTCACTCCCATGAACACACACACACGCCCTTCACTCCCATGAACACACACATGCCCTTCACTCCCATGAACACACACTCACGCCCTTCACTCCCATGAACACACACACACGCCCTTCACTCCCATGAACACACACGCCCTTCACTCCCAGGAACACACACACACATCCTTCACTCTCATGAACACACACATGCCCTTCACTCCCATGAACACACACACACATGCCCTTCACTCATGAATACACACACACACGCCCTTCACTCCCATGAACACACTCACGCCCTTCACTCCCATGAACACACACTCACGCCCTTCACTCTCATGAACACACACACACGCCCTTCATTCCCATGCACACGCTCACGCCCTTCACTCCCATGAACACACACACATGCCCATCACTCCCATGAACACACACACACACGCCCTTCACTCCCATGAACACACACACGCCTTCACTCCCATGAACACACACTCACGCCCTTCACTCCCAGGAACACACACACACATGCCCTTCACTCCCATGAACACACACACACACACACATGCCCTTCACTCCCATGAACACACACTCACGCCCTTCACTCCCATGAACACACACTCACGCCCTTCACTCTCATGAACACACACACACATGCCCTTCATTCCCATGAACACATACACGCCATTCACTCCCATGAACACACACACATGCCCTTCACTCTCATGAACACACACCCTTCACTCCCATGAACACACACACACACCCTTCACTCTCATGAACACATACACACATGCCCTTCATTCCCATGAACACACACACGCCATTCACTCCCATGAACACACACACATGCCCTTCACTCTCATGAACACACACCCTTCACTCCCATGAACACACACACACCCTTCACTCTCATGAACGCACACATGCCCTTCACTCCCATGAACACACACACACATGCCCTTCACTCCCATGAACACACACTCACGCCCTTCACTCTCATGAACACACACACACACGCCCTTCATTCTCATGAACACACACACGCCATTCACTCCCATGAACACACACACATGCCCTTCACTCTCATGAACACACACCCTTCACTCCCATGAACACACACACACCCTTCACTCTCATGAACGCACACATGCCCTTCACTCCCATGAACACACACACACATGCCCTTCACTCCCATGAACACACACTCACGCCCTTCACTCTCATGAACACATACACACATGCCCTTCATTCCCATGAACACACACACGCCATTCACTCCCATGAACACACACACATGCCCTTCACTCTCATGAACACACACCCTTCACTCCCATGAACACACACACACCCTTCACTCCCATGAACACACACTCACGCCCTTCACTCTCATGAACACACACACACACGCCCTTCATTCTCATGAACACACAGACGCCATTCACTCCCATGAACACACACATATGCTCTTCACTCTCATGAACACACACATATGCTCTTCACTCTCATGAACACACACACACCCTTCACTCTCATGAACGCACACATGCCCTTCACTCCCATGAACACACACACGCCCTTCACTCCCATGAACACACACACACATGCCCTTCACTCCCATGAACACACACTCACGCCCTTCACTCTCATGAACACTCACACACACACGCCCTTCATTCTCATGAACACACACACGCCATTCACTCCCATGAACACACACATATGCTCTTCACTCTCATAAACACACACATATGCTCTTCATTCCCATGAACACACACACACACACACACCCTCACCACCGCACAAAGGCGAGAAGCCAAGGGAACTGTCCAGAGGCCTGTCTTTCCCGCAGTCTCCAGGCTCCCAGCTCCCCATTACCCAGAAATGCTGACAAGCCCAGCTGGAGTAAAGAAAGATAAGGTTGGCTCCAGCCCGTTGCAGGCTCCTTTGTCTCCTTTTTCCCCCCCTTCTACTACTTCCATTTCTCTCCTGATGCTCCCCTCCCCGGCTTTCGCCTTCAGTCCTTTCCCCGAGTTGCCTGCCCAGGGCAGCGAGGCAAAGCGGCTGGGCGGCGGGAGCCTCTCCGGGCGCCCGGCCTTCACCCCCCTCCTCCGCCCTTCCCGGTCTGACCTCAGCTTCTCCTTCCCTCCCACCTGCCTCGCTCCCCTCGTGGCTCCGGCCTCCGCCTCTCTCCTCTCACCCCGATCCCGAGCTACTCCTCGTGCAGCCGTCCTCCTGCAACGGCATCCCAGATTCCCAGCCTCGGCGCCCGCTCCTCCGCCTTCGACTCGGGGCCCCTCGCCCCCACCCGGCTCCGGTGCGCGCCCCAGCCTCCCACCCGCCGCCGCCCGCCCCCCGGCGCCGTGGGCGGTCCAGGGCGGGGCCGGGATCCGGGGCGGCTCCCGGGGTTCGGCTTGTGGGAGGCGCCCTCGCCTCGGTCTCCCCCTCCCTCCCCCCGCCCTGTCTTCTCCGCACCCTCCTTCTTCCCTCCGCCCGGAGCCTCCCCCGGTCCCCGGCGCCGCCTCCTTCGCTGCCGGCTCCCGCTCCCGCGGCCGCCGCCGCCCCGGGAAGGAGAGACCGGGGTGGGGTTCGGGGGAGCGCGAGGGGAGCGAGACCCTGGCCGGGCAGGAGCCCGGATTCGCGGGGAGGAGGGCTGGGAGGAGGGGAAGCTTGAGGAGAAAGGAGGGGGAGCGGGAGGAGCGGCCGGGCCTGGGGCCTCGAGGCCCGGAGAGCCGGGAAGCTGGGCCGGCGCGCGGAGGTAAGAGCCGGGCCGGGAGCCGGGCTCGGAGAGGGGCGCGCGGGGGAGGGCCGCGCCGGGGCGCGCGGGGCCGCGGCCGGGGCGCGCGGGGCCGCCGGGCTCGGAGAGCCGCGGGGGCCGGGGGAGAGGAGGCGGTTAGAGGTGGAGTCCCGGGAGGGTGGGGGGCCGAGGGAGGCAGGAGGAGGGTGGGGACAGGCGCTCTCTCCTCCCCCCCGCCCCGCGCGCCGGGCTCCGCCCCCGCCTCCTCCGCGGGGCGCGCGTCTCGTCCGCAGGCGGAGCCGGGTCGGAGCCGGGTCGGAGCCCGCGGGGCCCGGCGAGCGAGGCCCCCCCCCCCCCGGTTGGGCCGCGCCGGCGGGGCTCGGTCCGGTGCTCACGGCCGCCTGTCCCTCAGATGTTGCTGCCGCTGCTGCTGCCGCTGGCGCCGCTTTTCCTCCGCCCCCCGGGCGCGGGCGGGGCGCAGACCCCCAACGCCACCTCAGAAGGTGCACCTTCACCGGCCACCTCGGGCACCCCACCCACTCCGCCCCTCCTTGCACCCCCCCTTTCTGGTCCTCATTACTATCCCGTCAGCCCTACATAGATAGCATCCCGGCCTGACGACCCTGTCTGCCCGGCCCCGCGTTAACACCCCTGACTTCCTTTCCCTTACCCCACCTATGACCCAGCACCCCTTCTTCTCTGCCCCACGTCACTGCATCGGCCTCCTTTCGGTGACCCTGCATTGTTTTCTCGACCCCACCCCTCCTTCCCACACTGCTGCCTGGGTAACCTAAGAAGCCTCCCCTGTACTCTCATCCTAATTTACTCAAAAATCCTCCTTTAGCCTGTTTTACCAAGCTCACTGGCATATTGTACCGTCTCAGAATTCTTAATTTTCCCTATTACCCCCAACCAGCACGCTTCCCTCCTCACTTGTGAGCTGTCTCATTGGCCTTAAACCTGGCTCAGGGCTCTCCGTCCTTTAGCCCAGGGTTCTGTACCCATTCCTACTCCCACCCCCTAGCATCCCATCTGGGCCCCTGGTCCGCCACCTGCCCACTGACCACGCCCTATGCTCCTGCGCCTCCCGCAGCTGACTCTGCCCGCCCCCCCCTTCCCTCTCTGACTCCTGGGACTCACCCCTCAGGTTGCCAGATCATACACCCGCCTTGGGAAGGGGGCATCAGGTACAGGGGCCTGACTCGGGACCAGGTGAAGGCTATCAACTTCCTGCCCGTGGACTATGAGATTGAGTATGTGTGCCGGGGAGAGCGCGAGGTGGTGGGGCCCAAGGTCCGAAAGTGCCTGGCCAACGGCTCCTGGACAGATATGGACACACCCAGCCGATGCGGTGAGTAGCCTTGCAAAGCCCCTCTTCTCTTCAAGACCATTCCTCTTCCTGCCTCAAACTTACCATTATTGCTTACAAGTCAGCACTTGAAATCCACTGTAACAAAATTCACAAATAGGTTTATTGAGCGAACACTATGTAAGAAGGATTTTACTATGTGCACTTGGAGGCAGTCAAGCTAGCCGACCACACCTTTCATTTCATTTCATCCTCCCTGCATTAGGCCACTGACTGTTTGATAAAATAACTTGATTATTCATCTTGTGAGTTCTTCTTTTTGAGGATTATTAGTGACAGATTGTGCACAAACACTCAAAATGATTTCATGGCATTTTTGAATACTTGTCTCCAACGCAGAGATCATATACCCACAAAGCAAAACCCAGTTTAACATTAGTGTAAGTCAACTATAATAAGAACGGTAAATCTGATTGTGCATCTAAAGTTACATCCATCTGCATGTCTCAAAGCTGGGGAACAACCCACTGCCACTGACTTTGAAAAGATCCATTTCTATGTGCTTCTAGCTCCATCTTGGGTTCCTACCATGGAAACGCTTTTTCCTTTTTTCTGTTGGTAATGTGTGGATGCTTATAGGGTTAAGGGAGGAATGGAAACTAGAGAGGCAAATCCTTTGCACCCCTGATTTCCTGCAGATTAGGATGCTTGAGGCCCCAAACCCCAGTCTGAGACCCCTGCTCTTTAAGGGGAAGGAGGCTTTCTTTCCCAACGTGCCTCTCTTTCTCATTTTTCATATCTCTCCACAGTCCGCATCTGCTCCAAGTCATATTTGGCCCTGGAAAATGGGAAGGTTTTCCTGACGGGTGGGGACCTCCCCGCTCTGGACGGAGCCCGGGTGGATTTCCGATGTGACCCTGACTTCCATCTTGTGGGCAGCTCCCGGAGCATCTGTAGCCAGGGCCAGTGGAGCACCCCCAAGCCCCACTGCCAGGGTGAGGGGAACGGCTGCGTGCTTGCAGCTGAGGGTGCTTGCAGAGGATGGGAGTGGGGTGGGAAAAACGGGGTGCTATGCAACATGGGGGGCTTTGGGGGAGTGAAGGTGAAAACCCAGCTCTTCCCCCCCCACCTGTCTCCAGCCCCCTCCTGCTGTCCCCAGTGCCCACTTTACCTACACTGGGGGCTTCCTTCCTCTCCCTCCCTCTTTGTATCTCCTCCCTGCTCCCAGTTCTTCACATGTTCTCTTTTCCTTTATGAGTCTCACTCTCCATCACCTTTCTTAAGATTTAAATACTCCAGTTTCCCATAGCCTCAGTCCCTTTCTCTTAACTAGAACTTTCTATGCATAACCCTCTTCTACAGCTGATTCCTCTCCATTTGTTATATAACTGAATTATTGTAAAGACTCAGAAATAAATCATATGTCATACTTAGAAAAAAATGTTAAGATTGGAAAGAATATCTGGGGTGGGAAATTATCAGGGTAAAAATTGAAAAGACTTAAAATTGGGGGCAGAACTGTCAGAGCACTAAGGACCACCCAGGGATGGGGAGGGGGAAGAGGACAGTCCCTTTCTGGAACTCTCAGACAAACTCCATCATTCTCAAGGGACTCAGTCTTGTGTCCAACACCTTTTTTGTCAATCAGTTCTGCAGAATTCCCCCTTTCCTGGGCACCCAGATTCCCCCTTTGCAATCTTCTCTGTGAGATGCAGGCATACCTCATGCTTCCCCTATTCTTGTAGAATCTTTCAAGGTCCTGGACCTGGCTTTCCTCCCTTAACATAATTATTCTGCTTGTAGTTTACCATTCCATTTTGAAAATTGAGAGTCCCATCCAGGGGTGGATTTACCATGAAGCTAATGCAATTTAAGCGTCAGGGCTCCTCATTCACCCAGGTCTCTTCTTGTGCTCTAATAATGTGTTCACATGGTCATAGCTTTTTGTAAAAAATGCAAAAGTAAGATTTTAAAAGCAATAGTTTAAAATCAATTGTATTTGTAATTTGTATTTTTTTCTCTTGAAGAGAGACCCCTGCATTTTATAATATTTAGGCTCCACAAAACCAGGATCTGCCCATGTCTTAGCTGTTGGCAGTCCTGTCTCAGATTCTGTTGTCCTATGAAAAATAAAAGAAGAAAACCGACAGGTCCTGACCCACAGCCCCACCTTGCTCTTATCCCCAGGCACCCTCCCCTCAGAAACGCAGGCTTCTGCTCTACCCGGTCCTCTCCGGCCTGGACAGGTGTGGGAGGGGGCTGGGGATCAGGCCGGGGAAGCTGGGCGCCAGTGGTAACTCTTCTCTGATCCCCGTCTTTCCTGCTGCCAGTGAATCGAACGCCGCACTCAGGTGAGATCAGAAACCCTCATCTCGCGCACTGCAATCCCCGTACCCCTCACTCTTCACCCTCCACCCCCAGGGGTTCTGCCCGCAGGCTGTGGGGTCTTGTCCTTCTTCCCCCAACCACCCCCTCCCAGTTCACGGCCGGCCCCTTCTTTCCCTACCTGTTTTCTGCCTCCAGTCCCGGTTTTCTGCGAGGCCGCGGTCCCTCCCAACTCCCCGCTTGGCTGCCCTGCCCTGGGCTCCGCTCCTGCCAAAGGGCAGAGCTCGGCCGGGGGCGGGGGGCGCGGGCAGACCCCACGCGTCCGCCGCCTGCTCCCCGGGGGGTTCCGCCGGACCAACCCGGCAGCCCCGCGCAGCCGTCTCCCCCTGGCCGGGCCTGGCTCTCCCCGCTTCGGCTCCTCCGCACGGCAGTCCCTCCACCTCCACCCTTTGCCTTCTCGCAGCTCCCATTCCTTCCCGAGCTCTGTCTCCCCAGCCCCGGGTTCCCAGCCTCCGCCCCATCACTCCCCTTCACGCCACCCCCTTCCCACCCAACCACCTCTCTCCTAAGCCGCTGCCATCGCCCTGTCCCCCACACCCTCAGCCCTTCGCCCCATCCATCCAACCCCCGATTCAGACACGCGCGTCCCACCGCCGTCCTTCGCGTCTCCATCCCCGGCTCCCCCGAGCTTCGGCTCACCCCGCCCTCCCGGCACGCCCCTTCCCCTCTCGGCTCCTCCCTGACCGCCCCCTAGGTGGGACCTCCCCCCGCCTTCCCGGTCCAGGCCTCTCCCGCGGGGGGTCGCGTCCTCCTCCCCTCCCCGCCCCTCCCCTCCGCCTGTCGTTCCCACGGCGGCGCGCGCCTCCCTCCCCGCCCCTCCCCCCCCAGCTGCCGCGCGCCGCCCGTGACGTCAGGGCCCCCTCCCAGCCCGACATCTCCTCCTCCTCCTCCTCCCCTCGGTCGGTCAGTCAGTCCGCGAGGAGAGTCCGCGGTGGAGGTGGCGGTGGCAGGGGCGGGAGCTGGAGCCGTGGGGGCCCTAGAAAGCCAACCTTCCCCGCTTCCCTGGGGCCCTCGCCCTCTCCTCCCTACACAGGCCAGGATGGAGGCGCCTCCTCGACACCCCCTCAGCAGCCCTCCCCGGGAAAAGTGTCCCCCCTGAGCTCCTCCCCCTCCCCAAACAGCCCCTCTCCCTCCCGGTCATGGGTCCGGGGGTCCCCGCTCCCCGGGTGGGGTGGCCGCTGCTGCTCCTAGTGGTGATGGCGGCGGGGGTGACTCCGCTGTGGGCCTCCCACTCCCCTCATCTCCCGCGGCCTCACCCGCGGGTCCCCCCGCACCCCTCCTCAGAACGGCGCGCAGTGTACATCGGGGCGCTGTTTCCCATGAGCGGGGGCTGGCCCGGG
Organism: Mirounga angustirostris; assembly: GCF_029215605.1. Lineage (NCBI taxonomy): Eukaryota > Metazoa > Chordata > Mammalia > Carnivora > Phocidae > Mirounga > Mirounga angustirostris. The sequence continues at coordinate 254,880 of NW_026991716.1, read as the reverse complement.
GGCCAGGCCTGCCAGCCCGCGGTGGAGATGGCGCTGGAGGACGTGAATAGCCGCAGGGACATCCTGCCGGACTATGAGCTCAAGCTCATCCACCACGACAGCAAGGTAGCCCCCCGACATGGGAGTGGGCGGGCGGTGGGGGCTTGGGGGGCAGGGGGCCAGCTGCAGGGGCCTCTGTCTGAGTGACTTCTGGTACTGCGAAGCAGACCCCTCCCACGTGTGACTAGCGGGGGAGATGGGCTGGGGGTGCAGGAGCTTGGGGAGAGTCACACGGGCTGGAGGTTCAAGATGAGGGTCTAGGGGTTTAAGAGGGTGAATCAGGCTGTGAGGCAGACCTTTCTGCTCCCCAGGATGCATGGAAGGGGCGGGGGAGAGTTGGGGAAACTGGTGGTGGATTTAGGGTACAAGCTGATCCTGGTCCTCTGGGAGTAAACTAACCCTGGGATGGGTTCAGGGGATGGAGGAGGTGTCAGAGGTGAGGACCTGGAGCAGGGCTTTAGATTTACCATGGTAACAAGGTAAATCTTGGCAGCAGGTTGGCACTCTGAATAAGGAAAAATTTGAGGGACTTGAGTGCTCTGGTTTATTTATCACAACAAACAGCAAGGTAGCTGTGAGCCCTATCCTGTTGAAGATTCCTGGACTGTGGGATATGTGGCATATTATAGTTTGGGAAAGCTAATGGTCAGGAGATGGGCAGAGGCCCTGGGAAAATGAATTGGATTAGAGGTCCACACAGGAGCCCTCAAAATTGCATGGGGATAGAGGGGAGTTTGGATATAGGCAGGAGAGAGAAGAGGAAAGAATGGTGGTGGGGAGGGGGGTGATGCGGAGGAGTGGGATAGAGATCAATTCTTGGGCATCCTGTGGAACTTGGATCTTGAGTTTATCTTCCTTACAGCATTGTGGTCTCTTGAGATGTGAGAAGGGAAATAGGATGTAGGGTGAGGGAGGCGGGGAACAGAGAAAGGGGGAAGGAAAGAACATTTGGGTCGGGTAGTAGAGGGTGGCCCCGTAAGATTCCTTTCCCAGCCTATTCCCTATGAGTAATTGGGAGTATGGGGAAGTATGTGCCACCGGGAAGGAAAGAAACTTGGGACCTCAAATTTATCTTCTCTGACATGTGGCCCCAGCATCGTAAGGGGCTGGGAGAGAGTAGAGTGGAGTACGGAGGTGAGGATTTGGTCGTCTTCACCTGGGTGGACTTAGGATGTAGTCATTCCGAGAAACAGGTTTGTGAGGGAGGAGTGGGCAGAGTGGGGTTGAAGGGGGTGCTTGGAGAGAAGAGAGCACAAGGACGGTAAGGAGCTTGGAGAGAGGACTTCAAACCCCTCCTGACACTTTGGCAGGGATTCCCAAACTTCGGTGTACATGAGAATCACCAGAGGAGTGGGTTTAACACAGATTCTAACTCCCTGGTCAGGAACAAGTCCCAAGCATCTGCATTTTTGCCATTACACGTCCTGTCCTGGTGGATGCCTAAGTAGCCACCCTCAGGATCCCCATGGAAGATCAGCCACGCACAGGAAAAAACATTAGGTGTTAGGGGGAGAGGCAGGGAGAGGAGCAGAGGGTCAGGTCTGCTGGAGGTGGGAGTCTGGGGCGAGAGACTGGGAGGGATGGGTGCAGGGGTCAGGATAGGAGGTCACAGGGAGCCGGGGAGCCCCGTAGTCCTGTAGCCCCGTGTGTGAGCTCAGACTCATCCACTGTGACAGGTGACTCCTTAGAGGTGCTGGGGAGCAGATGGGGGGCCTGAGAGAAGGGAGATGGAAGAGTAACTAGAAGAGGCAGCGAGGGAGAGGGGGAAAGCCGCAAACTGGAATGTGTGCTTTCCTGCGGGCAAGTCCAGATCCTTTGCAGAAGAGAGAGCAGAAGAGAGGCCTAGAAGAAGTCTACTGGGGAGGGGTGAGAATCAGGGAATTTGCAGGGAGGAACTGAGTGTGGAAGGAGAGAAGGTAGGGGAGGAATGAGCAAGCCAGAGAAGAGCCCTGGGTCAGCCTGTGTGTGTGTGTGTTGTCTGTGCTCCTACTTGTTCCTGCCAACCTTCCCCAGGCTGCAAGGGGGAGGTGGGGCAGCATCTGGGGTAACCTGCTAGGAGAGTGCAGGAAGGTGGGGCCTGAGAATGGCAGAGCTGCCAGGGTGAGGAGCCTTCAAAAACACCTCGTAGCAGGGGGTGGGGGTGAGGGGGACAGCAGAGGGTTCCGGCTCCCCTTCTCCAACTTCCCACGGTGTCTCAAATGTCAGGCCCCAGTGGGAAGTGAGCAGGCTCTAGGGGGCCTTCCTTATTCCCTCTCTGCCTGCCCCCTGTCACCCTCCCCAGCCCCTGCGCCTCCTGTCTCTTCCTCCTCTACCCTGGCTCCCCACTGCCTTCCATTTCTTCTCAACTTCCTTTGGGGCTCCAGCAGCTTCTGAAATGTCATACTTCAGCAGGAGGGGAACAGGCAGGGGCTCACCACGCGGCTCTTCCTCCCACCGTCCCTTCCCTCCCCAGGTCTCTGCATTGTTTACTTTCCTCATCTCCCTGCCCCTCCTTCAGGCACCCCTAAAAGCATCTGGTTTGTTGAGAGCCTCATTCTATTTATTCTCCCCAGTTCTTCCTCACCTATTTCTCCTCCACTTCCAACCCTCCCCAAGTGCCTCTTTTTCTAATGGACCCGTCAAATGTCAGGGCCCAGCAGGAGGGGAGGGACCGCCAAGCAGGACTCCCTAGTGGTCTTGTTCCCTGTTCTCCTTGTGTTTATTTATCACTAGCCCTGAAAAGAGAGGAGCCAGGGACAAATGGAAGGTGGGGAGCAGGAGTTTGCAGAGGTGAAGGAGGAATTTTCATAGCATGGTTCTGAGGAGGCTTTCTGGGGACTCATTCACATTCCTGCAGACTCACAGATATTTGGAGTTTAGAAACATGGGGAAGGGGACGGGGTGGTAGAGGAAGGTAGGCTGGGGGAGGTCTGAGGAGGGGCTGAGGGAGGAAAGGTGGTCTCTGCAGTAATCCTGATGGAGGTGCGTGCAGGAGAGGACATGGGTAAGGAGGCAGGGGCAAGACAGGGGACGGTGTTTGATGCATGAGGGGAGCTGAGAGACTGGACAGGAAGAGATGTCGGGAAGGAGGAGAAAACGGTGCTCGTGACGGAAGGGATCCAGCTGGGAAGTAGCTAGGTTGTTGGGGATGCCACGAGGAGGAGCACGGGTGACCAACACTTACCCCTCCCCATTCAGTGCGACCCAGGCCAAGCCACCAAGTACCTGTATGAGCTGCTCTACAATGACCCCATCAAGATCATCCTCATGCCTGGGTGTAGTTCCGTCTCCACGCTTGTGGCTGAGGCCGCCAGGATGTGGAACCTCATCGTGGTAAGCCGGGCTGTGGGGCTGGGAAGGGGAGTCCTGCAGCTCTGTATTTAAGGGACTGCGGAGGGCCCGTTTTCAGGACTCGTGGTCCTTCACGGCCCTCCAGCAGCGGCCTGAGAGCACAGCTCACTGCCCCTCCTCAGCAGGAAGTGAGCCCCGTGCCAGGGACTGGGCCAGTGAGAACCGTGCTCGCAGGGCAGCGCTGGGCAGGAGGCTTGGGGGCAGCCAGGAGGGCTGCGCGGAGCTCTGGGCGAGCATGTCCTGCTCTGTGTCCCGGTGCCTCAGCTCTCCTACGGCTCCAGCTCACCGGCCCTGTCCAACAGGCAGCGCTTTCCCACATTCTTTCGAACTCATCCGTCGGCCACGCTCCACAATCCTACCCGCGTGAAGCTCTTTGAAAAGTGGGGCTGGAGGAAGATCGCCACCATCCAGCAGACCACTGAGGTCTTCACCTCGGTGAGCGTGCATGCACTCAAACTTCAGTGCGGAGAGATGTGGCCGGGATTCCTTTTGGGGAGGAGAGCCTGTTTCTTTTTTCTTTTTTAAGATTTTTATTTATTTATTTGACAGAGAGAGAGAGTGCACGCACAACCAGGGGGAGTGGCAGAGGGAGAGGGAGAGGCAGCTCCCAGCGGAGCAGGGAGCCCCGATGTGGGGGCTCAATCCCCGGACCCTGGGGTCATGACCTGAGCCAAAGGCAGATGCTTAACCTACTGAGCCACCCAGGCGCCCCAAAGAGCCTGTTTCTTTATCAAAAGCAAACACGTTCTGAGTGGGTTAAGTGCATGTTCTTTCTGTAGCCAGAGGAATAAACAGAGTTGGGTTTTCAGGATCCTGTCCAAGTTTTTGGTTTTAGGACAATTTTTCCCTTTGATGCTCTCTTTCCCAGACAGACCCCAAATGACCCACTTCTATTAAAGTAGGTTTACTCCGAAGTTGAGATAAGAGAGGGAATATGAGATAGGAACACAGAAAGGCAGCAAATTCCAGAGACATGAAGGGGGTGGTGTGTGTGTGTGAGTAGGAACAGTGGGAATGGAGAAGGAACAGAGAAGGAGGGAATGAGAGAGAGAGAGAGACAGGACAGGTGAAGTGCAGAGAGGAAATGCAGGGCTCTGAACTGGAAAAGATAGTCAACCCCTCTCTTTTATTCTAGTCTTTGGATCCCCCACCCACCCTTATGTTCTGTGGCCCTTTAATCCTCCCCCCACTCTCTCTCAGGGATTCAGGGCACTCTACTCTGATCCCTCTGTCTGTGCACTTGCCTCTTGAGCTTGAGACCGTCCTGTGCACACCAGACCCTGACTCATTTCCCCACGTCCTCTGCTCTCCTTTCCCCCACTTTTGCTGTCTGGTGGGAGTGGGGTGAGTGGGGTGGCTTCCCAGGACACAGATCCACAGGAGGAGCTCTCGAGCACCTTCGTATGTAGAGTCTACATCCTGAGACGGCAGATGCTTTCCTTCGAGCTCTCCCCACTCCGGGGACAGACTCGGTTGAAGGAGGGTTCAGAACTGCTGTTCCTCCTCTGAGTGTGCAGTCCCCAGGTCACATGTCTGGTTTTGACCCCATTGTACACCCCACGTTTTCTCCATTTGTTTCTCATGCCCACCCAAGACTCTGGACGACCTAGAGGAGCGAGTGAAGGAGGCTGGAATTGAGATTACTTTCCGCCAGAGTTTCTTCTCAGATCCAGCCGTGCCAGTCAAAAACCTTAAGGTGTGTTGCTCGGGAGTGGGGGGCTCAGCCTGCGGAGGAACCAGGTTGGGGGAACAAAGTGGGAGGTCGGAGAGGAGAACCAGGCAGGGGCAGGTGGGGTTTTTTTTGTTTTCTTTTGTTTTTTGTCTTGTTTTTTGTATCCAGATATAATTAGCATATAACATTGTATAAGCTTAAGGTGTGCAAAGAGTTGATTTGATAAATTTTTATATATACATATCTACACTATGCAATTGTATATTATATAATGTATCATACACATTATATATTATATGCAGTTATATATTGCATACAATTGATGCATAATGTTGTAAGCTTAGTGTTGATTTGATACATTGATACACTGCAATATGATTCACAGTCGCTAACAGCTCTATTACATCACAGAATTTGATGCTGGGAGAGAGTAGCATCTCCTGGGGACGTTTGTTCTCATCGTCCAGTTGGCATTTATCCACCACCCTGTGAGCAAAACCTACACTGAGCTCTCCAGGGCAGGGAATCCAAGGTGTGGCAGTGCTTGGGTGTTTCCAGGGCTCCCTCAGGAGCTCTGTTTCTCTCCCTCTGTAGCGCCAGGATGCCCGAATCATCGTGGGACTGTTCTATGAGACTGAAGCCCGGAAAGTGTTTTGTGAGGTAGAGTTGGAATCCGAAGCGGGAGGGGCCTGGGTGGGCTCTGTACCTTGGGTGTCTGATGGGGTCTCTCTGCATGTCTGCTCAGGTTGGTAGCAGATGATCTGAGGCGATGATTAATAGGACGTCCCTGTCTCTTGGCTCTGACTCCATCTCTTGGCTTTTCGCACTCAGCTCTTTCTCCAGATCTCATTTTCCTACCCCCTTGTGTTTCTACAGGAACCCTTGAACCCCATCTTTCCTGACTTGCTGGGGAGGAACTTAGGAGGAGGAGGAGTTGAGCCTCTCCTACTCCCTCCAAGACTTGTAGATTCCTCTTTTCAATTTTCTGCTCTTCTCTGATTCCCAAGAGGCTGGATAGTGTCAAGGGAAATGAGACAGAAAAAGGAACAAAGTCCCCGCCCTGCTCCTTCTCTGCCTTCAGGTGTATAAGGAGCGGCTCTTCGGGAAGAAGTATGTCTGGTTCCTCATTGGGTGGTATGCTGACAACTGGTTCAAGACCTATGACCCATCCATCAACTGCACAGTGGATGAGATGACCGAGGCCGTGGAAGGCCACATCACCACCGAGATTGTCATGCTGAACCCTGCCAACACCCGCAGCATCTCCAACATGGTGAGCGTGGGGACCAAGGGCCAGCCCCTGGGCAGGTGGAGAGAGCGGAGGGTGCCTTGCGGGGGAGGGGAGCGGGGTGGCATCTGCAGGCACAGGAGGGCACGTGGGGCTTGTTTGCACTGTGTGTCCTGTGGCTTCCACCTCTGCGCTGACTTCCTTGAGCAGGAACCAGAGAGAGAGATGGGAGTGGTATGTTCACGAGGCCCCTGTTGAGACGAAGGGCTGTTACCGTGGCAACGAGGACTGGTTGGCAAGAAGTCAAATGAGGGAGAGGCGTTAATGATAATGTAGATGCTGTATCCGCAAGCACACCTTGACATTGTGCTGTTCCCGAGCAGAAATACGTTTTATTTTCTTAGTGACTTCAGAGCCCTTTGGAGTTGCTTAATATTCACTCCTGACTGATACTCAATTAGCTTGGCTCCTGATGTTTTTTAAATGATCCTCTTTTAGAATTTTAGATGTAAAAGGGACTTTTGAAATCCGTTCATTCCAGAGAGCTGATTGGTGACAGGCCTGGGGTTGGAAGACATGTCCTCTGATCTGGGAAGGCTGGGGCAGCCCTGCAGGCAAGGGGCACGAGTGAGTGGGGTGTGAGGCCGAGGCTCTGTCTTGCTCAGGGTTCTATCTGGAGGAATATAGGAATCTTGAGCGAGCTTGTGAGGCAACCTCCATGTCTGCTTATAATCACCAGGGGTAGCCCCAGGTCTGGAAGACCTATTTTGGGAGGCACGCTAGGGGCGAGTTAATGGTTGTAAAACCCCAAATATCTCGTTAAAACAAAGGTGTAGTCATAATTGCTTTTGTGCAGTAAACCAGGAATTTAGGGACATGGTTTCTGTGATCCTCCCAGCCAAGCTCTGATGAAGGTTTTTCATTTCCATTCTCCAGACCAGGAAACTGACTCAGAGAGGTTGAGGGACTTGGCCCAGGCCCGGTAACTGCTGAGTGGTGAAGCCAGAATTGACCCTTGTTTGAGTCTAACTCCAAAGCACCCTGCCCTGTCACCCTCTGTGGAAAACTGTGAAATCCGATTAAAGAGTCTGTGGCTTTATTGGCGGATACTGTATGGCTGATGGCGGTTTTTGAGCCAGGGAGGAAGAAGATTCAGGCAGTCTGTCCTAACCGTGGATTGTGTCACACGGACTCTGGACGCTGTCCTAGGAAATTCCAAGGGACTTCATGTTTAAGGTATCTTGGTTGAAACATACAATGGGAAGATTCTGGAGGATCACTTCCCTGTAGAGCACCTGAGAAGTGAGTCATCCTTAGACCTGGGGAAGTAGAGGAGCTGGACCCAAAGCCAAGACGTTTATTGGCACCCTGAGCCCGGGACCTGCCCATTGTGGCTTCTACCCCATAGCAGGGGACTAGAGGAGCCCCTGGTGGGGAGCAGGGCCTTGGTTAGGGGTATGAAGTGACATCTGGGCTTTGAAGCAGAATGTGCTGGAGGGTCGTCTTTCTGGCTCTTGGTCTCTAGAGAAAGGTGGTGCCTGCCTTTGAGGTCATAGGGCTTCTAGAGACTGCAGGCCTGCTTGGTAGCTGAAATTGCCAGGTGGAAAAGCCAGGATTTTCCAGAGGGTAGAAGCAGCCTTAACAGCTGACCAGGGAATGGATCGTACATGAATCAAGCAAGACCAGGAGAAGTAGATCAGAAGCAAGGGTTGGACCTGGGGACCCAGAGCCATGGAGATCTAGAAGAGAAGCAGAGCTGTCTACACTATCCTGGAGGGTTAGTTAGGACACAGATTATGGGGCTCTTCCCTCGGAAGTCCTGACTCGGTAGGTCTGGGGTGGGCCTTTCCAACGAGTTTCCCTAGGGATGTTGATGCTACTGGTTTTGAGGACTATTGGCTGGAGCAATATCTGGTGACAATTTTGGTTGTCACAGCTCTCATCTAAGGGGTAAGCCAGGCATGCTTCTAAACATCCTGTAATGCACAGGTCAGTCCCCGACAGCAAAGCATTCTCCTGATCCAAATGTCAGTAGAGCAGAGATCGAGAAACCCTGGTTTAGAAAGGAGCCAGGAATGGGCCAGTGGGTTGGAGTGGTTTTGGGGACACTGACAGCTCTGGGCTAGAGGGGCAGCTGGGAGGTGGCCTTACCTGGGGGTAAGATTCTATTCCAGTTCTCACAAATTGGGATAGAGGTCCCATCAGATCTCAGTACAATACAAAATCAGAAGCTGCCTCAGGATACATGGTTTAGGTCACAGTCGGGCATCGGTGTCATGTCCCTCACATAGAGACAGCCAGCAGGGCTGATAGAAAATTAGGGTCATAAAGTTGCCCTTGATTACTTTACTAATTTCCATAGGTTGTGGAATTTTTGCTCTTGTTCACTTTTCCTTGAGCTGCTTAGTAACGTTTCCACCTGAAAATTTGCAAAGGTATCTTTGTTAGCCCAAGGCGGAATGATTTTTTGGGTAAGCATGTTGGTCGAGTGACCTGGAACCTGCGGAGAGTTGAAGATCTGGGTGGGGAGAGCACCATGCAGGGCAGATGAATCCCTTTCCATCTGGATGTTTTTCTGATCTAGTGTGTACTGTGAACTGAAGATTGGATAGACTTGTGAAGGATTACTCAGGAAGTCTCAGCCTTGCAGCTGGCTGCGAGCAGGTGCTCTTGGAGAGAGGCATGTCAGCATGCAGAAGCAATGCGAGGTGGTTAGGAAGAGTATGGGCTTTGATGCCAGGCTGCCTGGGCTTGAATCCCAGCCCTGCCATGCAGTATCACTTCCGGCAAGTTAAACTTTTCTGTGCCTGATTCTCTCTCTATATAATATATATATTATACATATACACATACCTCAGAAAAATGGAAAAATGCCTGGAACATTGTCAGGAAATATAAATGCTAGCTATTATTATTAACGCTATTCTGTGTAGGCACTGATGGTCTTAATGAAACATTTCAACAGAGAATTAAGAGGACTTGGTGATTCCAAGGCTTCAGTCTCACGTACTGGGAAGTGCCAGGAAAAGTGGAGCTTCGTCTTAGATATTTTTAATTTTGGATCATGGATCATATAGCTACAAATACCTCAGAGCAGTTGGAGATACAGGACATGAAATGCTGAGCTGGACTGTAGATCTGAGTGTCAGTGACAAAGATGAGGTTGAGAGACAGGGAAATTTACAAAGAGAAACACTTTATACCCAGCATTTTATATATGTTGGAGAACAAAGATTGGGGGTGGGGAGGGCTGTGGGTAGGGGCTGAATACTGGCTTTCAAACACGGGAAGGGTGTCTCTGGGGCCAGTCTCCCGAAAACCCTCTGGGGGGCTGTAGCTGAGAGCACGTGAGGATGCTCAGGGAGGTAGCCCACTGGTTGAGGAGCCCAGCGAGGAAGGCTCCGGGGGGCCCCTCCAGGCTGTTTGAGAATCGGAGGAGCTGTGAGGTCCCGGGTCCAGCCCACTGAGAGAGTCTGAGCCTGGGAGAACATCGCCTTGTAGCTCCATGTCTACTCTCTTCAGCCACTCGTCATGCAGAGTGTCCATTCCTTAGATCTTTGGTTCCAGTTCTGAGCTCGTGTCTGTTCACCCGGGACCACTGGACCCCGCTCACCCCAGGTCCAGTCCGGCAGCTTCCAAGACAGGCACACGGGCGTCGTTCCAGATTCCGCATGTCCGTCTGCTCCCTCTGACAACAGGAACACGAACCATCCGTTTGCTTACAAGTGTTGCAGCTGGAATCAGAAGCCGTGCCCCACACACCCACCCACGCCAGCCCTTTCCCCCCGTCCTTCCCTCCACAGACATCCCAGGAGTTTGTGGAGAAACTGACCAAGAGACTCAAGAGACACCCCGAGGAGACAGGTGGTTTCCAGGAGGCACCGCTGGCCTACGATGCCATCTGGGCCTTGGCGCTGGCCCTGAACAAGACGTCCGGAGGGGGTGGCCGTTCGGGGGTGCGCCTGGAAGACTTCAACTATAACAACCAGACCATCACGGACCAAATCTACCGGGCAATGAACTCCTCGTCCTTCGAGGGTGTCTCTGTGAGTGACAGCACCTCCTCACGCTCCCCTGTCCTCCCCTGAGACAGAGCGCGCCCTCCTTCCTGCACGCACCCATTAACCTGCAGTAATCGGTCTCAGACCCCCAAACCAGAAAACCCGTGAGAGACCAGAAGGGAAAATGCTGTATTCCATTCCTTTCAACCTCTCCCTCATGTATCTCCAGATATTGATGAGTCAGATGCGAATCACAGGATTTTAAAAGAGGAGATAGTCTGAAAGATCATCTCCTATTGCTCTCAAAGTGGGGAAATTAGAGTCCAGAGGGATTTGGTGAGTGCCCAGGTCACAGCCAGAGGCCAGGTCTCCTGGGGCTCCAGCTGGGGATGTTTCCCACTCAAATCCCATGGGTGAAGCTTTTCCAAAGAAGAATGTTTCTAAAATCTAGGGTATGGGCATCTGGGGTATGTCCTATATGCAGGCAAATGCCATAAATAGAATTCATTCAGAGGCTCAATTACATCAAACACATGAGGATCCGGAGAGTGCCTGACGCTCTCTTTTGGCTCCTGCTTTTGTCACCTTGGCCGGCCCCTGCCTGTTCCGCACTCAGGGTCACGTGGTGTTTGATGCCAGTGGCGCCCGGATGGCCTGGACGCTCATCGAGCAGCTGCAGGGTGAGCTCGGGCGCGGGGCCGGGCGGCCGGGCAGGGACTGGGCTGGGTCACCACCCGGGGAGGGACTTGGGGAGGGTGCCTCCCCGCCTCCTGCCCTTCTCTGAACCGGTTCATCCCGTGTTTACATAGGAAGAATAGTAAAAAGCTCAGAGCGGGGTGGGATGCCCGGAGCTGGGAGGGGCAGACGCAGTCTTTCTCCAGTGGCTTCCCTTGTGATTTCAAAAATTTGCTTTTGGTGGCCTGGCTTTGAGGGGCTAATGCCTTGTCAGGTGCACCCCTGTGGACTCCAGGCAAGCCGAATCCAGCAAACCTGCTATTTTTAGAGGCACCTATTGCATTTCCTTGCTATATAAGCTATCATTCCCGATTTTTGTGTCTCCCGTGTAGTCTGGCTTTTCTAGATCGTATTTCCTTATACGTCAGCATGCACACGTACTTGCCGAGCTTCTGCGAGTTGGACTGTCCACATGCTGCTCTCAGCCTCCTCAAACGTGCAAAGTCTCCTTCTCCCAGCCCCCGCCCCACCCCGTCTGCAGATGTTCCTTGTAGCCCAGACCAGAGAGAGGGCTGTGGGTTGGCTTCTGAGGGAATAGTTCTGGAGCGGGAATTCTTAGGAATGGCTGAATTCCCCCCTCGAGGCTCTAAGAGGCAGATGCAACTTTCCAAGGAATTAAAACCCAAGCCAACAGAAGAGAAATTTCTAAAATTAAAATGAAAGCCACTGGGAGACTAGATCCTGTGATTCTGTCTGTCATGAGAGGGAGAATCAGCAGAAACGCTGAAGCTTCAGAAGCCAGAATCAAAGTGCCAGACGACGGCCGGGAGAGGCGTGAGGCTGAGGGATGTGTCTGTGGAGCCCTCCAAGGAGGCCTCAAACACACAAGATGCTCCCCGTACTTGTCCTTACGCTGCCCTGGCATCCACCTTCCATTGCCTTTCAGTCAGGTTGCGGACTCGAGAGAGCCGTGAGGTGCGCCCAGGGACCCCCAGGGGCTCAGGCACAGGGAGGGAGAGCGACTTCAGGGGAGTGGGAAGCTAGTGCTGGGGCCGGGCTCTTCACCCTCTTGTCTCCCACCCAGGGGGCAGCTATAAGAAGATCGGCTACTATGACAGCACCAAGGATGATCTCTCCTGGTCCAAGACGGACAAGTGGATTGGTAAGCAGGTCCTGTCTGTATTTTCCTTCAGTGCCTCTGAGCAACCAAGGGGAAGCGTTGTGCATGTGAACGAGGGTGCGGTGGCAGGTGCCATCAGCCTGAAGTGTGCCAGGGAGATGGGCCAGGGTCTGGGTTAAGACATGGGTAGGGGAGCTGTGTATTTGTAGAGGGAGCAGTGCACTAGCAAAAATAATGCACTGCTCAGGTAATAGGATCAGAAGTGCGGGTGCACAGGGGGTAGCCATGGAAACCCCGTTTGGGTTTCCCAGATGTTCTGGTACCTTGATATATCTGAACTAGCTACTTTGAGCCTGGAGTCGCCTCGTCATCTCTCTCAGGAAACTGGTTGCTTAAATTATAGGAGAGGTTGCAAAACCTCCTATGATTGTCTTCCACTCAAATGTGCTTTTTAAAGAGACAAAGTGAGCAATTATTCCTTGTGCGCTTGGTGGGCTGAACAACTGGAAATCTGAAAGATACTCAAGGTGGACAAAAGGAAGGACCTGCGGATAAATAAAGGCTTGGCATGTTAAGGATGGAGGCAGCTGCCTGCTACCCTACCCAACTGGAAGCTCCTAGCTCCCAGCACTGCTGGAGTTCTGACATGTTTTTTATAATTTGAATTTAGGACAGTATTCTCTACTGCTATAAATGCTGCATGGCCTAAATTACACTTTTCTTTTTAAAGCTAAGCAAATTGAAATTAGTTTTTTTTTTTTTCCCCGCTGTGAACTCGTTGACAACTTTGAGCTTCCTCTTAATAATAACTAGAAAACACCTCTGGGAATATCATCCTGCTGGGGTTAAAAATCACAGATCGGGTGTTTTTCCTGAGGTTAGGAGACCAGACTGGATACTTTGAACTCTTTAGCTTTATGATCCTACAACTGTTTTTTGCAGCTTTTGATTTGAATTCTGAGAGACCTCATGAACTTTACCTCTCAGTCTTTTCCTTCTTTCCCTCCTATTTCCTTTGCTGCCAAAAAGACAGAAAACACAGAACAAACATTAACAGAAACAGATTGCAGCTTTGGAGATACATCTTAGCCTCTAGCTGCATTCCCTCCTCTCACTTCTGACTGCTTCCGAGACCCCGAGCTGTAGGGAGCACTCCACTGTAGCAACCCCGATTCAGGGTTCACGGCAGCGAGGGCCCCATGTCCTCAGGGCTAGAGACAGCTGTCCCTTGCTCCTTTCTCTGCCTCATCTTCATTTCCTTGTCCCCTCCCCCCCCATCTCCCAGTGCCCTGCAGGAGGAGCCCCCCAGCTGACCAGACCCCCCTCCAGTGCTCTGCAGGAGGGGCCTCCCAGCTGACCAGACCCCCCCAGTGCCCTGCAGGAGTGGTCCCCCAGCTGACCAGACCCCCCCAGTGCCATGCAGGAGGAGTCCCCAGCTGACCAGACCAAACCCCAGGTGCCCTGCAGGAGTGGTCCCCCAGCTGACCAGACCCCCCCTCCAGTGCCATGCAGGAGGGCCCCCCCAGTTGACCAGACCCCCCCAGTGCCATGCAGGAGGAGCCCCCTGGCTGACCAGCCCCCCCTCCAGTGCCATGCAGGAGGGGCCCCCCAGTTTACCAGACCCACCCCCCCTAGTGCCATGCAGGAGGGGCCCCCAGCTAACCAGACCTCCCTCCAGTGCCCTGCAGGAGGGTCCCCCCAGCTGACCAGACCCCCTCCCCCCAGTGCCCTGCAGGAGGGTCTCCCCAGCTGACCAGACCCCCTCCTCCAGTGCCCTGCAGGAGGGTCCCCTCAGCTGACCAGATCCCCTCCCCCCAGTGTCCTGCAGGAGGGAACCCCCCCAGCTGACCAGACCCCCCTCCAGTGCCCTGCAGGAGGGGCCCCCCAGTTGACCAGACTCCCCCCCAGTGCCATGCAGAAGGGCCCCCCAGTTGACCAGACCAACTCCCCCAGTGCCATGCAGGAGGGACCCTCCAGTTGACCAGACCCGCCCCCCCTAGTGCCATGCAGGAGGGGCCCCCAGCTAACCAGACCCCCCTCCAGTGCCGTGTAGGAGGGCCCCCCAGCTGACCGGACCTGCCCCCCCCGGTGCCATGCAGGAGGAGCCCCCCAGCTGGCCAGACCCCCTCCCCCCAGTGCCCTGCAGGGGGAGGAGCCCCCCAGCTGACCAGACCCCCTCCCCCAGTGCCCTGCAGGAGGAGGAGCCCCCCAGCTGACCAGACCCCCTCCCCCAGTGCCCTGCAGGAGGAGGAGCCCCCCAGCTGACCAGACCCCCTCCCCCAGTGCCCTGCAGGAGGGTCCCCCCAGCTGACCAGACCCCCTCCCCCCAGTGCCCTGCAGGAGGGTCCCCCCAGCTGACCAGACCCCCTCCCCCCAGTGCCCTGCAGGAGGGTCTCCCCAGCTGACCAGACCCCCTTCCCCCAGTGCCCTGCAGGAGGGCCCCCCAGCTGACCGGACCTGCCCCCCCGGTGCCATGCAGGAGGAGCCCCCCAGCTGACCAGACCCCCTCCCCCCAGTGCCCTGCAGGGGGAGGAGCCCCCCAGCTGACCAGACTCCCTCCCCCAGTGCCCTGCAGGGGGAGGAGCCCCCCAGCTGACCAGACCCCCTCCCCCAGTGCCCTGCAGGAGGAGGAGCCCCCAGCTGACCAGACCCCCTCTCCCCAGTGCCCTGCAGGAGGGTCCCCCCAGCTGACCAGACCCCCTCCCCCCAGTGCCCTGCAGGAGGGTCCCCCCAGCTGACCAGACCCCCTCCCCCCAGTGCCCTGCAGGAGGGTCCCCCCAGCTGACCAGACCCCCTCCCCCCAGTGCCCTGCAGGAGGGTCCCCCCAGCTGACCAGACCCCCTCCCCCCAGTGCCCTGCAGGAGGGTCCCCCCAGCTGACCAGACCCCCTTCCCCCAGTGCCCTGCAGGAGGGTCCCCTCAGCTGATCAGATCCCCCCAGTGCCCTGCAGGAGAAGCCCCCCAGCTGACCAGACCCCCTCCCCCCAGTGCCCTGCAGGAGGAGCCCCCCAGCTGACCAGACCCCCTCCCCCAGTGCCCTGCAGAAGGAGCCCCCCAGCTGACCAGACCCCCTCCCCCCAGTGCCCTGCAGGAGGGTCCCCCCAGCTGACCAGACCCCCTCCCCCCAGTGCCCTGAAGGAGGGTCCCCCCAGCTGACCAGACCCCCTCCCCCTAGTGCCCTGCAGGAGGGTCCCCCCAGCTGACCAGACCCCCTTCCCCCAGTGCCCTGCAGGAGGGTCCCCTCAGCTGATCAGATCCCCCCAGTGCCCTGCAGGAGAAGCCCCCCAGCTGACCAGACCCCCTCCCCCCAGTGCCCTGCAGGAGGAGCCCCCCAGCTGACCAGACCCCCTCCCCCAGTGCCCTGCAGAAGGAGCCCCCCAGCTGACCAGACCCCCTCCCCCCAGTGCC
This sequence comes from Mirounga angustirostris, assembly GCF_029215605.1. Lineage (NCBI taxonomy): Eukaryota > Metazoa > Chordata > Mammalia > Carnivora > Phocidae > Mirounga > Mirounga angustirostris. The sequence continues at coordinate 239,408 of NW_026991716.1, read as the reverse complement.
CTGCAGGAGGGTCCCCCCAGCTGACCAGACCCCCTCCCCCCAGTGCCCTGAAGGAGGGTCCCCCCAGCTGACCAGACCCCCTCCCCCTAGTGCCCTGCAGGAGGGTCCCCTCAGCTGACCAGATCCCCCCAGTGCCCTGCAGGAGGGTCTTCCAGCTGACCAGAGCTCCCCTTACCCCTAATGCCATGCAGGAGGGGCCCCCCCGGCTGACCAGACCCTGGTCATCAAGACATTTCGCTTCATGTCCCAGAAACTCTTCATCTCGGTCTCTGTGCTCTCCAGCCTGGGCATTGTCCTGGCTGTGGTCTGTCTGTCGTTTAATATCTACAACTCTCATGTCCGGTAAGTTTCTTTTCTGTCACTGTCCTCCTCTGTCTGCCCCTCGAAGACAGTGAGCATGCCCCTGGCAGGGACTGAGATGAGACCTGTGCAACTGTTGAGGTCGTGGGGGGTCGAGGTGTCCACTCTGACCTATGCTTTCCCAGGGACCGTGACCACCAAAGGGGGAAACCAGACCCACGTCCTAGTCCAGCTCCAGAGCAGCTAACCGAAAACTAAAAGTTCTTGGGGTAACAGTGAGGGCTGTACACCGTGTGTGCAGTGGGGGTGCTGGGGAGCCCTCTGCACGCACTGCCCGCCCCTGGCCCAGGCTGCACCAGGCACTCTGCCGTTGCCCATGGCTGCAGGCTGGGCCAGGCCCTGGTGGCTCTGAAGAGCCAGCCTCCCTGAAGAAGAGGTTAATTCTTCTCTCCCTCCTCCTCTCCCGCCTCTGCCCTAGTTATATCCAGAACTCCCAGCCCAACTTGAACAATCTGACGGCTGTGGGCTGCTCCCTCGCGCTGGCTGCCGTCTTCCCCCTCGGGCTGGATGGTTACCACATCGGGAGAAGCCAGTTCCCCTTCGTCTGCCAGGTGAGCAGGAGGTGGGCAGACTCCCCATGGGACGTGGCTCGCCCTGCCCTGGAGCTGCTCCTGGAGGCACAGTGCCTGGCCTTTCTTCCGCTGTCCCTGCTCCCCCTGGTCTCTGCCTGCCTGCATCCCTTCTTCCTGACCTCCAGACCTTTTCACTGTGTGGCTCTAGCCAGTTCCAAGGTTGCCATGGCATGCCTCGCAGAGAAGGGGGAGGCTCTGAGGGTGCAGGAAGGGGTCTGCACAAAGAACCCTCCACCCCTGGCAGCTTGTCTGTGCTGTGGGGGCTGAGCCCAGGAGCTGCGCTCCCAGGGGGAGGGGGGGAAAGACGAGGTAGAGACCTGACCTGACAGCAGGGGGCTGGGGGCAGGAAGGAGGTGTGTGCTTGGTGTTTGCGTGTGGGAGGTCTTGGGGCTGTGGGAAAGGCTGGCTTCAGTAGCCATATTTGTGCAGTTCTGTTCTGCTGGTAGGAAACAGGCCCCCGTCCCTGCCCGGCCGTACTCCTCCTTCCTGTGCCCTGTCCTGACCATGCAGCTTGCATATGGCCTTTGCACACACAAGCACACTTCCCCAGAGGCTGTAGGTCCCCTGTGAAACCAGAGGGCGGGGGGGGGGGGGCGCTAAGCTGCGGGGCAGCATGAGAGGTCTCTGCACAAAGTGCTGTGGGAGCAAAGAGGGAGCTGCTCAGGAGGTAGCTGGACCGGCATTGGAATATCAAAAGATGCGTGGCCTTTCCTCAGCTGGAGGAATTAGGGTGGTCACTCATGTGGCCTGCAGGGACACAGATGGTTCATGTGGCTGGAGCCTGGGGGAGAAAAGGGCCGAGGAGCCTGGGGGGACGGCTGGAGCTGTGTTGTGAAGGGTCTGGTGCTGCACCACATACTGGGGGTCCGAAGGGATTCACCCCAGGAGATCGCAGCAAGGGGCCCTGCTGGCAGAGGAGAAGGTGGGTGGGAGGAAGCTTGCTGGCCCTCTGCACACCCCTCCACTCCTGGCTGCACCTCTGTTGCACACGGTTCTGCCCTCCTCCCTCTCCTGTCGTAGGCGCGTCTCTGGCTCCTGGGTCTGGGCTTTAGCCTGGGCTACGGCTCCATGTTCACTAAGATCTGGTGGGTGCACACGGTCTTCACAAAGAAGGAGGAGAAGAAGGAGTGGAGGAAGGTGAGCTGCTTCTTAACCTCAGCCTTAGGTCCTTGGCTCTCGGGGTTTAGAGGGTTCCCCGACCTGCCTGTGCTCTGTGTCCATCCAGACCCTGGAGCCCTGGAAGCTGTACGCCACGGTGGGCTTGTTGGTGGGCATGGATGTCGTCACTCTTGCCATCTGGCAGATCGTGGACCCTTTGCACCGGACCATTGAGGTAGCCGTTGAGGGGAGGCACTGGAGGTCAGGGTCTCTGCGCTGCCTGGGGTCTGAGGAGGAAAGCCACTCGTGGAGAGTGCTCTCCAGCCTTCTGCACAACAGCGGCTGTCAGGAGCCCCAGCACAGGTGGGGATCCAGGTGGTGGGGATCCAGGAAGGATGTGTAGACGTCCCAGGCATCGTGGAAAGCTGGGGGACATGCACTTCCGAGGTGTTCGTGAAAGCACTCCTGAGCCCAGAGTGGGCCTGGCCTGGGAAAGAGGGGGCAGCGTTGGGGCTCAGGGCCTGAGCAGAGGTGGGGCAGGGAGGGTGACCGCCGTCTTCCCTGGGGCCCTATTTCTTCCCTAGACTTTTGCCAAGGAGGAGCCGAAGGAAGATATTGATGTGTCCATCCTGCCCCAGCTGGAGCACTGCAGCTCCAGGAAGATGAATACGTGGCTTGGTGCGTGGGGTGTGGCGGAGGGGTGGGGCGAGGACAGCAGGCTGGGGGACAGTTGGTCTTCTTCCCTGAGGAGCTGGGGGTCTAAAGCAGGGAGGAGGCAGACCGGTGGCAGAGCGGCCCGTGGGGACAGCCTGACACCATCCGTCTGGTCAGCTCCCTAGGGTGAGGCCAGGGCTGTGAGGGCCTGGCTTAGGCCCCTTTTGGCCCCCGAACGTTGGTCTGTGACCAGAAGGGGCAAAGCCCCCCCTCAGCCTGGAGGCTAAGGAGGTGAGACATTGTGTGGCTGACACTGGCTCTCAGCAGTCTTCTTCCCGTGTCCAGGAGGAAGTGGTGAGGTCTGGACACGTTGGGGGGATGGACAGAGATGGGTGTGCTAGGTCGGAGGGGCCGACTGGAGCTCTAAGCAGGAACAGCAGTAGGCGAAGGACGCGGAGGGCGTAGGGAGGGAGTGGACGCATGGGGTCGTGTTGCCCAGGTGACCGTTTGCTCCGTTCCAGGCATTTTCTATGGTTACAAGGGGTTGTTGCTGCTGCTGGGCATCTTTCTTGCTTACGAGACCAAGAGCGTGTCTACGGAGAAGATCAACGACCACCGGGCTGTGGGCATGGCCATCTACAATGTGGCGGTGAGCCCCGGACGGCTGGCGCTGACCCCAGGGCTGCCAGGGGAGATTCAGCGCTGGGTCAGTGGGTGGAAGTTAGCGCCTCTGGTTTGTAAAGCACTTTCCAGCGGGTAAAGCGGACTCTCATCCCGTGACCACCCATGAAGCACACATTAGTGCCCCCCTACACAGGTGAGAAAGCAGAAGCAGGGAGGTTAGATGGCTTGTCTGTGGTTCCCTGGCTGGAATCCCAGTCAGCTTCCTGCCAGATCTCCCTGACCCTCGATGCTTGGGGGCTCTGTGCGTGTGTGAGGATCCTAGGACCTCTCCCTTGAGGGAGGGGTTGACCTGGAGTGGGATGTGGTTTGGGCTTCTTCCCGATCTGGAGTTGAGGGTGGCCTGGAGTCTGGACCCTTTTCCGATGGGAAGTTCCCCCAGGACCTGTCCTCATGGGCTTTCTCCTGGGGGAGGAAAGCCTGGAGGTCCCAAACAGGGTCCACCCGCAGGTCCTGTGCCTCATCACTGCCCCGGTCACCATGATCCTGTCCAGCCAGCAGGACGCAGCCTTCGCCTTCGCATCTCTTGCCATAGTGTTCTCCTCCTATATCACTCTGGTCGTGCTCTTCGTGCCGAAGGTGAGGCGCCCCCCACTCCTCTGTCCCCGCAGTCCACCCCTACTTCCTGGGACCCTCTCCCACTCCTGCCCTTGGTTGGGGCCCAGCTTGCCCCTCTATTTTCATTCTTTTCGACTCCAACCCACCACCTGCTAGTCGCTGACAGTCGGGGCTCCACCACCTCATGCCGCCAACCTTCGCCCCCAGATGCGCAGGCTGATCACCCGGGGAGAGTGGCAGTCAGAGGCGCAGGACACCATGAAGACGGGCTCATCCACCAACAACAACGAGGAAGAGAAGTCCCGGCTGTTGGAGAAGGAGAACCGGGAGCTGGAGAAGATCATTGCTGAGGTGTGGGGGCGGTGGGGGTGGTGGGGGGTGAGGGGCATTGGCACAAATCTGTGCGCAGGGACCTCTCTCCCCTCCCCGGCCCCCCACTCCTCATTTCCCTGGTCCCTCTTTTTCATCTGCTGCCCCCTCTGCTCTTTGGCTCTCCTCGATCTTTCCTGCTGCCCCATTTTCACGTCTGCTGTCCACCCTGGCCTCCGTCCCCCTGTCTTACGCTCACACCCCACCTTCCCCACATTCTTCCAACCTCTCCCAATCTCTCTTCCTGCAGAAAGAGGAGCGCGTCTCCGAGCTGCGCCATCAGCTTCGGTCTCGGCAGCAGCTCCGCCCCCGGCGCCACCCCCCTACGCCCCCAGACCCCTCGGGGGGCCTGCCCAGGGGCCCCCATGAGCCCCCTGACCGGCTCAGCTGTGACGGGAGCCGGGTTCATTTGCTGTACAAGTGAGGGCCCGAGGGGAGGAGGAGGGGCTGGGGGAAGGCCTCCTCTGTGATTCTGGGGTCGTCTGGGTCCCCAGGACTGTGGAACCGGCGTGTTTTCTCTCGTGTGCTCGCTGTTTTACAGCCACCGTGCCGTCTAGTGGGTGCCTGGCTGCAGCTTCCCCGGCCCCTCGCAGTGCGCCGCGCCCCTTCCCCTCCCGCTAGCGCCCCCTCTCCCTACCTGGTCTCCTTCCACTGGCCCACGCCTCACCCCTCCACCAGCTCCGTCCTTCCGGAGTTTCCGGCCTCCGCCCTGTGTGTGCTCATGCTTTCCAACACACGTGCTTGTGTGCATGCGTGCTCACATGTGCTTTCTTCTCCCTCCTGTGCTCCTGTGTGCGCCTTGTCCTCGCCTCCCTCCGGCGCTCTCGTGGCCACCGCGCCCTTTGTCTGCCGAGCGGAGGCCTTCCCCACTGGCGCACGTCCGTGTTTACCCGTGCGTTCTCCCTGTGTGTGCTCATGGCACCTGGGTCCTCTCAGCTTTGCACCGTAAAATCATTGTATTCTGCCAGCAGAGCCAGAGGCACCCACCCTACACGTCGTTGTGCACCTTCCCCAAGTCCCACCCTCACATGCTTTCTGCTTGAACCCCCCTTTGTGCTCATGTACTGCACTAGGTCCACACTCCCATCCTCCTTCCCAGGACTGCCCCCTTTGGCTTTGTGTTTTTCTGGGGGGAGTTAAGGGAGAAGAAATGGGGGCAGGCTTGGGGAGTTGCTTCCAGTAGACAGTTGGTGAGAATCCCAAGCACAAGAAGGCCCGTGACAACCGGCACAGGCAGACGGAGGCATCCCCTTCACGCCGTGGTGTCTCTTGGGGAGGCATCTCCCCCAGTCTCAATAAACCAGTGAACAGTGTGACTCAGCGGCTCGTCCCTTCCTGTGAACAGACTGGGCTTCAGTCCAAGGAGGGAGACTCGGGTCTCCATGTTAGAGAAAAGGCACTGGGTGGAGGGGTGGAAGAGGGGCTGGGTTGGTCCATCGAGGGCCTAGCAGGGCAAATCAGGACAGGGTGAGGCTGAGACAAGTGATGGCGTAGAGTGCCTGCAAGTGTGGAGGGGTCCGCTCTGGGTCCGCCGACCCGCGCGTCGGTCACCGCCGCGTGGAAACAGGTTCCTGATCTCTGTTCTCCGTGGCCTCGTTTGTGAAGGTAAGAGCAGACATCCTGCTCATTGCCGTCACGCTGGGTGCAAGGACCGGTGCTCGGACTGTCCTTGGCCCATGGAGTATGCTCGTCCTTGCTGGTCACGGTCCATCCTACTGCATGAGCCCTCTGACAGTGGTGGGCACTTCCTGGGAGCCCAGAGGACGTGGCTGCTCAGATGTGAGCCCCCTCCCTCCCAAGAACCAAGAACAGTGGGTGAGACAGCCCATGAGACAGCCTGCGAGGGCTTCCAGCCTGCAAAGTCTGAGAGCTCTGAGCAGCTGGGAAGGAAATTACTATCCAAGAAAAGAAAGTATTGAGTGCTCAATGAGGGAAAGGAAACTTGCTGAGGCTCTTACAAATCTTCGTGTCCTCTTAGAGAAGTGTTTCTTTGCAGCTGGACTTTTCTCTTTCCCTTTGGCACTGGTTTTTTTTTCTTAAGCCATTCTCACATTTTTGCAAAAGAGCTGAAGGGTTGAGTGGGTCCATCATCCTGTTCAGGAGCCAGTTTCTGAAGTTCCGTGAGAGCGCATGCAGGTTAACTGCCAGACCAGTGCTTGAGTCCACTGTGATTATTTGACTCAGGCCAATTGGAAGAAATGAGTTCCCCTCTTCCCACAGTGGCACATTCCCAAGAAAGGGGGAGATGCCTGTGGATAAGCCTGCAGCATGGAAAATGAACGGTTGGCTTCAGAACCGCCCTGGGTAGAACCAAGAAGACCAGAATTACCGCCTCCAACTTTCTTCGCACTTAGGTGGGGTGTAAATTACAGACAAAGGATCAGAAGTCCTGCTGGGACCCAGGGTGAGCCAGATTTTCTCTGCAAGCAGGACTCAGGAGACAGCTGAAGGAGGGCTGGCAGAGGCCCCCGGGGGGAGGGAGGTGGTGAGAGCAGCACCCAGCCGTCCTCCAGCCCCGCCTCTGTCCAGACAGGACTCACCCACAGGCGTGCGTCAGCGTCATCCCCTGACTTTGGAGCATGCCCGGGTCTGGGCTGCTTGTGGGGTTGGCCTCTCTGCCCACTCGGTCACTAGCAGCGCATTTCGGAGCGCTCTGTGCTGTGTTGGTTTTGTGAGAGAGTTCTGAGTGGGAGCGCTGCTGGGGCAGGCGTCCCTCTGGGCCCTGGGCTTCACGGGACGCACATTCTCGTCGCGGGAAGGCAGAGTAACTACGGAAGCAGGTCAAGGACAGAAACAAGGTAGGTGGGAGAGCGACCTGGGGTGCTGGTGTGGTCCTCAGCTCTGAGGCTCAGGGCAGCCCTGTAAGGAAGGTGCTGTGTGCTCAGGCATGGAGACTGCAGCTCAGGGACAGGGAGCCCCTTGCCCAGGGTGGCACCACTAACAAGGCGTGGAGCCCGCCGGCAAGCCGCACCTGTTGGGATTTATTGCCGCAGAACCTGTCACCCTAAATGGTAGCCTAAGACACTAACGATTTTTTTCTCCTGGTTTCTATGGGTCAGGAACTCACACGGGATGGTGGGGAGATGCCCGGAGGCTTGAGGGCTGGGGGTCGGAGTCATGGGAAAGGTCTGAAGATGGGTGGTGGCTGTCAGCTGAGACTTCAGTGGCTGTAGGTGGAGCCCTATGCGTGGCCTTGCTGTGTGGCCTGGGATCCAACGGGGTGTGTCCTGGGAGAGACGGGAGGGGAGCCAGCTAGGCTGATGGGTGTCCTTTTTCCGGCATAGCCTTGGAAGTCCCGTGGCATCACTTCTGCCGAATCCCATTGGTCCAGGCCGTCCCTGGTTCAAGGGGAAGAAACACAGACCCCACCTCTTGGGACGAGCATCACACTGTAAGAAACCATGTGGGATGGGATAAGTGCGCTGTTGCAGCTGCCTTTGGAAAGAATGATCCATCCCCTGCTGTGCTGGTCTGCCTACTCAGAAGCCGGGTCACCACCTCCTCACACTGCGCGTCTGCACCCCACCCTGATCACCCAGTCTTGCCTGCTGGCGGTCAAACTTTTAGTAGGGGCCTTTACTTCTGGGCGATTCAGGGCCAGCAGCCATCCTACACTAGCTTTTTCTGCCAATGGTGGACCCTCCCACCATCCTTTGTAATTTCAGGCCACTGGGGACTCAGGCTATTGGAGCAAGGAGTTCTGTTCCTTTGCACTTCATGGTCCGTTAACAAGGGAAATCAGAGGACAGGCTCCCCACTCCTCCAAACAGCAGTGATTTTCAAAAATACTTCTCCAATATGGTGTCCCCTTATATGGCCCCCTGGAGCAGGGAAGGAAAGGCTAGAGGTGTTCACAACAGAAAGACAAACACATTTTTTGTTTTGCTTTTTAAGATTTTATTTATTTGTCAGAGTGACAGAGAACACAAACATCGGAGCATCAGGCAGAGGGAGAAGCCGACTCCCCGCGGAGCAGGGAGCCCGACATGGGGCTCGACCCCAGGACCCTGGGACCATGCCCCGAGCCGAAGGCAGACGCTCCATGACTGAGCCTCCCAGGCGCCCCGACAAACACGTTTTTGGACACTGCATCGCACATACATTTGGGACACCCAGTGATGAGTGACCCAAGGGGCCGGTTACAGGTGGGGTTTAACCACTTTAGGCCAAACAGGGAAAGGGTGGTTGAGTGGAGTTAAGGGAGGAAGTCAGGGAAGGCATGGTAAAGGAGGGTTGCATAGTTCGGTTAGGCAGATTTAAGTCAATGACTTCACCATTGAGAGAAGGTGTGAAGATCCCTGTCTCAGGGAGGAAGGCACCTTTACAAATGGGAATTACTTTGCCCTGCTTTTAGAGCTTTTCCTGCCTGGCTGGTCCTCAACGGCCTTAGCTCAAAATAATCCATATGCCAAAGAGGCCTATTTTGGAGGCCTCCGCTGGTACCCTCCCAGGGTGCGTGATTAATTCTGCCTAGGAGAAACAGGAGCCTGGCTCCACCAGGGGCTGGAGGAAAGCAGCGGGAGCTGGGCCATGTGCATTTGCGTCTGCTCAGGATTCAGGGAGCCTGTCAGAAGGGAGCCAGTGTCCACATTGAGTGGGCAGCTAAAACCCTGAGTCCTTGAATGCTGGCCTTTAAATATTTTCAACGCAAGTGCCTGTCCTCGTGGGACCTAATTCTTACAGGCTTCAAGCATTTGTGAGGGATCCCTTCTCCAGTTCCGTCCAGTTAAGTAGCCTGCATGCACTCCTAAAATAATCCCTACCTTCCTCCTTAATCACTCCGCTCCCTGCTGTAACTCCTTCTCCCACAGCATCCCATCCTTATGATGTGGTTTGGAATATAGGTGAGGTTCAGTGGGGTGAGGTCCGGGGCCGACGACCAAGAAGGAATTCTTGAGAGGTCTCTGGTGCAAAATTGTGGTTTGGTAAGGCCGGGGGACAGGACCCGTGGGCAGAAAGAGCTGCTGCCCCAGGGTTGGGAGGGGAGGCTGATTATATACTGTGAGGCTGGGGGAGGTAAGAAAAAGGGAGGTTTCGAGAAAGCTTTCGTATGTTAAAGAAGATTCACAGGAAACCGGAGGCCCTGCCTTTGTCAAGTTAAGGTTGCTTTTCCCTCTATCAAGGCATTAACCTGAAGATAGTGAGAGATTCCTGGAGGAACATTACACTCTGCCCGCTTAAAGTCTCTGTCCATGGGCTGCAGGTTATGAGGACATTTAATTCTATCTACATTCTCTTCTGGAAGCTAGGCCGTTGATAGAAATGCTTTGTTCTTGTAGATTGCTAAGACATTTGTAAACTGAGGGAGACTCAGGTCTGGCAGGATTGTGATCTTCATAAGTTAGCTATTTGTTTTTCCTTAAGGTCAGCCAGGAGTGCCTGAGGAATGTCACATACATCCCATGGTGGGGGGGATTGTGGGATGTCAGCTTCCCCTTTGTCCTCAGGTAGCTTTCTGTTCCCTCATCACTCAAGACCGTTTAGCTCTTTACACGCGGTACATCGGCAAATATTCCATATTAATTTTGCTCCCTCTGCGGTGGTTCAAACCTCTAGGAAGAACCCTGTTTCCCACACACCCACGCACTCACGTGCTTTGTTCCTTTGGGTTCCTTGTGAGGAGTGATGGGAGGTCTCACACAAACGGTGCTGGGAGGCCAGCAGAGGGAGCTGTCGGCCCTACCGCTCCTGGTGACCAGCAGGCCCGACAGGAAGACAGGGAGGGGACCTCGCAGGTGGATACCACTCTGCTATTCCAGCAAGATGGAGGGAGCTTTCTCATCCCCCTCCCCTCCAGCCGCTCAGGCAGTGAGGAGCCACCACACTTTGAACCCACATCCTCGCTTACTGCAGTGGACTGCCAGTTCCTAACAGCCTTCTCCACTCACCCCTTTATCCTTAAAAAAAAAAGAAAAAGTGCGTCCCTCCTGTGTTTCCTGGACTTGTCTACTGTTTTGCTGCACTTTGTTTGTCCCAGATTACAATTCTTTTTTTTTTTAAATTCCTGAGTAAACCCATCTTGTGTTGGTGTGATAACTGGCAGTTTTTACTCGTAAGGCTAATAGCCTCAAACTCAGTTATTTAAGCTGGAAATGTGTCTCTGACCGTCTCTATCTTCCTTGCACACTTTGAGGATTATGACTGAGTTAGCATAGATTTTCCCCTGAAGTTTTGAGTAGATAACTTCAGAGGTAGAATTAATTCAGAATGAGATGCGAGTGTTAAACCATTTATTCAACAGGTCAGGTTTCATTAAAACAGTTTCTTTTAGACTGCTTCATATAATTCTCTGTGTACAGAGCTGAAGAACAGGTGCAGGTGAGAGAAAAGGTGGAAGGGGTCATGAGAAAAAGAAATTACATAAGTGATTTGAAAAGTGGGATTAGGGTTAGCAATACTTGTAGGAATGAGATTAGTATATTAATATCAGATGGGGGATCTACATTAAGGTCAGGATATAGTCTAATAGGAGGCTGAGGAGACAAGATTACCGCACCTGGATGGCTGGGAAGAGTAGGATGAACACAGAGTTAAGGATGCTGTTGTGTGCTGGTGCAGGGAGAAAGTTCCGCCAAAGCCATTTTGTGTTGGGATTAGAATAAAAGTAGGATTTTTCCATTTTCTTATTTCATCAGCCCGCACCAAAGAGAATTTGGTGTTGTCATTGCCATGAAAAAGCTGAGACAGCATGTGTGCAATTAGGACCCCCAGAAAGCTCTACGCATTCTTTGGAGAGATTCATTCATTCATTCATAGAATTAATTGGGTGCCAATTTTCTGCAACATTTTGGCCCTTGCCTTCCAGGAGTCTGAAATCTAGTGGGGGATCTAAGCCAGGAACACACACCATGAGCTGTAACAAAATTTCTTCCAAGCAGTTACTGTTTCTTGATCACGTGGAATGCTTTGAGGCATTCAATAAACTCTTATTCCCCCGAAGGAAACCTCCTTCAGATGCAAAATCAGATTAGATATATTTCTAGATGGGGATGATTTCCTCAAAGTTTACTGAGAAGCTGAGACTTCTTACCTGGGTGGTGGAAACACAGAGACTTGAGTCGTCCTCCTGGGGACAAATCACTGACCTTAAGCTGCTGCTTAAATCTGTGTCTTATTTGTGCATCTGAGAAAGCTAGGATCTGCTTCATGGTGTTGTAACAGGGATTAAATGAGTCAATATGCGTAAATCACTTTAAATGGTACCTGGAGTGCCCTAATCAATACATAAATACTCGGTGATGACAATGTCACCATTTCCATCTGTCTGAGCAGAGTGTGGGACTGATGATGACCTCCAAGAGAAGCCAGGTGCTGTGCCACACTCCACCGGTAGAAGCTGCCAGAGCCCACCTGGTGGATATGCTCCTGCCCAGTCCCCAAGGTGGGGGTGCTCCTGGCTCCAAGATTGGCGTGGAGAGGAAGACGCCCGCACCTAGGTGACCCGTGGGCGCCAGGGGAAGGAACAGATGGACTGAGGTGACTCGTGGACTCTGGGGAAGGAACGGAGGGACCAATGTGACCTGTGGATGCTGGGGGAAGGAACAGAGGGACCAAGGTGACCCATGGATGCTGGGGGAAGGAACGGAGGGACCAAGGTGACCTGTGGACACCGGGGGAAGGAATGGAGGGACTGAGGTGACCCGTGGGTGCTGGGGGAAGGAACAGAGGAGCCGAGGTGACCTGTGGATGGCAGGGGAAGGAATGGAGGAGCCAAGGTGACCTGTGGACGCTGGGGGAAGGAATGGAGGAGCCAGGGTGACCCGTGGATGCCAGGGGAAGGAATGGAGGGACCAAGATGACCCATGGATGCCGGGGGAAGGAATGGAGGAGCCAAGGTGACCCATGGACACAATTGGGAAGCAATGCTGGTGCTGAGGTGACCTGTGGTGTGTGCGTGTGTGAGAAATGCAGACACTCAAGTGACTCTCCCCCCTCTCTCCCGAGGTTCCTCTGTTCCTAAGCCTAAGGTGCAGGGACACTTGAGTACCATAAGAGAGGTTGCATGGCTTGGATCTTAGGTCTAAAGTGTGTGTTCTTGGTCTGGTTTCAGAGCGTGTCTGGCCTCAGCTCCCCTCTCCTGCTGTCATTTGGGAGGATGAAATGGATGGACAATGCAAAACACACAGACGGAAGTGGGAAAAACTGGAGGGAGAAGCAAAATGATATGGCAGGGATCAGAACTGGGGGTGAAACTGTTATGACACATAGTTCAGGCACATCATGGTGGAGGCAAAGACCATTAAAGACAAAATAGAGCAAAGAAGAAATACTCAATCTGAAATCTATCCTGCTTCACATATTGGTACGCTCCCCTCCTCAGCCCACCTCCAGTCTCTGCCTTACAGGCACACACAAACAGCACATGCACGCACACACATGGCTATCATCCACCAGCATGGCACAGTGGGGGAGGGCACAGGCGTGGGGAACACAGGCTTCCCACCAAAAGCACGAGGACCTCCTCTGGACTGGAAAGCACAGGAGCAGTTCTCAGCTCCCCCTTGTGTCCCTGTCCTTCCCCAGCAACCTCATGAAGGCCCTCTTTACCTCCTTGTTCCTCAGGGTGTAAATGAGAGAGTTAAGTGCTGGAGTGCCCACAGCATAGAATAGACCAAAGAACTTGCCCCTTTTGCGAGCATAGGAATTTTGGGACTGGAGGTAGACAGCAATGACTGAGCTGTACAAGAGGGTGACCATGGCAAGATGGGAGGAGCAGGTCCCAAATGTCTTTCTCCACCCTTTTGTAGAGTTAATCCTCAGCACTACCCAGGCAATGGCACAGTAAGACACAAGGATGAGGCTGAGGGGCAAAACCAAGATGAGGATGCTGGCAACAGCCATCTGGATCTCATCGTAGGTGGTGTTCCCACAGGACAGTCTGATTAGAGCTAGGACTTCACACACAAAATCATCCACCTGCCGGTGGGGACAGAAGGGCAGGTGGAGAGTTGGTGGTGTCCCGACTACTGACTCCAGCAGACTGATGACCCAGGCCCTGGATGCCAGCTGCCAGCACAGGCGGGGGTGGATGATGGTGGTATAGTGGAGAGACTGGCAGATGGCCACATAGTGGTTGAAGGCCATCACTGTCAGGAGGATGCACTCAGTGGTCCCCAGGAACAGAAAGATGAAGAGCTGAACAGAGCAGCCAAGGAAGCTGATGGTCTTTGGGCCCCAGAGGTTGACCAGCATCTGGGGGATGGAACTTGTGGTGAAGCAGAGGTCCAAGAAGAACAGGTTAGAGAGGAAAAAGTACATCGGGGAGTGGAGCCTGGGGTCCTGCACGGACAGCAGAATGATGAGGGTGTTGCCCACCAGAGTCAGAAGGTAGGAAGTGAGGACAACCACAAAGAGGATTCTTTCTAGTCCTGGGTGTTCAGAGAAGCCCAGAAGGAGGAAGCCCCCAGGGGAGCTCTGGTTGGCCATGGCTTGTTCCTTCCCTGGTCTGGAGGGATGAGGGCAGTGTGTTCTGAGCTGTCATCTGAAACCTCACCTGGTACTGGTCAGGTCACAGCAGGCGCACCTTTTTCTTCCCCTCTTCCTGCCAGTGTCCTTTCCCAGGCACACCTCCCTCAGCAGCTCCTTCCTTTCCTGTCCCTCCCAGTCAGTGTGGTCTAGAAGGCATGGGGGCAGCAGGACGTGCTGGCAGATGGACGGAGCTGTATGCTGGGGCCTTGGGCTGATGGCTGAGCATAAAGGAAGCTGGTGGAAAGCATGCAGGCGTGAGCTGATTAAATACTTCAGCACCACGTATATGGAATGCCTCTGTGTCCTGAGTGCTGTTCTAAGTGTTGCATTGTCCCTATGCGTTTGTTGGAAGAACCAGCAAAGTCATGAATTTTTCAAATGGATTTTCAGATTAATAGCTATCTACTTAGAGTTGATCATTTATCTATTTGTCAGACGAATGTTGTAGAGCTATTTATACTACATATATTCTGTGCATCTTTTTTTTTGCAAGGGAGCTTGTTAGAGACAGAATGTTGTATCTATGAGAGAGGTTTTCCCTTTGTGTCTAACAACCCCATTCACAGAGCAGTTTGGTTGCCCAAGTCGCTGAGCCAACTGTCTGGCTGGGGGGATTGGTCCACATGCCCAGTCACTGCCTTGACAAGCTTACAGGTAGGAGGCAAGCATGGCCCCAAGCACATTAAAATCATTGAGTTCACAGAAACATTATCAAAGACCCTGAGCTTTCAGGGTCAGGAATACCAGCATACTGAGTGAGGGAATAGGGTCTATAATAAGGTGAAGGACGAATTTGGGTGGATATATCAGGGAAAGCATCCTAGAGGAGGTGACTATATGTTTTCTATAAAAAAGAGGAGCATTGGGCATAGAAGGCCAAGTCAGAGATAGGGCAGCTCCCTGGTCTTAGCTGACCGCCAGCATCAGGGAGGGCTTGGGGTGGGGCCGGCTGGCCGAAGTGCCTGGGTAGCCTGCAGGGTAGCCTGAGCATCTCCTAATACAGGTTCCCATCCTGTTGCATCTCTTTTTCCTAGAGATTTCTGCTTCTCTATCTGCCCTGGTTTGTTCTTTTTCCCCAATGCTTCTCTCCCTTATAGGACATATTTTAAATTTTTGTCATATTTTTATACATTTAAGAAAGTGTGAGTAAAGCACATCTCTACAGTTTAATGAGTAAGAAAGTCAACCCCTGGCATGACCACGAAGAACTGAGCACATGTTTCAAGTATCTTAGATGCTCCCACGTGCCCACACTCCAGATGGAACCACCATGCTGCATTTCTAATTATTCCTTTGTTTTCTTTCTGGAGATAGAGTTTACATAGACCCTTCTTAAAGTGTATAATTTAGTGGTTTTTAGTATATTCACTATTGTGCAACCAGTACTATCAGCCTCCAGAACATCTCATCAGCCCCAAACAAAACCTCATGCCAAGGAGCAGTCTTCCCTCCTTTGCTTCCTTTGTGATAGTCAACTACTGTAACCTAAACAGTAGCCAGCTGTTTTTGTTATTCCTCAAATCTCTTCCTAATCACTTTGTTTGCATTTCTGAATTTCTCATTCTCCTGGTGCTCCCCTCCCTCCTTCCTGTAGATGGCCTCTCCTTAGTGACACCTCGCCTTTTCTCCCTTGTTTCTGTCTTTTCCACACTCTCTCATTTACCATTTTGTTCCTGGCTCTCCCCCCCGACACAGTCATTCAGTGGTTTCTGCATTTATTCGTTTCTTGGGCTCCAGGAGTGGGGGGGCCCACTCAAAGGAGTTTGTGATGATCCAGAGCTACTTGCTATGGCTGTTAGTAGCTAGCATGTGTGGAGTGCTTCCTACATGCCTCACAGCTACCCAATCACCTGGATCTCACAGCAACCTTGCAAACAAGATGCTCTTATTCCAACTGTATCAAAAAGTAAACAGTTTCGGAGGTTAAGAAACATGGCTAAGGTCACCCAGCCAGTAGGTGCCAGGGCCAGGAGTGTAGACCCTGGTTAACTTCCACCCTGGAGGTCCACTGTTGCGGGCCAGGTAGGAGCTGACATCTTGGAGAAGAACAAACTTTCTACTTACCCTCAGTCAGATTAAAATCCCCTCTGTCAACGTGATAGATCACATTAACAAAAGAAGAGACAAGAACCATATGATCCTCTCAATTGATGCAGAAAAAGCATTTGATAAAAATACAGCATCCTTTCCTAATTAAAACTCTTCAAAATATTGGGATAGAGGGAACATACCTCAGTATCATAAAAGCTATCTCGGAAAAGCCCACAGCAAATGTCATTCTCAACGTGTAAAAACTGAGAGCTTTTCTCCTAAGGTCAGGAACACAGCAGGGATGTCCACTATCACCACTGTTGTTCAACATAGTACTAGAAGTCCTAGCCTCAGAAATCAGACAACAAAAAGAAATAAAAGGCATCCAAATAGGCAAAGAAGTAGTCAAACTCTCTCTGCACAGACGACACGATCCTTTATGTGGAAAACCCCAAAGACACCACCCCCAAATTACTAGAACTCATACTGCAATTCAGCAACATGGCAGGATACAAAATCAATGCCCAGAAATCAATTGCATTTCTATACACTAACAATGTAACTGAAGAAATAGAAATTAAGGAATCAATTCCCGATTTACAATAGCTCCAAACCCCATAGGATACTTAGGAATAAACCTACCAAAGAGGCAAAGGCTCTATACTCTAGAAACTTCAGAACACTTATGAAATAAATTGAGGAAGACACAAGGAAATGGAAAAATGTTCCATGCTCATCGACTGGAAGAAAAAATATTGTGAAAATGTCTATGCTGTCCGGCGCAATCTACACTTTCAATGCAGTCCATATCAAAATACCATCAACATGTTTCACAGAGCTGGAACAAACAATCCTAAAACTTGTATGGAACTAGAAAATACCCCAAATAGCCAAAGGAAGGTTGAAGAAGAAAACCAAAACTGGGGCATCACAATGCCTGACTTCAAGCTCTGTTACAAAGCTGTAATCATCAAGACAGTATGGTACTGGCACAAAAACAGACACATAGATCAATGGAACAGAATAGAAACCCCAGAAATGACGCTCAACTCTATGGCCAACTAATTTTCAACAAAGCAGGAAAGAATGTCCAATGGAAAAAAGACAGTCTCTTTATTTTTTTTTTTAAAGATTTTACTTATTTATTTGACAAAGAGAGACACACAGAGAGAGAGAGGTAACACAAGCAGGGGGAGTGGGAGAGGGAGAAGCAGGCTTCCCACTGAACAGGGAGCCTGATGTGGGGCTCGATCCCAGGACCCTGGGACCATGACCTGAGCCGAAGGCAGACACTTAATGACTGAGCCACCCAGGGGCCCCAAGACAGTCTCCTTAATAAATGGTGCTGGGAAAATGGGACAGCCACCTGCAGAAGAATGAAGCCAGACCATTTACTTACACCATACACAAAGATAGACTCAAATGGATGAAAGACCTAAATGTGAGGCAGGAATCCATCAAAATCCAAGAGGAGAACATAGGCAGTAATCTCTTTGACATCGGCCACAGTAACTTCTTTCAAGACATGTCTCCAAGGCAAGGGAAACAAAAGCAAAAATGAACTTTGGGACTTCATCAAGATCAAAAGCTTCTGCACAGCAAAGGAAACAGTCAACAAAACTAAGAGGCAACCCATGGAATGGGAGAACATATTTGCAAATGGCATTTCAGACAAAGGGCTGATATCCAAGATCTATGAAGAACTTCTCAAACTCAACACCCAAAAAACAAAGAAACCACTCAAGAAATGGGCAGAAGACATGAACAGACACTTCTCCAAATAAGACATACAAATGGCTAACAGACACATGAAAAAATGTTCAACATCACTAGCCATCAGGGAAATACAAATCAAAACCACAATGAGATACCAGTTAGATACACCAGAGATACACCTGTTAGAATGGCAAAAATTAACAAGGCAGGAAACCATGCATGTTGGTGAGGATGCAGAGACAGGGGAACCCTCCTACACCCTGGTGGGAATGCAAGCTGGTGTAGCCATTCTGGAAAACAGTATGGACGTTCCTCAGAACGTTGAAAATAGAGCTATCCTACAACACAGCAATTGTACTACTGGGTATTTACCCCAAAGATACAAATTTAGTGATCCGAAGGGGCATCTGCACCCCAATGTTCATAGCAGCAATGTCCACAATAGCCAAACTATGGAAAGAGCCCAGACGTCCATCAATAGATGAATGGATAAAGAATATGTAGTATATATGTACAATGGCATATTACTCAGCCATCAAAGAAAATGAAATTGTGCCATTTACAACAACATGGATGGAACTAGAGGGTATGATGCTAAGCAAAATAAGTTAATCAGAGAAAGACATTATCATATGATCTCAGTGATATGTGGAATTTAAGAAATAAACAGATGATCTTAGGGGAAGAGAGGAAAAAATAAAACAAGACAAAACCAGAGAGGGAGACAAACCATAAGACTCTTAATCATAGGAAACAAACTGAGGGTTGCTGGAGGGGAGGGAGGTGGAGGGATGGAGTAACTGGGTGATAGATATTAAGGACTGCATGTGATGTAATGAGCACTGGGTATTATGAACCGGTATGATGAATCACAGACCTGTACCTCTGAAACCAATAATACATTATATGTTAATTAATTGGATTTAAATAAAAAAAAAAAGAAGTTTGACTACCATGTCTGAGGGACCATGTGGAGAGGTCCTAAGAGAACAGGTGGATGGAAAGGAATCCAGAAGAACCAAGACTTATGATTGAACAAACCAAGGTATTAAGCATAGGAATAAAGCTTTCTTTGATGCTCTAGAGCAGTCCATTTACTGGTTGCACCCGTCCAAGTGATCCCAGCTGATGCTACATGGAACAAAAGAAACACCAGCCAAACTTTCCCTGTGTCTGGCTCACAACATTATGAGATACCATTAAATAGTTGTTGGCTTAAGTCACCAATTTTGGGGACAATTGGTTATGCAGCAGTAGATAACTTGGAACACCCCCAGTGCAGCCACCGGTGTGAGTAAAGGGAGAGGTAGAAGCAAGACTGTGGATGGCGTGGAGAGCTGAACCACTTGCTCACAGGCCTTGTGCAGTACTCGGTTCTGCTCATTCTTGATCTGGGACATAGGATGTCTATCTTAGGGTAATTAAAGCTGTAAGTCCTGACCTTATCCCTTGATTGGTTTGATAGAACCCAGCTCATGACGGGCAGTTCCCGATAACCCCATGGACATTTGATGTCCCATGTCAGGAGCCCTGTCTCTACTAAAGCCCAGTAGCGAGCCAGGAGCTATCCCCTAATAGGATACGCTTCTTTGCAGTAGATAGCATGGCTTGATCAGGAACCCAGGGGTTTGTGTTGTGACTCTCCTTTGGGGGCTTACCAGCAGGAACACCACTCTGAATCTTTTCCCACCACGGTGACCTCTACAGCCGGAGGGTCTGTTGGATGTGGTGGAACTACTACAGAGCCCTGTTCTGTTCTGGGCTCCAGTCAATCACTGGAAATGGTCTCATAAATGTAAACATGTTGCCTCTAGAATAAAAGGATGACCAGGCATTAGTGGTGTTACCATTAACTGTGTTAAATATGATAAGGAATAATCTGTCCTTTACCTTAGAGGGATGACCTGGCATGCTCCAGACCAGTGGCCCTCTAGAAACTTCAGGGATGTGGAGGGCCTTGAATCTTTTAATTTTTTTAATTTTTTTTATTCTTATGTTAATCCCCATACATTACATCATTAGTTTTAGATGAAGTGTTCCATGATTCATTGTTTGTGCATAACACCCAGTGCTCCATGCAGAATGTGCCCTCCTCAATACCCACCACTAGGCTAGCCCATCCTCCCACCCCCCTCCCCTCTAGAACCCTCAGTTTGTTTTTCAGAGTCCATCGTCTCTCATGGTTCGTCTACCCCTCCGATTTCCCCCGCTTCATTCTTCCCCTCCTGCCACCTTCTTCTTCTTTTTTTTTTCTTAACATATATTGCATTATTTGTTTCAGAGGTACAGATCTGAGATTCAACAGTCTTGCACAATTCACAGCGCTTACCAGAGCACATACCCTCCCCAGTGTCTATCACCCAGTCACCCCATCCCTCCCACCCCACCCCCCACTCCAGCAACCCTCAGTTTGTTTCCTGCGATTAAGAATTCCTCATATCAGGGCGCCTGGGTGGCTCAGTTGGTTAAGCGACTGCCTTCGGCTCAGGTCATGATCCTGGAGTCCCGGGATCGAGTCCCGCATCAGGCTCCCTGCTCAGCGGGGAGTCTGCTTCTCCCTCTGACCCTCCCCCCTCTCATGCTCTCTCTATCTCATTCTCTCTCTCAAATAAATAAATAAAATCTTTAAAAAAAAAAGAATTCCTCATATCAGTGAGATCATATGATACATGTCTTTCTCTGTTTGACTTATTTCAGTCAACATAATACCCTCCAGTTCCATCCACGTCGTTGCAAATGGCAAGATCTCATTCCTTTTGATGGCTGCATAATATTCCATTGTATAGATATACCACCTCTTCTTTATCCATTCATCTGTCGATGGACATCTTGGCTCTTTCCACAGTTTGGCTATTGTGGACATTGCTGCTATAAACATCGGGGTGCACGTACCCTTTCGGATCCCTACTTTTGTATCTTTGGGGTAAATACCCAGTAGTGCAATTGCTGGATCATATGGTAGTTCTATTTTCAACTTTTTGAGGAACCTCCATACTGTTTTCCAGAGTGGCTGCAGCAGTTTGCATTCCCACCAACAGTGTAGGAGGGTTCCCCTTTCTCCGCATCCCCACCAACATCTGTCGTTTCCTGACTTGTTAATTTTAGCCATTCTGATTGGTGTGAGGTGGTATCTCATTGAGGTTTTGATTTGGATTTCCTTGATGCCAAGCGATATTGAGCACTTTTTCATGTGTCCGTTGGCCATTTGGATGTCTTCTTTGGAAAAATGTCTGTTCATGTCTTCTGCCCATTTCTTGATTGGATTCTTTGTTCTTTGGGTATTGAGTTTGATGAGTTCTTTATAGGTTTTGGATACTAGCCCTTTATCTGATATGTCATTTGCAAATATCTTCTCCCATTCTGTCGGTTGTCTTTTGGTTTTGTTGACTGTTTCCTTTGCTTTGCAAAAGCTTTTTATCTTGATGAAGTCCCAATAGTTCATTTTTGCCCTTGCTTCCCTTGCCTTTGGCGATGTGTCTAGGAAGAAGTTGCTTCAGCTGAGGTCAAAGAGATTGCTGCCTGTGTTCTCCTTTAGGATTTGGATGGACTCCTGTCTCACATTGAGGTCTTTCAACCATTTGGAGTCTATTTTTTGTGTGTGGTGTAAGGGAATGGTCCAGTTTCATTCTTCTGCATGTGGCTATCCAATTTTCTCAACACCATTTGTTGAAGAGACTGTCTTTTTTCCATTGGACATTCTTTCCTGCTTTGTCAAAGATGAGTTGACCATAGAGTTGAGGGTCCATTTCTGGGCTCTCTATTCTGTTCCATTGATCTATGTGTCTGTTTTTGTGCCAGTACCATACTGTCTTGATGATGACCGCTTTGTAATAGAGCTGGAAGTCCGGAACTGTGATGCCGCCAGCTTTGCTTTTCTTTTTCAACATTCCTCTGGCTATGCGGGGTCTTTTCTGGTTCCATACAAATTTTAGAATTATTTGTTCCATTTCTTTGAAAAAAGTGGATGGTATTTTGATGGGGATTGCTTTGAATGTGTAGATTGCTCTAGGTAGCATTGACATCTTCACAATATTTGTTCTTCCAATCCATGAGCATGGAACGTTTTTCCATTTCTTTGTGTCTTCCTCAATTTCTTTCATGAGTATTTTATAGTTTTCTGAGTACAGAGCCTTTGTCTCTTTGGTTAGATTTTTTCCTAGGTATCTTATGGTTTTGGGTGCAATTGTAAATGGGATCGACTCCTTAATTTCTCTTTCTTCTGTCTTGTTGTTGGTGTATAGGAATGCCACTGACTTCTGTGCATTGATTTTATATCCTGCCACTTGACTGAATTCCTATATGAGTTCTAGCAGTTTTGGGGTGGAGTCTTTTGGGTTTTCCACATAAAGTATCATATCATCTGCAAAGAGTGAGAGTTTGACTTCTTCTTTGCCAATTTGGATGCCTTTTATTTCTTTTTGTTGCTGATTGCTGTGGCTAGGACTTCCAATACTATGTTGAATAGCAGTGGTGATAGTGGACATCCCTGCCGCGTTCCTGACCTTAGGGGGAAAGCTCTCAGTTTTTCCCCATTGAGAATGATCTTCGCTGTAGGTTTTTCATAGATGGCTTTTATGATATTGAGGTATGTACCCTCTATGCCTATACTCTGAAGAGTTTTGATCAAGAAAGGATGCTGTACTTTGTCAAATGCTTTTTCTGCATCTATTGAGAGGATCCTATGATTCTTGTTCTTTCTTTTGTTAATGTATTGTATCACATTGATTGATTTGCGGATATTGAACCAACCTTGCAGCCCAGGGATAAATCCCACTTGGTCGTGTTGAATAATCCTTTTAATGTACTGTTGGATCCTATTGGCTAGTATTTTGGTGAGAATTTTTGCATCCATGTTCATCAGGGATATTGGTCTGTAGTTCTCCTTTTTGATGGGGTCTTTGTCTGGTTTGGGGATCAAGGTAATGGTGGCCTCATAAAATGAGTTTGGAAGTTTTCCTTCCATTCCTATTTTTTGGAACAGTTTCAGAAGAATAGGTATTAATTCTTCTCGAAATGTTTGGTAGAATTCCCCTGGGAAGCCATCTGGCCCTGGGCTTTTGTTTTTTGGGAGATTTTTGATGACTGCTTCAATTTCCTTAGTGGTTATAGGTGTGTTCAGGTTTTCTATTTCTTCCTGGTTCACTTTTGGTAGTTGATACATCTCTAGGAATGCATCCATTTCTTCCAGATTATCTAATTTGCCGGCATTGAGTTGCTCATAATATGTTCTTATAATTGTTTGTATTTCTTTGGTGTTGGTTGTGATCTCTCCTCTTTCATTCATGATTTTGTTGATTTGGGTCATTTCTCTTCTCTTTTTGATAAATCTGGCCAGGGGTTTATCAATCTTGTTAATTCTTTCAAAGAACCAGCTCCTAGTTTCGTTGATCTGTTCTACTGTTCTTTTAGTTTCTCTTTCATTGATTTCTGCTCTGATCTTTATTATTTCTCTTCTCCTGCTGGGTTTAGGCTTTATTTGCTGTTCTTTCTCCAGCTCCTTTAGGTGTAGGGTTAGGTTGTGTACTTGAGACCTTTTCTTGTTTCTTGAGAAAGGCTTGTATTGCTATATACTTTCCTCTTAGGACTGCCTTTGCTGCATCCCAAAGATTTTGAATAGTTGTGTTTTCATTTTCATTGGTTTCCATGTATTTTTTAAATTCTTCTTTAATTTCCTGGTTGACCCATTCATTCTTCAGTAGGATGCTCTTTAGCCTCCATGTATTTGAGTTCTTTCCGACTTTCCTCTTGTGATTGAGTTCTAGTTTCAAAGCATTGTGGTCTGAAAATAGGCAGGGAATGATCCCAATCTTTTGGTACCAGTTGAGACCTGATTTATGACCTAGGATGTGATCTATTCTGGAGAATGTTCCATGGGCACTAGAGAAGAATGTGTATTCTGTTGCTTTGGGATGGAAAGTTCTGAATATGTCTGTGAAGTCCATTTGGTCCAGTGTGTCATTTAAAGTCTTTATTTCCTTGTTGATCTTTTGCTTAGACGATCTGTCCATTTCAGTGAGGGGGATGTTAAAGTCCCCCACTATTATTGTATTGTTGTCAATGTGTTTCTTTGCTTTTGTTATTAAGTGCCTTATATAAGTGGCTGCTCCCATGTTAGGGGCATAGATATTTACAATTGTTAGATCTTCTTGTTGGATAGATCCTTTAAGTAGGATATAATGTCCTTCCTCATCTCTTATTACAGTCTTTGGTTTAAAATCTAATTTGTCTGATATAAGGATTGCCACCCCAGCTTTCTTTTGGTGCCCATTAGCATGGTAAATGGTTTTCCATCCCCTCACTTTCAATCTGGGGGTGTCTTTGGTTCTAAAATGAGTCTCTTGCAGATAGCATATCGATGGGTCTTGTTTTTTAATCCAGCCTGATAGCCTGTGTCTTTTGATTGGGGCATTTAGCCCATTTACATTCAGGGTAACTATTGAAAGATAGGAATTTAGTGCCATTGTATTGCCTGTAAGGTGACTGTTACCGTATATTGCCTGTGTTCCTTTCTGGTCTATGTTGCTTTTAGGGTCTCTCTTTGCTTAGAGGACCCCTTTCAAGATTTCCTGTAGGGCTGGTTTTGTGTTTGCAAATTCCTTTAGTTTTTGTTTGTCCTGGAAGCTTTTGATCTCTCCTTCAATTTTCTTTCTTTTTTTTTTTTTAAAGATTTTATTTATTTATTTGAGACAGAGAGAATGAGAGAGAGAGCACATGAGAAGGGGGAGGGTCAGAGGGAGAAGCAGACTCCCTGCCGAGCAGGGAGCCCGATGCGGGACTCGATCCCGGGACTCCAGGATCATGACCTGAGCCGAAGGCAGTCGCTTAACCAACTGAGCCACCCAGGTGCCCTCTCCTTCAATTTTCAATGACAGCCTAGCTGGATAGAGTATTCTTGGCTGCATATTTTTCTCATTTAGTGCTCTGAATATATCCTGCCAGTCCTTTCTGGCCTGCCAGGTCTCTGTGGATAGTTCTGTTGCCAATCTAATGTTTCTACCATTGTAGGTTACATATCTCCTCCCGAGCTGCTTTCAGGATTTTCTCTTTGTCTATGAGAATCGTAAATTTTATTATTAGATGTCAGGGTGTTTACCTATTTTTATTGATTTTGAGAGGGGTTCTCTGTGCTTCCTGGATTTTGATGCCTGTTTCCTTCCCCAAATTAGGGAAGTTCTCTGCTATAATTTGCTCCATTATACCTTCTGCCCCCCTCTCTCTTTCTTCTTCTTCTGGGATCCCAATTATTCTAATGTTGTTTCGTCTTATGGTATCGCTTATCTCTCGAATTCTGCCCTTGTGATCCAGTAGTTGTTTATCTCTCTTTTTCTCAGCTTCTTTATTTTCCATCATTTGGTCTTCTATATCACTGATTCCCTCTTCTGCCTTATTTATCCTAGCAGTTAGCACCCCCATTTTTGATTGCACCTCATTAATAGCCTTTTTGATTTCTACTTGGTTAGATTTTAGTCCTTTTACTTCTCCAGAAAGGGTTTCTCTAATAACTTCCATAATTTTTTCAAGCCCAGCTAGTATCTTTAAAGTGATGATTCTGAACTCTAGATCTGACATTGTATTAATGTCCATATTGAGTAGGTCCCTGGCAGTCGGTACTACCTCTTGTTCTTTTTGTTGAGGTGATTTTTTCCGTCTCGTCATTTTGTGCAGAGGAGAATAGATTAATGAGAGAACAAAATGCTAGCAGAGTAACAACGTCCCCAGAAAATATACTCTAAACAAATCAGAAAAGACCTGAAGCAGTGGAAAAAGAAATGGAAAGAGAGAAAAAAGAAAAAGATAAAGATAAAAACAAACAAAAACAAACAAAACAAAACAACAACAACAACAAAAAAACCCAGAATGTGATCAAATATGATCAGGCTGGTATATAGATCAGTGCCACACACTAGATTTGGGGTGTATTTTGGTCTTTTAGAAGAAAGTGCCTCCCAAAATTTTAAAGAAAGAAAAACTTACATATGTACAAAAATAAGTGTTGATATGATGAAGGGATGGAATATGAGTGTAAAGATGGAAATTATAAAAAATTTTGTAAAAGGAATTGATAAGAAGTTGTTTGAAAAAAGAAGAGAGGATTTAAAAAAAGAAAAAAGAAAAAAAGGGAGAGAATGTGATCAGGCAGGGGAATAGAAAACACCATATACTAGAGATTTAGGGTATATTTTAATCTGGTAGAAGAAACTATCTCAAAATTTTAAAGAGAGAACAACTTATATATTTATGCCAAAAATACGGGTAACTACTATGAAGGGATAGAATATGACTCTAAAAATGAAAAATAAAAGTTTTTTTAAAAAAAGGGACTGATAAGATGTTGGTTGAAAAAGGGAAAAAGAAAAATTCAAAAAAAAAGAAAAGAAAAAAAGACAGTTAAAAAAAATTAACTTTGAAAGACTAAAGAATCATGGTAAAAAAGCCATGGATTCTATGTGCAGTATTCCCCTAGCGCTGGAGTTCTGCCATTCTCATTGATCCGTAAACTTGGTCTTGGCTGGCTGTTCTCGCTGATCTTCTGGGGAGGGGCCTGTTGCCGTGGTTTCTAAATGTCTTTGCCGGAGGCAGAATTGCCCCGCCCTTGCCCCCTCCTGGCGAAGTAATCTGCTCGGGTTTGCTCTCCGGGGCTTTTGTTCCCTGCCAGCTTTCCGTACAGCTTTGGAGGCGGAGAGTGAAAATGGCGGGCCTCCACCCCGGAGGAGCCAAGAACTCGGGGCCCCACTCCTCAGTGAGCCCCCAGAGAAAAGCCGTCAGTCACTCCCGTCTCCCCGGTCTCTGGCCGCACTCCATGCTTACCCGGCCTGTGACCACGCGTTTCTCTCTCTGGCACCCGACCCCGGGTGGAGTCTCCAAACCCAGCAGATCCCTGTGGTGCACTCCCGCGCGGCTCCTCCTGGGGGAGGAAGGTGAGTCTCCCTGGATCTGCGTCCCTCAGGGGAGCAGACTTTTAAAAGTTCCGATTTTGTGCTCCGTGGTTCTATTACTTGCCAGAAGCGGCCGGCGGAGGCCCCTCCCCCGCTGTCTATCCTCCCAAATATCGCCTCGGATTCACTTCTCTGCACGTCCTACCTTCCAGAAAGTGGTCACTTTTCTGTTCAGAGAGTTGTTGCTATTCCTTTCTTCGATCTCCTGTTGAGTTTGTAGCTGTTCAGAAAGGTTTGGCCCCTATCCAGCTGAATTCCTGAGAGGAGACGAAATCCAGGTCTCCTACTCCGCCGCCATCTTGCTCCGCCCCAGGCCTTGAATCTTCATAGGGTTTCTCTCCCACTCTTGGAAGTACATTTGTTGTACCAATACCAGCAACATATTCACCAATTCTGGCTCACCCTGCTTGAATAATTATATGTCATCAATATGGTGGAACCAAGTGAGGTTTTGTGGAATGTCCAGAAGGCCCATGTCCAGGGGGTGCTGGAGCTGCCTCCTATTGTTTCATGAAAGGAGCACCTGGGTGGCTCAGTGGGTTAAGCATCTGCCTTCAGCTCAGGTCATGATCCCAGGGTCCTGGGATGCGTCCCCTCGTTGGGCTCCATGCTCAGTGGTGAGTCTGCTCCTCCCTCTCCCTCTGCCACTCCATCCCCACCTCCCCACCTCCCCATGCTCTCTCTCTCTCTCAAATAAATAAATAAAATCTTTGAAAAAAAATATCATGAGAGCTGTTAGATTTTCAGGCATTTTGCAAACCAGTTGTTAAATACAGCTATTAAAAATAGGTCATTATAAATTTATAAGTTATATTAAAAGCAGAGATAATATTTAAAACTGATCATTTCCTAGCTATTTTACTATATTTTGTGATTTTTTTACTTTTATTTGCATTTATTTTATGCAGAATTTACTACCAGGCCATAAACTTTTGTTTCTTCAGTTTCTCCTGGGATATCTTTTTCTTCTGTGCAACCTCCCCTTCTGGTTTAGGAATAATCTGCTCTTTTTCAGTAAGGATCATCTCAGTGTGGCAGGGATAGCTCACGTGTGGGTGAATCCGACCATGAACCTGGTAAGTTCTGTATCGCATCTTGGGGGTTTTGTTCACCTGGATGTGCTCAATGACCAGAGAATCTACATCTAAACCCTTAAGCTCAGCATTACTCTCTTCATTTTTAAGCATGTGCAGTAAAAATCAGCACTCTTTTTGGGCCACCAGCCCCGTGTCCAGCCCCACTGTTTGGCCAGGGCACACCTCCCAACTCCACCATTGTAGCCAGGGAGTGGTGCACGCTGCTTTTGCAATGTGACATCCTTCAGATACTTGGTGGCTTTCCAGATATGCATATTTTTGATGGCCTGGGCAGTTTCAGGTGTGTTCCTAAAGTGAACACAAAGATTCGAACCTCTTGATTGGCATGATTATGTAGGGTTATCTGGGTCAAGTGAATAGTGAAATATTTCCAGAGATCACCTCAGGCTGCTTACGGGAAGAGCTATATTTTATGCTAAACTGTGCTTATTGACATCTATTGTGTCTGTATGATTAAAAAAAAAATACTATGATATACTGCGTGGGGGTGTGTTACCATGTACAGCTCTCCAAATCTGCATTTTCAGTAAAGTCACGCTGGCAGCTTAAAATTGGGTATGGTAGAAATACTCCCTCTACAGAAATCAGCAAATAGGACAGAACACACTTTTCTGCCTGTAGTACCAGCACCAGCACATGCTGTCCACGTCCCTTTGGACCACGTTATGATGCCAGAGTTATGATATAGTAACATAAACGTACAGTTTTACACACACCGTGTAGATGCAAACTGCTTCTCGACCTCCATCCTGATAGTATTTGAAAACACATTCACCAGTACCCAAGAGCCATGTAACCGAGCCCCAAACCATGTTAATCAGGCATGAAAGCTGTAGTTAGGACAACTACCTGGTTGTGTTTCTGGTGGCTCATTGTCTTCTTCCAGGATCTGGTCGGGTGTTTGTAGTGACCAGAGTGGTCAATGAAGTGGACAGGATAGGAACAACCACCTCCTGCATCAATCTGCACCATTTCCTTTGGATTGTGATATTGCTCTGGACTTAGTGTCTTTGTGGAGAAGGGAGTACAGATTCGGGACTCCCCCTCAGCATCCTCCTACCATATCACTTACTCCACTGGCCCAAGAACCAATGTGGGGATTCTGCCAAACACCAGGTGTATGCATTCCAATTACACATTCAGGAACTATAAGAATGACTACTAGGTAGGTCCATGGACCTCACAGAGCCACTGTGATTTGGACCAGGGCCAGGGTGCCATTGATTAGCTGACCCCATGAGCCCCTACTGCAATGGAGGACAGGCATGTTAATGACTCAGCTATGTTGTATGAGCCTTAGACTGTTCCAGCCCTAAGGTTTTGTAATTCTGTGCTGTTGCAGTCAGGTCCAACTCAGACAGAAGTCGATGGAACAGAAGGAAGTTGAGTACTTTAAAAAATGGGATCCTACATGATTGGATCAGAGGCTTGGGGGAATATCTAGAAGCCTGGGGGAGTCTCTGGAGTGGTAGGGAGGAGACCACCTTGTTATTCCTGACAGAAAGAAGCAGTGGGGGACCTCTTTACCTACCACAGGGATAACAAACGCTGGCATGGTTCCTCTAGATAGTCCCCTGCCTCTGTACAACAATCAGGGACTAATTGTCTGTGGACTGTGGGACCCTAAGGTCTTAATAAAATTAATGAGCTTTGTCTCCATAGGATGGGAGTTATGCAATCCCTCCCTCTAGCATCAGATCAACCCTTCTAATCCCTGTGCCCCTGAAACAACCTACCTTCTCCCCAGCCCGAGGGCAAATGCTGTTCACAAGCAGGAGCCTCTGACCTCTGGGGCCTCACCTTCCCTGCAGGGACGTGGTGCGCTGAGGTTGGCATGCAGTCCCTGCAACCAGCCCACTTAGGTTCAAATATCAGCTCTCGTGCTCACTGACTGTACTGTCTGAGACAAGGGATTTAATCTTTCTCTGCTTCAGATTCTCTACATCAAAGGGAGAGGGTGCACAGAGTTGTTGTGTGGGTGATCAGAGGCTTGCTGGTAAGTGTTTGGCAACCAGTTTGGTTGGGGGAAATACAGCCCCCGATTGAAGGGCTAGCCAAGTTCTGTGGCGTAAATATTCCTACAATGGCTGGTCCAAGCTACCAATAGTTTAATTCTCTCTCACAAAAGTCCCCAAAATTTAACAGTCAGGAGCTAGTATGAGCCAACTCCAGCACATCCCATGTCCATGTGCCTAGAGAAGTGTTGATTCTGCAACAGACAAATACAAAGACTTCTAAGGGATTCACCTCAATCAAGCATGTTAATTAATGACAATAACAGCATTATCTGGAGGCAAAAGTTCTAGGACTCAGTGGTTGGAAGTAAGGACCACAAATCAGCCAAACATCATCATCAGGACCCTACTTCCCTTCTACTATGGGTGTGGAGACTCTTCAGGCATACTGTACGAGGTGTAGGAGTCTCAGGATCTACACTGAGAATCCACTGGTTGAGGCCATGGCCCTGGCTGGTGAGAGAGCTCATGTCCCCAGTCTCAGAAGTAGTTGGTGGCCTCATCTCTCTGGGCTAAGCGATGGCCAGTGCCTCTATAAGCATCCAGAAAGAGTGGGGAAAGGCTAGACAGGAAAGGATCATCTAAGTTTTGTGCCCTGCTAGGCCTCAGTCTCCCCTTTTGCAATAACCGATAATTCATACTTCACAGGATTTGTTTGTGAATGTAATGAAATAATGTACTTTGAACTTTAAAGTATTATTATTTTTATTCCACTTGTAGAAGAAGAGTGAAGAAACTAGAGTGGGGGTGGAATTGAGTGCCCAGTGCTCTTGGATGTTACCTCTGGAGTTTCTGCTGAGTCTTCGAGGTGCCCTTCTCCTTTCAGGTAACCTGGATGGGGAGGACCATGCTGCAGAGCGAACAGTGGAGGATGTTTCCCTCCTAAAGTTCATGCTGGGCACCTTCCCAGGGTGTTTGACTGTCCAGCTGATCTTAAAGCGCTGGGCTAACCAGTTGGAGATCTGTGCCCTGGTCCTGAGGGCACAGAAGTTCTACTTCCTGGTGGGCTACACACAAGTTCTACTGCACACAAGTTCTACTTCCTGGTGGGCTACAGTGAGACTCTGCTGTCCCACTTTTACAAATGTTCCGTCCATCTGCACCTCCAGACTGTGCCCTCCAAGGTCGTGTATACATACATCTAAGACAGTCACCTTTTCTGCATCAGGCTCTAGCCTGCGAAGGACAGAACCATGTGGAAAGAAGTGAAGTAGAAATGGGGAAATACATCACCTCACTGTCTCGAGGATTCCTTTTCAAAGCTGCTGTTGAATAAATAGACCTTCCGTGTTGTCTTGTCTCTTGGTTTGTCTTTCCTCCTTAGAGAAGAGAACTAGAGTAGGGTTTCTTTGAGGATGCTCCAAGGCTTCCCAAAAGGTTGCCAGTTGTTTGAGGTTTGGGTAATAGCTACAGTGCAATGAGTCTCTTGTCACTTTACCAGGAACTTTACCTGGAGTTCTTTGTTTTTTCTCAAAGTGGAAGAATCCATTTTTGGTCATTATAAAATAATCAACATTAATTTTTAAAAATTTTAAATAGTTTGGACATGTGTCAAGTCAACCATGAACGTTTCTTGTAATTTTTCCACAGAGAGAACTACTGTGAACAGTTTCTTTTATTTCCAGATGTACTTTTTCCCTCTAGAAATACCTTAATGGATACTCATTGCTTAATAAATAAGCTTTCAATTGAACACCGTAGGCCACAGATTCTTCTGAGTGCTTGGAATCCATCAATGGACAAAACATTCTGTTCCAAGATCCCTGCCTTCGTGACACTTGTATCCCCGTGGAGGTCAGCAGGGAGGGTTAGGCAGCACTGAGGACTCCAAGCAGGTGAGCTCAGTGCAGGAGAGCATTTCAGGAGGTGGCATCTGCAAAAGCTGCATGTGGTGCTGGGTGGTGGGGAAGGGATTGCTGACCAACTTCACTGTGACACTTGACCCTCACCTTGACCATGACCCTGTTACACTTAACCCTGAACCTCAACCTCACATACCCTAATTCCAACTCTGAACTTGACTTATTACCCTGACTCTGATTCTACCCTAAGCTTTACCCTCATTCTAACAGTAATGCTCTCCCTAATCCTACCCACAACTTGACCTTCACTCAACCTCACTCTTACCTGAGGGTCTCACCCGGACCCTCCCCTGATCATGTCTGACTCTGACACTGATGTTGACTACATCCCTCACATAACCCTGATTTTCAGTAAGAACTTCACGCTGAAAATATCCTAATGCTATCTGACCCTTACCACAACCCCGCCTGTAACCTTATCCTAACTCTAACCCTGAGGCTTGCTTTGACTCTGACCATAATCCTCACCCAGACTCTCATCATGACCTTGACCATAAAACTGACAGTCATCTAAATTTGACCCTAGCCCTGATCTTCCTTTATTGATAAACCAGACTCTGATTTTGACCCCAAAATGCAACCGTCACCCAGACTCTGTTCCTCACACAGATCTGAGCCTACTCTTAACCCTGGTCTTGACTCTGATTCTAACACTCAACAACCCTGGATTGATGTGACTGATTGTCATTCAGGCCCTGAGACACCCTCACACCTTGCTGACAAAACTCAACCTTAACCTGACCCTTGTGACCTTCACTCTGTCACCGACCCTTATCCTGGACTTCATGTGACTTTAACCCTCACCCTCTTCTTGATTTTCACCCTAACACTGATCTTGACCCTTCCACTAACAGTGATCCGACTGAACCTCAGCTGGACTTGATTATGTTCCTGACCCTCGTGATCCTGATCCACCCACATACTGATCATGAAACTTCACTTAACCCTGACCTTGACCCTGAACCTTATTCAAATCCTTAACTGACACAGGCCCTTATCCTATCCTCGACTGTGACCCTGATGCACAACCTTGCTTTGATATTCACCCTATAGACTTACCCAGATCTTGACCCTGATCCATTATTATAATTGAAATATATTTGACATTTAACATTGTATAAATTTAAGGTGTACATGTTGATACATTTATGTATCTTAATACATTATATATCATGGAATGATTGCAACAATTAGCACCTCTATCATATTACATAATTATCCTGTCTTTTTAGTCATTAGAATAATTAAGTTCTAGGTTCCTAGCAAGTTTGTTGATTATAATACAATATTGTTGTCTGTGCTCACTGTTCATCATAAATTTGTACCGTTAGGCAACATCTGCCCTGTCCTCTCCACTCCCCAACCCCTGGTAACCACCATTTTGCTCTGTTTTTGTGAGTTTGGGTTTTTTAGATTACACTTATAAGTGATGTCCTACAGTATTTGTCTTTCTCTGTCTGACTTATTTTACTTAGCATAATTTCCACAAGGTCCACCATGTTGTTGTAAATGGCAGGATGTCCTCTTTTCTCATGGCTGTATAATATTCCATTGTATTTATATACCACATCTTCTTTATCCATTCACTTACGGGCTATTGTGAACAACGCTGCGGTAAACATAGGAGTGCATATCTCTCTTAAAAACCCCGTCTTTATTTCCTTTGTGTGTATACCTAGAAGTGGAATCACACTGCATCATTGTTGGGTCTATTTTTAATTTTTGAGAAGTCTTCATATTGTTTTCCATTGTGGTTGAATCAATGTACATGCATAGCAGCATGAAAGAGTTCCCTTTTCTCCAGACCCTAGCCAGCAATTTTTATCTCTTGTCTTCTTGATAATAGGCCTTTTGACAGGTGTGAGTGATATCTCATTGTGGTTTTGATTTGCATTTCCCTGATGATGAGTGATGTGGAGCATCTTTTCATGTGTCTGTTGGCCATTGGGATGTGTTCTTTGGAGGTCTCGTTCCAACCATTTTTCAGTCAGATTGTTTTTGATTTTGAGTTGTATGAGTTCTTTATATATTTTCAGTAATAACTCCTTATCCAGGGTGCCTGGGTGGCTCAGTCATTAAGCGTCTGCCTTTGGCTCAGGTCACGATCTCACGGTCCTGGGATCGAGCCCTGCATCAGGCTCCCTGCTCCGTGGGAAGCCTGCTTCTCCCTCTCCCACTCCCCCTTCTCATGTTCCCTCTCTTGCTGTGTCTGTCTCTGTCAAATAAATATATAAAATCTTTAAAAAAAAAACCTCCTTATCCAATGTATGTCTTGCAAAAATTTTCTTCCATTCTGTAGAGTGCTTTTTTGTCTTGTTAATGGTTCCTTTTGCTGTGCAGAAGGTTTTAAGTTTCCTGGAGCCCTATTTGTTCATTTTCACTTTTGTCTTTGGTGCTGGTGGTGTCATATTCAAGGAATCATTGCCAAAAGCAACGTGAAGGAGCTTCTTCCCTATATTTACTTCTAGGAGTTTTATAGTACCAGGTCCTTCTGTTTCAGTCTTTAATCTATTTGAGTGAATTTTTGTGACTGGTGGGTCTAATTTCATTGCATGTACTCATCCAGTTTTCCCCACCTCACTTGTTGACAGGCTGTCCTTTCCCCATTGTGTGTTCTTGGCTTCTTTGTTGAATAATTTTTTGACTGTATAAGCAGGGGTTCACTTCTGTGCCTTCTATTCTGTTCCATTGGTCTATGTGTCTATTTTTGTCTGTCTATGCAGTAACGTACTGTTTTTATTCCTGAAGCTTTGTAGTGTAATTTGAAGTCAGGAAGTGTGATATCTCTGGTTTTGTTCTTTTTTCCTCAAGAAGGACATTTTAACAATATAAATATTTCTGATCCATGAACAGAGTATGTCTTTCCATTTGTTTGTCTTTCCATTTCTTTGATTTCTTTTAACAAAGTCTTATAGTTCACTGTACAGGACTTTCGCATCCTTGGTTAAATTTATTCCTAATATTGTATTGTTTTTGATGCTATTGTTAATGGGGTAGTTTTCTTTATTTCTTTTTCAGATGTTTCATTCTTAGTGTATAGGAACATCAACGATTTCTGTAAGTTGATTCTGTATCCTGCAACTTGACTGACCTCTAACAGCCTTTTAGATTTTCTATAGACCGAATCATATTATCTGTAAACAGTGACAGATTCACTTCTTCCTTCCTGATTTGGATGCCTGTTATTTCTTTGTCCTAATTGCTTTAGCAAGGACTTCTAATACCAAACTGAATAAGAGTGGTGTGTGTGGGCATCCACGTCTTGTTCCTGCTTCTTGACGAAGGGCTTTCAATTTTCACCAGCAAGTCTAATGTTAGCCATGGGCTCATAATGTATGGCCTCTAATATATTGAGGTATGTTCCTTTTATACCCGATATGCTGAGGGTTTTTACGAAATAATGTGTTTTGTCAAGTGGTTTTTCTGCATCTCTTCAGATGATCATGTGATTTTTTCCCTTTCATTTTATTAATGTGATGGATCACATTTATTGATTTGTGTATGTTTAATGATCCTTGCATTCCAGGGATAAATCCTACTTGCTCATGATGTATAATCCTTTTTATATGTTCTTGAATTCAGTTTGGTAATATGTTGTTGAGAGTTTTTGCATCTGGATTCATCAGAGATATTGGTCTGTAGGTTTCTTTGCTTGTGGCGTCCTTCTGTGGCTTTGGTATCAGGGCAATGCCAGCCTCGCAAGGTGATTTTGGAAGTAGTCCCTCCTCCTCAATGTTTTGGAAGAGTTTGAGAAGAATTGGTGTTAATTCTTCTTTGACTGTCTGGTAGAATCTCTAGTGAAGCTGTCTGGTCCTGAGGGAGGTTTCTGTGTTGGAAGGTTTTTGATTCCTGATTCAATTTCTTTAGTTTCTATTGGTTTGTTCAGATTTTTTATTTCTTCCTGATTCAGTTTGTAGGTTGCTTGTTTCTAGGAATGGATCTGTTTCTTCTAAGTTATCTGAGTTTTTGGCTTGTAATTGTTTAGTCTCACAGTCCAGTTTTTCTGCAGTCTCAGTTGTAATGTCTTTTTCTTTTCTTTTTAAAACGTATTTTATTTACTTATTTGAGAGAGAGAGAGAGCACAAGCAGGGGGAGGAACAGAAGGAGAGGGAGAGAGACAAGCAGACTCTGTGCTGAGCAGGGAGCCTGATGTGGGGCTTGATCCCATGACCCTTCCCCAGTCATAGCAAGTCAGGGTGGGGCAGGCTCATCAACTTCCTTGGATCTGCAACCCCCTTCACGGTCCTGTCCATCTACTTTCTGATGCACAGGTGCATGGAAATCTGGGCGTCCTGGTGTGATGAGCAGAGGCACTTTTGTTTGATCATGAATGTCGAAGTAGTTGTACATAAAAGGGGAGAGGAAAAAAGGGAAGACTCTTGCGGCCACCATGCTGATGTCACACTTGGCCCTGATCCTGACCCTACACTCACCCTACCCTTGGTCCTGAACATGACCCTTACCTTGTTTGACCTTCACCATGTTACTGACCTTGCAGTGTACCCTTAACCTGATTCTGAATCTGTCATTCTCCATGATACTGACCCAGAATTGACCCTTACCTTCACTCTGACTCTGATCTTGACTTTGACCTGGAACCCTCTCTCACCCTGAACCTGAATTGGACCCGACTGTCACAGTAATTTGGATCCTAATATTCAAAATGAGTCATAATTTGACATTCACTCTGACCATTTACTAAAACTGACCCTGACAGTAGCCCTAAAGCACTGATTATGACCATGACCCTGCTCACCCTGATTCTTATCTTCACACTAACCTTGACCTTTGGGGTGACCTTGACCCTCATCCCCACCCTGACCCTGCACCTAACCTCAGTAGTATTCTGACACTAACCCTCTGTCAGTATGTGGGTTTCCCACCAACCATATCTTTGCAGACAAACTGTGAGATGGCCTATGGGTTGGGATTCCATTGACCTCACAAAGTCTCATTATAACCAGTGTAAGAGGTTTCTGTGACACTGACATGACCTTTGTTCCCAGAATATGCCACATGAAGAGCCACATGAGAGCCTGGGGGTCCAGAAAAGTTAAATGGGTTATTGTGGCTCTAGCTAAAGCCACTCTGGGGGATCATGCTGGAGGCCATCTCTGATCTTAGTCTGGCTCTGTCACCGATTTTCAATACAATTTAGGTGAGTCACTTAATCTGAACTTCAGGCTCATCATTTCTAAAATTAGGAAACGTTTTTAGATTCATTTATTCATTCAAGAACTATGTAATGAACTCCTATTAAGTGCTAGGCAGTCTCCAAGACTGATTCTATGTCAGGAATTCTAACTCCCACCCTCCCCGCTCACACTGCCTTCCCCCATTTGACACAATGGCTGTTCCATGGGAATTCCCTAGGGCAACATTGGACTAGCAAGTATATTCAGGGTGTGCCCTCACGCCATTTGATGTGGCTGAGGGGCCATGAGTAATTCCGAACCGAAACCCAAGGTTTTGGCTTTTTTGCCTTGTGCTGTCTTACTTGCACGAAAACAGTAGTGCCTGGATCAGGCCTTCAGTGCAACAGCTGCAGGATGAGGACCTAGTGAGGACCTTGCCCAGGACACTAGCCCCATGACACCATGAGGGTATTCCTAGTCCCCAGTTAAGTCATGCAGTGCAACAAGTGATTATACATCAGGGTGGATGATGCAAAGTACAGTGCACTGAGAACATGACAAAAACGTTTAAATGACAGAATAGTATGTAGGTAAACATACTATATACTATGTAAGTGAAGGGAAAAACAACGGGGTCAGAAAGAGGAATGGGAATTCCCAGAAGCGGGCTGGAGTAGTCAGGGCGTGGGGGGTGTCTCATGGAGGAAGTGACCAGGAGACCTGTCACTGGTTACAACAGTGCAGCATCAGGGTTTGAGCTCTGCCCGACCCACGACCCCCAGGGGCATTGGGGGCATTCTAGCTCCAGAGGACCTACAGGCTGCAAATCAGCCTGAGCCCTAGCCTCTGTGGTATGTCTTCTTCGCTCCCGGGTGTGGCTCTTTCTCTTCCTCTTGAGGCTGTTGATTCTCATTTTGTTTTCCTCTGAGCTGCACTCTTTTGTGTGGGTTCACTACTGTTAGTTGACACAAATTCCTTGTGAAAATAAGTGGAGTATAAATCATACTTGTTTCCTAATTAGATCTGAACATATTCAATAGTCACAGCCTTTTCCCAGGCCCTTGGGTCTTCATCTGCTCGCCAACTCCGAGATTTTTAAAAACATCTTATATTTTTAACAGTTTCAAAGAATTAGTTTGTTTTTTAAAAAGTTCAGCAAAGTCACACTTTTAATAATCTATAGAATGATCTGTGAACATTGAATGAGCAAGGTTTTACAGGATGAAAGAAGAATTGGCTTTGTGGCCGGGTTTGCCCTACTCTTTACTCACTGTTGCCCCCGTGTGGCCGCTCTCCACATAGCACATGGCAGAATATGTTCCAATCTGTCAAATTCGAGGGAGAAGATGGAATAGGTTGGTCCCTGGATCCCCTAGCTTCTAAAAACCACCATATAATTTATAAGCCATATTCTAAATCGAGTATATCTTAACTAGATATTAGGGTTAGGTTCAGGGTTAAGGTGCATACATTAATTATGGACAGCTTTTTGTATGTCAGTCATACCTCCATAAAGTGTTTTTAAGAATATAGTCACCCAAAGCACTGAGCACCTTTCCTGTCACAGTAAATATGTAACTAAACGTATTTATTGTTTAACCTTAGCTGAGGACCGGGAGCTGGTCCTACAGGTACTTGGCAGGTAACATCTGTGGCCAGCTGCCCATCTCTTCCCCCGACACCCACACCCAGCTCAGCACATCCTCTGCTCTGCTCTAGGGCAGCCCAGAGAGACCAGGTCCAGGTGTGGCTCCCTCCTGTCAGGCATGGCTTCCTTCCGACAGGTAGAGAAGGTGGCCAGCTCACAGACACATGACATCTTCTTTTGGTTACTTGCTATCTTCCTCCCCTTTTTGTCACTCTGGTCCTGAAACTTCCACTCCTGTGGGAATCTGGGTTTGCAGGTTTCTGTTGACATTTCAAAGTGTGCAGATCTGTGTTGACTTTGTTCCCTGTCCTTGGGTCAGATATAAAGGCAGGAAAAGTCATCAGACTGCGAAAGCAACAAAAATAAATCTCAAGTGTGCTCTGTGTGCCGTACCTCAGACTTTAAAGAAATGGCAAACTACATACCTCATGTTATACTCATCCAGCTTTAGGGAGTCAGAAAAGCATGCAAAATAAAATTGTACAGAAAGAAATCTCTTTTGTAGTGACCCCCCCCCCCCCCCGCCCTGTCATTTCCTGTCTGGCCAATGCCCAGTCACACTGACACGTGTAGCCACGCAAGGACACAACTGTGATCAACCTCCTGGAGCATTCCTGGTCCCCCTGCCCCTGCTCTGGCCAACCCTGCACACCCCAGTCCTCCTGAGCGTCCTCTGTAGGGGCACCTGTCACTCCATGTTGTCATTTGTTGTCTCTCGTTCTGTCCTTTCTGCTACGAGTAGATCTCTCTCACAGTTGCCTGGCTGGATGACAGGTAAGTAATTGGTTTCGGGATCTTTTGTCCTGGAACCATAGGCATCTCTGTCCCTCTGTGTGCCCCCAGCCGCGGTGGAGCATAGGGCCCAGGACAAGGGATTTGAGAATCTTCCCAGACGAAGTTTGTTCTATGAAGGTGGATTCCTTCTGATGTCATTAGGTAACCACATAACGTGGCCGTCATTGTGAGACAGAAAGCACGCTACTGTATTGTGTTCTACTCGCATACCGTGGCTAACAAAGAGTCAACACACGCTCACACTCACACGTTCACACTTACACCTCCGTTTCTGAGCATCAGTACCATGTAAACTACAGTGAATTCACACTGGGCAGCAGACATGTAGATGTGCCATTAAAGGTATAAATAGAGGAGGATGGATATGCAGTTCTGGCTAAAACAATGGAAGTCCTTGCCTGTGGGGGTAAAGAAATTAGTCCTTACCGAGAAAGTGCTACGTTCTAGTCAAAGGAGTGACATGATAATATTACCTTTTAGAACAGGGATCGGCACAGACTCTTCTGTAAAGTCTTCTGTAAATATTTTCTGTTAGGCGTTGCAATCCACGTGGTCTCTCTGACGATGATTCCACTCTTGCATTGTGGCTTGAAAGCAACCACAGACTGTCCATAGCTCATGTTCCAGCCACACTTAATTTACAGAATACAGGGGGAGGTCACATTGGCCCATGGGTGGTAGTTTCCCACACCCCAGATTTGCAACCTGATGGACGGTGGGGGAGAGGGCTCTTATTTTCAAATGGCAGCGTGGGCGTACACTGGGATCTATCCTGCCTGACCCGGCCCCTAAACTTGAAAGGAAAGATGATAGCGAGACTGACCAACAGTTAAGGCCTCAGGAACTCCCCCGCATTTATCTGAATGCCTCGAGCTTCCCATGAGATGTTTGTCAGTGGTTGAAGTACACGTAGGTATTGTTTGGCTGAGTATGTCCCCATTGCCTGGCGGGTACATCTTGCAGGTTATATACCTAGCAGACGGTCATCTTGTTCAGGCCAAGACCGTGAGCACATTTATGGTTCTTGTGAGTAGGTGGAGGACCTAGCATGTGTGGGCTTCAGGACAAGTTCGATTCAGCCCTCAGCAATGTTATCGAGCCCCTGGCTTCCTGGGCCCTCTGTGGGGCTGGCACTGGCCTTGCCTAGGCCACTTCTGCAGTCCTGATGGAAAAGCCCCCGGCCTGGGTGGTCCACCCCATGCTTTGCTCTGCAGGCCGAGACCCGAGTTTCCTGCCACCTCACTGGCTGGGACCAGGTCACATGCCTATGGATGAGCCAATCTCTGGAGCCAGGGAGTGGGGCCGTGGAGACTGGTAGAGGTTGTTAGGTCCTCTGTTGTAACGACTTTTCTAATTGCTGTGGTGGCAACGTCTTCTGTGATGCATCTGTTGATAAAATGAGTGTTGATTTCTGGTAGTGAGTGGGTCCAAGGTGCTGGCTTAGTACCTAGCACCTCAGTCCCGGCACCTCAGTTCTACTCTACTATTCTGCAGACACAATGGCTGAGAATGAGCAGAGCTGATGGAAACTGGTCTGGAATGCACAAGGTAAGGGTGTGTGTGTGCGGGGGGGATGGGGATTGGGGATAATAGCTCTGGACAACCTGTATCTCCAATTTACCTAGGTTCAAGAAGGTGCGAGGAATCCGTGGTGTTTCACCGTCAGTAATTTTGCAGATGAAGAATATGCCTTTTGTATGGAGTATGACAAGACTTGTTCAAAGTATTTTCCAGTTGGTACAGAAGTTGGGGAGAGCGGCGGCACCCTCTATCTGCTAGGATAGGCGCGAGAGGCTGAGTGCTCTCAAGAAGGTGTCCGGCTTTTGCAGGGCTCACTGTGAGCCTGCACACAGGACCGACGAGGACAGTTAAAGGTTTTGTTCTAAGGGTGGCGTATTGGAAGAATGTGGCGCACCTTGTAATCCTGGGAAGAAGACAGATCTGGAGTCCGCTGTGGAGTGACTTCGTGAGAGTGGTGGTGATCTGCAGCATCTGGCTAACGAGATGTCTGTCTTTTATTAAGTTATGGGTGTAGTTTCTGTGCCTTTGTCCTCACGGCTGGGATTTCCAAGGACTGGGATTTTTTTACATCACTGTAACAGTTGGTCCCCCCGGGGGTGGGCAAGTACTGTTCGGCTGCTGAGAAGTGTGTCTCTAGCGGTTGGAGTGTGTATTACAAGTCTATAGGTAAATAGTGGGGTGGTTGCAGTGGTTGGCAGGCTATTGTTGTTGACGATTTTTATGGGTGGATTCCATAGGATGAGATGTTAGATCTTAAGGATAGGGGTCCTCATTAAGTGCCCATAAAGAGTGCTTTTTCTGAGTTTAATAGTAGATATATTTTTATTAGTTCTAATAGCCCTCCTTGTTCTTGGAATTCCAATGAGCAGTGCATTACAATGTTGTCTGCATTGTATCCGTGTGTTGATGAGGATTTGGGGAGAGTGGAAAATGTTGGCAATGCCCTCCACATATTGTCCACTGGAACATCCAAATAATAAAATTTTATTTCTGACAACAAAATAGGAAGTATCCTCCTGTGATTCTTAGTTTAAACCAGGGGAGGGGGCCCTCTTTTGGTACTGGTAATGAGTACCATAGTCCTTCCTAGGGAACATTATCAGATTCTATCGGGAACTTGGTCTTTGTTGTTGTGGAAGAATCAGGAGTCGACAAATTATTTGTCTCCTTTTTCATTTTCTATGGACATTTCCACAATATTTGGTTTCACACCTCTACCACTGTGAAATCATCCCAAATTTGGCACCAGCTCACCCTTCTATGCAGAGGGCATGTTTGAACCAAGAAAAAAACCCAAAAATCAAATAGCATCTGGGTGACTGGGAAACTCTAGGGTCAGAATGCTGTTGGTAGGCAGTTACTGTGACCCTAAATTCTGAACAAGCTCCTGACACCCAGACTAAATAGATTTCAGATTTAGAAACTTCAGATAGAAATTTTGTGTCCATAATGACAACTGAAGAACATGTGTAATCCCTAAACCTAATGCTAACCCCTAACTTTAACCCTAAAACCTAACATGACCCTAAACACCAAACTCGAACCCTGAATCCCAAATCTGAAATTGAACCCCACACCAGAACTCTGAACCAAGTCCTGAATCCAAGCCCTGAACCACGAACCCAAACCCTGAACCCGAACTCTGAGTCATGAGCCCTGAACCCAAACCCCAAATTTGACCTTGAACTTTATCCCCTAAGCCCTAAGTCTTAAACCCTAAATCATAAGCCTAA
Organism: Mirounga angustirostris; assembly: GCF_029215605.1. Lineage (NCBI taxonomy): Eukaryota > Metazoa > Chordata > Mammalia > Carnivora > Phocidae > Mirounga > Mirounga angustirostris. The sequence goes on along the minus strand of NW_026991716.1, from coordinate 197,159 downwards.
AGCCCTAAACTCTAACTCTAACCAGTACCCTCACCCTCACCCAAAACCCTCACCCTCACCCTGATCCTAAACCCAAACCCTGACCTAGAACTCTGAGCCAAACCTGAACCCAGACCCAAACCCTTAACCACACTTTGTTTATGCATTCGCCACTGATGGACATTTGCATGGTTTCTACCTTTTGATTTTGTGAACATTGTTCGGGTTGGAGGTAGGGTTAGGGTCTTGGGCTGGGGTCAGGACCAGGCTTGAGATCAAGTTTGGGTCAGAATCATGTTCAGTCAGGGCCAGGGTCATGTTCAGTGGCACTGTTTGGGTCAGGGACTGTTGTCATTCCATATTGTTTCCAATTAATTGTTCCTTAGCTATATTTGGAGAAGTTTGGGGGATATTGGGCTCCATTCAGCTTGAATTTTCAGAATTTAATGGCTTTCGCGGGACCCCGGGAGCGAGCAGGTGCTTCCACTGACCGCTGAGCTCACCTTGTCCTGCACTGCGTCCCCCGCCTGCAGAGGGCGCACGACCCCGGCTCCCGCCCGGAGCCCGGCCTGCGCAGCCGCTGGGACAGGAGCCGGACCTCGGAACCTGATGTCCGCGCTGACAGGAGCCGGGCCTCCTCTGAATCTGATGTGGATGCTTCTGGGGGCCGTGGGGCGGCGTCCACAAGGGCAGGAGCCGGGCCTCCTCAGGACCCGCTGCGGAGGCTTCTGGGGGCCGTGGGGCCGCGTCCACGCTGACAGGAGCCCGGCCTCCTCAGGACCCGCTCTGGAGGACGTGGGGCGGCGTCCACAAGGGCAGGAGCCCGGCCTCCTCAGGACCCGCCGAGGGGGGAGAAGGTGAGGAGAAGCCGACCGAGCGGGGCTGCTGAGGGGGTCCGCGCTCACGGGGCCCCGCGGAGGAAGGGCGGGCGCACAGACCGGGGCGTTTCCGGGGCTTCGTGGGCGGTGCTGCGCGCGGGGCTGTCGGGCCTCCGCTCTCGGGCCTCGGACCTGCCCCGGCGGCCCACGCGCACGTGTTTATGCGCGCCCCATTCGGTTCCGGGGGCTCCTCCGCAGTCTGCGGTCGGGGGCGGCCTCCCGCCGCGGTGCTCGTGCTCCCCCGGCCTCGGCCCTGCGGGGTCCTCCCCGCGTCCACACCCGCTTCGGGGCTGTTGGTTCGGGGTCTGTGAAGACCCGGCTGGAAGTTGGGCAGCGGCGGCGCGGACTCCGTAGACGGCTTTGGGCAGAGTAGACATTTTCACAGAGCCGGTTCTTCCGTGAGCTCAGAGTGTCTCCCCGTCTCCGTGTGTCTCCCTCGATGCCTGTCATCAGTGTCTCACGTGTGTGTGCGTGTGTGTGTGTGTGTGTGTGTGTGTGTGTCGGAGAACAGGCCTGTCACCTGGTCAGTATTTCAGGAGAAGGTGGGGGGGAGTAGATATTTTCACAGTGTCCGCTCTTCCGTGAGCACAGGGTGTCTTCCCGTCTCCGTGTGTCTCCCTCGATGCCGGTCATCAGTGTCTCACGTGTGTGTGCGTGTGTGTGTGTGTGTGTGTGTGTGTGTGTCAGAGAACAGGCCTGTCACCTGGTCAGTATTTCAGGAGAAGGTGGGGGGGAGTAGACATTTTCACAGTGTCCGCTCTTCCGTGAGCACAGGGTGTCTCCCCGTCTCCGTGTGTCTCCCTCGATGCCGGTCCTCAGGGTGTCAGAGAACAGGTCCGTCACCTCCTTGGTGAAATGGATTCCAGGGTATAGTGTTCTTTCTGATGCAGGTGGAAATGCATTGTTCTCTGTACTTCTGATAGTTTGTTATGAGCACATAGAAACGCAATTGATTTTTGTATGTTGGTTTTGTTTCTTGCAAATTTATCGAATTTATTAGTTCTGTTAATCTTAAACTAAAACTGCCAGTTATTTTACCAGCAAAATGGGTTTATTTGGGAATAGCAGAGACTTGCAATCCGGGACAAGCAAGCTACGGCCACATCACAGGCAGGTGCAAGAAAGAAAGGAGAGAGGGCGCCTGGGGGGCTCAGTCGGTTAAGCGACTGCCTTCGGCTCAGGTCGTGATCCTGGAGTCCCGGGATCGAGTCCCGCATCAGGCTCCCTGCTCGACGGGGGGTCTGCTTCTCCCTCTGACCCTCCTCCCTCTCGTGCTCTCTGTCTCTCATTCTCTCTCTCAAATAAATAAATAAAATCTTAAAAAAAAAAAAAAAAAGAAAGGAGAGAAACATTATTTCTTGGGAAGGTGGGGGAAGTTGGGAGGGTTGTTTTGAAGGAAAGTCCACTGGAGAAAAGCAGGGCTTCAGGTGATGGAGGGTTGTCACCTGCTGAGCTGCAGGGGTGTTGGGTTTCTTGGAGGAGGTGAAACCTGCATCTTCCCCTCTGGGGCCTGTGACTGGTGAGTCTCTCCTGTGGAGGGTTCTAATGTTGGGCCTGTAACTGACAGTTGTTCCTGTAACGACCCTGAGTGGCAGGCTCCCCCCTCCAACCTCCCCTTCTGGCGTCCCCAGTCCACTTCCTGAGGCTTCCCTTCATGCATTTTCACAGTTCTAACCAGTTTTTGGTGGGGCACTGTGGAAAATTGGAATTCCAGATTCTACTGCTTCTACTGCACCCAAGACACAGGGGCCACCAACCTAATCCTCCCACGAGTCTGTTGCTACCATGTGGCCTCCTACAAGGGCGAGTGGCCTCTCCACGGTGGGTGACCTGGATCTGGGAGGGCTTGGCCTCCATCCTGGAGTTTGATGTTGTCTCTGCTTCTGTGACCTGGTGCTGACATGGTTGTTTGGAAGAGTAGTTGACTCTGTAGAGATTTCAAAGTGTGGTAAACCTGTCACAGCAGCACAAATACACTTGATCTCCACACTCAGACCCCCCAGCTGTCGTCTCCTTACCACATTTACCACTTCACACGGAGTGATTCAGTGCGTTTTACCCCAAACAGGGACACTCTCCTGCAGAAGCACCACATAACCCTAAATGAGGAAATCATCTCCTTTTCCACATTATAACCCAGACCACAGACCCACTTCAACTGTCGCCACCTGCCCCACAGTCTGAAATGTCTTTCTCCATTCGGATTCAGTTTTCTTTTTCTGGAGCTGCTCCCGAGACCTGCTATTTGCACAACCCTGATGGATTGAAGGAGTACAGATGGCTCTAATCTGAGTGGCATTTTCTGTCTGGCTTCTGTCACTTGGGCTGTTTTCAGTGTCCATCCATGTTGTGATATGCATCAGTCCCTCATTCATTTTTTCACTGTGACTAAACATAAATAACACTTACCACCTAAAACATTTTAGGTACACAGTTCTCTGGCCTTAGCTGAGTTCCCACGGTTGTACATCATTCTCCAGAACTTTTTCATTCTCCCCGAGGGAGACTCTGTATGCATTAAACACCCAACTCCCCATGATTTCTCTGGAGAAGGGTCTATCCAAGTCCTTTGTTCATTTTAAAAATTGGGTTGTCTTTTTGTTGAGGAGTTGTAAAAGCTCTTTATATATTCTGGACAACAGACTCTTACTAGATACATAAGGTACAGATATTTCCTTCCTTCTGGGGGCTGTCTTTTCACATTCAGGTTAGTAACTTCTTCTTTTTTTTTTTAAGATTTTATTTATTTATTTGAGAGAGAGAGAATGAGAGACAGAGAGCACGAGAAGGAAGAGGGCAGAGGGAGAAGCAGACCCCCTGCTGAGCAGGGAGCCCGATGCGGGACTTGATCCCAAGATTCCAGGATCATGACCTGAGCCGAAGGCAGTCGCTTAACCAACTGAGCCACCCAGGCGCCCCTAGGTTAGTAACTTCTGATGTACCAAGATTTTAAATTTTTTTTAACATTTGTTTTAATAGCGAGGGAGAGAGTGTGCGAGCGGTCGGGGGCAGAGGGAGAGGGAGAGAGACTCTCAAGCAGGCCCTACACTCAGCGTGGAGCCTGACATGGGGCTTGATCTCATGACCCTGAGATCATGATCTGAACCAAAATTAAGAGTCAGATGCTTAACTTACTGAGCCACCTGGACGCCCTGAAAATATTTTTAATTTTGAGGATATGATTTTATCTATTCTTTCTTTCTTTTCTTATGCTTTGGTGTCAGATCTAAAAACATTGCTAAATCCACGGTTATGAAGATTTAGCCCCATTTATTTCTTGTAATTTTACCTCTTCCATTTAAGCCTTTACTGATTTTGAGCTAATGTTTCTATGTGGTATGAGGTAAGGGTCCAGTTTCATTCCTTTGCACATGGGTAACCAGTTGTCTCCCAAGGTAGTGTTGTCGACCCTTGTCAAAATTCAGTGGACCATAGATGAAGGGGTTTATTTCGGCTCTCAGTTCAATCCCACTGATCTGTATGCATACCTTGTTTTAAAAAAATTATTTTATTTATTGAAAAAAATTTTAATTTAAACTCAATTAATTAACATACAATGTATTCTCTGTTTCAGGGTGTATGCATACCTTTATGACAATAGCACAACGTTTGACTTATTGTTGGCTTTGTATTAAGATTTGAACTTTGGAAGTATGACCTTTCACCTTTGAACTTCTTTTTCAAGATTGTTCTGGCTATCTTGTGGTCCTTTGAAATTCCATATGACTGTTAGGATTAGCTTGTGCAATTCTTCCCAAAGGCCTTTGTGAATTTCCTTCAGAACACATTGAACTTCCACATCGCATTGTGTACTATTGCCATCTTATCAATAGTATGTCTTTTCATCACCGTGGGGTGTCCTCAGAGTTATTCAAGTTTCCCTTTCTTTCAGCAATGTTTTGTAACTTCCGGTGGACAGGACTTGCACCTTGATTATATCTATCCGTAAGTATTTGGTCAATGTTGATGTTCCCTAAAATGGAATTGTTTTCTTGAATTCCTTTTTGGATGATTCATTGCTAGTGTATACAAATAAGAGAGATTTTTGTGTATTGATATTTTGCTCTGTAACTTTGCTGAATTAGGTAACTGGCGGTAATGATTTTTTGTTGATTCTTTTAAGAAGCTCTCTGTATAAGATGATGTCATCTCTGGTCTCCAAATAGATCTAGTTCTACTGTTTCCTTTCACATATGGATGCCTTATTTCTTGCCTTATTGTTTTGGGTAAAACTTTCAGTACAATACTGGGCAATGAGTGAAAGCCAGAATGATGGACTTGTTTGTGAGTTCAGAGTAGAGCTGTTAGTCCTCAAAATTGAGCATGATGTTTGATTAGGGTTAGGGTTAGGGGTTAGGGTTAAGGGTTAGAGGTTAGGATTAGGGTCTCCCTGTCCTCTGCTGTATAGAGACCATTCTCGTCCGGTAACCAGATTGATCGTTTCAGAACATAACCTTTGAGCCTCTCTGCGATCCGCTCCCCACCTGTCTGTCCTCTCCAGCCTCACCTCTCCCACCACAGCCCCCCTCTGTGGGCCACCCAGCTGTGTGGTTGTCCCACATGTGCCTTGGGCCTGACTCCAATCCTTTACATTCTCTGTGCCCTCTGCCAGGAGCACTCTTCTCTCCCCTTGCATCATGTCTGGCTTGTTCTCCCATTGGCTGGGCCTCTACTTGCCCCCTGGTGACCTGACTCATGTCTGCTGGGTGTGTGTGCTCGTCCCCTATTTAAATGTAGTACCTGCTTTCCCTGTGTGAGCGATTTACTAACCTGCGAGGTATGGGGGCAGGCACAGGGAAGTAGTCTTAGTGCCTGTGTAAAAAAATCAGTCTCAGGGCGCTTGGGTGGCTCAGTCATTAAGCGTCTGCCTTCGGCTCAGGTCGTGATCCCAGGGGCCTGGGATCAAGTCCCATGTCAGGCTCCCTGCTCAACGGGGAGCCTGCTTCTCCCTCTCCCACTCTCCCTCCTTGTGTTTCCTCTCTAGCTGTCATTTTGTCTGTCAAATAAAGTCTTTAAAAAAATCAGTCTCAGAGGGGCTCACAACCCTTGCTGACAATGGGGGAGCTGCTGTCCCCATAGTGAGGGGCAGGTAGTCCCCTCAAAGGGGGACCAGCCATGTGAGGAAGTTGGACAAGACTTCCAAATTCTTGGGGCCGGGGAGATGTAGACCTGGAACCAGAAGCTACACCCTTGGATTCAAGGCTGGGGTCTAAGCAAGCCCCCTTTTCTTCCAGGGGTCATCTTTCCCCTTCCCTGTCCACAGGCTGAACCTGATTCCTGATCTGGGGAGTTCGAGGGTGACCCCTCCTAGGAATACCAGTGGTTTACTGATGGGCCTTGTCAGCCAGAGGCCCAGTAGCCTTCAAGGGAGGACCCTATAGGGGGTGGAGACAGCTCTGGTGGGGACCAGCGACAGCCCACTCAAAGTAAAGTGGGGCAGCTGGCCGGCCCTGCTGATTCTACCCAGTCTGTAGGACATAGAAACACGGGCTGTGCCCAGAGGTGCTCAACTCATGGCAGGTGGGGACAGAACCTGCAGGGGGGCAGCTAGGGGAGGGCACCTGCAGGGTTTGCCCAGGAGCTCAGCACAGAGGGAGTGTTCCTGGCTCCAGCATGCTGAGAGTGGGGCTGCATGGGTTTCCAGCCTCCCAAGCCTCAGGCTCCCCTTTGTAAGATGGGGCACTGATGGCCCCCATCTCTGGGAGCAGAAGGTAGGGAGGCCCTGCCGGCAGATTCACTCAGGACAGGTCAGGAGGTGGCTGTTGCTTAAAGCAGCCCAGGGCCTGTCCCCATGAAGAAGGTGCACACGTCCATGACCCCCAGCTCTGGGGTCCTGCTGCCAGCCTCTGGCAGTGACCCTCTTCCTGCCCTGTCCCCTGCCCCTGTGGATACGGGGTCTTCCTGGAGCTGTTCCTGCAGAATCACTTCATGGTGGACACAGGGTCATCTACTATGTCTTCACCGACCAGCTGGTTGCTGGTGTCCCATGTGCCCCTCCAGGAGCACGGAAGGGTGGTGGTTCTTGAGGTCCGCGGTGCCCCACACTGGCAGGATGTGTCCATGCAGCACATGGCGATCATGAGCTGCTTCTATGAGGAGTGCTTCCTCTATGAGGTGGATGACATGGTGTGCGGGGATGTGGACATGAAGTTCTGTGACCACGTGGGCATGGAGATCCTGTCCCCCCTCTTTGGCACCCTGCACCCCGGTTTCTACTGGGTGGCCCGTGAGGACTTAAGCTATGAGCGCTGGTCCCAGTCCCAGGCCCACATCCCCAAGGACCAGGGTGACTTCTACTACATGGGGGCCTTTTTGGGGGGGTTGTGGCGGAGGTTCACTGACTGACCTCAGCCTGTCACCAGGTGATGGTGGTCAACTGGGCCAATGGGATCGAGGCCATGTGGTACGATAAGAGCCACCTGAACAGGTACCTGCTGGACCACAAGCCCACCAAGGTGCTGTCCCTGGAGGACCTGCGGGACCCACAGCTATTGGGCTGGCCCTGGAGGACCTGGGTGCAGCTGCTGGGCTGGCCCCGGGTCATGAAGAAGCTGAGATTTGGGCCATGCCCAAGAATCACCAGGACACCTGGAACTCATGAGGGGCTGTCCCCGTCTCCAGCAGCGGGTGCTGACTTCAGCGGAGCCATCAGAGCAGGTTCCTACTTCTGTCCCCTCGAGGGACACTGTGGAGCCTGCACTGGCGTGTCCAGCGCCCCAGCCGCACCTGCTCACAGGAGGCCTGCCTGGGGATACAACGTCCTCTCTTTGCGTTCACTACATTTTTTTCACTTCTGGGTCATTTGCAGCTGTGAACGGCTCCAGTTTTATGTCAGAAGTTTTTCTGTGTCAATGCTGAGCAACCATTTTTAAAAAGAACAATTGAGGGAAAAGGTTTTCTCCCTGGTTCTAAACAGACACCGCCTGGTGGGGCTGGGAGCAGCCCTGTATCAGCCGTGGAGCCAGAACGGGTCCTGGCTGGGTCTTCCCTCCCAGTCCTTGCACCTTGCCATGGCCATGGGGCTTCAGGGTCAGGGGTGCACCGAGCCACCTCTCAGAACCCCGGTGCCCTCACCACCAGAGGCCTTGGCCGTGACCGCTAGCTCAGCCTCCAGGAGCATGGCACCCTCTGGGTTATTTCCATTTCCTGCCGTGGATTTATTTTTTATTCATTAATTTTATTTAATTTTTTAAATTTAAATTCATTAGCCAACATATAGTACATCAGTAGATTTTGATGTAGTGTTCAGTGATTCATTAGTTGCCTATAACACCCAGTTCTCATCACAACATGTGCCCTCCTTAATACCCGTCACCCAGTTACCCCATCCCCCCACCCTCCTCCCTTCTGTAACCCTCAGTTTGTTTACCGGAGTCCAGAGTCTCTCATGGTTTGTCTCCCTCTCTGATTTCTTCCTGTTCAGTTTTCCCTCCCTTCCCCTGTAGTCCTCTGTGCTATTCCTGACATTCCACATAGGAGTGAAACTATATGATAATTGTCTTTCTCTGATTTATTTATTTCACTTAGCATAATCCCCTCCCGTTCCATCTATGTCAATGTAAATGGTAGGTATTCATCCTTTCTGACAGCTGAGGAATATTCTATTGTACATATATACCACATCTTCTTTATCCATTCGTCTGTTGAAGGGCATCTCGGCTCCTTCCACAGTTTGGCTATTGTGGACATTGCTGCTATGAACATTGAGGGGCAGGTGCCCCTTCTTTTCACTACATCTGTATCTTTGGGGTAAATACCCAGTAGTGCAATTGCTGGTGGTAGGGTAGTTCTATTTGTAACGTCTTGAAGAAACTCCATACTGTTTTTCAGAGTGGCTGTACCAGCTTGCATTCCCACCAACAGGGTAAGAGGGTTCCCCTTTCTCCACATCCTCACCAGCATTTGTTGTTTCCTGCCTTGTTGATTTTTGCCATTCTGAGTGGTGTAAGGTGGTATCTCAATGTGGTTTTATTTTCTTTTTCCCTGATGGCTAGTGATGTGGAGCATTTTTTCATGTGTCTGTTAGCCATTTGTGTGTCTTTGGAGAAGTGTCTGTTCATGTGTTCTGCCCGTTTCTTGATTGGATTATTTGTTTTTTGGGTGTTGAGTTTGAGAAGTTCTTTATAGATCTTGGATGCCAGCCCTTTATCTGTAATGTCATTTGCAAATATCTTCTCCCATTCCATGGCTTGACTTTTAGTTTTGTTGACTGTTTCCTTTGCTGTGCAGAAGATTTTTATCTTGATGAAGTCCCAAAGGTTCATTTTTGCTTTTGTTACCCTTGCCTTTGGAGACGTGTCTAGCAAGAAGTTGCTGTGGCTGAGGTCGAAGAGGTTACTGCCCGTGTTCTCTTCTAGGATTTTGATGGATTCCTGTGTCACATTGAGGTCTTTCATCCAATTTGAGTTTACCTTTGTATATGGTGTAAGAGAATGGTCCAGTTTCATTCTTCTGCATGTGGCTGTCTAATTTTCCCAGCACCATTTATTGAAGAGACTGTCGTTTTTCCATTGGGTATTCTTTCCTGCTTTGTGGAAGATTAGTTGACCATAGAGTTGAGGGTCCATTTCTGGGGTATCTATTCTGTTCCATTGATCTGTGTGTCTGTTTTGTGCCAGTACCATACTGTCTTGATGATGACAGCTTTGTAATACAGCTTGAGGTCACCTGCTTTTGTTTTATTTTTATTATTTTAGTGAATTTTAAATTAACGTATAATGTATTATTTGTTTCAGGGGTACAGGTCTTTGATTCATCGGTCTTATACAATTCACAGTGCTCACCATAGCACATACCCTCCCCAGTATCCATCACCCAGTCACCCCACGCCTCCCATCCCCCTCTACTCCAGCAACCCTCAGTTTGTTTCCTGAGATTAAGAGTCTCTTATGGTTTGTCTCTCTCTCTGGTTTCGTCTTGTTTCATTTTTGCCTCCCTTCGCCTATGATCCTCTGTCTTGTTCCTCAAATTCCTCATATCACTGAGATCATAGGATAATTGTCTTTCTCTGAGTGATTTACTTTGTTTAACATAATACACTGTAGTTCCATCCACATCATTGCAAATGGCAAGATTTCATTTTTTTGATAGGTGCATAATATTCTCTGTATATATATATACACACACCACATCTTCTTTATCCATTAATCTGTTGATGGACATTTAGACTCTTTCCGTAGTTTGGCTATTGTGGACATTGCTGCTATAAACATTGGGGTGCACGTGCTCCTTCGGATCACTACATTTGTATCTTTGGGGTAAATACCCAGTGGTGCAATTGCTGGATCATATAGTAGCTCTATTTTCAACTTTTTGAGGAACCTCCCTAGTGTTTTCCAGAGTGGCATCTGCCTTAGTTTTAAATGGCATTTATGCTGGTGTTTGTGAAATGTGGGCACTCACTCAGTTTGGATGCATGTGCCGTTGGGATTCCTCAGTGCCCACAGATGGTTTGTGCACTCTCTTTGGACCATCTGCCTGCACTGTGTCTTAGCAAGCATTTAGTGATGCCACTGTGAGCTGAGACACCCAACAAGGCCCAGAGCATGAGAGCGAGAACTAAGATACAGGATCCCTGCTCTTGGGCCTTCCTGGGACTTTCGATGGACCCGTCCTCCTGACTCACTACTCTCCTATTGTGTAATAGACATACAACTGATACCATTAAGCACGTTTCAGGGTACAATTCATGTGGCAATAAGTATATTCACTCTTTTGCACCTGCCACCTCCACCCACTGCCACAACTTTGTCATCCTCCCAAACTGAACCTCTACCCAGGAGACACTAACCCCCCATTTCCCCTCCCCAGCCCCGGCACCCAGCAGCTCCTTCCACCTCTATGAATCGGAGTGCTCTCTGTCCCTCACAAGTGGGGTCCTCCCGTATTGGTCCTTTAGGGACTGGCTTATTTCACATAGCCCAATGGCCTCAAGGTCTGTCCCTGTGAGTCTGGACCTGACCCACTTTCCCCCCAAAGGAGTGTCTCAGCCCTCTCCTGTCTAAGCCAAGCCTCCTCAGTCCCTTCTGCTCCCCTCACCTTCCTCCTCCGCCTGAAGATGAACCCAGCCAATCTGCAGCTTTGAAGACCTATTCAGTCCAGATGCCAGGCACATACCCCGGGGACCTCGGGCCTCACCTACCCCATCTGTCCACGTCAGGTCCCTGCCCACCCCCCACCAGCTGGCCACCTGCTCATCCCACAGGTGTCCCCATCTCAGGAGAGGGAAACACCAAGTCCAGACCCTTGGAGTCCTCTGTGACTTTTTGCTTTCTACCAACTCTCCCAGTAGTGAAGTGGCTATGTACTGAAGTGGACATCCATTGTCCAAAACATTAAAGGCATATGTGAGTCTCTGCTGCCTAGGCAATGGATAACAGTTGGGGCAGATAGAAACCAAACAGAATCACTGGAAGAAAGGCTGAGGAATGAGGAGCTTTAGGGAAGAAGGGCCTGGAAGCTGTGACTGCCCATACCTGACCTTCAGATGCCCCTCAGTGACTCCTGTGCCTCTGGTGTCTTCCTGGAACCCTGACCTGGCTGTTTTCAGACAGCTCATCCAGCGGTACCCTCAGTTTCTGGCAGGGGGATTTGCTGGAATCTGCAGTGTGTCCTACTGCCCCACCGGGATCACTTTCTGAAGGCACATTGTCTGGGACCCAAGACTGTGGGTCTGTGGCCTGGAGGGATTCTGAGCAGAGCTGGTGGGATGGGAAGGCTGCAAGGCACAGAGGTAGGTTTCCAGAAAGCCAGCTGGGGTCCCCGGCATCCTACTGTTTTTGATTTAGAGCCCTGAGATCTTTAATATGCCAGCAACGTTACAGCATGGGCCAGAAAAGCAAATTTCCCTGTGCACCCAACACCACCTGAACTATTGGCCATTTCTTGTCACTTGAGCTGAGTACAAAGGATTGGGAGTCAGGACTTGGTGGGGGGGCCCTGGACCAGACTTTGTATTTGGGGGACAAAGGCCATCCAGACAAGCTTGTGCTGAGCCTAAGGAGAGGGTCTGTGTGGAGACCCCAGCTGCAGGCACTGCTGTCCAATGATGCCCCCTCAGCCCGACCCAGTGCACCTGCTGCTGGGGGAGCACCTGCCCCCTCCTCTCTGCCTGAGGGCTCTCTCCTGCACCAGCTGCCTCCTCTCCTGCCAGCCACTGCCAGCCTACAGTCTGGGAGGGTGGCTACCCCGAGTTCCTCCAGCTGCTGGGGGAGTACCTGCCCCCTCCTCTCTGCCTGAGGGCTCTCTCCTGCACTAGGTGCCTCCTCTCCTGCCAGTCACTGCCAGCCTGCAGCCTGGGAAGGTGGATACCCCGAGTTCCTCCAGCTGTTGGGGGAGCGCCTGCCCCCTCCTCTCTGCCTGAGGGGTCTCTCCTGCACCAGGTGCCTCCTCTCCTGGCAGCCACTGGCAGCCTACAGGCTGGGAGGGTGGATACCTGGACGACCTCCAGCCCTGGGGACAGAGCCAGTGAGGGTGGGATGTGGTCTCCCAGTAGGCCTGAGCGCCAGGTCCCCACGGTGTTCACTCTCCTCCTGCAGGCTCACTGTGCCATGTCCTCCCTCAGGCTTCCTAGGCTCAAGTCCTCCTCTGCTCGCTGACCATCCTTGGCCCAGGCTCCACACGTTGGGACTGGGAGCAGGTCATCTGGACCTTCTGGACTCTCGCTTCCATGCCCGTGACACGGACACAGGTTGGCCTCACAGAATGCTTGGAGGAGACCCAGTGCAGGAAGATGCAGGCAGCTGCAGGGGAGATGCCAAGTGACCCCAGAGGAAGCGCACAGGCTTTGCACAATGCACCGGGCTCACAGGACCCCCATGGGATGCGGGCGCCAGGCCACGGGGCACAGGAAGTCCTGGTGGGGGTGGCCCTGGCGGGGAGGCCAGAGAAGGGTCCCAGAAGGGGCAGGAGACAAGGAAGATGACAAGGCAGAGCTTCCCAAGGAGGTCAATGGAAGGATCAGAGGATCGCAGAGACCCTTGGGACAACTTGGAAGCCCTGGAGATGTTAGCTGAAATGCTGTCATTGGGTCAGAAAAGTTAGTCACAACCCCTCAGTCGACACTGGGTAATTTACTTTGTTCTAAGAATCAGTGCGTACCTGTCATTAGAACTCACACTGCAGGAAGTCTAGGATATACTCACTCTTCATCACTTTTCAGGACTCGATTTTTCTAGAGGAAGTGCTAAGCATTGGCCTCTGTTTTCAGGAGCAGATTCTTGGTGCTCATCACCACTCCTAGCCGTGAGGACTGACCCCTGTCACCTCCCACAGTGGACGTGACCATGTGGGTTCGGGGGTGCTCACTGATGAAGCCCCAGTGCTCAGTACACAGCAGGGACCCCCGGTCCTCTGCTGAATGAGGGAGGAAGGGGGGAAGGAGGGAGGGAGTAAGAGGGAGGGAGGATGGGAGAAAGGGAGGGAGAGAGAGGGAGGGAGGGAGGGAAACCACAGAAGTTGGGTCCATCCATCAGGAGCCCTTATTTGGGGTGAGGTCCGAGGGCACCACAGCCCCGGCCCTGGATGGTGGCTCAGGTCCTCCCAGTGCTGACCTTCCTTCTCCTTGGCCCTCTGTCATCCTGGATCCTCTCCACCTCCTCCTCCTCCAATTCTGAATGTTCCCAGGAACAGGGTGGCAGGAGGGGTCTCAGGAGGGGCTTCCCGGATCCTGTGCCCCGAATGACAATGTGACAGTGGCCACAGGACATTCTATCATGAGGACTGGGACTGTGGATCCCATCCATCTCCTCGGGCATTAGCGTTGTTCCATTCCCTGCTCTCTCCACCACTGCTGTGATAAACACTCCGGAAAATACATCTGTGAAAAACCGAGCGAGAGTTTCCAGGGGTTGGTCAGAGGCCAAGCATGCCAGGTGCTCCTGTGGCCTGGGATGGGTGCTGCTCAGTGTTCTCCCAGACAGGGGTGCCTGTCACCCTTCTCTCCAGGGTACCTGCAGGGGATCCCCGCTTCCTCACGTTCTCCCCAGACCAGACACCTGCCAGTCTGAGGGTGACCACTGCTGCCTCCATAGTGTTTCCTTTGCCAGAGTCCTTCCCCGGGAGCTCCCTCATCTCTGACTCTGCACGTGCCTGTCCTCCCCCCTTGGACTTGCATGCGTTTGGTGTCTGTCCTTGTGGAACCCAGTGACTTGGTGTGTTGTTTGGACAAGAGGCATCGGAAACCTTTCTCTGGCCTTGGGTTGTGAGCAATGCTTTTGCCTTTGTGGTGTGTCTTCCAGCTTCTGCATTTCCCTGGTTTCTGTGTGGGCCACAGGAGGAGCCAGCCCTGTCCTGTCTGGGGTCAGGCTGTGGTGTCCCAGCAGGAACAGGGGTCTCGGCCCCGAGATTGTGCCCATAATTCCTAAAGCGGCCTCTCTGATTACATCTGATCTGTAATCCATCAGGCATTTTAATATCGAATAAGGGAAATTTTATGACAGATAAACACAGACGAAAACAAGTCCCCTTTGAAAATAGGTGGGCAGACACAAAGGCACCTATTGCGTGATTCCACTTACAGAAACATCCAGAACAGGGAAAGGAACAGGGAGAGAAAGCAGCTTAGGGGTTTCCAGGGTCTGGGCTGGGGGAGAAATGGGCAGGGGGGCTTCTGGTTCGGTGACTCCTTTGGGACACGAGATATTCCGCAGCAATGTTCTGGGGTGTGGTGGCACAGCGTTGGGAATGTACTTATGCTCATCACATGTTCAGTTGAAAACAAGTAATTTTATTTAAAACAAATAATAAACAGTATACAGAACATGAAAATGAACAATATGAACCAGAACAATATGAATCAGAGAGAAAGAATATAGGGGGAGGGGGTGAAACAATCTGGCGGGGCGTCGGGGTCCGGCGATGGACCTAAGGGTAATTGTACAAGGAGCTCTCCCCACAGGGCTGTGGGCTCTGGATGTGGCTCTGGGAGCCCTGCGGGAGCAGGAGTAGGGGCAGGGGTTGGGATAGGGGCAGGGCCTGGGGCAGGGCCTGGGGCAGGGCCAGGTGTAAGAGCAGGGCCAGGGGCAGGGGCAAGGGGAGGGATAGGATCAGCAGTCGTGGCAGGTGCAGGATCCAGGGCAGGACCTGGGTAAGGAGCAGGAACAGGAGCTCCGGCAGGCGCAGGGGCAGGGGCAGCGGCAGAAGAAGGAGCAGGAACAGGAGCTCAGGCAGGGGCAGGGGAAGGGGCAGCAGGTCTGGCAGGGGAAGGGGCAGGAGTAGGGGCAGGGACAAGAACAGGAGCCCAGGAAGGGGCAGGGAAGGCGCAGCGGGTCTGGCAGGGAAAGGGGCAGAAGCAGGAGCAGGAAAAGGAGCAGGAACAGGAGCTCAGGCAGGGGCAGGGGAAGGGGCAGCAGGTCTGGCAGGGGCAGGGAGAGGAGCAGGAGAAGGAGCAGGAACCGGAGCTCAGGCAGGGGAAGGGGCAGTGGCTCTGGCAGGGGCAGGGGAAGGGGTAGGAGGAGGATCAGGAGCTGGGTTGGAGCAGTGGCAGGTGCAGGATCCAGGGCCAGAGCTGGGTCAGGGGCAGGAACAGTAGCAGGAGCTGGGTCGGGGGCAGGTGCCAGTTCTTCCTGGTCCACGTCAGGCTGTCCGTGGGTGGGTGCCGGGTCACCTGCCGGCTCCTGGTGTCCTGCTGAAGTCGCAGCAGGCACCACCCCTCCCTTCAGAGCTCTCCATGGAGTTGGAGCCGGCTCTAGCTCCTCAGGTGGTGGAGCAGCTGTGAGAGGAGAAAAGCTCACCCCGAGCCCGCTCTCCGTGGGCCTTTGCGGAGACAGAACCCAGCCCAGGGCCTCCCAGAGAAGCCGCAGTCAGGAAGGAGCCCTCCCTGGGGTGTCTCCCCGACCGCAGTCCACCCGCTGGGCGCTCTGAGCCCAGTCGTTGCTCCAGGCCCCACACCAGGCTCTGGGGCCTCGTCCCTGTGGGGCCAGCACCGACCCATCCCCACACACCACAAACACCCAGCCCCAGCCTTCTCACCCTTGGGCTCGGTCTCCGTGGGCTCCGGCTCCTGGACCACTGTCCGGTGACCAACCACCTGGGACAGTGGTCTGGGTGGTGTTGGAGGTCTTGCCCGGCAATCCCCAGCACTTGTTTTTGGGGATGCCTGTGGGGTCAACCCCTCCGTCAGGGAGGAGGGCCTGTCCGCCAGCCGCCTTGGGAGGTCTTCCGTGGCCTTCTGCAAAGACAGGGATGGGTAGCCGGCTGGAGGCATCACAGCCCTGCCCAGCCATCCTCACTGTCCTCCTGCCCAGTCCCCCTGCTGCTCCCAGATCAGACACAGACCTGTGAGTGCACAGCCCTGCACCCGGGATGCAGTGACCCATCCCTGCAGGGCTATCGGGATAAACCCTGGGTAGAAGGGGCAGCGCCCGCACACCCGATCCCACACGGCCAGCCTTGACTTTGAACATGACCTGCCCACTGGGAATCTGACCCCTCATCAGCCTGCTCCTGCTCAGGGTGGCCCCACCCCGCATGACCCCTCTTTACACACACACACACACACACACCCACAGACACACATGCACGCACACGCACACTCACACACAGAAATGCACAGACACACACACACGGAGGGGGGCCTGGGGCTGCACAGGCAGATCAGAGCGTGTGGGGCTGGGTGGCCGGCTCTGGGCCTCCTGGTGTCACCTTTCTGTCCTTCCGGCCAAATGGCCAGAGGCTGTGGGGAGCCCTGATTCGACATCCCCAGCGGGGGACAGCGTTTGCAGGGCGGGCTTTCTTCAGCCTGCAGCATCCAGATTTGGGGAAGCAGCACCCGAACATGCTTTTTGTTGGAGGGTCTCCAAAGAAATGAGCTGGGCAGGGGGCTGTCTCTGGAATGTGGGTGCCTGGTTACCGGGGTTCCAAATTCTGTTGGGCTCTGTTGTCAGGGAAGTGAGGTCACCACTGCCTGGGGTCCCCTTACCCAACTTCCTCCTCACACAAGAGCCCCGCCCCCGAGGGCCCCCTCCCCCAGCCGCTCAATGCTCACCCTCCCCCCATGCCCCATCCATACAGTGACTCCCTCACAGCCCCCCCACAGCCTTCCCAAGGCCTGGGTGTAGCGGGTGTCCCCGCTGTGAGGACACAGAGCTGGCTTCAGACTGGGCTCCTGTGCGTGCCCAGGGCTGTGACCCTGCACAGACCCTGTGCCTCTCAGGGCCTCCCCAGGCCCCCATCTGCACAGTGAGGTGTTCTGGCTTCTACTCCTAGGGACGCCATCAGGGGTAGGACCTCTACATACATTCCGGACGTGCTATCACAGGAGGCTGGGGCACACTTGGCAATGCAAGGATGAGCCAGGGGCTAGGCGGGACATGGAGCACAGCTCAGAGGGGCCTGGGTCTGCTCTGGGGTCTGGGCAAAGCCACCCCCTTCTTGCCTGTTCCCAGCCCCTGTGGGAAGGTTGCAATGAACGGATTCCGACCTTGTCCCCTGGTGACGCACACTTCCAGGGGCTCCCATTAGGTTTAGGCTCAGGCCCCGGGGCCTCGTCTGCGCCCATGTGCTGGGCAGTCCCCACAGTGGTTCCCGGGCATTCCCGCATCCTGCTCACACATCCCTGTGGAATCCCCTCCCCTCGGGGTGGATGGCCTGTGTGACCGCGCTCTCAGGAAGAGAATGGGGCCAAATGCTGGGATGTCATTTCCAAGCTGATGGAGGAAAGTCTGTGACTTCTTCTGGTTCCCTCTGTCGTGTGTTCATTCTCTGTCTCCTTCTCTGTTTCTGTCTCTGTCTCTGTGTCTCTCACAGGAGCAGGATCTGTGGACTCCAGGGGCGATGTGAGAAACCTCAGAAGCCTCCCTTGTCCGTGTTTCCCTCTTCTGTCCCGGTGCTCCATTCCTTCCTAAGGCCTTGTCACCCGGACCAGAGCAGTGAATCTGGAACCTCTTCCAAATGGAGACCCGGAGGCTGCAACAAGGAGGGTCTTGGCCTTGGTCCCCAGACTAGTGGTCAGTGCTCTGCCACGTTCTGCGTACCCAGGTCCTCAGCCCCCCAAGCCCCCAGTCTGTCCCCTGCTCCGAAGGACCTCGAGGGAGTACAAAGCATTTTCCCAGGACTGGGAGCACAGGGGGTCGGGGATGGAGATCCAAGGCCAACAGGCTCTCCCACAAGCCTGTGGGACCCTAGGGACACTGCATCTCTACAGCCCAAGTGACAGAAGAGTAAGCTGAGGCCTTTGTGCTGGAGCCCCTCTGGACTTGGGGGTGGGTATCTCTTCCTGCTTCCAAGTGCCCAGGCTGGTGATGGACACCGGAACCCAGACCCTGTCCTCTCCCAGTGCCCTGGCAACTCCCCTGGGCCCCTTGGGGACCCGTGACCCTCAGCCTGGCCTGTCTCCCCTCCCCATGCTATGGATCTGGGTCCTTGCCAGGAGTCCTGATGCCCTGCCCCATGGCCCAGCTGTCTGCAACCTGTTTCTTCTTTCCCCCTTGTCACCCACCTCGCTCCCAGCGTGTCCTCCCCTTCTGACCCCCAGCTGGGCAGTCAGAGTGGTGTGTGTGTGTGTGTGGGTGTCGGTGTGGGGGTGGGTGTGCAGGTGCACATGCCTCTACGTGCCTGGGGATGCCAAGGTCATGTCCCCACATGGGACAGGGCGGGTAGCTATTCCCGAGGATTTGAAGGGCTCTCAGCCCCAAAGCAAACCTCATGGGAGGGTTGGGACTGGCCTAGGACTGGAGAGCAGCTCCTTGGACTCTGCACCCCTCAGTTGTCCTGGGCCAGTCCCGGCCTCTCTTGACCCAGGTTCCCAACTGTCCCTGAGGGTCGGACATGGAAAGGCTTGAACGTGGCTGCTCCTCCAGGGGTAGGTGGGGGACAGGTGCACCAGGCATGCAGACCTCCCCACCGAGAGGGCCAGCCAGGTGTGTCATGGCCAGGTGTGCACAGACGACCTGCCCACAGCTCCTGTACCATGACCCAGCCCTGCGGCAGATGTGCACGAGACCCATGGCTCCGCACCTGACCGGTCCCCCGCGTTCCCTCACCACCTCGCAGACAAGGGCTCTTCTTCGTCCTAGGGCCCGTCATCCTTCGGACAATGAGAGCAGAGGGATCGGTATGTAGAGGAGGCCGGCAGGGCGTCCCACGGAACGTCGTGTGCCCATCTCTGCTTTGTCCTCTAGGCTTAGCGGCGGACCCCCACCTAGAAAGAGGCCCGCGGGGCAGGGACATTTGTCTGCCCTGTTCCCTGAATTATGGAAAATGTCTAGAAGGGGCTTCCTGTCCATGTGTGGAGTCGATGAAGCCCAGCCAGCACCTTTCAGATGTCTGAGTGGCTCTGGGGCCCCTCTGCCAGCCCCCAGGGATCCCTGCTCTGGCTCCACCCAGGATGGGAGCCCCAGATGGAATCTGAAACCTCCTCACAGCCAGGAATGTGGCTTTGCCCGGGACACAGGACACCGAGGCTTGGGGCAGAGAGCTCCTTCACGGAGAAGAGGAACCGCCTCAGCCCCAGGCGACCCTCCCCGTGGGCCGGCCACAGGGTCGGGGAGCGGTCCCAACAGGCCCGATGGCAACCCCGTGTGTGGGGCCTGGCCTCGTGGCACGCAGGGTCCCCAGGAGACACCTGAGGTTCGGAGAGGGGACGTGCCAGGCCCGAGACACACAGCCCGCAGGTGAGGGGGAGCCTCCGGGCGGGACGGGGGGCCCTGCTCACCTTGGTGAGCAGCAGGTGTGGGAAGGGCTGGGGAGGCGTTCCTCTGGGAGGTGCCCCGGGAGAGGGGCCACAGGAGAGGGCCTGGCCCGGCTCCACCAGCTTCCTCAGGCTGTCAGCACGGACCGCCCACAGCCTCTGGCTCGCCCCCAGCGGCAGGGCCCACTCAGGTTCACGGTGGGGCTGATCTGTGGTAAAGGAGGGACAAGTCACAACACAGAAATTGCAAAACTATTTCTGTCCGTGTCCTGAAGTGCAACAGAATATCCAAATTGGTTCGGATCATCTTCCACGTATGTGAAGGGTGATTTTGTACCCGGCCAAGGCTGGGGCTGGACCGGGTGTGTGTGTCTGTGTGTGAAGGACCAGGTGTGTGTGTGTGTGTGTGTGTGTGTTTGAAGGACTGTGTGTGTGTGTGTGTTTGGCGTGTGTGTCTGTTTCTGTGTGTCTGTGAAGGGAGCAGCCCAGACCCCTTGGGTTGAAATCATGGCCACGTAAGGGGCACAGCCGTCGTGGCACGCCGTGTCGTCAGTGTCCCGGATGGCGTCAGGGCAGGAGACCCTCCCGGCCCTCCCCGAGCCTGGTCCTGGAGCGCCCTCGTCCCCACACTCCCCCTGAGCCCGCACCAGCCCTTACCGACTGCCTGGTGCACGTGCCCCACGCAGAGGAGCCGTCGAGTGAGGCTCCTGTTGACCAGCTTGTCCCCAATTTCTTCCATGGGGCTCTGCGAAGACAGTGAGCGGCGCCCGGCCCGGAGGCATCACAGCCCTGCCCGGCCGTCCTCACCGTCCTCCTGCCCAGCCCCACTGCTGCCCCCAGATCAGACACAGCCCCGTGCGGGCACAGCCCTGCGCCCGGGGTGCAGTGACATGTATCGACAGGGCTCCGGATCAAACCTGGGGAGAAGGATGCCGCCCCAGCACAGCCCGTCCCACCCAGCCAGCCTTGACCCGGGGTGTCAACATGATCCACCCACCAGGCGTCTGGCCCCTCATCACCCTGCTCCTGCTCAGGGTGGGCTACCCTGCCCGAGACCTCTGCACACACACACACACACACACAGAGGGGCGCTGGGCTGCACGGTCGGATCACAGCGGGGTCTGGCTGGCCGGGCTGGCTCTGGGCCTCCCTGTGTTCCCTTTGGGCCCCTCCAGGCAAATGGCCAGAGGTGTCAGGGGTGGGACCTGACCCCAGGTCTGCAGTGTAGGCAACGGCTCTCACTGTCGGCTTTGCTGAGACCACATCCTGGGGACCTCGGGATACAGCAGGATTGCAGCATCTCCAGCCAAGTGAACTGAGTAGGAAGGGGGCTGTCTCTAGAATGTGGGTGCCTGTGACAGCCCTTGGGCATCTTGGGGACGCCCTGGCCATCAGCCTGGCATGTCTCCCCCGAGCCCCATGCTACGGCCCCGGGCATGTTCCCAGGAGACAATGCCCACAGCCCACGGCCCAGCTGCCTCCAACCTCCTCCTTCTTTCCCCCTTGTCCCCTCCAGGGGCCACGCCCCCTTGGACGCCCCTGGGGAGTTTGTGTGTGTGTGTGTGTGTGAGTGTGAGTGTGTGTGTGCGCGCGCGCGCGCGCACGCAGTGAGCCTTGTGCGTACGTGTGCCCGCGCGAGGATGACCAGAGGAAAGGGCCCCCCATGGGAGTGTGGGCAGGGGTCCCCCAGATCTTAGGGGCCTTCGTTCCCAAAGGAAACACCCTGCGAGGTGAAGCTTGGCCTCGGGAGCTGGAACCCTCCCTGTTCCTCTAGCCTCTGCTCAGCTGGTGGGACCCAGGCCAGTCCCTGGCTCTCCTGTCCTCAGTTTGCCGACTGTCCCATGAGGGCTTGGAGGAGGACCTTCATTAGCGTGGCTCGGCGTGGCCGGTCGGCTCCCACCTTTTGGGTGGACGTGGCGCAGGTGCACTCTGGGTGGGCGGGGCCCTCCCACCAACGGTGGGTCGGAGGCAGGTGGATCCTGCGCAGGCGCACACGGCCCAGCAGACGGCGCCTGCGCGGGACCCCACCTGCCAGCAGGCCTGCGCAACCCCGAGGGGCTGGCTGTGGCCTTGGTCCTCCGTGTCCCGATCTCCACTGCCTGCTCAGTGACCCTCACGTCCTCTTAGGCCGGGGGCCAGCCCCAGTCCCGCCAGGCAGGGCCGCTGGACTGAGTGGACATGGAGACCTGGGGACTAGAGAGAAATGAAATCTACCCCCATTGCCGTCCTGGCCCCCACGTTCCACTTCAGTGTTCGTCTCAGTGCATGGCGGGGGGGTCAGGGGAGGGTGATGGGGACACGTGTGGCAGGGAGGAGGTCAGGCCGCCTTTTCCTCCTCTACATCCCCTCCCCCTGTCTTCCTGGCAGCAGCCCCTCTCCCCAAAATCCGGCACTCAAACACCTTCATCTCCCTGCTTTCAACCCCAACCCATCCTCCTGAGGTGGGAGGCACTGACCCCATCTCCAAAGGAGAAAGCTGAGGTCCCAGGAGTTCCCACAGGAACTTGCCAGTCACAGGGCCGTGACATGGCCCTGCTGTGGGTTTGAACCCAGCTCAATCTGACCCAAAGCCTGAGCTTACAGAAGAGCCGGAGGAAGGAGCCTTTGAGCCCAGGCTTGGAGGTGAGGCCATCCTGGATGGGGGTCATAGGGAGGGACGGCAGGGGTTCTGAGGGGCAAATTCCTGCCGGGCTCCCTGGGGGACGAAGGCCCTACAGAGGCTGGAGTGGGCTGAGGGGTGCACACTGGGGAGCATGTCTAGACCAGATCACGCAGGGCTCTCTGGATATTGGGCAAGGAGTCAGGGGACTCTGCAGGTTGGGGGGTTCAGGGGACACAATCCGGCCAGTCTTACCAGAGCCACAGCACCGTAGATTTAGAAGGAGCTTGGTGGGCATGTTATTGTCCCCACCCAAGCATGGATCACCAAGCAAGCACCAGCCGGAGGTGAGGAGGCTGCCGCAGTTTCCTCCTGTGTAGAGTGGGGGCCGTGGTGGTCGTCTGCGTCCTTCCAGGTCTGGGCATGCTGCCTGGAAGGTCCAGAGGTGGCTTCTTGTCAGAGTAGCTAGCTGTTCCAGTGAGGTCAGTACTCAGAGACGTCTGAGTCAGGAGACCAAAGGGACGCCCCACGTGCCCAGTTCAGCAGGATGCTCTTGGACATGGTGCCGATCTTCATGTCCAGGCTGATGGGGTTGAGGCAGCAGCGCCCACCTGCTGCATGGAGAGCAGCAGCGAGGAGCCGTGGTTGCAGACCCCGAGACACGGCGCTCGTGGGAGTCCGAGGCTGCCACAGATGTGATGGAGGCTGAGGAGGGGGAGGTGCTGACAGAGGCTGAGATGATGCCTGAGGTCTCCAGCGACGACTGGGAGGTCAACTCTGGAACTTGAGGAACGGCAAGGCCAGCAGAAACACCAGACTGTGTAAGGCAACCCCGGTCAGCATCTAGCCCAGAAGCTTCTAGAGACTGAGTCTTCTTGGCCCCTTGTGGCTGTGGAGTGGGGACCCAGGCTCCAGGAAGGGATGTCTGTCAGGGAGAAAGGGTGGGACAGTCACCTCCTTTTCCTGGCCATCAGGGATCCTGGGACAAAACCCACACTAATGTCGTCCACATCTCCATCGGGCTGGAGGAGCATGCAGAGCGGGTAGGCGATGTCCCTGCTGCGCAGGTAGGGGCTGCATCTGAGCTGGTCCCAGGACTTGGAGTGAGCGCTCCTTTTGGTCTTGGGTGTTGTGTTGGGGGTGTGGTGGCAGAATTGAAGGGCTGACTTTGCATTGATCCGACACCCTGGGTGAATGGGTGCTCTAGGGTGTCCATGGGCACAGGTGGCTGTGACCCACACATGGGAAGGTGTGAAGGAAACACACAGAAGACAGTGCCCTGAGCTATGCAGGTTTTCTGCTCATGGGCAGTGCTCCTTGGCAAAATTCAGCTAGTCTGCTTGTTCCTAGAGCACAGAAGGCCCCTCAAGTCGTGAGTGGTTCATGGGAAGTCAGGTCAGTCTGTTGCTGGGCATCATGCCTGGCAGGAGGAGAGCTTCAGCCTGAAATGACGGTCTGGGGGTGACCTGGAAGGCCAGGTGAGGTAGAAATTGCCCAGGTAGCCTGATCCACTCCAGTCTGTATTGCTTCTCTACCCAACAACCCAGACCTAGACAATGGCCCTCTGGCTGGCTGGCATCTGGAACAGTTAGAATGTTCCTCTGGTTCAGTCGAAGGAGAAGATCAAAGTTAGTAGAGCAAAGGAAACTATGAAGATTAGGGCAGAGATAAATGGAAGAGAAGAGCACGTAAGAAAAATCAGTGAAAACAACAGTTCTTTCTTTTGCAGATTTACCAAAATTGACAAAGAGACAAAAATGGAACCACTTTATACCAACCAATTGGCTCCCTGAGATGAAGCAGATCATTCTGAGAAGCACACAAACTACCAAAGTGACTCCAGAAGAAATGGAAACCCTGAGCAGACCTCTAATAAGTAAATAGACTGAAGCAGTCATGAGAACTTCCCAAGAATGAAAAGTCCAGAACCTGATGCTTTCCCTGGTGATTTGTCCCACACGTTTAAAGAAGACAGAATACCAATCCTTCTGAAAGTCTGAAAAAAGTACAAGAGGAGGGAACACTTCCCACGTCACCCTAGAATGCCAGCATTGTCCCGATTCCAAAGACTGACAAAGACCTTACAAGAAAAGACAGTTGCAGGCCAAAATCCATTATGAAGAGCGAGGCAAAAATCCTCAACAGAATTCTAGCAGACAGAATCTAGCGGCACATTGACAGGACTATACATCATGACCAAGTGTGATTTACACCGGGAATGCAAAGGCTGTTCAACGTAGCTAATCAGTGTCCTAGACCACATCCAGAAGAAACATGATCATGTCAATTGTTGTAGGATAAGCTTTGACAAAATCCAAAACTTTTCATAACAAGTATTCTCAATAAAATAGAAATAGAAGATTCAATTGTGATAAAGGAAAGGTGCCTGGGTGGCTCAGTGGGTTGAGTGTCCGACTCTTGGTTTGGGCTCAGGTCATGATCTCAAGAGTCTTCAGATTGAGCTCCAGGGAGGGCTCTGCACTCAGTCGGGAGTCTGCTTGGAGATTCTCTCCCTCTGCCCCTCCCCACTCTTGGGCTTGCATGTTCTCAAATAAATAAATAAATAAATAATTCTTTAAAAATTATGATAAAGGATATTTATGAAAAATAACTCATATGTATATCATTCTCTGTGGTGAAAGACTGAGAGTTTTCTCCTTAAATCCCCAAAAAGTCAAGGATGCCCATGTCCACCACTTCATTTCAATATTGTCATGGAAGTTTGGTCAGAGAAATTATACAAGATTAGTTACTAAAAGCTCACAAATGGAAAGGAAGAAGAAAAAGTTTATTTATATAGGACATGATCTTCTATGCAAATAATCCTAAGAATTGGAAAAATTCTGTACGAGATTATAATATTTCCCGAAAGGTATGAGCAGAGAAGACCAACACATATGGATCAATGGGATACTGCTGAGAATCAAGGAATACATACATGTACACTCAGTTGTTTTCGAACACGGAGACCAAGATCATTCAATGAAGCAAAAACAGTGTCTCCAACAAACGGTGTTGAGAAACCGGATATCCACATACGAAGGAGTGAAGTCAGAGCATTCCCTTCCACCCTATAAAAAATGAACTCCACATGGATCCAAGAAAGAACTTTAAGAGCGAAAATTCTTAACACTCAGAAGGAAACTAAGAGCACCTAGGGGCAGATCTTCCTTCCCTTGGATTTGGCAATATGGTGTCTGTTGTATGGCACCCGAAGCCCAAACAACAACAGAGAAAACAGAGACACTGGACTTCAACGTTGCTAAAAACTTTTGTGAAGGAAAGGGTAATCTCAAGAGGATGTAAAGAAACCCAAAGAATGGTAGGAAATATTTGCAAAACTCATACGAGTCTTGCATCTAGAATGTGTACAAAACTCCTCCAACTTAAGAACCTAAACAACCCCACTGAAAATAATAGACATTTCTCCAAAGAAGATAGTCAGACGACCCAGTGAGCACATGGGGCGATTTTCCTCATGAGATCGTAGGAAATGGAAGCCAACACCACAGTGACATGCCTTCCCCCACCCAGGAGGAGGGGCTCTAGTGAATAAGCAGAAATAACAAGTGTCGGGGAGGATCTGGGGAAACAGAACTCTCATCCATTGCTGGGGGAGAAGTAATATGGCAGAGCCACTGTGGCAAAGGGTGTGGCACGTCGTCCACACGCTGAGCATTCTGTTCTCATTTGGCCGAACTCCACTCATTATCTAAACAGAAGAATGGAATACAGGCCCTCTAACAACAGCCTGCACGTAAGTCTTCGTAGCAGCACTCTTGACAATAGCCGAAAAATGAAAACAACCCACAGGTGCATCCACAGTTGAATGGACAAACACAACGTTGTCTGTTCATACAATGGGATTCATTCAGCCACGACAGGAATGAAGTACTGATACACGCTATCACGTGGGTGAACTTTGAAAACATCCTACTCAGTGGCAGAAACTAGACCCCAAATACCACATATGGTATGATCCCACGTGTATGAAAAATTCGTCCCAGGTAAATGACAGGTGCCAGATCAGTGGTTGCCTGGGAGCAGGGGGATGGGGAATGACCAGTGACTGCCTGCTCAGAGGGTGCGGGGTTTCTCTCCAGGGCATTAAATGTTCTGGGACTAGATAGGGTGATGGTGCCAGCACGGGAAATGGAGTTGATAACAGTGGTTTGCACACTTTGAAATGTTTAAAAAGATAAAGTTTATTTTATCTTAAGCTACAAATATACCTGGAGACGTGAAAAGAAACCAAAGCCAAAAGAGAAGAAAAGGAATGCGTTCGCTGGTGAGGACAGGCCGACTCTGGTGCTGGAACTGGCCCTGGTTGGAGCTCATCAGCTGCTCCGGGAGGTGGGGCCGGAGCTGGCTGTAGCTGGTGATGGATTGGGTCTTGCTCCCACTGGCCCTAGGTCTGCAGGGGGAGCCAGCGCTGGCTCCAGGTCGGAGGTGCCGCCGGAGCTGAGTGTGGAGCCGGTCCAGCTCGGAGTCTTGCCTTGGCTCTAGCTCTGCAGTCGGTGATGGAGCCGTAGGTCCAGGGGCTTCCTCCCACTGGGGCGCACGTGGCTCCAGCTCCCGAGCTCCTGGCGAAGGCCCCGCAGCAGGACATGGAAATGCCTCGAGCTCTGCAGCGGGCTTTGGGTCTGTAGCTGCTTCTGCAGCCGCGTCGACTCTGCAGCGGTGACCGGCCCCGGGGCAGAGGCCAGTTCTCCGTCTCGAGATGGTGCCGAAGCAGCAGGAGGAGAGGAGATCACCACCCTGCCAGGGGGATCACCCTGTGCTGATCCCCACAGCCCGTCCCTGTGCCTTCTCAGAGGAAACCGGCCTCCCCCAGCAGCGCTGAGCTGCCTCGAGACCTGGCTCTCGTTCTCGGGCTGCCTCTCACTCTGCCAGTGGTGCCGGATCGGGTGGGAGAACTGGTGTGGAGGTGGCTCTGCTCTGGAATTCACCCCGGAGCTGCTTTTGCCTCTGGAGGGGGACCGCGGGTCGGAGCTGGAGGGGCTCTAGTGTGCGGGGCCCTGGCTCAGGCTCTCGAGCTGCTTCCACGGCTGGCTCGAGTCAGCGCCGGGGCACGTTCTGGTGCGTCAGATGGTTCGAGATCTTAGCTGCCCCACGGCTCGTGCAAGGTCTCGTGCTCGAGGTGCTCTAGCTCTGTATCGCCCACTTGCTGACCGTGGGTGAGATGCTGACCCACCGGATAGGCTGGGAGCTCCGAGGGCAGGGAGGGTATCTGGGGGTCCTCTCTGCGTTCCAGCGAACAGACACAGGTGTGGGTGATGCCCGCGTGGAAGAAAGCGTGAACACAAGAGTCTGTGGCCCAGACCTCTCATCTGTAACAACATCCGCCGCATCACGGTGCTGCTGGGGGAATCCCACCGACTCACTAAACTTTGAAGTGCTACCACCTCCCAGGCACTGTTCTGGGGGTTGGGGACACAGCGGTGAGGAAGCACGGTCCCTGCTCGCGTGGGGCTGGCCGGAGCAGAGGTCCAACGAGGACTTGAGGTCCCCGGCAAGTGTCTCTGCTCAGCTGGGGGCAGCTGCCGGGAGCAGCGGGTCAGGCCCTTGTCCCCGTCTGGCAGCTCAGGACCGACCCGCGTGGGGCGCGTGGTGAAGGGGATGCAGGATCCTTGGTCTGAATCCCCCCGTAGCCATTACCCCCGTGTAGCCGGTCCCGTCACCGTCCCGAGTTTTGTCATCCATGAAGTGGGCAGGGGAGGAAAGCCGTTCGTGGGTTCAAGACCCCTATCCAAGTGTGGAACCGGGTCTGGATCATCTCTGGAGGGGGATTCAGCTCCAGCACCTGCCCCAGAGCTCGAGCCAGGTCCTCCACCGATGCGTGCCGCAGCTCCCGAGACGGGCAGCTGCAGCTTCGGCTCTCGCGCCAGCTCTGGGATCAGAGCCCGGTTTGGAGCTTGAGCAGCTCCAGCACCAGCTAGGGACCTCGCCAGCCAAGGGCCAGCACCTTCACCGTCACACCCTCGCCATCGTGCACGAGGTCAGGAGAGGGGCTGGGGGCGGGAGGGTCCCTGCTGGGAAGGTCACCCCGGGTACCTTGGTCACTCCACTCAGAGCTCCCCCTCCCCACCCCTCCCACAGGTCACAGCCCCAGGGATCCCCACCCCTGCTTCCCAAACAAGGCTCAAGGTGAAAAGCAGACCTGGGATATTGGAAGTTGAGGCTTGTACCTTCAACACTGTATACGTGTTGACCCAGAAACTCCACTTTATGGATTCTGTTGCAAATAGAGGTTGATGGACATGGTGTTCCCTTCGATACGGTGGGAGTGAGCTGCCCACGCTAGGTGATGGGTGCACCTGTGGCCTGGGATGGGTGCTGCTCACTGTTCTCCCAGACAGGGGTGCCCGTCACCCTTCTCTCCCGGGGACCTCCGTTTCCTCACGTTCTCGCCAGGGCTGCTGGTCCCCAGACCAGACACCTGCCAGGCTGAGGGTGACCAGTGCTGCCTCCATAGGGTTTCCTTTGCCAGAGTCCTTCCCCGGGAGCTCCTGCATCTCTGACTCCCCCCATGCCTCTCCCCCTCCCCTTGGACTTGCATGCATTTCATCTCTGTCCCTGTGGAACCCAGTGACTTGGAGCATGGTTTGGACCAGAGGCATGGGAAACCTTTCTGTGGCCTTGGGTTGTGAGCAATGCTTTGGCCCTTTGGGTTGTGTCTTCCAGCTTTCTGCATTTCCCTGGTTTCTCTGTGGGTCACAAGAGGAACCAGCCCTTTCCTGTCTGGGGTCAGGCTGAGGTGTCCCAGCAGGAACAGGGGTCTCCGCCCCGAGATTGTGTCCATATTTACCAAAGGGGGCTCTATGGTTACATCTCATCTGTAATCCATCGGGGATTTCAACATCCAATAAGGGAAATTCTATGTCAAGTCAACACAGAAAAGAAGGAGTCCCCTTTGAAAATAGGGGGGCAGACACAAAGGCCCATCCTGTGTGATTCCACGTACAGGAAACCTCCAGAACAGGTAAAGGAACAGAGAGAGGAAGCAGCTTAGGGGTTTCCAGGGAGGCCTTCTGGTTCGGGGACTCCTTTGGGGAAGCAGATATTCCACAGCCATGTTCTGTGGTTTGGTGGCCCAGCGTTGGGAATGTACTTGATGCTCAGGACTTGTTCAACTGAAAACAATTCATTTTATTTAAAATAAATAATAAACAGCATATAGGACATGGAAAGAGAATAGAACAGTTAATACGAACCAGAGAGAAAGAACATAGGGGGAGGGGAGGAAACAATCTGGCGGGGCATCGGGGTCGGGTGATGGAGCTAAGGGTAATGGTACAAGGAGCTCTCCCCGTGAGGATGTGGACTCTGGATGTGGTTCTGGGAGCCCTGCAGGAGCAGGAGGAGGGGCAGGGCCAGAAGCAAGAGCAAGGCCAGATGCAAGAGCAGGGCCAGGGGCAGGATCCACAGTAAGAGCTGGGTCAGGGGCAAGTAGAGGAGCACAGGCAGAGCCAGGGGAAGGGGCAGCGGCCCTGGAAAGCAGGGGAAGGGGCATCGGCTCTGGCAGGGGCAGGGGCAGGAACAGGGACACCGGCAGGGGAAGGGGCATTGGGTCTGGCAGGGGCAGGAACAGGGACACAGGCAGGGGAAGGGGCATCAGCTCTGGCAGGGGCAGGAACAGGGACACTGGCAGGGGAAGGGGCATTGGCTCTGGCAGGGGCAGGGGCAGGAACTGGGACGCAGGCAGGGGAAGGGGCATCGGATCTGGCAGGGGCAGGAACAGGGACACTGGCAGGGGAAGGGGCATCGGCTCTGGCAGGGGCAGGGGCAGGAACAAGGACGCAGGCAGGGGAAGGGGCATCGGCTCTGGCAGGGGCAGGGGCAGGAACAGGGACACCGGCACGGGAAGGGGCATTGGCTCTGGCAGGGGCAGGAACAGGGACACAGGCAGGGGAAGGGGCATGAGCTCTGGCAGGGGCAGGGGCAGGAACAGGGACACAGGTAGGGGAACGGGCATCAGCTCTGGCAGGGGCAGGGGCAGGAACAGGGACGCAGGCAGGCGAAGGGGCATCGGCTCTGGCAGGGGCCGGAACAGGGACAGAGGCAGAGGAAGGGACAGGTGCAGGGGCAGGGGGTGGGTCAGGGGCAGGAATGGGCGCACACGGAGGGGCAGGGAAACAGGTAGGGAAAGGGGAAGGAGCTGGGTCAGAGGCAAAGATAGGAGCACAGGGAGGGGCTGAGGAAGGGGCAGTTGCAGGGGCAGAAGCCGAGTCAAGGGCAAGAACAGGAATACAGGCAGGGGCAGGAGAAGGGGCAGGATCCAGGGCAGGAGCTGGGTCCGGGGCAAGAACAGGAACACAGGTAGGGGAAGGGGCAGGTGCAGGGGCAGGAGGTGGGTCAGGGACAGGAACAGGACCACAGGCAGGGGCAGGGACAGAACCCGGGTCAGGGGCAAGAATAGGAGCACAGGCAGGGGCAAGGGAAGGGGCAGGATCCAGGGCAGGAGCTGGGTCAGGGTCAGGATCCGAATCAGGGGCAAGAACAGTTGCACAGGTAAGGGAAGGGGCTGGTGCAGGGTCAGGAGCTGGGTCAGGGGCAAGAACAGGTTCACAGGCAGGTGCTGGGGAAGGGGCAGGTGCAGGGGCAGGGGGTGGGTCAGGAGAAGGGACATTGGCTCTAGCAGGGGCAGGGGCAGGGGCAGGAGTTGGGGCAGGGGCCGGAACAGGAGCACAAGCCGGGGAAGGGGAGGGGGCAGGTGCAAGGGGAGGGACAGGGTCTGCCGCATTGGCAGGTACAGGAACCGGGGCAGTATCTGGGTCAGGGGCAAGAACCGGGGCACTGGCAGGGGTAGGGATGGGTCAGGATCCAGGGCAGGAGCTGGGTCGGGGGCAGGAGCAGGGCCACAGTTCGGGGCAGGCGCAGGGGCGGCGGCTCTGGCAGGCACAGGGGCAGGCACAGGGGCAGGCTCTCCGGAGGCAGGTTCTCCAGCAGGCCCTTCCTGGCCCCCGTCAGGCTCTCCGTGGGCGGGTGCTGGGTCACCTGCTGGCTCCTGGTCTCCTGCTGAAGTCGCAGCCACCACCCCTCCCTCCAGAGCTGCCGATGGAGTTGGAACCGGCTCTAGCTCCTCAGGTGGTGGAGCAGCTGTGAGAGGAGAAAACTCAGCCCGAGCCTGCTCTCCGTGGAGACAGAACCCAGCCCAGGGCCTCCCAGAGAAGCCGCAGCCAGGAAGGAGCCCTCCCCGGGGCGTCTCCCCGACCGCAGTCCACCCGCTGGGCGCTCTGAGCCCAGTCGTTGCTCCAGGCCCCACACCAGCCTCTGGGGGCTCCTCCCTGTGGGGCCAGCCCCCACCCTTCCGCACACACCCACGGGCACCCAGCCCCGGGCTTCTCAGCCTCAGGCTCGGCCTCCGTGGGCTCCAGCTCCTGGAGCGCAATGCAGTCAATCACCACCAGGGACAGTGGTCTGGGTGGTGTCGGAGGCCTCTCCCCGCAATCCCCAGCACCTGCTCCAGGGGAGTCCTGTGGGGTCACGCTCCGGATCCCGGACATGGAGTGGGTGTCCGCCAGCCTCGTGCCGATCTCATCGGAGGTCTGCAAAGACAGGGACGGGTAGCCGGTCCGGAGGCATCCCAGTCCTGCCCGGCCAACCTCCCTGTCCCCTGCCCAGTCGCCCTGCTGCTCCCAGATCAGACACACACCTGTGGGTGCACAGCCCTGCACGCGGGACAATGACCCATCCCTGCAGGGCGATCGAGAGAAACCCTGGGCAGAAGCTCACAGCCCCCCACACCTCGTCCCACCCAGCCAGCCTGGACCTTGAACATGACCTGCCCACGGGTTATCTGACCCCTCATCAGCCTGCTCTTGAATGGGGTTGGCCCACCCTACATGACCCCTCTTCACACACACACACACACACACACACACACACACGGAGGGGAGGGGACCTGGGGCTGCACAGGTGGATTAGACCCTGTGGGGCTGGGTGGCCAGCTCTGGGCCTCCTGGTGTCACCTTTCTGTCCTTCCGGCCAAATGGCCAGAGGCTGTGGGGAGCCCTGATTCGACATCCCCAGCGGGGGCCAGCGTTTGCGGGGCGGGCTTTCTTCAGCCTGCAGCATCCAGACTTAGGGAGGCAACAAGCCCACATGTTCATGGTTGGATGATGTCCAACGAAATGAGCTGGGCAGGGGGCTGTCTCTGGAATGTGGGTGCCTTGTTACCTGGGTTCCAAATTCTGTTGGACTCTGTTGTCAGGGAAGTGAGGTCACCACTGCCTGGGGTCCCCTTACCCAACTTCCTCCTCACACAAGACCCCCGCCCCCGAGGGCCCCCTCCCGCGGCTGCTCAATGCTCCCCCTCCCCCCATGCCCCATCCATACAGTGACTCCCTCACAGCCCCCCCACAGCCTTCCCAAGGCCTGGGTGCAGCCGGTGTCCCCGCTGTGAGGACACAGAGCTGGCTTCAGACTGGGCTCCCGTGCATGCCCAGGGCTGTGACCCTGCACAGACCCTGTGCCTCTCAGGGCCTCCCCAGGCTCCCCATCTGCACAGTGAGGTGTTCTGGCTTCTACTCCTAGGGACGCCATCAGGGGTAGGACCTCTACATACATTCCGGACCTGCTATCCCAGGAGGCTGGGACACACTTGGCAATGCAAGAATGAGCCAGGGGCTGGGCGGGACATGGAGCACAGCTCAGAGGGGCCTGGGTCTGCTCTGGGGTCTGGGCAGAGCCACCCCCTTCTTGCCTGTTCCCAGCCCCTGTGGGAAGGTTGCAATGAACGGATTCCGACCTTGTCCCCTGGTGACGCACACTTCCAGGGGCTCCCATTAGGTTTAGGCTCAGGCCCCGGGGCCTCGTCTGCGCCCATGTGCTGGGCAGTCCCCACAGTGGTTCCCGGGCATTCCCGCATCCTGCTCACACATCCCTGTGGAATCCCCTCCTCTCCGGGGTGGATGGCCTGTGTGACCGCGCTCTCAGGAAGAGAATGGGGCCAAATGCTGGGATGTCATTTCCAAGCTGATGGAGGAAAGTCTGTGACTTCTTCTGGTTCCCTCTGTCGTGTGTTCATTCTCTGTCTCCTTCTCTGTTTCTGTCTCTGTCTCTGTGTCTCTCACAGGAGCAGGATCTGTGGACTCCAGGGGTGATGTGAGAAACCTCAGAAGCCTCCCTTGTCCGTGTTTCCCTCTTCTGTCCCGGTGCTCCATTCCTTCCTAAGGCCTTGTCACCCGGACCAGAGCAGTGAATCTGGAACCTCTTCCAAATGGAGACCCGGAGGCTGCAACAAGGAGGGTCTTGGCCTTGGTCCCCAGACTAGTGGTCAGTGCTCTGCCACGTTCTGCGTACCCAGGTCCTCAGCCCCCCAGGACCCCAGTCTGTCCCCTGCTCCGAAGGACCTCGAGGGAGTACAAAGCATTTTCCCAGGACTGGGAGCACAGGGGGTCGGGAATGGAGATCCAAGGCCAACAGGCTCTCCCACAAGCCTGTGGGACCCTAGGGACACTGCATCTCTACAGCCCAAGGGACAGAAGAGTAAGCTGAGGCCTTTGTGCTGTAGCCCCTCTGGACTTGGGGGTGGGTATCTCTTCCTGCTTCCAAGTGCCCAGGCTGGGGATGGACACCGGAACCCAGACCCTGTCCTCTCCCAGTGCCCTGGCAACACCCCTGGGCCCCTTGGGGACCCTTGACCCTCAGCCTGGCCTGTCTCCCCTCCCCATGCTATGGATCTGGGTCCTTGCCAGGAGTCCTGATGCCCTGCCCCATTGCCCAGCTGTCTGCAACCTGTTTCTTCTTTCCCCCCTGTCACCCACCTCGCTCCCAGGGTGTCCTCCCCTTCTGGCCCCAGCTTGGCAGTCAGAGTGGTGTGTGTGTGGGGGTGGGTGTGTGTGTGGGGCTGGGTGTGCAGGTGCACGTGCCTCTACGTGCCTGGGGATGCCAAGGTCATGTCCCCACATGGGACGGTGTGGGTAGCTCTTCCTGAGGATCTGAGGGACTCTCAACCCCAAAGCAAACCCCATGGGAGAGTTTGGACTGGCCTAGGATTGGAGAGCAGCTCCTTGGACTCTGCACCCCTTAGTTGTCCTGGGCCAGTCCCTGCCTCTCTTGACCGAGGTTCCCAACTGTCCCTGAGGGTCGGACATGGAAAGGCTTGGACGTGGCTGCTCCTCCAGTGGTAGGTGGTGGACAGGTGCACCAGGCATGCAGGCCTCCCCACCGAGAGGGCCAGTCAGGTGTGTCATGGCCAGGTGTGCACAGACGACCTGCCCACAGCTCCTGTACCAAGACCCAGCCCTGCGGCAGATGTGCACGAGACCCATGGCTCCGCACCTGACCAGTCCCCCGCGTTCCCTCACCACCTTGGAGACAAGGGCTCTTCTTTGTCCTAGGGCCCATCATCCTTCGGACAATGAGAGCAGAGGGATCCGTATGTAGAGGAGGCCGGCAGGGCGTCCCACAGAACGTCGTGTGCCCATCTCTGCTTTGTCCTCTAGGCTTAGCGGCGGACCCCCACCTAGAAAGAGGCCCGCAGGGCAGGGACATTTGTCTGCCCTGTTCCCTGAAGTATGGGAAATGTCTAGAAGGGGCTTCCTGTCCATGTGTGGAGTCGATGAAGCCCAGCCAGCACCTTTCAGATGTCTGAGTGGCTCTGGGGCCCCTCTGCCAGCCCCCAGGGATCCCTGCTCTGGCTCCACCCAGGATGGGAGCCCCAGATGGAATCTGAAACCTCCTCACAGCCAGGAATGTGGCTTTGCCTGGGACACAGGACAGCGAGGCTTGGGGCAGAGAGCTCCTTCACGGTGGAGAGGAACCGCCTCAGCCCCAGGCCACCCTCCCCGTGGGCCGGCCACAGGGTCGGGGAGTGGTCCCAACAGGCCCGACGGCAACCCCGTGTGTGGGGCCTGGCCTCGTGGCACGCAGGGTCCCCAGGAGACACCAAAATCCATTATGAAGAGCGAGGCAAAAATCCTCAACAGAATTCTAGCAGACAGAATCTAGCAGCACATTGACAGGACTCTACATCATGACCAAGTGTGATTTACACCGGGAATGCAAAGGCTGTTCAACGTAGCTAATCAGTGTCCTAGACCACATCCAGAAGAAACACGATGTCAATTGTTGTAGGATAAGCTTTGACAAAATCCAAACCTTTTCATAACAAGTGTTCTCAATAAAATAGAAATACAAGGTTAAATTGTGATAAAGGAGAGGTGCCTGGGTGGCTCAGTGGGTTGAGTGTCCGACTCTTGGTTTGGGCTCAGGTCATGATCTCAAGAGTCTTCAGATTGAGCTCCAGGGAGGGCTCTGCACTCAGTCGGGAGTCTGCTTGGAGATTCTCTCCCTCTGCCCCTCCCCACTCTTGGGCTTGCATGCTCTCAAATAAATAAATAAATAAATAAATAAATAATTCTTTAAAAATTATGATAAAGGATATTTATGAAAAATAACTCATATGTATATCATTCTCTGTGGTGAAAGACTGAGAGTTTTCTCCTTAAATCCCCAAAAAGTGCCCATGTCCACCACTTCATTTCAATATTGTCATGGAAGTTTGGTCAGAGAAATTATACAAGATTAGTTACTAAAAGCTCACAAATGGAAAGGAAGAAGAAAAAGTTTATTTATATATGACATGATCTTCTATGCAAATAAGCCTAAGAATTGGAAAAACTCTGTACGAGATTATAATATTTCCCGAAAGGTAGGAGCAGAGAAGACCAACACATATGGGTCAATGGGATACTGCTGAGAATCAAGGGATACATACATGTACACTCAGTTGTTTTCGAACACGGAGACCAAGATCATTCAATGAAGCAAAAACAGTGTCTCCAACAAACGGTGTTGAGAAACCGGATATCCACATATGAAGGAGTGAAGTCAGAGCATTCCCTTCCACCCTATAAAAAATGAACTCCACATGGATCCAAGAATGAACTTTAAGAGCGAAAATTCTTAACACTCAGAAGGAAGCTAAGAGCACCTAGGGGCAGATCTTCCTTCCCTTGGATTTGGCAATATGGTGTCTGTTGTATGGCACCCGAAGCCCAAGCAACAACAGAGAAAACAGAGACACTGGACTTCAACGTTGCTAAAAACTTCTGTGAATGAAAGGGTAATCTCAAGAGGATGTAAAGAAACCCAAAGAAAGGTAGGAAATATTTGCAAATCTCATACGAGTCTTGCATCTAGAATGTGTACAAAACTCCTCCAACTTAAGAACCTAAACAACCCCACTGAAAATAATAGACA
Organism: Mirounga angustirostris; assembly: GCF_029215605.1. Taxonomy (NCBI): domain Eukaryota; kingdom Metazoa; phylum Chordata; class Mammalia; order Carnivora; family Phocidae; genus Mirounga; species Mirounga angustirostris. The sequence continues at coordinate 160,867 of NW_026991716.1, read as the reverse complement.
TTTCTCCAAAGAAGATAGTCAGACGACCCAGTGAGCACATGGGGCGATTTTCCTCATGAGCTCGTAGGAAATGCAAGCCAACACCACAGTGACATGCCTTCCCCCACCCAGGAGGAGGGGCTCCAAGATCGGGTCAACCTTCCTCTTGTAAATTTCCAGAAAAGGAAGCAGGCAGAATCCTAGAGATGTTCTTCCAGTGGTGACCCCTGTGACGCTCCTGGATCCGAGTGGTGCCAAGGTGGACTGCAGCCAGCGCTACAGTGTGCTGCCCAGATGCGCTCCTTGGGACAAAGGCTCTCATTTCCTCCGTGGCCGGGAGTGCTAGCTGCTGATGGCTCAGAGAAGTCCTTCTGAGGAGCTGCCTGCAGCTGCAGGGCCCCCCTCCCAGGGGGCAGCCGTGCAATGACTGGTTTGTGCACAGTGCAAAGGCTCCACCCTCTGGTCTCAATTCAGGATCTCTCTCCAGGTGGCCCCTCACCGTTCAACCTCTCCTCCCCAAGAAGCTGCCTGCACGCAAGGATCAGCCATGCCCAAGACTCCCCTGTTACCCAGCGCTCCAATCTTTGTCTCCCTGCTGCAGCTGTGATGCTCCCTCTCCCTGGAGCCACTCCTTGCATTTTGTCCCATCTTGCCCGCTCGCCTTAAACTACAGTCACAGGTCTCATCAATTGTCCCGACCCCTCCACGCCTCTCAGTGAACGCTGCTCATTCATTGTCTCATCCTTTTCCAAGAGTGTGCTCACAGACACAGCAGTAAGAGCTCCGTAATCAAACATTTTATACATGGGAGAAGTCATAAATAATATAACAACAGCAGCATACATTCCCTCGGCCATCAGAAATAAAGCATAATCAAAAAACTGAAGCCCCTTGACTTCCTTACTTACTGATCAATGTCCCCACCAATACCCAGAGGCAACCACTCTCCTGAATTTAGTGTTTAGCATTCTTTTTTACTCTAAAAGAATGGAATTAGGGGCGCCTGGGTGCCTCAGTCGTTAAGCGTCTGCCTTCGGCTCAGGTCATGATCCCGGGGTCCTGCGATCGAGCCCCGCATTGGGCTCCCTGCTCGGCGGGAAGCCTGCTTCTCCCTCTCCCACTCCCCCTGCTGGTGTTTCCTCTCTCGTTGTGTCTCTCTCTCTCTCTCTCTGTCACATGAATAAATAAAATCTTAAAAAAAAAAAAAAAAGAATGGAATTAAATAGTGCATGCATCCATATTCAACTTTTTTTTCATTTAACCTTGTGAAAATCATTTGTGTTGATATATGTAACTAATTTATTCATTTTGTTACCATATAGCACCCTATTGGATAGCTATGTATCATTTACCAATTCTCCTAGAGATGACTTGATGTCCTTCCCCGCTGCCAGCAAAAGCAGCATGTTGCAGTGAATGTTCTTGTCTTTGCACACTTGGGCAAGCTGCTCTAGGGTACACACCAAGGGTGGAATTGCTGGGTTGTAGAGTATATGCATCCTTAACTACTAGAAATTGCTAGATGGCTGTTGAGAATCACTAAATCAATTTATACTCCCACCAGCAGTGAATCAGTTCATTCTGCACCGCTCACAAATCCACATCCTCGTCAATTTTGGCATTGACAGATTTTTAAGTTTTAGCCCATCTGTCATGTGTGAAATGGCACGTCCTTGGATTTAATTTCCATTAGCTTAAATCTTAGTGAAAGTGACCTTCTTGTTTGTTGGGGCACCTGGGCAGCTCATTAAGCATTTCCTTTGGCTCAGGTCATGATCCTGGGGTACTGGCATTGGGCCCTGCGTCAGGCTACCAGCTCAGCGGGGAGTTTGCGTCTCCCTCTCCCTTTCCCCCCTCCCCCTCTCGTGCTCTCTCTCTCAAATAAATTAAAAAAAAAAATTTGTTGCACAGGGGTGCCTGGGTGGTTCAGTCTGTTGAACTTCTGACTCTTGATTTTGGTTCAGGTCATTATCTCGGGGTCATAGGTTTGAGCCCTGTGTGGGCTCTGCGCGCTCAGCGGGGAGTTGGCTTCTTCCTCTCCCTCCTCATCTGCCACCATCCCCCATCCCCTCTCTCAAATAAATAAACAAATCTTTTAAAAATTATTTGTTGCACAAATAAATACAAAGCGCTCCACTCATTCATTCTGGTTCATGCATCTGTCCTGTTTGATGCCTGCAGAGATCCCATTCCTAGACTGTACATATGTTATACTCAGTTTATACACCTGGCCTTCTACCAAACGCTCCTTTTACATCCTATCCTTACCAAGCTCCCCAGCCAAAATCCATTTCTGGGGATTGTTTCTTCTTGGCTTTGTGTTTTGATTATGTTGCCATGATGCTGACCTGTTCCTGTGACTTTGCCCTGGCAGATCCTCCCATCTCCTTGTCTGGAGACTAATCTGTCCTCTAACCTCGTGCTTGGCTGAGGTCTTACATCCGTGACCTTGACCCAAGTCATCCTAAACCAATCATAAACGTAGGCTGCAAACAGGCTGACCCCTTGCTCTCCTGTTTCTGTGATTGGCACTACTAACTCTTTGCTCAGTGGGTCCTGAAGCCTTCATCAATCTTGGTGTCAGTCTTGCTCCTTCCCCCAGGAGACCTGAGGCAGGAAAGCATCCTCAAGGTATAGGGACAACCGATCTAAGATGCTATAATTGCATCCAGCCAGTCACTAACTACTGTCCATTTTTTCTCTGTGAACTCTACTTCCATCATCTTCGGTCCTGCTGTCACCTCGCTGATTCTTGCAATGAGCCAGAAGAGCTGCACAGAACCCCTGAGGTCCCCAGTGATGTCCACAGGGGACCCCGGAGGCTGTTAGGAGCCAGTCTCTGAGAGGATTTCTGAGGCCTCGGGGCTGTATATTGGGAAGAGGTCCCTGGGGCCTTCCTGAGCTCCACTAGGAGAGAATCCCGGGAGACTGCCTGAGGCTGTGTCAGGAGGGAGTCCCTGCGGATCCACTGAAACCTTATTGGAAGATCTCTGGAGATTCCCTGAGGTCATGTAAGGACAGGATCCCGGAAGAGCTCATCAGGCTATGAACAAAGGAGCCCTGAGGATCTAGTGAGGGTATGTCAGCTGGGGATCACCAAGGATCCATTAAGATCACACCAAAGAGAAGATTCCTGGAGTTTCTATAGTGACAAAAGGGGGTCCCTGGAGAGTTCCCATGGTTGTCATTCATCCAACACACACTTGCAGAGGCAGAAGACCTAGGCCCCACTGAGCAGGATCTCACAAGCTACCTGTGGACACAGAGATCATAAAAACAGTCAGGTAAGTGTTGCAGGGTGGGCACAAGGACCTGTGGAAAGGGCATAAAATTCGGTGTCCGCGAGGTGAGCGAGCCGTTCTGCTCTTCCGGGAGGGGCAGCCTTTGGGGGTGGTGGGCATACGGCTGCCGTACTGCATGTAAAGAACCCGGCGCAGATCTTGCGTGGGGCAAGAACTCCATCAGTGCTACCCATCAGTAAGCGAGGGGCACGGGCAAACTTACACGTGCAGCCCAATTCTTGTCTCACGAGAGAACTGGCGGAGGTGTGTCCGCGGACTGTCCTGCAGTCGGGAAAGGCCAGGACCTGGCTTCTCGGTCCGGGTCCGCGACCAAGAGAAATCCAGCGCCAGTCACGCACGTCACCCCACATCTTCGTTGGCTACGTCAAGTTAAGAAAAGCAAACACCAAAACATAACTTCAGCAACTGTCATTTCACCACGTAACCAACGCAGACTCGCTCTTTTCAAAGATTTCATTCACTCGAGCGAGCTCTCGAGCGAGCGAGGGCACCAGCCGGGAAGGGGCAGGCGGAGGGGGAAGCAGACTCCCCGCCGAGCGGGGGCCCGACGCGGGGCTCGAGCCCAGGGCCCTGGGGTCACGACCCGAGTCCAAGGCAGACGGCGGGCCGACGGAGCCGCCCGGCGCCCCACCAGTGTAGACGGACTCTCCCTCCGCTCCGCTTCGTGCCGACTCTTCGAAAACCCTGCCGGGGGCTTCCTGCGCCGGGTTCCGCGACCCCCAGGCGCCCCCCCCCGCTCCGCCGACCCCGCTGCCCCTCGCTGCCTCCGCGCGCCCCGGACCCTCCCGCCGCCTCGCCCGGCGGCAGAGCACAGAGCCGGACGGGGACCCCAGCCAGCCGCCGACACACGGACCCCCGCCGCCCGCCCCGCAGCCGCCACACCCCCTCCCCGGCGTCGCCCTTCAATGCCGTCACGCCCGCGCCTTGCGTCCGGCGCGCCGGGGCGGAGGCGGGACTTCCGGGCGCGCGGAGGCGGGACTTCCGGGGGCCGCTGAGGGGCCGCTCGGGGTGCAGGAAAGGGCCGCCGGGCCTGGCCGGCCGCACTCGAGCTGTCGGGGCCGCGGGCCTGAGGGAGGAGGAGGGGCCATGGCCGGCGACGGGGCCCGGAAGCAGTTCTGGAGGCGCAGCAACGGCGAAGTCCCGGGCAGGTGGGTGTGACGGGAGGCCGGGTCGGGGTCAGGGCTCGGAGGTCGGGCGGGCGCGTGGGCCCGCGGGGCTGCGGGTGGAGTCGGGGGTCTGGGGAGGGCTGCTGGGGACGAGAGGGACGTTGGGGGGCCGGGGGGCTCGAGCGCAGGGTCTGGGCGGTGACGGGGGCTGCGCGCAGACCGAGGCTTGAAGGGAGGAGGAGCAGCTGCTCGCGAGTCTTCCCGAGGCCGCAGGCTCTCCTCGGTGACACTCCTCGGCAGGCTCTCCTCGGTGACACTCCCGGGCGCCCTGGGAAGCCGAAGGGGACCGACTCGGGTCGCGCTGCGAAGGGTTCGGGGAGTGCGGACCTGGCCCGCTGGCCGCGCGGGCTGCGCTTGCCGGGCGATCGCCTCTCCGGGGGGCGCGGCGGTGGGACCCACTTGAATGGCCTTCTTGTCCCTCCCGCGCTCGGCTGCGCTTGCCGAGCGGTCGCCTCTCCGGGGGGCGCGGCGGTGGGACCCACTTGAATGGCCTTCTTGTCCCTCCCGCGCTCGGCTGCGCTTGCCGGGCGATCGCCTCTCCGGGGGGCGCGGCGGTGGGACCCCCTTGAATGGCCTTCTTGTCCCTCCCGCGCTCGGCTGCGCTTGGCCTCGAGCTCGAGGACTCGCTCCGGTGGATTTGAGCCTCCCTGTGAATTTCCACGTACCCCACCTTCCGGCCGCAAAACCAACTCCTTTCTTGAGTCCGCAGCAGGAAGCGAATTAAGGAAAAGAAATTAAACAAAAAATGAAGTGCGTGCAATGACCCGGGTGCACTCTGGAAGCTGTTCGGCTCCAAAGTCCTGATCAGCGTGCGGCTGATCCCCGGCCCGCGCCCGGGGGAAGGTGAAGACAGTGCGTGGACAGTGCCTGGCGAACGTAGATTAGAGAGAAACAGATGTCAAGGTTTCTTTTTCTTTTTTAAAGATTTTATTTATTTGAGAGAGAAAGAGAGAGAGCATGAGGGGGGGAGGGTCAGAGGGAGAAGCAGGCTCCCCGCCGAGCAGGGAGCCCGATGCGGGACTCGACCCCGGGACTCCAGGATCATGACCCGAGCCGAAGGCAGTCGCTTAACCAACTGAGCCACCCAGGCGCCCCATGATTTTATTTATTTAAGAGAGAGAGAGCATGAGAAAGGGGAGGGTCAGAGGGAGAAGCAGACCCCCCCGCCGAGCAGGGAGCCGGATGCGGGACTCGATCCCGGGACTCCAGGATCATGACCTGAGCCGAAGGCAGTCACCCAACCAACTGAGCCACCCAGGTGCCCCATGATTTTATTTATTTAAGAGAGAGAGAGCATGAGAAGGGGGAGGGTCAGAGGGAGAAGCAGACCCCCCCGCCGAGCAGGGAGCCCGATGCGGGACTCGATCCCGGGACTCCAGGATCATGACCCGAGCCGAAGGCAGTCGCCCAACCAACTGAGCCACCCAGGCGCCCCAGATGTCAAGATTTCTAAACACGGTTTATTCTGTTTGCAAACTAATGTCTGAATACTGAAAATTAGGAATTGTGGTATTAAAATAATTCCATGTAGAATCATTTATAAACACAGCTTATTCGTAAGTGTTGCATAAGAGACACTATGGGTGGAGTGGTAGAATTGTAAACTTTGGAATTCACTGTGTTCGGTCAGAAGCATTCAGTTTTCAGAGTGATTTGGGGAATTTGTAGGAGTGAGTTACTGACTGCTCAGACACGCTGACTTTGGAGGGGATCAGCAGAGGCGGCCAGAGATCCTGCTTCACGCCACAGGGTTGTGCATGATTGAGGAAGAAAAGAGCTTTCTTCAAAACCAATGTCAGGGTCCAAGGTGATGCGAAAATTCTGGAATGGCGGAGAATAGGAGGTCCCAATAGTGACAGAGACAGATGCTCCAGAACATAGACCCCGGGGAGAACGAGCCACATGGCAGTAGAACTTTTGTGTGTTGCCTTTAGGTCTTGAGGTTTTGGTTCTTCCTCAGTCTAAATAAACTCTGATTCTTAACCAGCTGAGCTCTGAGGATAGTTGAGCTGCAGTATGGAGTTAGAATGGTGAATAAACATTTGGATTGAGGACTATCTCTTGGTAATTTGTCTTTGTATTGGATTCAGTAGTGGCCCCCTCCCCCCATTCATGTCTATCTGGAAGTCTGCGAGTGTGACCTTATTGGGACGTAGCATCTTTGCAGATGTGATTCAGCTAAAATGAGGTCATACTGGGTTAGGGTGAGTGCTAGTCCAGTGACTGGTATCTTTTTTTTTTTTTAAGATTTTATTTATTTATCTGAGAGAGAGAATGGGAGACAGAGAGCATGAGAGGGGAAGGGTCAGAGGGAGAAGCAGACTCCCTGCCGAGCAGGGAGCCCGATGCGGGACTCGATCCCGGGACCCCAGGATCATGACCTGAGCCAGAGGCAGTCGCTTAACCAACTGAGCCACCCAGGCGCCCTGCCATCATCTTTTAAGAGTCTTACCAAAAAAACTGTCACTGGTGTATCTCTAGTAGGTGATTTGGCCAGGGTCTCACACTGCATGAGAGGTGGTCTTGCCAGTAGCCCCCCCTCCTCTATTCACGCTGGTCCTTAGGTTGTCTATTTGGCTGGGGCTTTCTTAGAAATTTCTGGATGAAGCAGGATGTGTGATGTGGTGGAAGCACCTCTGACTTGGTTCTGTGGTCTGGGTTTCAGCCTTTTTTTTTCTATTAATCTCTGTGTGACTTTCACCAGGTCATGTCACCCCTGGGGCCATCAGTTTCTGCCAGTGTAACCTGCTGAAGCTGGATGAGACCTAAGTGGCTGAGATCTCCAGGCACATATTTGTTCGGTCTGGTCCGATTCTCTTTGATGAGCACGAGAGAGGGCCTCTTGGAGGAGCTTTGAGAGTTTGAAAATTCATTCATTCAGTAGATATTTGTTTAACCAACTCTTGGTGCCAATAACAGTTCCAGGGGCTAGAGATACACCAGTGAACAAAACAGATCAGAACCAGTGCTGTCTCAGAGCTTACAGCGGAGCTGGAGGGGCAGAGAATAGAGACCATGACTAAGTTAAGAAGAGAGTTACCCCCGAGAAGGTGGGAACTGTTATCCTGTTATTGAAACCTCAAGCAGAGAATTGGGATTGGGAGGCATGTGGAGTGGGGAGGGTTTCCCGGTGATAAGGTGGCCAGAGAAGGTCTCACAGAGGAGGTAACATTTGAGCAGGACTCACAGGAGGTGAGCGAACAGGCCCCCTGGGTGGCTGGGAGGACAGTGGTCTGGGCAGAGGGCCAGTGGAAAGTCCCCGGTTGGGAGCGACAGCGGTGTGCTCGAGAAGAGTGGGGGGCCTGGTGACTGGAGCCAAGGGAGGAGGGGGAGAGTCCTGGGGCACGAGGACCGGAAGCTGGTGGGGGCAGGCCTCGTGGTCACAGTGGAAAGACGTGGGCTTTCTGTCTCTTATTCTGATGGGGGAGCGCTTTGGAGGGTCTTGGCAGAGGTGTGGCAGGATCCCTTTGGCCTCTGGGTGGATGGTAGGTTAGGGGCTGGGAGGGAAGGACGGACGCAGGGAGACCAGTTCGGAGGCTGTGGTGAACGTCCGGGTGAGAGAGGACGGTGGTGCTGCAAGAATCAGAGGGCGGGTGGTGGGGATCAGGACGCGTTCAGTCTGTGACTCTCTGGGGCTGGTTCTCTCTTGGGCCAGTGACCCACTTGGCTCTGAGGGGCGGCTGCCCTCTGCAGTTGTGGGTGGCACTCTTGCCACACTTAGCTGTCAGTGGCAGGACGAAGTCACCGCCCACCGCGGTGCGAGCGCAGGCGGCCCTCCGGCGTGGGTCCGCTGGGGCCGCGAGCGCTGCGCACAGGAGGCCGTGCGGGCGGTGGGGCCTGTGGAGGGCGACGTTTGTGAGCGGGATGGAGGCAGGAAGGGCCCAGATTGAATCGGCAAGGCTGTGGGTGCTTGGGGTGGAGCTGGAGGAGAAGACAGCTCACGGTGTTGTGGCTCAGACAGCTTTCAGCTTCCAGCGGCCACAGCCCGAGGAGTCTCCGAGCCGGTGAGACATGAGCTCCACCGTCATTGTAACAGGCCGCCATCACTCATCAGCTGAGGGGAGGACTTGTTGGGGGGACAGTTCATTCGTTCAGAACGCATTCTGTGTGCCAGGTCCCGTGCTGAATGCTGAGCCAAGAGATGTGGCTCTCAGAGGCTGCTGGGGTGAGGGAGACGGTAAGCACATTGGTATGTTCTTCGAAGGTCATCATCTGGGGGCGTTGGCAGAAGCACAGGACCCTGCGTCAATGGAAGGCCATGCCCTTCCAGAAGAGGTCATGCCTGACCTGAGACCTGTAGGTGGAGAGGGAGCCAGCCCACAGAGATGCACAGATGCGGAGATGCGGGGTGGGCGTCAGAGCACTCCTGGCAGGGGAAGGGTGCTGCGGGGACCCTGGGGCTGGGGAGGAGGACGGCAGGAGGGGAGCCTTGTGAGAAGAGGGGTGGGAGGCGGGCAGGGCTTGGAAGGCCATAGAAAAGGGCCGCAACGAAGCACTGAAGGGTGGCGATCACCAGGGTTCTGGCCGGAGGGATGGGGCGTGGTTGCAGAATGATGAACCCCAAAGATGTCTGCATCCTTATCCCTGGAACCTGGAACCAGACCACATGGCCAAAGAGTGGAAGGTGCAGATCTGCTGACCCTGAGGTGGTACCTTTTCCTGGGTGGCCTGGTGGGTCCAGTAGAATGGAGTGAGCGCTTAAAAGTGGTCAGAATCAACAGCAGATGGACGCTTGTCTTGTCGCTGGCTCTGAAAGTGGAGGCGGGGGCCATGAGCCGGGGGGTGCGGTGGCCTCCAGCACTTGGAGTGGCCTTCTGCTTGCAGCCGGCGGGAACCTCGGTCCTACAACCGCAGGAAACTGGATTCTGCCAACAGCCTGCATGAGCAGGACGTGGACTCTCCCCAGAGCGTCCAGAAATGAGTGCAGTGGCCAACACCTACACTTTAGTCCCGTGAGAACTGCCTTGGACTCTGACCTCCAGACTTTAAGATAATAAGTGTGTTTCAGGCTGTGTGTGGAGGACCGTTAGAGCAGCCACAGCAAAACCCTGAGGTGGGAGGAGGAAGGTTGGAGGAATGTGCGGGAGGGATGTTGGATGGGAAGGGTTGTGGGTAGCCTTCCGCACCTGACCCTGCAGAGTCTTGCCCTTGAATGTGGACAGGGCACCTGCTTCCGTCTTCCCGGGTGGGCTGGCCCCTCACCGCCCACCTCTGCGAAGTGCATTTAGTCCCGAAGGACTGGAACAGCACTGGGAGGGCTCTTCCTCATGTCTCCTTGGGTCCAGGAACCAGGTGGAGGCCCTGCCTCTTTTTCCGGAAGCTCGGATCTGCTGCCCTGACCAGCTTGCTCTCGTGTTTTCAGAAACCTGTTTGTTTTCTTGCTTGTATTTTTGAAGTGGCTGTTTGGACGGAGTGCCTGTTTATTCCTCTCTTCCCGTGTTGCGGGGAGCCCGGGAGCCTCTCGGGTGGGTCTTTGTGTCCTGTGCGAGCGGGTCTCTCTGGGCTCCGTCTGTAAGTGCAGTTGGTCTTACTGTGCCAGCGCCTTGGAAGCACCGGGGGTGGGGGTGGGGGTGGGGGTGGTTTGCTATGCACGCAGTTCCTCTTGCTTGTTTGTTTCTTGGTGGTCCTGTTTGATGTTACTAAATGCCTTTTTAGCTGGTCTGGAAACATTTTGAAAGATGAACTTAATGTGAATCATGTTTTTTCTCTTTTACACATTTGTCTAATGTAGCAAGTCTAGACTCTTGTGGGTTAATCTTAAGTGAGGACAGAAATGATTAAAATAAATAAATCCCTGATGATTTTGATTAAACATTTTTTTTTTTTTAAACTGAGAGCAGGGGCAAGTATTCCATTCCCCGAGGGCTGTGAAGACATGGTCGGAGGTCATGGGTGGGAACGAGTCAAAGTGCCCTGGGAGCCTACGTCTGTTTCTCTGTTCCCCAGACTGCCCTGGGCTAGCCCTGCCTGCGTGCAGCACGGAGGAGGACGGTGGCGCAGTGACCGGGGCCAGTATGGGACACCCGCCCCGCCCCGGCCTCTCCAGCAGCTCCGTCTCTAACCGCTCCTCAGCTTCCTGGTGCTCAGACGTGTGCAGTTTGGAGTCTGGCCCTGCAGGCCCTTCGGGGTGCAGCACGGGTCCGCCAGGGGGGTCCTGCAGACAGCCGGGTGTCGGGATGGCCCTGTGCCGGGCCCTGGGAGCGCAGACAATGCCGAGCGAGGCTGCGGACAGACGTCCTGGGGCAGGGTTTTGTGCCACACCCCGGACGAGGCACTGTGGGCCTTGTTGTGACACTGCACGCTCGAGACTGCTTCTCTCCTGCCGGGGTCCTGACACGCGCCGCGCCGTCGGCCCTCCCTGCGGCCGGGGGTTTGCAGACCCGGAAGCCTGGGCTGTGGGTGGGTGGCAGAGCTGGCTCCCACTGCTGGCCCCTGGGCTCGGCCCTCGCCCGGCTCCTCTGGCCTGGGGGTCAGGAACGCGGTTCCCGTGTGCTCGGATTTGCACAGCGTGGGGGTTCTTCAGGAGGAGAGGAACAGCTTCTTCTAATTTCACCCTGATATTCCCTCCACAGGCCAGAGGCGGAGGGGTTGGGAGGCCCAGAGGGAATGGGGCAGCCTGGGTTCTTCCCGTCTGTGGGGCCCTGGGCTTGGGGGACTTTCATTTTGAGTATCCCTAGTCTTTGTGTTCCCCCATTCTGAAATGCTGTTTCCTCTTTTCTGGGGGTTAACATGGCAATTCCAGCCTGAGTGCTGAGGGTCACAGAGGTAGGTGCCCGTGGTCGTCAGTGGTTAGAACAGTGTGGACCGCCTGCAGTCACGTGAACTAAGGGCTGCAGATGCTGTTGCCGGGGCTCGCACAGCCGGCCGGGGAGCCCGCACACCAGGCCCTGTGGCAGCCCTGCCCGAGTGTGCTCCCGTCTGCCCAGACGGTGCTGCCGAGCTTGCGTCTGTCCCAGGCCCGCGGCTCCTAAGCGAGTGAGCCGCCTCTGAGCCCAGGCATGCTAGTTCAGGGCAGAGCTGGACACTTCTGGGTCCCCGACGGCATTAGCTCTGTTCCCTGGGGACCCTCCTGGGTGTTCTTGCCCGTCCTGGCATCCATCCTCTGGGGGTCTGGAGTTCGCCGGCGCTGGTGTGTGCCCACTGCCCCGGCTGGCATGTCTGTCGCCTGCTGTCTTCCTTCTCACACAGCCTCTGCACTTGAGCTTGGCCATGCTGCTCGTGGCCAGCCCCCCTCGATACGCTTCTCAAATGTGCCATGGAGCAGCTCTCCACCTGTTCCCACGCATACCTTGCTCCAGTTTTGAAAGGACCCTTCTTTCAGTGAACCTTTGTATTCAACTAAAAGAATAAGGCTTGCTGGCTCTAAGGCTTATGCCCAGGGGAGACAAACAGCGCTTAATTCCTGTCTTCTGGATGAGCTCCTGATCCTTCACGGAAAGCCCTCCGCAGGGTGACTGGGAATGTCACGGGGCACTGGGCATGATGTGTGTGGAGAGCAGGGCAAAGGGCAGGGTCTTGGAAAGGGGACGGGTCCCTCGGCGCCACTGTGAACATTGGAGGCAGGGGGCAGTCCGTTTGAGGGTGTTGATACACGGGGTTCTCTAGTTTTTCCAGTGAACTTGTTTGCAGGGGGTGAGGCCAGCCAGTTGGTGGGACGATGTGTTGTGCTGTCGGCGTGGGGATCTAAAGGGGGCCTCTGGCCACGCTGCTTTCAGAATTCAGGCCGGCTCTGGGAGGAGAAAAGCATTTTCCTCCTCCTGTCGGGGGCGCTGGGCAGTCTGATGGGATGGGGAAGGAGCACATAGGCCTGCCTCCGCCGACGATAGCCGTCTGCCGGGCCGTCTGCCGGGCGAGCTGGTAGTGCCTCGGGTCGGGCCGCCGTGGCGTGGCTCTGGGCCCCGTTTTGTTTTCTCTTTAGGATTGTGCTCTTTCTTGGATTAGTTTTCTGTTCCACAACCACTCACTAGAGCTGTGTGGCATTTTATTTCCAGACCAAATGTGGATTCAGAGACCGGCCTGATTTTCAGTGGCTCAGTTGGGATGGGTCAGGCCAGGGAAATGCAGGAGCTGATCAGAGGGCGCTCTCCTGTTGGGTTCTGAGAGAGTGTGCTCTGTCCTGTGGAACTTAACTCCTTCACGTGTAAAAGGCGATCATTCAAATATTTGTATAACAAAGAAGCATTAAATGTCTCAAGCATTTATTGGATGCCTTCTGTGTGCACAACAGGCTCTAAAGTTTGCTGGCCTGGGCCCCTGCAGGGCAGTCTGGGGGGCGCTCCCAGTTCCTGGGGCAGCGTGGGTGAGGGAAGGGAGATGCTGGTGGAGGAGGGTGGGGGTGACCTCAAACTGGACCTTGAAGGACCGTCCGTTCCTATAGGTCCGTACTTGGTTGTGGGGGTGTTCTGTAGACAGGGCCCGGGGCTGGCCTGTGTGGCAGCCGAGTGGCTGCATGAAGGCCCGGCCGAGGAAAAGGTGAGCAGGAGAGAAGAGCGTTGCTAGCAGGGACCTGACCGAGGGGGCTGGGCGTTCAGACGGGGTGGGCTGGAGGCCAGCGCTGGCCCCAAGCGGGGGTGTTGGTGTGGGGAGGGGCGGGAGAGGAACAGGGAAGGTTCCAGTTGTTCCCCAAGGGCGACAGGAAGACCTTGCAGACTTTGAGCTGGGGAGTGAAGCTGTCCCCTGACTGGCAGAGCCGAGACCAGAACCAGAGGCAGCCGCGTGGGACAGTGACAGAGGGGAGGGTGGAGCTGTGGGAAGTGGTTCAGGGTTTAGGAGGACGTGGAGATTGGCTGAATGTGGGTGGCATGCTTCAGGGAGGAGGGGAGGGGGGCCCTTGGGCTCCTGGATTGCCATTCATGGAGATTAGGTCATGGAGGGAGTTGGTGACCTGGGCAGGAGGAGAGACCGAGCCCCGATCCAGGGTGGTGGGGATAGCAGGTGGGTTTTGACGCCACAGACGTTGGCGGCCCAGGAGGGCCAGGAGCTGCTGGTGGCAGAGGGGCGTGAGGGGGTGCAGGAGGCAGGGTGCGCTCTTAGTCTTCTGCCTGATCCGTGGGGGTTGTCCCGGGGCTGGACACTGTGAGAAGTGGGCATGAGGTGTGGCAACTGGGGCAGAGCTGACTTCCGTAGGGGACCCGTTAATGTGAGGAGGGGAGCGTGTGGCTGAGTTGCCAGTGGTGCCCCAGAGGCAGCGGTTTGAGAACCCTTTACCTAGAGACGGTCAGGAGCATCAGGAAAGAGCGTGGTTTCCCGTGAAGTGGGAAGAAGGCAGGGCTGGGGCCTCGGCTGTGGGGTGTGGAGGTCAGGAATGTGCAGAACAGTCTGAGGAGCCCCTGGACAGGCTGGCAGGAAAGGGGGTGCGGTGGCATGGGGGGATGGAGAGCAAGGTCGGGAGGGCTGGACGAGGTGCGTCTGGAGGCCAGACGAGGGCAGGAGGATTGAGGGAAGGTGGGACTTGGGGGTGGCTGGCCACCACGCTATACACTTTCCCTGCTGATTCCAAAGCCTCCTTTCTTCCTACTCATCGTATCTTCTGTTTTCCATAATACACACCCATCACTTTTGTCTGGGTTGAGGTCTCGTGGACGTAGAACATTGTATGAGTTTTGGGCGACAGTGTAATGATTTGATATGTGTATATCTTGTGAGATGATCACCACAGCCTGTCCTTAACCTCCACCACCACACAAGGTTCAGATTGCTTTTCTTCTGGTGAGAACTTGTGAGGTCTTCTCTGTCAGCTGCGGTCAAGTCTGCGACACCGTGTTACTAACTGTAGTCACCGTGCTGCCCACATCACTTCCCCAGGACTTATTTAAGTTTGTGCCTCCTGCCCACCTTCACCCTTTTGCCTGACTCCCCCCACATCAGGCAGCCACCAGCCTGTCCCCTGTATCTGTGAGTTCACACGTTCCTCTTCTCATGTGGAGGAGCACTTTATTGTAAACATGCTCATTTCCAAGATCTATTCCAAGAGACTGTCCATGGAGCAACCTGCTGACCGACTCAACAGCTGCCCGAGTCTCTGCTGGGTTCTGGGGGCCCCAAGGAGCACGACAGGAGACAAATCCTGTCCCTTTCACGGGGAGCTCTGGCCCCGTGGGGGCACTGGACGGCCAAGAGTGTGTGGGACAGGCTGAGCGGCAATGCCGGGTGGGGTGGCGCGGGTGTCATTGCTGGGACAGCTCGAGAGGTGCCCCGGTCTGGGTCCGTGGGGCCACGTGTGCCTGCAGCTGGCTCCGCGGGGGCCGAGAGCTCCAGACTCTGCTGTGGGTGGAGGGACGATGGAATTGTTTGCTGTGGTGATAATGGTGTTTCACGCATTTTCCTCTGAAGCCCTCTAAAGTTAATTTCCTTGGAAAACTTACTTCTTCTGAATATTTTATAAACCTGGGGAACATCGCTGTGTGTTAGAGCGAGCCTAATGGTAAATCAGTCGCCAATTGAGTTCATATTTCAGAAAAGCATGTTGAGCGCAGAGGGGGCGCAGCATGGTTTGTGAGCCCGGCCGGGGAGGCTGGTGGCTGGGGAGGTGGTGGCCGCGGCGGGGGCTCCCGACCTGCCCACTGATGCCCCGCGCCCGAGCTGCGGGCGAGCACTTCATCCTAAACCGGCATAGGTTCTTGGTTTCCTTTTAGGTGCTTAGGACACTTCTTTTCCGTACTTTCCCTTCCTCTCACGCTTCACTGTCTCAGGGCTGAAAGCAGCCCTGCTACTCCAGCCTTTCACTGAGGAACAGAGAGCCATCCTGGTCCCTGGCTCGTCAGTTTTGTTGCCAAGCCAGGGCCTTGGTGGTGGGGCGTCCTAGTTAGACCAGAGACATGTTTGCCAGGACACGCGGGAGAGAATCGCCCTCTTGCTTCTCCCGCTGCTCTGCTCACCTGTGTTCAGATGATCGCCTGCCATCGTGGGAGCCGGGGGCGGGCAGGGGTTGTCCCTGTGTCCCTGGCTCCCTGGCGTCTCTCCAGCTCCGGTGCCGCTGCCTGCAGCAGGTGCTCAGCCAGTGTCTGCCGAATGAAGGGTGCTCTCCAAGGGGGACCAGGCTTGAGCACTTGGCCATCCACAAGTGGGCACTCAGACAGCCTTAGATTCTGGTTTTTATTATACTTTCCCTGCCCGAGTTGTAAAGGTGGTGGAGCAGAGTCCTGAGGAGCCAGCGGTGATTGTTCAGGGGCCCCCGTCTCTCTTCTGTGGGCCTCCCCCAGCTGACCCGTGTCTCCAGCCTGTCCTCACCTGTGACCCCCTCTGCCTGGGGGCGCCCCTCGCTCCCACCTCCTGCTTATGGTGAATCTCAGCTTTACTGTCTCTGTCGCCTGCCTTCCCCTTCCTGGTGGGGGCGTTGCAGGGGTGACTCCCTGTGCCTCATGCAGGAGGGGTGTGCTCTGTTGAGAACTCAGGGGCTATTGTCGGGGGGTCCTCTTCCGGGCGCCATCCTGGGGGGCATCTCTCCACCTGCCTGTCCCTGGGCTGCCCTGTGGGGTGCGGTCCTTGGTCTGGGCGCCTCCCTCTCAGCTGGATGGGAACCTCTGTGGGGCCACAGGGTTGGGTCCATGACTCATCGTGAGTTCTCGTGCATTTGTTCTTCCATCTGAGAGTCCTTCCCGGCCACCCAGTTGTGTGGTCGCTAACGCTATACACTACGTATACTATATACAGGATGGAGACCCGCCCGCCCAGAAAATGTAGCTGTGGTCCCCACTGTTGGCCTGCTGATAACCAATGAATCCTTCTGAAGTTTCGTGGTCTTAGTTCAGGGGTGATATCATGTCTGTCATCTTCACTTGAAGCTACTAAAATGTTTTGTTCTGGGCTGGTGGCATTAGGGACTTCTGTCATTCGGGGCTGCAGAGGTAGACTCGGACTTGTTTAAAGGCCAGCCGGGTGGCTGGTGCAGAAGGGCTGCCTTGCTCCAGCCTTCGCCCCCCGCGGCACAGCCACCTTCCCGGACACCCGGTCAGGGAGGAGACCCTCCTGCTTCTTCCCCCTCTCCCCCTCCCTCCCTCCCTTCCTCCCCCTTTCCTCCCTTCCTTTCAGCATCTTTGTGGAGACGTCATTTACCTGTCCTCTATTTCACTCAAAGTGTACAGTTCAGTGTTTTTAGTCTGTGGAGTTGGACGATCATCACCATAGTCAATTTTAGAGCATTTGCCTCACCAGCCGTGACTCCCCAATCCCTCCTCCCCAGCCCCTGGCTGCCACTCATCTGCTTTCTGTTTCTGTAGACTTGCTTATTCTGGACATGTGCTTATTCATGCGTGTGGGATCATATGAATGTGGTCTTCGTGACTGGTTCCTTTCGCTGCGCGTGATGTTTCCAGGCTTCATCCACGTGGGAGCGGCTGTCAGCCCTTCATTCCTTGTTGGAAGCTGACGGTATATTCCGGCGTGTGCCTGGTCACCCACCGATGGGCCTCGGGACTGTTTGCGCACTTTGGCTCTTCGGAGTTGAAGCCGTTGCATCCTCTTCCCGGCCCCAGAGTCCCCTCCACCCCCAGCCCTCCGCTCCCATCCTATTCTCCGTTTGTTTTCATCACCATCATGAGCTGGGAGTTTTGACCACCATGTATGTATCCGACACGGTAGATAGTTTCATTTTCTCGTTTTAAAAACTTTTTATAGATGACATCATACTGTGCATATTCAAATTACTCTTCAGTGGTAGGCTTGTAAGTTCACCGATCTTGGTTCTTGTAGTTCCTTCGTTTTTATTGTGGTTAGTATTCCATTATAGGTGTATGTTCCTCATTTGTTCCTTTATTTGTTACTCAGTTGATAATGGACAAAGGGATAATGTGAATTCATTCTTCAGTTGATGATGGATAAAAGTTTTTCTTAAAATTTTTTTTTTCTTTTTAGCGTTAGCGACATCGCTGAACCTGCCTCCTGCGTCCTTACACAAGGGGTTTTCATGGCCTGTGCCTAGAAGTGGCATTATGTCGTGTGTATCTGCTTTTTGTGAGGAATCACTGGGGTCCTCTTTAAAGCAATGAGTTACTGTGGTGTTTTTAAGCAGTACAATTCATTAAAAAGTTTATTGGTGAACATATTTTTTAAAGAATGATTTCATGATGTGCTATTTATTCTTTTAAAATGGCTTTAGCTGAAGCCTGTTTTTCTTTTTGGCTATGCAAGACCAGATAAAAATGCAATTTTAATAAGATAAAATGAGATGCCTTTTAGTCTGAGCTTGAACTTTGCTGGAACATTTTCTGCTCAATAAACACAAGTGGTGTGCCCATGAAGAATTAATGCATTGGCGCTTTCCTGGGAGGCAAGGGGCCTGCAGCGTGTGGTAACACTGCAAGACCCATGGAAATGCCTTGCACATAGAGGGCAGAGGCCCACTGCCTGCTGGTTTTGAGCCATATTCGTGTACTGAGACATAAGGGAAGGGTGCAAGCCAGCAAGGTAGGTGCATAGTGCCGGTGAATGCTGTCTGTAGGTCACTTGGCGGTAGTCAAGCTGCTGCCATTTATGGCTGTCTCATTTCTTACACGTTCTTATTCCCATTTCCGAGACGAGGAAGCTAAAGCCTAGAGCAATTACCCAGGCCCTTTGGTTCTTAAAACAGGAAACCTTCTACCAAGGTCGGGGAAGCCTCCAAGAGATTTCTGGAAAGGGGCCACGACAGAGGGGTTGTGCATGACCTCCGTGGGCTGATACTCTTTCTTTCCAACAACAACAACAAACCCCCAAACCCTCCTGGATTCTGTGGGTCAGACTGGTCTCTTTTCCATGGTGTCACTGGGAAGGTTCAGAGGCTGGGAGGGAAATCAGAAGAAGGCTGGTGACTCACGCCTGTCGAGGTTGATGCCGGCCATCATCAGCTGGGACACCCCCTTGAAGCTGTTGGTTCTAGTGCTTACATGTGGGCTTCTTCAAAGCCTGGTGGCTGGGTTCCAAGAGAGAACCCAAGAGAACCAGGTGGAAACTGTGCTGCCTTTAAAAACTTACATCTTCATTGAGACTCACATATAATAATAGTTCACCCATTAAAATTCACGTACAACACCATTCCCTCATTTAAGGGGTGAAAGTCAGTGGTACTGCGGTGTATCCGTCGCCACAGTCAACGTTAGAATATGTTTGTCCCCTCAGGAAGAAGCCCTGTAGTCTTCTGCTGTCACCCCAGTCTCCCATCCTCCACCCCAGGCAACCACTAGTCTCCCTTCTGTCTCCCTTCTAGACATTTCATGTCAGTGAGATCATAGAATAGGTGTTTTTTTTTTAAAGATTTTTATTTATTTGACAGAGAGGGAGTGTTAGTGAGAGCAGGAACAAGCAGGGGGAGTGGGAGAGGGAGAAGCAGGCCTCCCGCCGAGCAGGGAGCCCGACGCGGGGCTCGATCCCAGGACCCTGGGACCATGACCTGAGCCGAAGGCAGACGCCCAACGGCTGAGCCACCCGGCGCCCCAGAATAGGTGTTTTTTCATGACTGGCTTCCCACGCGTAGCGTGATGGTTTCAAGGTTCTTCCGTGTTACAGCGTGAGCTAGCACTTTATTTTTTAGCTGATGACTATTTCACTGAGTAATATTCCAGTTTACCATGTTTTTGTTGTCCAAGAACATTATAAACGCCAATTCATTTTTTTTATTTTTGTAGGTAAACTTAAAGGTTCGTGCGAGTTTGGAGTCCAGTGTGCTTGTCTTTGCCTGCCTCGTACTCCTCACAACCCCCGTCGCAACGTGGGGGCTATCGAATGTCCGTTAAATTTTGCTGAAACATTTTAGGATATAAAAGGGAACATTTTCTGTAATTAAAATGTTGTGTCACAGGCACAGACATGGAGGAATGAATGGAAAACTGAAAAAATGCCCCAGCATAGAGTAATCTCCTGCGTATTGAAGACAGTGTCCGCAAACCAGTAGGGAATAGGATAGGTTTTTAACCAATGTCATTGGAGCAGTGGATTATTTTTTAAAAAAGTTTTCTACAGGCGCCTGGGTGGCTCAATCCTTAAGCGTCTGCCTTCGGCTCAGGTCATGATATCAGGGTCCTGGGATCGAGCCCCACATCGGGCTCCCTGCTCGGCGGGGAGCCTCCTTCTCCCACTCCCACTCCCACTGCTTGTGTTCCTGCTATCGCTATCTCTCTCTCTGTCAAAAGAAAAAAAAAAGTTTTCTACAGTCTGTAGCAAAATAAAATAAATTCTAGGTGACTCAATACTCAAGGGTAAAAAATAAAACCACACAAGTGTGGAACTAGGACACAGTTGGAGATTTATGCCATCTCAGTAAGTCGGCTGGGCTGAATGTTCGTGCGCTCCCAAAACTCACAGGAAGCCCTAACCACCAGACTGAGGGTGTTAGGAGGTGGGGGTTTTGAGGGGGTGAGGAGGTCCTGAGGCCGGAGTCCCCCAGGGTGGGATTAGAGCCTTTATAAAAGAGACCCCAGAGAGCTTCCCTGCCTCTTCCGCCGGGTGGGGACGCAGCAGAAGGCACCAGCTGAGGCCCTCACCAGATACCAAATCTGCCAGCACCTTGATCTTGGACGTCCAGCCTCCAGAACTGTGGGGAATAAATGTCTTTGTTTATAAGCTGCCACATGCGTGGTATTTTTGTTATAGCAGCCGGGATGGACTAAGACAGTTGGGGGTGGGCCTTTTTAAGTAGAGTCCTCAAAGGAGAGCCCCGTGTAACGCATAAAAGTGAGGTTGACTTAACCACAGAGACCTTTAAGCTTCCATAAGCCAAGAGGATGGCTTTGTCACCTGTCACCATTCTGTTCTCTTTTGGTTTTCTGCTGCTGCTGTAACAAATCAGCATAACCCTATTGGCTTATAATACACACTTGCTGTCTTATAGTTCTGGTGCTGGGCTAAGATGAAGGTGTTGGCCGGGCTGCAGTGCCCCCGAGACCCGTGCTCTTTCTCATCTTCCTGCCGTGCCCGCGTTCTCGGGTGGTTGATATCTCCTGCTCATTTCTCATGGTGGCATGAGGCTGGGGAACCTCTAGGCCTCACATGTGTGTTCCAGGCAGATGAGGAAGGGCCCACACTGCTGGTGACTGAGCTGCGCTGGGTCACAGGGCCTCCCCTGGCTGGACGCCCCCGCCGAGGAAGGGGTGCGGGTGCGGCCACTCAGTGGACCGCCCTGGTGTCTGCCACGGGGGCTGTTTTGTTTCCATCTGTTTTCCAAGTTTACTCTGATGAACAGAAGACTTTATTTTTAAATTTAATTTTTATCTTTTTTAAAAAGATTTTACTTATTAGAGAGGGAGAGAGAGAGAGAGAGGGCACGAGTGGGGGAGCAGCAGTGGGAGAGGGAGAAGCAGGCTTCCCGCGGAGCAGGGAGCTCAATGTGGGGCTCGATCCCAGGACCCTGGGATCATGACCTGACCTGAAGGCAGACGCTTAACCGACTGAGCCCCCCGGGCGCCCCCAGAAAACTTTTATAATAAAATCATTAAGTCTTTAAAAAACACATTTATCTTCTTTTTGTGATTCTGCATTCTGTCTTTGACGAAATGGCAGCAGATGGGAATTTCCAGACGGGCATTTCAGCATTAGTTCGTAGTCCTGCCGCTGGCACACGGTCCGGGAGCAGAGGCTGCTGGAACTTGGCGATGCTGAGTGGCTCCCAGCTCCCAGCAGCCTCCTCGGCAGCGGCGCCTGAGGCCCTGCCGATGCGGTCAGGGCTGCGGCTCCCTGGGCTGAGGCCCATTTGCCCGGCAGGCTGAATGCCCCGTTGTGTGTGTGGCGTGGACCTGTGTGGCGCCATTCATCCCTTCCAGACGGGCCCTCGGGACCCGTGGCAGCTGAGGGAGAGTTGCTGCTCAGGCGTGTAGGTTACTGGGAACTGGTCCTTTTCCCGAGTTAGTGTGGGCTCTTGAGGAAGCTGGAGAGAAGCTAATCGGTTTTCCTTTCTTTTTAAACAGCATCCAGCATGTGTACGGCGCCCAGCACCCCCCCTTCGACCCACTGTTACACGGCACGTAAGTGAGGCCTGTGGTCATGCTGCATCACGCACGCGCCTGGGCGTCCTGGTGACCCGCCGGCCTCCTCGGGGTCCTGAGGGGAGCAGCGTGGTCTTCCCTCGAGCAGACACGCGTCAGGGCCTCGCACGACTGGTCCTCCGGACAAGGGCAGAGGAGGAAGCCCAGCCCAAAGTGGAGGAGAGCACGAAGCTGGCACCCCCTTAGCTGACGGGAGGGCCTGGCCCCGGGCCTGTTCTCGGTGGTCAGCTCACTTCCCTTGCCCTCCACTGCACGCTCTGCCCCTGCGTCTGGCTCCTCCACCAGAGCCACGCAGGGGGCTGGTGTGACCCCCCGCCCGTGCTGGCGGGTGTCACTGGGCCCCCCGCGGGGGCTCTTGCTCTAGTGGTGCTGTGTCGCGTCTGCACGCCGAAGGACAGCCGCTCCTGCCCCCGCCGCCCCCACTGCTGCCTTAGGAGGTTTGCGGGCACTGGCCCGTGTGAGGCTTGGGGACTCCCTGTGAATGCCGTGACTGCGGTGCTGGGGTTCCTCCTGAGTGGCTTCTGTCACTGAGCAGAGACTGCTCAGCGGTACTGCCCCTCGAGAGCCTCTCCTTCCTGCCCCCGAATCCTAGGAGTCCTCTTCTGTTTTTTTTTTAGGATTATTTATTTGAGAAAGAGAGCGAGGGCACAAGAGTGGGGGGGGTAGGGAGGGGGGCGAGGGAGAAGCAGACTCCCCACCGAGCAGGGAGTCCGATGTGGGGCTTGATCCCAGGACCCCGGGATCACAACCTGAGCCGAAGGCAGACATTTAACCGACTGAGCCCCCTGGGTGCCCCAGGAGTCCTCTCTCGGATGCCTCTTTGGGTTGTGCTTGCTCTTCACCCTCAGCTCAGTTGACACTGGAAGCTTGAATGTGCACCTTTCATCCATGGGCTCCTTTCTGACCGGTCGTGGGGTGAGTCCGCTCCAGCCTCCGAGGGGACAGCTGAAGTCTGCCTTTGCTTTGCAGCTTGCTCAAGGGCGCGCCCAAGGCGCCCGCCACACCCGTGAAGGCCAAGAGCATCAGCACCTTCCCGGAGTTTGAGAGCAACACCAGCGACGCCTGGGATGCCGGCGAGGACGATGACGGGCTCCTGGCCGTGGCAGCCGAGAGCCTGAACACCGACGTGGTCATGGAGACGGCCCACCGCGTCCTGCGCAACCACAGCCAGCGGCAGGAGCGCCGCAAGCCGCAGGAGGCGCCGGGCCCCGAGCAGGAGCCACAGCCTTCGGCAGAGCCTCCTTCGGTCCCGAGCGGTGACCTCCGGCTGGTGAAGTCCGTCAGCGAGAGCCACACATCCTGTCCTGCAGGTGGGCGGGGGCGCGAGGAGATGACGTGCAGTGCTGCGAGGGAGAGGGGCTGGAGGCCTCTCGGTGCGGGAGGTTAGCGGGCGTTCCGTCCTCTTTGCCACAGGAGCTCGTGCCCTTGGAAGACCTTGAGGTTGTGATCCACGTGCCCACAGGCCTTCCCAGGCAGGAGAAGCCGTAGACTTTTCTTTGTGTCCCCAGCTGAGTGCTTCTCTCCTCCGGGTGGAGGGTGTGGTGTGTGGCTTTCGTGGCCTGGCTGTGAGAGGCCCACAGTGAGCACCAGGCCCCAGGGGACTGTGTCTCCCTTCTAAGTGTGCCCCGGTTGTCCCAGGGGGACATTTCCAGCTCAGGGGCCAGGCCAACTGCACGTTCAGAGGCTGCACCTCCTCCGGCAGCTTCCAATGACACCCCCTCCCCCGCCGGGACACCTGCACGTGGCTCAGAGTCTGTAGGGGGCAGAGTCTGGGGTGTGGAATGACTGCCTCCAGGTCATAAACTCAAGGATGCGATCAGTGCATGTCTTGTACCCCGTGCCTGGTGCTCAGTAGCCTTTCTGGAGACGGCTCTCAGTAGCTTTGCTTTTTGTTTTTGGGGGTGTCTGTGATGTAAAACAACACAGTATTTGATGAGCCTCTGTGATGGGTCAGGCTCTTAGGGCTTGGGGTGCCCCCAGGAAGTCCCTGGCCTGGAGTGTGTGTTCTGGTGAGGGGGACAAGCACTGACCTACACGTTGGGTCAGTAAGGAGGCCTGGAGCGTGCGGGGAGGGGACAAGCGCCCTGGGTCGAGACAGAGGTGGGAGGTGGCGACAGCAGTCTGGACCTGGGGCGTAATCTTCAGTCAGAGCGTCCAGATGCCCTACTGAGAAGGTGACACGTGAGCATCAGTGAGGTGAGGCAGTGAGGCGTGGGGAACTGGTGGCAGAGGGGCCGGCCTGCACCGCGGCGGACTCACGGCCTCCCTCTCCCAGGGTCTCTGGGGGTCAGGGGGACTGCCCCTTGTTTACAGAGGAGAGAAGAGGGCATCGGGCAGCCTCAGCTTGCCCTGCTGGGACCACGGAGCTGGCGTTCATCCCCCTGTCTAGTTTTCAGAAACCCGTCCCGGGAGCTGACTAATGTTTGGAACATCACACGTCTTCGTGGGTGAGAATGCTGTGAATTAGTTCCTTTGACCAGTTTTCATATTGGAATCTGAACTATTTTTCTCCAAAATAGGCTGAACTTCAAAGTATTTGAGTTTAAAAATAAAAATCTGGTTAGGGCTTCTGCGAGTGGGTCGGGGTTCCCCGAGACTGACGCATCCTATGCCGATTACCGCCTGCGCGCCCCGGCCGGGCAGTGCCCTCAGCCTGGGTGCCTGTTCAAGTTGGCAGGTGCCCCGGATTCCTCTGTCCTCTGCTGTGCCCCACGCCTCTGGGGCCTGGGTAGAGCCTCTGTGACACGTGCCATCTGAGCAGTTGCTGGGGGGTGGGCCTCAGCACCCGTAGAGGTGGGGGCCCATCTCGGCTGAGTGGGCAGGCTCCTGTTCTCTCAGGCCGTGGGGCTGCTGCGAAGAGCACCACAGGCCGATGGTGCATGAGCAGCAGAAAGTTAGGTCTCCCAGTTCTGGAGGCCGGAAGTCAGGTCAGGCGGCCAACACGGTTGGGTCCTGGCTCTCTTCGGGGCGCAGACAGCTGCCTTCTCACAGTATCCCAACATGGGGGAGACTAGAGAGGGGAAACAGGCTGTCTCGTGACTCCTCAGGAGCACCGATCCCATCAGGGGACCCCACCCTCCTGACTTCCTCTAAACCTGAGGCCCTTCTTCCTAACACCGTCCCGTCTGGGGAAGGACTTGCGCATACGGACTTTGGGGCCTCACAGCATTCAGCCCATGGCCAGGTATGCAGTTGGGCTGCATCCTGCCAGGGTGGGGAGCCTTGGGGTGGCCTCCTCCTGTAAAAGTCAGGTGAGGGATGCCCCAAGCGGCTCATGCTGGGGAAGGGGCCGATTACTGTGTTTGCCTCTGCCTCCACCCGCTTGCGCATCAACCATCTTTCCTTTGCTTTCTGAGCAGGCTTTTTGTGAGCAGTTCATTTCATGATAGCAGCTAGTGTTTATCCATCGCTTACTGTGGGGCAGGGACTGTCTCGGGCCCGCGTCATGAACAGATCCCTCTGACTTTGCAGCCAGTCTAGGAGAGAGCTTACGGGGGAGGTATAGGGAGGTCACGTGGCTCGCCCAGCATGCTGAGCGGTGGGGTAGGGTTCAAGTCCAGGGCGTCTGAGGCCAGGGCCTGCTGCTAGCTGCTGACCTCCCCACAGAGAGCAGGGCCTCTTCGCTGGTGATGCCGCCCCCAGGGGACATGAGGTCCTGTTTTAGGACCTTTCCTGTTAACATCTGGGGCAGGGAGTGTGTGCTCCTGGCATGAAGTGGGCAGAGACCAGGGTGCCTGGCCCCCAGGGGACTCTCTGGCCCGACCGTGCACAGTGCCAAGGGGGAGAGGGCCGCTCTGGAGCCCGAGGTGGCCTCTCAGGGAGCCGACCCCACGGGTGGCT
Organism: Mirounga angustirostris; assembly: GCF_029215605.1. Taxonomy (NCBI): domain Eukaryota; kingdom Metazoa; phylum Chordata; class Mammalia; order Carnivora; family Phocidae; genus Mirounga; species Mirounga angustirostris. The sequence continues at coordinate 135,628 of NW_026991716.1, read as the reverse complement.
GGCAGTGGTGCGCAGAACTCGTGGGCCTGTGTTCAGTTCCCTTGGTGGGCTGTTAGTCGTGGGGATGGCTTACTCGGTGTTGGCGCTAAGACGACCACGTCAGCCCTCATTCTTACTGGGCTGGGCCCGGCGCAGATGTGTTGACTGGCAGGCAGTCTAGTGGGGAAACACAAGGATCTGAGTCTTTCACCTCCCTGGGTGGAATGGAGCCTTGGAGTGATGGACAGGACCCAGAAGCACCCACGGGTAGAAGTCCCAGTTCAGTCTTGTTGAGGAGGGCCAGGACGTGTCAGGGAAGGCTTCAGGGAGGAGGTGATGTCTCTAAGGTTACCGGTAGGGTGAGGCTCCAGGCTTAGGAGGTGGGGCCATCCCAGCCGAGGGGAGGTGCCGGGTGGGCTGGGCTGGCTGACTGCACACCTCATCTACGTGGTTTGCAAGTTCCCCCAAGGCAGGGACCATGTCCCATTGCCTTTGTTTCCCTTTGGGGTCCTGTGTCATTACGTGAATGTTGCTGAGCTAAACTGAGGTGTCTTCAGGGCCTGGTGACCGCGGGCTCTCCCCTCCTCCATGTTCTGCCCCACTCTTGTCCCTGCACCGGCCCCACGGCCCAGGGCCAGGCCAGGCCTCTGTTGAGGTGAGGGACCTGTGAGTGCCATTTCATGTGACTGTGCTCCTCGGAGCGGAGTTGTGTTTCTGGGGCCTGGACGCTGTGTTTCATGGGGCCCAGTCTGATCAGAGTGCTGCCTGCCCTTCCCACTGCCGGCATTGTGTCGGGTGCCTGTCCCTTTATGGTGCGCCACCGTGGGAGCTCACGTCACCCCATGCAGTGTCCACAGGGCCTGCTGGCTGCCCTCGCCTTTGGCCTTCAGCCCTGGGTAGATGGCAGCCTGAAAGTTCCGGGATGCTGCAGCAGGGGTCTCAGGCTGGCCTTCCCCGCGCCTCCTGCTTACCTTTCTGTCAACGTCTAGTGCGTTGGGGTCCCTGGGTAAGGGTCTACGAAATCACCAGGACACAGGGGATGCAGAGCAAAGGCAGCACTTGCAACTGCATACTGCCCTTTATTTCTCACATAGCTATATACTCGCAGAGATCAGATAAACATAACAATGTATCAAGCCAACATCTGTGAAGTGAAATATACACGAAATGCAATAAGAACAAAATATATCCTGCTTATGCTTGCAGAATAAAGAATTCTCTTAGCCATCCTTCCTTTGGAGACAACATGTTCTTTGTCTTTAGAAAGAACACTTCTGATTAGAAAGATACACTTTAAGCTAGGCAAGAGCCACTTCCTGCTGATCCAGGCATTTAGAACTTGCAACATGAGGTAAGGGGAAGAGAACATTTTCTCCTCCTGGCCTAGCCCTGCCTGGCCGACCTTAACCTCAGTGCAGTCCTCAAATGATCCTGGCCTGCAAGGGGTCTACAAGCCTACACCATCTCACCTTTCGACTGTCCTGACTTTCTTAATCAGCGTCTGAGGTATCTGTACCTTTGTATCTGAAGTCAGATGCCCTTTGCTTGGTCTAGGGTGCCGCTGGCGTAATGGGGAGCCTGCGCCTTTGGCTGCGAAGGGCTCAGTGGGCGTGGCTGGGGAGGACTGTCCATCGCTGATGGGGACTGAGCTGCAAGTGGGTCCTGGGTGGACACTGGCTGCCCTGGAGGGGGACACTGATGTGTTTTCCACTTACAGTAGCAGGGAGACCTGCTGTTGACCTTCCTGCTTCCTCAGGGGGCAGGGGGCATCACTGTGCCTTGCAAACCCTGCCCGTCCCATCTTAGAGGGGGACCGGATGTGTGCTCTGCTCAGGACGACGTGGTCCTTACATGTCGGAGTAAATCACAGGGATGCTCTCTAAGATGGCGGAGAAGTAAAACTCAGCACGTTTGGTTCCGCGTTAGAACGAGGAATCCCTCCTCCCGCCCATCGTCTTTCCTGAGGAATCATGACGCACAGCGGAGTGGCAGATTCTGAGGGCGGGGAGGAGGGGGTCTGAGCATCGCTGCCCCGGGCCTCCCGGAGGGCAGGCCGGTGGGGACACCTCCTGCAAGCGAGGGGTCAGCCCTGCGGAGGGGCTGGGACTTGCTCTCACCTCAACGCCCACCTCTCCAGGCTTTTCTGGAAGCTTAACTGGGCCAGACACTGCTCCTCTGTAGCCTGAGGGTTTCTGTGTGAAGCCTTTCCGGGCCTCGATTTTAGGGTAATGAGTCAGCTCTGCGGGAAGGAGGGGGTCGGTGGGAGTCTGACAGCGGCAGCCAGGAGCCGGCATGTTTTCTTCACTTTGTTTGGTTCCCGCCCCATCTCCTGGAGTTGGTTTTTTCCTCTACTTTAAATTTCAGTTCTGGGAGATGTGACCATTCAAGGGTATTTAGACCTGGGGGTGTACAGCCTGGTGCTGCCTGTTCCTGTGGGCCCCTCGTTGGTCCCTGGTGGCTCTTTCTGAGTGGGTGTTGGGCCTTGGGCTCTTTTCTGTGGCTCTTCCTGGTCCGGGTTCCTGGATTTAACGCACGGTTTCACTTCGGCCCTGTGTGTCCCTGTCGGTGGGCCTTTGTGCGTGGTGGTAGGTGGTGCCCTGGGGCGGGGGCTGCTGGGCAGGCCTGCAGCCTGCTGCCCCTCCCCTGCTTGCATGCGCTCTAGCTTCCTGTGCTTTCTCTTCGTGATGGTCCCTGCCCGCCTCCCTCATGGGGCTTGGGGAGATTCAAGGGGTGCAGTGCCTTTGTGGGCTTCATGCTCCTCCACGTGTGGCTCGGTGGCTTCCTTCTGTGCTCAGGCCCAGGTGAGCCCCACAGGCACCAGCAGATCCTTGGGTTGTGTCACCTGGGCAGGCCTGCTAGCAGTGGGGGAGCCGGGGGGGTCTGGAGTTTTCTGGTTGTCGTTTTGCTTTTGTGTGAGGCACGTCTGTTTTCCCAGGGAGTAACGCTCTACCAATAAGGCCAGTGGGCTTCTTGGGTGTTCACTAGTTTCACTTTATTGCCCCGGTCACGCGGGTCTGCACTGGCCGGTTACGGGAGGAGGGGATGGCTGTGGCACGGTGGCGTTCCCGAAGGGCAGGTGGCGCGGGTGGGAGCCTGCTTACTGGGGAACAGGGCCGTGGGGGGGGGGTCCAGGAGGCCATCCTCACCCCCTGCGTGCTCTCTCCCCAGACAGCGCCGGCGACACTGCTCCTCTGCAGCGGTCCCAGTCTCTCCCGCACTCGGTGGCGGCCGCCGTGGGTGGCACGTCTGACCCCAGCGCCCTCAGCAGCTCAGCGTTAAGTGAACGAGAGGCCTCCCGGCTCGACAAGTTCAAGCAGCTCCTTGCTGGCCCGAACACAGACCTCGGTGAGTCCCCCGCTGGCGAAGGGCACGTGCACCTGCGCCCCCACGTGTGGTTTACTTTGTCAGAGGGCGATGTGTTTGTGCCGTCCTGCGCGAGTCACAGAGATGAGCCATTTGTCCTTGAGGTTTACTTCAGCTGTGTGTTGGTCATGGGCTTCCGGGGCCATTGATCCGGTATTTTCTGTTCTGTTCTATTTTTTAATGCTCCGATTGAACTCCTTTGGCTTCTTGGGGCTGAACTGGTTTGCTCCACAGGACTGGCCAGCTTGGTGTCCCTGCTTTTCAGAGTCTTCGTGGGGACACAGAGCTGGTGACCGGGGTCCTGAGTGCTGCTGACTTTACACCTTCCTTGGTGTAAAGTGTGGGATAGGCCGTGAACACCCCGGGAGCGCAGGCGGGGCTGGGGTGGGCGGGCCAGCAGGGGGCCGTACAGTCAGCAGTGTGGTTCTCGGGGGTCACTATGGCCGCGGGGCCGCTCTGCCACCAGGCTCTGAGACGGGTGCTCGCCTCCAAGTCCATTTGCTGGGCTTCCCCTCGAAGCCGCGTCCTTTCCTCGGTACGTCTCATCTTTGCGGAGTGCCACGCTGCATCGGGCATCTTGCTGGCTGCGGGGGCTCTCCGGAAGGTGGGATGTGGCCGCGGTCTCGAGATCACGCATGGTGGAGGGTGGGTGCCAGGGTGGCACGGAGGGCTGGCGCTCCTCGGCTGCAGTGCCCCGCTCCGCCAGCAGGTGGCGCGTGAGGCACGCGGCTGGGCTGCCCAGCAGGGAGGCGGGCGGAGGCGGAGCGAGCATGGAGCTGAAGGATAGGCCGCGTCCCTGAGGATGCTGCTCCCCTTGTGGGTGCAGAAGGGTTCCTTCCCGCGAGTTTCTGCGTTTTCATTTTCCTGATTGATTTGCTCACGCACACGTAAGACAGTCACGCGGCACCAGAGGATGTGCGGTAAAAACGTGTCGCTCTCCTCTTCCCCAGGCCTGCTTTCCCTCCTTCGCGTGATTCCAGGTGTCTTCTTCCAGGGACAGGAAGGGAGGCCTCTCGTTCTCTTAACGCTGAGCTGCTGAGGGCGCTGGGGTCAGATCATGCACATGACGATGCACGTGACGTCTTAAACTTTTTATTTTGATGTAATTTCAAATGTAGACGAAAGTTGCAAGAACGGTACAGGCGAGTCCTGTCTTCACCAGTCGTTTGTACTTTGCCCCGTCTTCATCCTGTGCGTGTGCCTGTGTGTCTGCGTGCTTTCCCCGAACCGTTTGAGTCCGTTGGAGACCCTGGACCCCTGGGCCCCTGAGAGCACCACTGTCTGTTTCCCAAGCACAGAGACACCGTCAGAACATTGCACAGCGAGATGGTGCGCTCAGCTCATCCGCGGTGCACATTCTCTTCCTGCCAGTCGCCCCAGTGATGTGCGCAGTGTGTGTCGCCCCGCCCGTCCTCCCCGTCAGCCAAGGGGGTCCCAGTGTGCACCGTGTTCCCGGGCGCCAGGGCGTTTGAGGAGGGCAGGCCAGGCGTTGTGCGGCTCCCCTCAGCGGGGGTGTCTCGTATCCTCCTGATGAGATTCAGGCCGGTCGTTTGGCAGGGATGTCGCCTATGAGGTTTGTGTTGTCTGTCACCGTGGCGGGAGGCCACGGGGCGGGTTGGCCCTCGGGTTCAGGAGGGAATGCGATGACTGGCGAGATGGCGGCTGTCAGGTCCTGCACGGGGACGGGGGGTGGACGCGACTCTTCTGTGGTAGCTCAGAAGTCGCGTGTGGAGAGGCGCTTCGGGGTCCGTGCATCTGTGCATGTTTCCCCACACGCGTGGTGGTGCTGCTCTGCCCCCCACGTTAAACCTCACAGCGTCTTTCCCGTGGTAGCGCTAGAGACGCGCGCGGCCCGCACGGGCTGTGCGCCCGGGACTCCTTTACCGCCCCTCCGACGGGCACTTCGGTTCTTCCCAACTTTGTGTCACGGCAGTGGGCTTGGACCTGTGATCCTCACCCCGCGCTGGTGACTAGCGATGGGCATCGAGCGTCCCGAAACGTGGGTCAGGGAGAGGAGGAGCTGGGGTGGAAATCTCACCACGACGCTGGGAAGTCAGGTGGATCGGGCGCCAAGGAGTCTAGTCGTGGGGTTTGAGCCCGTCCCTTGGCCACTTGCTTTTCCAGCCCGCCAACACACCTGTGCCCCGAGGCAGTGTGGGGAGGTGCCAGAGTGTGGGGAGGGCAGAGGTTCTGGGACAACTGCTGGCTGGGAGTGCGGGGCGGTGTTCTCCAGCCCCGTGACTGGAGCAAGCCTGGAGCGCTTCTGGGGTCCTCGGTCGCCTGCCCAGTGGTGCTGGCTGTGCTGAGGGGGCACACCCGGGGAGGGGATGCGTACGGAGTGTTTAGGAGCGGGCCCAGCACACAGTGAACGCTGAACAGTGCTACTCATCTGCCTGATTCATTTGCGTTGGCCTCTTTACCCCTTACCTTGATTTTCAGAGCACCGATGCACGTGGTCGCTGTGGTCACTGCCGAGTCAAGGCGGCTTGCACGTGTCCTCTTGGTTGAGTTAAGCGGTTTCTGACAGTAGGGGGCACGGAGGTAGTTGGTGAAGACAAGATACACTGATAGGAATTGCAGTTCTGGGTCAGGAGCTGAGCCCCCGTTAGTCTTCTGGTGGCCTTTGTCAGTGGACTAACTTGTGGACATTAAAATCCTACTTCAGAACAAAGCTTTCAGGACTCATGGGGAAAGCGGCTATGCACGGGCAGGAGGAAAGGTTAACATGTAAAAATAAGATTCTTTTGTTGGGTTGGTGCCGTTATGAGTGTTTTCTGTCTTTTGCATTCTGTTTAAGTATCAAATCTCACACCAAAAAGCTTTCAAAGTTAAACAATTACTGGATTTGTATTTAGTGGCAGGAGAAAACACAGCCAGTAAATTGCCTGTTTTTATAAGGCATTTAAGATAGCCTTGGAAGACAGTGGAATATATTATCTCCACGTTACATAAAAGACATAAGTGGCAAATATTTGCCAATGTTGGAGAAGCAAATCACTGATGTGAGAAGTGCCCACAGAAATGATTCTACCTGCTGAATGTCATCTCGTCGGCGGAGAGCTGTTTTTCTTTGTTTAGCTTGTGCTCTGTTATGAGCCTGGGGATGAAAGTAGCAAATAGAACTTAACAGCTCATTCTGCTCTTAGCATTGACTCAATATTTACTCGTGCAAAAGGCTGCTGCTTTGAAGCCCAAGAAAATGACACTTGGGGGCGTTCATTTTTATCGCGCGCTTCTGTGCGTGGGAGCGGGACTGGGCTGAGGGCAGAACATGCGGTCCGGAGGCCCACAGAGCCGCCCGGTCTCAGTGGTGGGGCTCGAGGACATGGGGTCTCTGGGCCTTCAGCCGTGACTACTGGGGGAGCGAGGCTGGCTGCACGGTCTTGTTCCAGCTTCCTCGCCTGAGCATCCAGTCTGGCCCGAGGGTGGAGAGTGTCCCTGTAGATGGAGGTGGGGAGAGGTGTTTTCTGGGGGAAAGGGGTCAGTGGAGCCGCTCACCCTGGAAGTGAGGTTTAGGTAGCTGCCCCCTCAGGGCCCGCGGCTGGAGGACAGCCCTGTGGGGCCGGGGTGGCAGGAGGAGGCAGTCCAGCCTTGGCGCCAGGCCCTGGCTCTGCAATCCACTCTCAGCAGGTGACTGGGGAAATGAGGCCCACCCTGCAGGATCCTGTGACCCAGAGGTGATTTATGGAAAGCGCCCACAGGGTTTGCTCATTCAACCCGGATTCGTTGGGCACTTGCTGTTGGTGTAGGCACTGGAGAGAAACAGGGAACCAGAACCCCGGGCTCTGCTCTTCAGGAGCTGACGTTCTGGTGTGAGGAGACAGGTGGGGACACATACACACACACTCAGTACTCCAGAAACTCACAGAAGGTGCTAAGGTGCACATGGGGAACAAAGCCGGTGGGCGGGTGCTGCTGTAGCTGAGCCATCAGCCAAGACCCTTGGAGTAGGCACCTTAATTCAAGATGAAGTTGAAGGTGGGCCGGAGCCTCCCAGGGGCTGGTCGGTGTTGGGACAGGGCTAGTGCTTGAGGACTGGAAGCAGCTGCTGAGGCCCAGGCCTGGCGGGGGAGGGGTCGGGAGGGGGCAGAGGCCAGCAAGCAGGAAAGGACAGGTCCTGAGGGCTCTGAAGGCCAGAAGAAGGAGCTCACCATGAAGCCTCTGGGAGGTTTGGAACCAGGGAAGCAAAGCTTGGCACAGGGCATCTGGAAGAAACAGGGTTTCTCCTCTGTGGAAGGAAGGGCCGTGGAAGATTTCTGGCCAGGGTGTCTCCAGCAGCTTTGGGCTGGGGCTGGGTCCGTGGGCAGCCCCTGGGAGTGCAGAGGGGGAGGGATGGAAGGGCAGGGAAGGAAGTAGGGGAGTAGACTGGGGAAGGGCCCGAGGGTATGGGCTGGGGGTGGGTGGGTGAGGCGGTTGCTTTCCCCGGGGGCTGCAGGGCAGGCCGGCGGGGGGGGGGGGGGTTGGCGGGCAGCTGGTTGGACACAAAGCTGGCTAGACTGGGGAGCAAGGGAGGCCAAGATGGCACAGTGGGAGCCTCGGGGCTGTGAGGAGGGGGCTTCTGGTGCACAGAGAGAGAGGGACTTGTTACACAAAGCTGGGGAAAGCAGTATGGACAAATAATTCCACGTTGTTGCCATTCTGGGTCCTCACTCCGTGGTGGCTACGATGTGTTTATATACACGGACAGCCTCCGACTTACGATGGTTCGACTTTATGACGGTGTGAAAGCAGTGCGCGTTCAGTAGACACTGTACTTGGAATTTAGAGTTTGGATCTTCCCCCGGGCTCGTGATTCTCGGGCTAGTGCTCCGCGGGCGCTCCTCTCCCGTGGTGCGGGGCAGCGGCCACAGCTCCTGGTCGGCCTCGCGATCACGAGGGTCAGCAGCGCTACGCGGGCACCCAGGCTGCTTCTTGCTTTCTGTACGGTGTTCAGTGGATTACATGAGCCATTCAACCCTTTAGTGTGGGCTCGGCTTGTGTTGGTTGGTTTTGCCAGCCGTGGGCTAGCATGAGCGTCTGAGCACGTTTAAGGTCGGCTGGGCTAAGCCGTGATGCTCGGTAGGTGAGAGCATTCGATGGATGAGGCGAGTCCGATTGTGCGCAGACTGTCGCCGAGCCCCGATGAGCAGGTCATCTGCTCCAAGTGGGAGCTGAGCCTGGTCTGCGGCTGAGGAGGTTGAGTCCTGGGCTCAGCAGGCGGGCCCTACGGCCCCACAGTGAGGGCCACGCGGGATGGGAGCTGGTTCAGGACACGGGCTCCGGCCTTCTCCATGCTCTTCGGGGTCCTGAGGAAGGAGGGGCCCTTTTCATTCCCGAGGGCTTTGTCAGAGAGCCTGGAGCAGAGGGCTTGTCTTGGGCGTCGTGGGACGCCTCTGAAGGCCGTGTGGCCGCACTCCTGCTCCCTGGGGTCCAGGCGGTGGGCAGCTGCACCCAGCATCCCCCTCTAGGGGCAACCACCGCCCGGCGCTGCGGGAGGTGTGTGCGCCCGCTCGGGTGCCCTGAGGGCCGGGTGGGCTCCAGGTAGCTGGAAGGTGAGAGCTCCAGCTAGCTCCGACTTTTCCTGGGATCTCCCTGGGAGAACTGGCCCTTGGACCTGAATCCCGGGTGTCGCTGGGAGCCCCTGAACAGCAGAGGCCCCAGGGAGGAAACTGAGGACCAGCTGGTCTTTGTGCTTTATGCCGCTCCTGGAGCAGCAGCGCCGCCGTCTGGGTGCTCAGTGCTCAGGCCTGGCCAGCCAGGTGCTGGTCTCTGGGAAGGGATGCTCCTCTCCCCTGCCCTGCTCCACCCCTCCCCTGCTCCTGCTCCCCCACCTTACCTTGGCCTCTGCCCCTGTTCCCTCCTCCCCTGCCCCTCTCTCCCACTCTTCTCCCTCCCCCCACCTTCCCCCTCCTTCCGCTCCTCTCCCCAGGGCTGCCCCTGCTCCCCCCTTGGCCTCTGTGCCTGTCCCCGCCTCCCCTCCCGCCTGCTCCTGCCTCTCTGCCGCCCCCCCTTCTCTCCCTCTGCTCAGGATTCTCTCCATCCCACCCCCTCTCGTTGGCTCCCCTTTTTATCCAAGGTGTGGACAGTGTGGTTCTTTACCCTGTGGCTCCAGTGGGGCTTTTGGGAAGTAACTAGGAGTGTGAAGAGGGGAAAAGTCGTGAATGCCCCACTCAGGCTGTCAGGAACCCTGGGCAGGTGTCTTTCGAAGGCCCGGTGTTATCTCATTTCTGTGGTTTGAGGAAAAGGTACTTTTAGTGAAACAAAGAAGCTTCGAAAAGAGGGCTGCTGAATGCCTGAGACCACCCGAGTGTGTGAGCCTGCCTGCAGCCCAGGTGTGGGGCCAGCGCTGGGATGGGAGTGAAGGCGCAGGGCTCTGCTGGTGCTGTTCTCATGGCCCCCGCCTCTCGAGGTCCCCATGTCCATGCGCTGAGCAGCACTCTCCGACCGTGTGACCAGGTGCAAGGACATGGGCCGCCGTGGGGTCCCCATCCCTCTCTGTGACATGGGACGTGGCCGGCTGGCCAGAGCCCGTGGGTCTAGGCTTCTTGGGCTTGTCCAGTCCCATCCGTGTCTGCACCTTTCACCTGGCCCTCCTGCAGCGCCCCTGTGTCTGGTTCTCCCTGTAGCATCTTTCTGAAGTCCGCAGGGACACGGGGCAAGGCACCTTTCTTCGGGAACATACCTGAGGGGAGCTTGTTCTTAATCAGGTCATCTATTTTTAAAGGTGGTTTCTGGGTTAAAGGTGTCAGCTGAGTTGAATTCCCAAGGCCCCAGTTTCTCCCCCTGACCCCGCGCCCTGCTGTGCTGTCCGTCTCTGCACACGGCGGCTCCCCCTTCCCATCGCTCTCCTCTGTCTCCTCACACCCCCACCGCCCGTCAGTCACCGCAGCTCCTTGGCTTCATATGGGCAGCACCTCTGCCCCACGCCCTGCCCCAAGCCACCACCTCCCGCCTGGTGACAGTGGCCTTCTCACTGGGCCCTTGGCAGACCCCTGTGCCCAGGGCCGTGCTGCACGTGGCGTCTGTGATCCTTTGGAAGTGAGGTCCGGATCAGCTACTTTGCAAAGCCATCCAGGGCTCCCCTTTCACTCAGGGGCCAGCCATAGGCCTCATGACAGCCTTCAAGGCCCGCAGGACCTGCCTGGTCCCTCTCTGGCCTCCTCTCCTCCCCTCCACCCCTCGCGTGTCCCGCCGTTTTCAGAACAGACCAGCACGTCCGTGCCCGGGGCCTCGGTGCTGCTGTCCCTCTGCCCTGGATTTCTGCATGACTCACTTCCTCCCGGTCTCTGCTCACACGTCCGCTGCTCATGCAGCTCTCCTGTCCGAGCCGTGGGTGGCCACAGCACGTCCTGCCTGCCCCAGAACGCCTTACCCTCTTCGTTCCCTCCTCAGCCGGCTTGTTTCCCTGCGGGGCACCCTTCGCCCTCTGCCCACTGGTCCGTTTGCTTGTTCCTGTGGCCCCATCCCTCCAGGGGGGCCGGGCGCTGCTGCCTCCTCGGTGCCTGGCCCAGGGAGTGTCCCGTGGTAGACACTTGTCCTTGGTGTTGCTGAGCAACTGTTAGACACGTCTCCTCTTCCTCGGGGAACACAGTCCTCCAGCTCTGGTTTTGTTTCTCTAAAAGCAATTACTCAGCGAGTAATTCCTAACGTTCAGACGATGGCTCAGTGGCGTACTGTGCTTCCTTTCGCTGCGGATGGTGTTCGTGCCCTGTGCTCTCTCCGATCTCTGCCCATCCGCCCCCGACCCACCCGCCTGCCTCCGGAGCCTTTGCCCGGTGTGGGCCCCGCTCTCGCCCCTCCTCCGTGCCCGGGGGTGGGGGGCCCACGCACATTCCTTCCTCTGCTTCATTTTCCCACCCTAGTGCTTCTGCGAGCATTGGAACTTAGAGATGTTGGATGTTGTTGGAACTTAGGGAAACAGGAAAGATGATAAAACCAACAAACCAAAACTGCCCCTGCGGTGCCGCGGTCTACGCGTCCTGCCCGCCCTCGGAGCTCCGGCGGGGGGGCCCTCGGCGTCGTGTCAGCCGCACCCGCGGCGGCCTCCTGGCCTTGGGGTTGGAGCAGGAGGGTCCCGGGGACCCGCGGGCCCAGCGCCAGCGCCCCGCGGTTCGCCAGGGCCGCGGGGTTGGAGCGGCCTGTAGGAGCAGTCAGCTGGAGAGACACCAGATCGAGCGTGATTCGGTGAAAGGAAGGATTTCCTTCAGAATCTGAGTAAACCCTCAGTTTGCTAGGAGACCTTTCAGGGCTCCTGCAGGGAGCTCTGTTGAATGATGGTTTTCTGTGCATAATCTTAAAAGTGAATGTTAAAAAAGTGTGAGTCTCCTTTACGGTTTTAAAGTTGCAGTCTTAAAAATCAATCTTTGACGTGTTTGTCTTTTGTCTCTGGTACTTCCTTTTGTAGATTAGGGTGTTGTGTGTGCCTGGGCAGTGGGGGGAGACTGTGGAGCCTGCGTTGTGTGCGGGGAGGGGGAGCGCGGAAGGGGGCACTGCCCCGTGCTCTCTGCAGCATTTTGGGCTCCTGACTTTGCTCCGGGAACTTGCTGCCTCTCATCGATGGTTAGTTACGCCCGTCTTCCCTCTGGACGGTCAGTCACCTGCCCTCCTTTTCCAGGGACCGGCGACTGCTGCGGGCGCGGTCTTGGGAAACAGTGCTGGAGGGCATCCCTGTGGTGGTGATCCGCGTCTCTGCTCCACTGGCTGACGTGGGTTGCCTCGTGTCGAGGGGGGCTGGTGAGTGTTCATGTTGGCTGCAGGTAACAGAAGATCAGACTCAGGGACTTTTAAACGAATAGGGGTTATTTTTCTCAGCCAGACGCCCGGGGTAGGTATCCGTTAGGCATTGGTCACTGCCATGTCATCAAGGGTCTAAGGTCGTGGCCATGAGATGGTGGTCATCATCCCGTGTGAGGCCACCACAGCGTCTATATTCTCATCAGGACCAGAGCTGGGTCCCATGTCAATCCCTAGCTGCAGGGGATCCTGACAAGTAAGTCTCTCATGTGGGCTCAGTCATTGGCACTTTGAACTTGGGGTTCTGGTAGCAGGGAAGAGGGATGAGATGGATACTGGGGAGACAGCCACCTGTGTTGCCACTCAGGTAGACTGGAGGGTCTGTGTCACCTCAGTGGATTTCCAGTTCCTTGAGGTCAGGGGCTGTGTGCTGGGGTCTAAGACCCAGAGAATGAATTGCCTTGCACGTTTGTGGAATATCGGGTGTGGAGGGAGCGAATGGGCACACTGTGAATTTCACAGGCAAACAGCAGTGTCCGGCTTTGTTCCCAGAAACGGAGAGACTCCGAAGGGCCACAGACCATTGCAAGCCAAGTGTCTAGCTCTGGAAACTGCAAAAAAAAAAAAAAGATATTTTTGTTTGGAGATGGTTTGTGTTTCTTGGAATCTCTCATGAAAGTAAAGAATGACCCCCGATCATGAGAACTGCTACGTGGAACTGAGAAGAAGGTCAGGCTCAGGATGGCAGTCAACACGTGTTAACTTAGGAAAAGCTGCTGATGCACTTTGACCCCCTGGGGGCGTTGGGTGTAATGGTGAGCTGTCCCCCTGAGCCCGAGGGAGAGGTGACGGGAGCCCCAGTGGGGGAGGTGGTATCTGTGGCAGGTGGGTCCCCCTGGGTCTGGAATGGCGGCCTGGCGGCCTGCGAGGGACATGTTGGTGATCGTGGACCTGGGAGCCCCTGCCGAGGACATGTGTCCGCCCAGCTCTGGGCTCCAGGTGCTGCTTGGCTTTGAGAGGCTTCTGAGCTGTTGAGGGTTTCTGGGTTTCGGTACGTTAAAGGGAAGAAGTACAGCTCTCGCGTAGGGGTGACGGTACTGTTATCTGAGTCCATTCCGGCTGCTGGAACAGAATGCCACAGACTGGAGGCTTCTAGGAGCAGGCATTGATTTCTTAGACTGAAGTCTAAGGTCCAGGTGCCGGCAGATTCGGTGTCTGGTGCAGACCCACCTCACTGATGGCACCTTCTTGCTGTGTCCTCCCATGGCAGGTGTGGAGACGGAGCTCCCCGGGGTCTCTTTTGTAGGGGTGCTAATCCCATTCATGGGGCTCCAACCTCAGGACCCACTCACCTCCCGAAGGCTCCTCCTCCAAACATCATCCCGCTGGGAGTCCGCCTTTAACACAGGGATTTGGGGGGCTCCAGGTGCTGTCTGTGGCAGCCGTTTGCTTGACGAGACACGGCACTCCTTGGTCACTGTGAGGATGGTGGCCTTTGTTTGTAAAGCTCTGTGCCACGAAAATACCTCACTGGTTTGGTATTGACCCTAAGTGACAGATGGATCTGGCAGCCCCCCCGTGATCTCGGTTTTGTAGATGAGGAGACAGATGGAGTGAAGGAGGAGGAGGTACCTGAGGTCGGAGCCAGCAGCACCCACGGTCCTTGGACTTCTCACCTGGCGTCCTTCGCCCCGGACGCACGTCGCTTAGCTCCCTGCGCACACCAGGAGCCCAGAAGTCCCTGTTAGAGATTTCATACAGGATTAAATCATCCATGGTTGAAGTAAGAAAATAAGAAGAAATGTCTAATAAGTAGAAATGCAAGGCTTGAGAGATGAAAAATAATCCCGTTTGGCATTACAGCTGGATTTAACACGGGGAGGAAGTTAAACTTTAAGTCAGCTAGCAAGAATAAAGATCACAGTGGGCTTTGTGGAGGGAGGGGAGGAAAAGCACCTTTATCCTGAACTTACTATGAGGAGTGACAATGGTGCTCGGTAAGGCTTTGGTTTGGTTTTTAGCCAGCTCTTGAGATTAATATAAATGGAAGGCTTTCTGGTAAAATCTTAGACTATGTTCAGATTGGTCCTAAAGGGAAAAAGTTCACGTTTGCTTAAAGTGCTTAAAAAAACCAGTGTCGTTTTTTTGGGATAAGTTATTCTAAGAAAATTAGGTAAGGATATCTTTTTAACCCACTTTTTTTTTTTTTTAAGATTTTATTTATTTGACAGAGAGAGAGAGAGAGGACAGGCAGGGGAGTGGGTGAGGGAGAAGCAGACTCCCCGCTGAGCAGGGAGCCCGACATGGGGCTCCATCCCAGGACCCTGGGGTCATGACCTGAGCCAAAGACAGATGCTTAACCCACTGAGCCCACCAGGTGCCCCTTAACCCACTTTTAAACCCACGGTGTAACCCGTGTGTCTGTCTGGGGTTCTAGAAGGAAGAGTCCGCACATCACAGAAGGTGAAGAGCCATGCTGGCCGCCTGTCGCCCGCCACTGACCCTCAACGCCCGGGGGACCACGGGCATGGGAAGCGGGAGCGCCCCGTGAGGTCCTGGTCGTGCTTTGCTGTTCACTAGCACAGTGGATGCAATGTTTTTTTTGTTTTTTTTTTAAAGCTTCTTTGAGCTCTACTTTCTTCATCTGTAGAATAGCTATAATGACACTTTGTGTCCACACTGTTTTGGAGGCTTGTTCAGCTAATCTGCAGTAAGTGGTTAGTGTAGCACCTAGCCCACCGTGGGCCTGCCCTCCTGACTTGTGTCACCTTCTTTTCCCTCTGCCTCCTTCCCCCAACCTTTTTCTTCCCCATAGAGGCGGTGAGAATAGAGATGGATTTATCTTTTTTTCCTCCGGTTAATATTATGTCATAAGTCTCTGCCATGTTGCTACAATCTTCATAACCATCATTTTTAGTGGCTGTATAATGTTTTGAAAATGACGTTTACTGAAAATTTTTATTAAAATTGCATATCTGTCTAAATCAGCACTTAATTTATGTGTCTAATCACAATCTAGACATTTAATATAAGGATTCAAAATACGTAACAATTTACACTAACGTTCTTTGCTGTTCTGGAGGTGGGGGGAGGGGTAAGAACACATACACAAGGGTTTGTTGCCTAAAGTTTGGGAACTGGTAATATTTATTTTTATTTTCTGTTTACTAGTTGTTTTTTTTTTTAATTAATTGAAAAAGCTACATTATGCAGTGTTAAAATGGCCATTGGTTGCTAAGGGCTTATGTGATGACAGATCAGTGTCCTTTCCCTCCTGGTCCAGCAGCCCCCTCCTCGTCCTCTGCTTTCAGAAGTGCTGTGTGCGGTCAGGTAGCCGTGCGAGGGTGTGTGCAGACAGGTTCCTCCCCCGCTTCTTTGTGAAATACAAACACAGTGCGCTCACTCCTCTCCCGTGCTCTTGTTCTCACTTGGTGCGTGTCAGGGCGCCTGAGAGCAGATGGTGTTTAGTGTATATGCACAGCCATCTTTTTATTCACAAATGTCAGATGGCATAACGATCATCGCATTTTCAAGGAAAATACTCTTTTTTTAAAATCCAGCGAAGTTCACGTCACATGCAGTGAACCATTTTGAGGTGCACAATTCAGTAGCATTCAGGACATTCACGATGTTGTTTAACCACCACCTAAAATGTTCTTGGTGCCGCAGAATGACCAGAAATTTAGTCATCAGAAGTTTTTTTTGTATAACAGCAATTAACAAAATTGGGGCTTTTAATTCTTGTATCAGCTGAAGAGAGAGAGCTCTTCCCATGACCCTTGGGTCGCCCCTGTTCAGGAGTGCTCCGTGGTGAGGTGTTACTGAACTCAGGGTGGAATTACCTCTGGGACAAAGGGCCACGTCAGCTCTGTGACTTTTGCTCGCCTCTGAGTACTTGCGCCCACTTTGTATCTCTGGTGTCAGGATCGCTCCAGAGGCTCAGAGCCGTGTGTGAGGGGCACGGTGGTGGGCGGCGGAAACCGAGTGGTCCAGCAGGGGGCTGGCAAGAGGCTCTTTCCTTCCTGGATAGCAGTTGACTGAGCGCCCCGAGAGTTGGTCCTGCCAGAGCCCTGTCAGTGCCAGCTCACTGCCCGTTCTGGTGAACGGAGCCCTCACAGCGGGCCCAGGTTGCTAGCGGTCTTCCCGTCTCAGAGTGAGTCCCCTGCGTAGAAGCGGCTCTGACTCCAGAGTCCATGCACCTGCACCTCTGTTGAACTGCCTCTTGTGGGGGCCTTGGTCTTGCTTGGTATAGCGAGCCAGGGTCCTGGGACATGGGAACGATAGAGTGTTGGCTTGTTTTTATGCTATCCAGGGTCCCTGTCGTGGACGTGAGGCAAACGAATGAGAGGAACCTTGGACGAGTCTTCAGATGGCATCTGAGGGTGGGAGAGGTAAGCTAGCGCCCCTCACAGGGCTGCAGAGCTCCTGCGGTGCACGCAGGGAGCTTCCAGGGGTCCCCTCTGCCCCGCATGCCCCATGTCGTGTGTGTGGACGGTGCTCTGATGGCGGGGCAGAGGCATCTCTGCATTGGGGTGGACCCACACGGGCCGTGATGAGTGATTCATCGTGGGACTGCACGCTTACAATCTTTCTCCATACCAGAATATTTCGGTCCTTTGGAACGAAATGATTTCTCTGGGAAAAAGGTCTTTGTGCAGTACTGATAAAACCCTTCAGTTTTGTTGTCCTCCCTACAAATCCCTGGTTGTTGCAGAAGTTTACGATGTGGAGAAAGAGGGAATACTGAATCAGAACAGGCGCGGGACCCCTCCACCCCTGCAGCACGGTTTGCCCTGCCCTTGGCGTGCCCGCTCACTTTTCCCGATGATGTGCCTTGGTTGTGATCCTGTCATCTCTTCTTTGAGGCTTACATCCTTTGTCCTTATGTTTTGTTCAGGTTAATGCCATTTGTGTAAGATCGGGCGTACTGAGCGTGCTTGTTGGATGAGGTTATTGTGCATGTTAGGTGATTTGTGCTTGCTTTATGGTGTGTCCCAGGTGACGGGTGCACCTGGGCTGCTCATTCACTACTCATGGCCTTGTGTGTCCACCTTCATAGCTGGGCTTCTTGGTGCTTCTTGGTTGGCCTGTGGAGGACAAGGTTGATCTTGAGGGGAGATTTTATCCCTAAACTGCTGTCAAGGGGGTGGGGCAGGGCTACTGGCATCCCCAGGCTGTGGTGTGACCTGTAACTGGGCCTTTGTGGCTTTTGGCCCCCAGGGAGCATGTCCATGCTGGGTTGTGTATCGTATGTGGTCACTTGGCTGTGGCTCAGGACATGACTCGTTACCCGGCACCCTGAGTGCGGGGCACTGAGCTGACCTCACGTTCCTGTGGATGGTGGGCAGTGGGCGTCCGGAGGTAGGACGAGCTTGTTGTGGCCACGTGCAGGCACTGGGTCGTCCCTGAGGCCACCATGGAAAGGTGCCTATCATGGGCTGCCAGGAAGGCCTGTGAGGGGATGGCGGGGGGACAGACTCCGTGGTCAGGCAGCAGAGGGGCTGTAGGTGAAAGCAAGCACGGCCCCCTCATTGTGCCATTCATCCATCAGACATTTCATAGATGGTGGTCAAGTACCGGGTCCCATGCTGGAAGGTGATGTGTCCTTGATGTGGGCTGTGTAGGGTCCCGAGGCCCAGCGTTTGTGGGTGGGTCTTGTCTTATGGGTGTGACGTCAGTAGTGGAGATGGGGTGAGGCTGTCCCAGGCGGAGGGTCGAGCGCAGGCACAGCGTCGAGGGAGGGGGCGTGGAGGGGGAGCCTGAGCCTTGATGTCTGCGTGTCTGAGGAAGCCTCACGGCCAGCCCCGATGGAGCTGGGTGCGAGCACACGCACCTGTTCCTCCTAGAGACTGTGGGGGTGACGTCAGTGTCTCGGGGTCGCCAGCACGGCCGTGATCGAGGCCTGGCGCATCTGGGGAGGCTGCGCTCAGCCTGCCGCACTGTGGGACTGACAGGTCTTTGCAGAACGCAGCGGTAGGAAAGCTGGCAGTGCAGGCGGGGCAGACCTTGGAACCGAGGCAAGTGGTCGTGAGGCAGCCATGGCGCAGTGGAAAGAACATGGGCCGTGGAGAGGAGATGCTGAGATCTTGGGTTCAGATCCTGCCACCGTGTGACCTTCTAGTTACTCGATCAGTTTCCTTATCAGTAAAAGCCAGGAATCGGTGCAGATGCAGCCAAGGCCCGAGACTCTGACACGTCGACTATTCCTTGGGTAATTGGGAGCCATGGAAAGGTTTTGGGTAGGGGAGTGGACTGATTAGAACCATGCTTTGGGGAGGTTAATCTGGCTTCTGTTCCTTTGTGATAATCCTGCTGTAGGGCTGCAAGTGACAACATATGGGTGACACTCTGAGATTCAGCAGCAAGTGAATTAGCCGTGCTTTGAACTGGAGCTGTTTGGAACTTCCTCACGCCGTTTGTGGGTCTGATGGAGGCTTTGGCTCCCGTGCTCTCCTCCTCCTCCTCCTTTCTCCGGGCACCAGCCCTTTCTTCTCTGCACACCCTGTGGTCACAGCAGGCTCAAATATAATGAGGCTCTTTGGAGCTGGCTGGTAGTGGGGGATCGACATGGGAACGTGGGAACGTTCATGAATCACGAGGATCACAGTGGCGCCTGTGAAGCTGGCCTTGGAGACACACAGGCTGTGTGGCTCACCCGTGTCTGTCACTTTGTTGGATGCTTGGCCTTGGACCCCCCCCGGCCACCCTGGCCCAGTGGGCCGGCCCGCCCCTTCCCGGGCCCGGCCCAGCCTGCTCCGAGCTGCAGGCTCGCTGCCCTTCTGGTGGCCTTGAGTCCCTCAGGCCTTGGGCTGGCTCGCTGGGGCCAGAGCCAAACGGGCTTTCAGGGAGTGTTGGTGGGGAATCGGCAGAAGGCACATCGTGTTTTCATTTTCAAGAGGCAGCCAGGTGACTCACTACTTTGAAATGAATTTCTTGATCCTTGTTTTGTCACGGTACTCTTGTCAAATTTAGGAACTACCGTCAACTTACGTGAAAATGTTTCCTTATCCTTATCAACTTAAATTTGCCTGTTTTGACTTACTCTTAGCACCGATCTTTTCTTGCTTTGGTTCTTTGTAAGTCATTTGACACCATTTGTGGCGCTGGCCCTGTCGCAGTCCGCAGCCCGTCCTCCCGGCGTTCCGTCCGTCTCTCGGGCGGCCCGGAGCTCATTCTGTGTGCAGGCCACTGGGTTTCATTTGCTTGTCCCTTTACTTTAATGACCTTCTGGATCAAACTATTAAATACTTCAGTAAAGTACACTCTTTTCTCCCATTTATTCATGGCTATTTCCTCAATAAAATATATATTGAATTAGTGAGATGTGAATTTTCTTATGTGTGCCAATTGTATCAGAAGTCATTAAAACTTTCTAGATTTGGGCCTTTTGTGCTTGAAAATTCTATCCCCGTTACCTAAACCAAATAGTAAAGTATGAAATCTATTTCGCAGAGCCGTTTTCTGATCTTTAGTATGTAGCATTTCATTTACTGTGATTTTCAATGAGATTTTAAATTTGCTCTGGCCAATGTGGCTGATTTTTTTTGAGAGAGAGAAATCCTATTTTCATTTTAACTTTTTATTGTCTCCTCCATCTTCCTTGAGATGTAGAAGAGCCCTTTTATTAATAGTGAAAATTATTTTTGATTATCTTCTTCCAGTAAAGTACGTGGTGAGCTTCTGCCAGGCCAGGCATAGGGAGTCCAGAGGCTCCTGCTTCACGGGGAGACAGATGGGTCGCGGGTGATCACAGTGGAGCGTGGGAAGGGTTAGGGCTCATTCGTGTGAATTCCGTGCAATGGAGGGAACTCCCCTGGGGTGTCGGCTGGGGGTGGGAGCAGTGGGCCCTCAAGCGCCCGGGTAACTGCCGAGGAGATGTGCTGTGTGGCCGGGCCTGTAGGGTGAACCGCCACCTCGGTTGGCCCGGGAAGGAGGGGCACCTTCTGGGCCAGGAATGAGATCTGAAGGCTGGGGGAGTAATTGGGAAGGCGCCCGGGTGGAGAGGCAGAAGGTAGGGCAGCACAAGGCCGCGGGGCCTCGGAGGAGCCTGAGTGAGGAGCCAGAGGCTGGTGTTGGTTTGTGCTCTTCTGGGCCCTTCACGTGTTCTGACGGCTCCTTGGTCCTTTTCCACTAGATGTTCCAGGGGCAGGAACAGAGCCCTCTCCTTCTCCAGCGGGGCTGGGAAGTCCCATGGCTGCATGCTCCGTGCGGCTGCAGGGCGGCTGTGCTCCCGGCCGCTCTGTGTGTCCTCAGCCCAGGCCCTAGTTTGGAAGTGCGGTCTCTGTCTGGGCTGTCACGACAGAAGGCAGAAGCGAGGGGCTGGCAGAAGCTCCCAGCGCCTCCTAAAGCTTTTGGCAGGATACAGTGTGTCCTATCCACTCACGTTCCGTGGGCCAGAGGGTGGCATGTGGCCAAGGCCAGCCTCACCCTTGAATATATATTCTTCACCCAGGAATAGATAATCCTTCCTAGGGAAGTGAGTCCTCGGGAACTCCGATACAGTCTGCCAGCCAGCCTGTTTGTAAATTTTAGGAAGCAGTGGGGAAGGTAGTATGCAGGGGTGAGGCTAGATTCAGGGTGAGTCTAGGCGGGGAGTGGTGAGGGTCACACTGTCCTCGTGGGGGTGGGGAAGAAAGACTTGAGAGGTGTCTCAGAGGGAGGTGGTGTCATCAGGATGTGGGGACCGATGGGGTGAGGGGCCGCAGGGGAGCGGCACCGGGTAGCTGGTCACCGTGTGAGGATCGAGGTGGTGGTGGATGAGGTGACCCAGCGGCACAGGCGGGGGCGAGGCAGAGAGGGCTGACAGCTGCCTGCATGTCGATGGGGGACAGACCCCGACGTTGAGGGCCTGCTGTGTGGGGGACGTTGTTTTGGGAGTCCCACAGGGGCTCTCACTTGGTTTCCAGCAAACTCTGCAGGGTAGATTCTCTTGGCCGTCGTTTTGTTTCATGGTTGAGGGAATGGAGTCTCACAGAGGTCAAGGAACTTGCCCCAAGGTCACGCTTGGGGTACAGAGCACATCCCCTGCAGCAGGCCACGTTCCTTTTCACGTCGGACATTCCTAGTGTCCTGTGGTTCAAGATCTAGTATATAATGAAATTTTGTTTTGTGCAGTTTTTTAAGTGAGTTCACACCCATGGTCTGATTGGAAAAGTAATTAGTATTCATATTAGAGCTTACCAAACAATTCCCTGCTATTTGAGCATCAGCAGAGGAACAGAGCGGCGCTGTGCTGTGATCTTTGATTTATAGCTGCCTGGGCCCAACAGGCTCTGGGCAGAAGGCTATAAATAAAATTAAAATAAATGGAAACAATGCACCTATAAATTGTGTTACAGGAACTTCCAATTACCTTTTAGAGGAAATCCCCAATAAAACGCTGTTTGGCAATCCATTTGGAAGAGAAGGGGCAGCAGATCATTGTGGCAGAGTCAGTAAAGTGAAGGACAGGCTATGGCGTCAGAATATTTTAAATACAAAAATTAGCTGACCACTGAAACTTGCTGTTTGGTGGTAACTGTTGGAAAGTCCTGGCTCATCAGTTGAAGGTGCAGGATTTCAAGAGGCCGGTCAGTATTTCCGTCATGCCTTTTCTTTTTCAAGTCAACCTCAGACTTGTGCCCTCGAGGACAGTGGGGGCCCAGAGAGAGGCTGAGCTGGTGAGCGTGGCGGGGAAGGCCGCGCTGCGGGCTGGGTGGCCCGAGCTTGGGAGCAGGTATGGAGGAGGAGCTGGGGCTCTGGGCCAGGAGAAGTCACTTTGTCTCTGGAAATCTTGCTGTGCTCCATTTAATGGAGAATCAGAATGGTATAAATCTATGAGAAAGGGTAAGTTCTCCTTAAAAATAGTTTGTTTTAATGAGATGTTTTAATATTTTAACAAAATATTTCCTTTAAAAAGTTGTCTTTATGCTTATTCTGCATTGTTACAGAAATAGTTATGTAAATAATTACATAAGTGAATTATAACTCTATGGCGAGTTTCTACATATCCGGTGCTGACAAGTGACCCAGCACGTCAGCAGGGGAGGGAAAGCGCCTTTCTCACTGGACAGACGTTCCCAGGTGGGCATTCCAAGGCCGCGCCTTCCCTTTGGTTTCTGCTGGACTCTGCGGGGAGCGAGGGAGAAGGGGAGAGCGTGACAGCAGAGCCCGCGGCACCTGCCCCCGCCGAGCTGCGTGGCGGCGGGGGTCTCTCCTGTCGGACGAGTGGGAGTGTGAAAAGAAGTGCGAAGAGAACGGAGCATAGCGGCAGCGTGAGACCCTGCCTGAGTGAGAAGGGGTCCCCAGGGCTTGGCCAGACTTGAAGATGAAGCGTGAGATACCCGTCGAGGCTGAGACGTGAAGCTGGCAGGTTCGTGTGGAGACACGTGTGTTAGTCTCACGCGCGTCTCCGTCCGTGCCCGCGCTGGCTCAGCGGCGTTTAGCGTCCCTGTCTGCTGTGACTCGTCCCTCAGCTGCCTGTGCTCGTGAGGGGGCTGAGATGTTTGGACGTGAAGGTCCCAGCTCAGGCCCCACAGAATGAAGTTAGTCCGTTTGGTGAGGCGCAGCCGACACACAGTATGGTGTGCGTTTCAGGTGGATGACGCGGGTTCGACGCTTTGGCGCTTTATGGAATGATCCCAGGAAGTCTGGTTGCCGTCTGCCACCACACAAAGTTATTATCGCATTACTGACTACGTTCCCTGTGCTGGATTTTGTATCCCTGTGACTGATGTATTTTGCTCCTGGAAGTTTGTATCAGGCCCCATTGCAAGTGTCCTTGAGTTGCTGGTGGAGAACTCACAGTCGGACCAGCTTGGGGGACCCTGGAAGCAGTCACGGCAACTGCCAGGCCACCTGAGTGCTCCGAGGGCCTTTCAGGATGGCAGCCAGCAATCGGGGGTGTCACCAGCTCCACCGAGTCCCACGGAGCTGCTTATGCTGGGCCAGTGCTGCCCGGCCCGAGAGCTACCTGTCCCTGTCCCTGGGGACTGCAGGGCTCCGGGGGTGGTAAGACTCAGGAACCACTGGGAAAGGCCTCCGCCTTTCAGAGAAGGGAGGAGCCGTGTGGCCGCAGTGGTCAGGGGACCGCTTGGAGAAGGTGACAAGTGAGCAGAGGGGTTTGGGCTCCTGTAGGTGGAGACAGTGAGCGCTCTTCCAAAGAGGCAGTGGGCTGACCTTGGCTCTGGAGCAGTGAGTGGCCTGGTGTCTCTGGAGTCTGGTTTGGGGGACACAGCAGCGGTGTGCTCACTGGACACAGGCCTCCGCCCTCCAGGCAGACGGGGCACAGGGGAGTTGGGGTGCGGTCCCCACTCAGTGCCTCTGCCGGGCGCCGTCACCGTCGTTTCCGCAGTTTGTTATCTGAATTGCTTTAGGTATTCCTGGGGCCCCTACTGACAGCTCCCATTAGGTGATGCTGGCCTAGCAACACAACACAAGCGTGGACAGATTTGCTCAGCTATAGGTATAGATATTTTCACTGCAACTTTTCAGACTTTTCCTTGACTCAAAGCACATGCCACCAATTTTGCATCCTCTGGCAAAGTTGTGAGCAACCCAGAGCTGAAATACCAAGCTCCTTTCTTTTGGGTCACGTGAGAGAGAGGACCACTTACCTGTGGGATATTATTTGGGCAAAATGTAAATGGGCTGACCAGTCATTGGGTTTGGGCCTCTGTGGGATCCAGGACGAGTAATTTATTTTTAACACTTCATTGTGAAACATTCAAATGTAGGGAGAGGCTGGAAGACTTGTCACTGATCACCATGTAAGCCACCATCTGGAGCATGTTCTCTCTCTCTCCCGTCTGTCCATCCATTAATCCATCTTTTAAACAAATGAACTTCAGAGTAAGATGCAGATACCAGTTCGCTCCTAAACAGTTAAGCATGTGTGCCACCAGCTAGACTGATTGGTTTATTTTTGGAGGTAAAATTTACCTTGTGAAATGCACGAATCTCAGCACAAAAGTCAATGCAATCAGACTGTAGAATTTCATCCTCACCTCAGAAAGTTCTCCGGGTGCCTTTTTGTAGTACACTGACCATACAGCTGTATGCAGCGGGCGGCCTTGGTGGGTGAGTTGGGAAGGAAGGCCATGGCGCCTTGAAAGGTTTGTGTGCAGGGATGCTATCTGGAGCTGAAGGGCCGCAGGGATGATGGCCTGGACAGGGTTGCAGGTGAGCTGAGCAGAGACTGGGTCGCATGGGTGAGAAGGGGACTGAGTGAGGTGGGCAGCACATGCTGGTGAGAAGTCAGGAGGGAGGGCAGAGTGGGGAGCAGGGCTGGCACCACTGCGGAACTGGGTCTGATCCTCCTTGAGTGTCCCTGTGGCTTAGTGGGAAACGCATTCAGTCCCACCTATCCAGTGGGGTGCCTGGATTTCGAGACGCCCCCCCCCCCCCCCCGCCATCCTTGTTCTGCAACTTTGAGCAAGTTCTTGACATCTTCAAATGTTCATGTCCTTCCTTGTGAGATGGCCCATGGGGTGTGGGGACTCGGCTCAGGCTGGGCCAGTCCTGCTTTCTCGCAGGGTGAGGGGAGTAAGATCCTTCACTTCTGTGTGCTTGCCTCAGTGTCCTCATCTGTCAAGTGGGAGTCATGATGATCCCTGCTGCCTAGGCTCGTTCTGGGCATCCAGTGCACCCAATGCATATGCAGGCTCTTAGAGCGGTGCCCCTAAGTGTTAGCTGCTGTTATTCTTGTGATCATTACACGCGTGTTTATAATAATAGTGCTTGCTGCCCTGCAGAGGCAGGGGCGACAATGGGTATGAAGTGACCGGCACAGATGGCGCTGTTGGCTCTTCATCCCGGGGTGCCACATGATTGAGAGGCTCCCGGCTCTGGCATAAAGCTGTCTTGCCTGCTAACCATGCCCTGTTAGTGAGCTACAGAAAGGCACCCCTTGTTATCTGCACACAAAAGAACACACAGGGGGGCTGTAGCACATTTTGGGTGAAGCCTTTGCACCCGGTCAGAAGTGATTCGGAGTTGGAGAGGGTCATTTTTTACATGGTTGACTTCTAGAGACTTCTGGAAAGTTGTCTGTAGCGGGACTGTATCATTTATCATCTGTATATCTGGCTTGAGGGTAAAGGGGTTACTATTAACAGCTAACGAAGGACAAATGGGGAGTGAACTGGGCAAACTGGGATGTATGGCAACCTAGTTCTGTGGGATGAAGAGGGTCAAGCTCCTTTGTGTTCATGGAGGTGAAGTGCATCTCGTTCCAAGAGGACTCACTCGTGAGAACAGACGTGCTGCGGCGAGCAGCACCTGATGCCACACCGGGTTCTCAGGACGGCAGCTCCTGCATCTCCGAGGATGGCTGCTTCCCATCCCTCATGCACACAGGGGCGTGTGCAGGCCGTGTTGGCCCAGCAAGCGTTCGGGGGTGGGGGTGGTGGGCCGTCCAGTCCTGATCAGGTTGTACGGTCTCTGGCTGTCGTTTGTGAGAGTGCAGGCACGGGTGGGGCTGGCCAGCCTCACTGAGGTGTGCGCGTGTGAGTGCATGCGGGGACACACTGGGGACCGGCCGGGTTCAGTGCTTTTCTCGACGTGCTCACCGGGAGGGCTGCTGCGGAGTGCCTCCCCCGCTCCGCCGTTCCACGCCTGCCGTGGCCAGTGGGTCCTCTGTTCGCTGTTGCTGGGGGTGGGAGCTTTCCTTCTCTTTTCTCCCCTCTTCTCAGGAGCTTATAAACTCAGTGTGACAACAGAATGCATCCTTGTAAGGCCCTTGGGCATCCCTCTGTTTACACCTCCTCCAGGCATTCATTCAGTGTCTCGTGGTGCCAGGCAGTGTAGCCAGTCCCGGGGCTAGTGCAGGAGCCTTGGGACCCAGGCTGCGGTGGGTCATCAGGTGGGCAGCTTGGATGGGGACAGGGTGGGCGGGGGAACTGGTGGAGCTTGGGTGGGGGGGACAGTACACCAGTCCAGCACAGCCGGAATGGGCTGGGCAGAGGCGGGGCCCCGGAGGTCCTGGACACGGTTGGGTGGGCTGGATGGTTCCGCATGGCCCCTGAGGGCCCTGTTGCTGAGACCTTACCTGGTCACAGGCACGAAGAAGCCTCTGCACCCACTTGGCCGGCGCGGGAGCAGCTGATGGCTGAGCCATGTCACAGGCTTGTGGCCCTAGCATGGCTCCAGCCCGGGGCGCTGGAGAAGAGTCCCGCTTGGGGGCAGCAGGTCCTGGGCCGTCCTGGAGGCGCAGTGTCCTCACGTGGCACAGTGGGAGTTGCAGAGGTGGCTTTGAAGGTTACTTCCCACAGTCACGCCCTGATTCCCGAGCACGCTGCTCCAGAACCCTCTGGAGCCCCGGCACCCTGCGTTCCTGGCCTGGGCTTCCTGCATCACCTTCAGACAGCGTCCTGGTGTCAGGAGATAGCCATGTTGGTCTTTAGTTTGTGGAGAGGGCAGGAAAGAGCAAAGCAGTGGGGCATGCAGAGTTTTAATGAATTAGTTTAGGAGAACTACCCAACTTTCTAGCCGTAGCTGATCAGGTTCCATCTTCCTCCTTGCTTCAGACTTAAGGACGTGTGTGCTTAGGCACACGGCCGTGTCTGACGTCACTCTCGGTGTTCTGCATGTGTTCTGAGTAAGCCTTTTGTTCCATTGAGAAGATTAAGGGCAGTATTTGGTTGAAAAAATTTTAATGAAGCACCTAACAGAGCTATTATTCATTTTTGAAACAAGTTGCTGTGGTTACCATAGTAACATTAAACCTTTTATTAAATATTTTTCTTTTCAGTCTGTAGTCAGTTTTTGTTCAGTGCTGATAGGGGAGCTACAGATCCATGAACCTGGCATCTGGAAAGAATTTTCTAGCTCTGTTGAGTTAAATCATTCAAGGAATTTATGTTATAGGAACATAAAGCTTATAAATCTAGTTTATCATATCTATCATTTAATTGTTCATGCAAGCCAGTTCTTCATGTAGCGATTTACAGTAATCTCAGTGAAATAACAGTTTTGTGTCACAAAATGAATAATGCATGCAAAGAGATTGTTGAGCTTAAAATCATTATGCTCAAAATATTCGGCTCTTTTATTTGAAAGTGATAGAATGATGATCATGGATCGGTTGCCGGCTGGGGACTTCGGAGTCTGTTGTTCTTGTGTGTGGTGGTCTCCAGCTCTCGGGAAGTGGCGTCTCCACTTGGCAACGAGGCGTCTCCGGGAGGACCATGCACCTTGCTGCAGTTTCCCTGCAGGCAGGGGCCCACCAGAGAGCGGGCAACATGGGAGCCAGGGCACCAGGGTGTTGGGGTGCCAGTTTAGAGAAACACGGCTGTGTTTAAGAGAGAAGATGCTTCTTACCCCTCCTTCTGCCCAGGACAGGAAGTGGGTATCTCACAAGGTGCTCACGGGCCATGGACTCTGCCCGCACCCATCTGGATGGCCCAGAGGGCCCAGTGCTACTCCTGCTGCTTGTCCTTCGTCTGTCTCCATGGCTCACGTGTACTGTCATGTGCTATTTGTGGTTGTTTTTCAGTGAGGAGGCTGGTGAGCACTAGGTGCTGTGCTCTTCCAGCTGGAAGGACGAGTGAGTGAGGGCTGTCGTGGGGAGCATCCCCCCTCGCACGTGTGTTCCCCACCGGGCGTGGTGACATGGCCTCCTCATCTGCACCGCAGACCTCGGAGCAGGTGCACTGCGAGAGATGGGGGGTGGGGGTCACAGGGGGCGGCCTGTGGGGCTGTGGCGGGGGCCTGTGTGTGAAGGGGGGGCTCTGCTCCTCGGGAAACAGGCGCAGCTCTCCGAAGTGCGAGTGTGATCAGTCATTGTCAGAAGGTACACGCCACCTTTACCTCCTCTCATGCTTTAAAACAATCGTGTTATGAGAAATTTCAAACCTGCGTGGAGGTCGGGACAATAGCACAGCAAAGCCAGGACACACAGCTGCCACGTTCCGTGTTACCAAGATGCTGCCATGCTGGCCTCATCTGGCTCCTTTATTCCCCCCTCTTCCTTTGCTGTAGTATTTCAAAGCAGGTTCCAGACATCATGGCATTTCACCTCTCTGCGCTTCAGTATGTGGTCCAAAAAAAAAAAAAATCTCTTTTAAGACGATAGTGTGTTGGGGAGGCCCTGTGGGCAGGTGTGGCCTCCTCGAGTCCCATGTGGGTTCCAAGGTCCCAGGCTGGTTGGTGGGGGTACCAGCCGGCCTTGGGAAGCCAGGAGTCACGAGATCTTGCGCTAATTGGGGTTGGGGGAAGGCTTCACAGTTTGGAAAACCAGTTCTGTAGTGATCCCTCCCTTCTTTTTGGAGACCCTGGCTTGGGTGGGCCTGACCTGGAGGCACTTATGATGTTTCATGGCTCTAGTTTTGATGTTTGTATTTCCATATTGGAGGCACGTGGTAGAAGACATTCCCTCCGGGGGCTGGCGGGTGGTCACTGGACGTGGGCTGTGCTGGGCAGGTCTGAAGGAGTGCTTCTTGTAGGGGGAGCCCCGGTGGGTGCCTGTCTGCATTCGTCACACCTAACAGGTTCCCACGTACCAGGATTGGCTTGGTTTATAGTGTTTGTCATGTTCCCCAGTTCTGTTGTTTTAGGTATCTTTCCTACACTGGCATTCACGAGTGGTGGCATTCTGCTGCTTTGTCTTTTCGTGATAAGCCTTTTCTCCTCGTGATCTCCCCTCCCTCCCCCGTGCTGAAGGGACTGTGGGGAGATGTGGCGTGCTGGATTTCTTCTGTTGCTCTTACTTCATGCCTGCCAGGTCTGCCGATAGCGTCCGAGGTTTGTCTTGCCTGAGTAGGACTTTTGAGTCCTTTACTGTAAGATGTATAGGATGATCCTGTACTAGAGGTGGCCAGGCTTGGAGGCTCCCTGTGTTTGCAGAGAGGAGCCCCACTCATTTCAAGGAGGGGAGATGGGGTTTGAAACAAAAAGTTTTAGTTCCAAATGGACATTTATATATAAAACATTAAAAATTATGTAAAAGGCTGGTCTGATGGCACCTAGGTAAGTAGTCAGAAACCAGTGGGGCATTGAGGGGCCTCTCCAGGGAACCCCCCTGGCGGGCCTCGATCATGCTCCCCACAGTGCGAGTTCTTTCTGGGTCTCTCGGTCCCATCTTAGAATGAATGTGACGGGAGACTGGCTGGGAGCATGATTTTCATCTAGTTTCTTGGGAAAGGGGCTTTGCTGATTAAGAGTGGCTTTGAAGCGTTTCATTGTCCTTCAGCTCTGTGGCTCTTTCACGGCTGCCCCCCAGGAACCAGGTGTGGGGAAGGGGCTCAGAAGAGTATTCCAGGGGAACTTAGGGCGCGCCTCCTCCCCGACCCTTGAGTGCAAACCCCAGGGTAGCAGCCTTCCGGAGGCCAGGAGAACAGGGAAGGCGGCGGGCAGCGGAGAGCCGGCTGCGTTGACTCTGGGCCCGTGACGGCGAGGGCCAGGCAGGGTGGGTGTGTGCCGGAAGTGCTACCCCCGAGCAGCAGAGGCCCTGTCCTGCTTGCGCGGTGGGCTGTGGGTGCCCGGGGCCAGCGGGGGGAGGACCAGCGGTTTGCAGCCTCTGTGTCGGCCCCTCAGCCCCAGCCACACGCCCCAGCACCAGCGTGTTCCGCCTCTTCCTCAGTAGCAAGGGCTTCCGGCTGTGTCATGGTCTTCATGCTTTTTTATTGCATGCTATTCCTGTTGCAGATAGCCGTAAATATTGTTACAGTTTTGACTGCATCGGGACATGTTTCCCTAAGTAGTCTCACACACACTTGGGTTGCAGGGCGGTGGGGGGGGCGGTGAGTGGTTTGTGTTTTGCTCCCTTTACCGGGGCCTCCTCACTCCTGTCTGACGTGGTTCCTGAACCCCGACAGCGTTTTGTTGTTGTTCAGGATCTTGTGGGCCCCCTTCCCAGTGTGCCCACTCGGCTGCCCCAGCTGGGCAGGTTATTTAACCTCATCTGCCAGGTGAGGGGTGGCCTCTCTCATATGCTGGTCGTGGGGACCGACATGAGAGTTCTTGTGTTGTTCTAGATGGGGGCGTTGGTGTGACCCTTACTCCAACAGTGGAATGTTTCTTTCTTCCAGGAGGCAGGCTCTGTCTGCAGGTTCTCCCCAGGGGTCTGGCTCTGGCTGCCCGAGCAGAGGCCTTCGTCCATTGGCAGGTGCTTCTGGATCGCGGATGGCCCTGCCATTGCTCTGCTGCCCCCTCCTCACGCACCCCGCGGGCTGTGACATCAAGGCCCCCTGCTCCCCTGGCTTCCTCCCCCAGGCCCGGTTCTGTGAGTCTCTGTTTCTCTAGAGTTCTGAACTGACCTGTCAGGGTGAGTGGGCCCGTCTCCTCCCTGATCTTGTGGCCTTAGATCCCCTTGCCTCTTGGGACGGCTGCCACGTGCTGTTGGCCCTCTTTCGTCTTTGTTGGAGGGCAGCTCCGTCAGGTCCCTGTGCTGGTGGGAGGCTGATCCAGATTCACCTGCCTGCTTCCTGCTTCCCAGCCCGGAAGGACTTTTAGGCAGCAGGCAGCAGTGACACCCAGACCTGGGGGCCATTTGTTGTCTCTGCCTCTCTCCCACGGAGGCGTCTCTGACCGGTCCCGTGACTTCTTCTGGGCTTCAGCTTCCTCGTGAAAGACTTGCAAAGACAAAACAGGGTGCTGGATACAGATGCGGACTCTGCCACACTCTGTAACTACCACTTGGAACCGTGGCTTGGCTCACTGGGTGGTTAGTGCTCGCTCTGTGCTGGGTGGCCAGATGGATTGCAGAACACGTTCTCTTCGTCTTCATTGAAGTTATTCTTTTTTTTTTTTTTTAAAGATTTTATTTATTTATTTGAGAGAGAGAATGAGCTAGAGAGAGAGAGCATGAGACGGGGAGGGTCAGAGGGAGAAGCAGACTCCCCGCCGAGCAGGGAGCCCGATGCGGGACTCGATCCCGGGACCCCAGGATCACGACCTGAGCCGAAGGCAGCCACTTAACCAACTGAGTCACCCAGGTGCCCCAAAGTTACTCTTGTTAATCACACGTCCAGCCGTGTGAGTTTGGATGAACTCGGGTAAGTGACAGTGATGGTGATTCTTTAGCTTGGTTGTGGTTGCTCTCTGGGGGACATCGGGAGCACGTTGGCCAACCCTGGAACCTGCTGCATCAGTGGGGTCATAGAGCTTCTTCCCTCTGCATTCGTTCACCAGGCGCCTCCTCCACATGCCTGCTGCGTGGCAGGCGTGGTGATTGGTAGGGCAGGTAGAGCCCCTGACATCTGGGGGGATAAAGTAGAAGCAGCGACGTTGGTGGGTGGGTGCGCACATGTGTGCATGGGGTGATGTGAGGAAAGCAGGGGAGGGCCCCTCTCACCGTCTTGGAGGGAGGGCCAACCAGGGGCCACCACCGTGGTGGTGTTCGGGGGACACTGTTAAGTGTCTTGTCTGCCGGTTGTGCCGTGGGCTTGGTGTGTCAGGGCTGGTGCGGGCCTGGTGAGTGTGTGCTTGTGTGCACGAGTGTGTGCGTGCATGGGAAATTCGTAGTGGAAATAGGGTGTACAGAACCCTTTCGGGGAGGGATGGAGCTGGACCCCAGATTTAGGGAAATACTGTCCCGTTCAAACAATATACGGGTCACACCCACTAGGCTGGCTGTAATAGAAAAAGACACTAACGGAGGTTGGCAAGGATGTGGAGAAGTCGGAGCCTCCCCACGCTGCTGATGGGACCGGGAGATGGCACAGCCGCTGTGGAACACGGTCTGACGGCTCCTCAAGCTCTTGAACTTAGAGCCGCCGTGTGGCCTCTCCTCTGAGTAAGGGTGGAGCGTTACTCAGCCACAGAAAGGGGTGAAGCGGTGACACGTGCTAGGACCCCGACCAACCTCGAAAACACTGTTCAGTGCAAGGGGTCAGCCTCAGAAGGCCACCTGGCATGCGATGCATTGGTAGTGAGATGTCCGGAATGTCCCCAACTGACGAGACTGCTTCTGGGCCCAGGAGGCCCCCAGCTCCTGCTGGCCTTGAAGACGGTCTCTTTGCCTGGGCCCCGGAGCCCCTGGGCCGCTCCTATGGGGAACCTGTCTTGCTGTGGGCAGCACCTTGAAGGCCCTTTAAGACCAAGAGCTTAGCAGGCAAATGTCTTGAGGAAAGCTGGAAGCTTCAGAGGAGGCCTTGCCCCTTGGTGAGCATCCTTTCATGCTTCCGGACCTTGTCCCCTTCTACCTTCATCCTGGCCTTCCTTTCTCTTGGTCTTTTATGCTCCACCTGTGGCCTCCTGCCCCTGGTCACCTTCCAGCTTGCTTATGGGGCACAGGGATGATAAAGGTGTGCTGTAGGCTGAGTGTTGTGTCCCCCCCAATTCTTATGTTGAAACTTAATTCCCAGGGTGATGGTGTTAGAAGGTGAGGCTGCTGAGAGGTGATTAGGTCATGAGGATGGAGCCCACATGAATGGGATCAGTGCTCTAATGAAAAAGGCCCCAGAGAGCTCCCTTGGCCTATCTGCCATGTGAGGGCATGGAAAGAAGGTGCCATCTGTGAACCAGGAAGAGCCTCCTGATACTGGACTTCCAGCCTCCAGCACTGTGGGAGATGCATGGTCATGGTTTATAAACCACTGTTGTGTATAAGCCCCCCGGTCTGTGGAGTTCTGACCGAGCACCCCGAGTCCACTGGACGGGGTGAACCCAGGGTGAGGTAGAAGCTCTGCTTGCCGACGGCGGCTGAGACACCTGCCAGAAGCGTGCCGATCCCCTCCCCGTGGACAGGTGGGCACGAGGTGTTGTGAACATCCATGGTCTTCATGCCCCAGCCTGGTGACTGCACCCGTGTGGCCGGCTTTGACCTCTACTGGGACTTTCCCTCTGGCTGGCAAGAGCATCAGTATGGCACACCTCATTTGGGGGTTTTGGGGTGTCACTTGCAGCTGCTTCCAGGGATGGTTTGAGATAGAGAAGTGTTCCGTAAGTGCCCTTTTCCTGAAATCTAGATTTTACTGCCCACTTTGCTGGGGAAACTCATCTTTTGGAGGTCACTGACGATGTGACCTTTGCTTGGCAGTGCCCGAGAGCTGAATGGGAGCCGAGAAGTTAGTTGGTTCAGTTTCCTGTTTTGTAGCTGGGGACATGGGGCCTGCAGAGGCCGTGTTTCGGCACAGGCGTGTTCAGCGCTTATGGCGGCCTGCGCTTTGCTCTCTAGGCCCCGAGGCACAGCACTGAACGGAGTGGAGCGGTCTGCTCAGAGTGGCCGGGACAGTGCTGGGGACAGGGCAGCTCTAGAAGGCAGCCACTGTCCTTCTGCCCAAGGGAGGCCTTTCACAGGCTTTGACCTGGAGCATTTTGCACCAGTGAGTGCTTCTTGAAAGGTTTTCCTCCCTGGATTTCTGTGACCCCCACCATCTCTGAAGGTTCTATGACTCCGTTCTGCTTCTCCACCTCCAACCCTGTGTGTTTGCCAGTGTGCATGTGTGTGCACGTGTCAGCCCATGTCCTGTAATACTCTCCTTTGATTCGGGGTCCTGCACACTCCTGAGCTGTAGTCTGCAGTCTGCTGTTTTCTGGAGATGCCCCTTGCAGTATCATTGGACTTTCTCCATCTACAACGTATAATAGAAAGATCGTGGACTTTGGTTTAGAGTCTCGCAGCTGAACCTTGTCCTCTCATTTGTAAAACGGGGCTGAGAAGCTATCCCATGGAGATACATGCCCAGCTCGGCCCTGCTCCATTGAGTGCCTGCACCTGCCACTGAGTATCAAGTCTCTCAAGCCGCTCCCATTGCTCTCTTCCTCCTCTAAACTAGCTAGCCCTCCCCAGCCACTTCTGGCTTAACTCAGAGCTGTCACCAATCTCTTTTACCCAGGGTAAAATTTGGGAGTCATTGTCAAACCTTTCCATCTCGGTGTCTCCATATCGAGTTACAGGGAAGACTACTTGTTCTCATTCTTTCAAAATATTCCTGTGTTCGTTCTTTTGGTCTTTCCTCTCTATCTTTGATGGGCCTGCCCTTGTTCAGACCTTTATTATCTCTGCTGCCTTGTCTCCCTCTTCCGTGTACTGGCAGGAGGTGAATCACATTGCAACATGGCTCTCCCTCGACTGGAACAGCTCCCTGCTGCTTCCGGGACGGAGGTCAGACTCCTGGTATTTAGTGCCCTTCAGAACCGGACTCCTAATGACTTGTTCATCCTTCTGCTCCATCCAGACATAGGAGCATACCGATCCTGGACTGTTGATTATTAATCTCTGCCTAATACTTGGGGATAGGACCTATTATAACGCGTAGTGAAACGTGAAATTCTCTGACGGTCCGCCAGGTAGCAGTATAAAGCAACTAGCGCAGAAGGTAAACAACAACACTTCACAACAGGTCTCATCCTCCTCCTGGACCGTGTCTCTCCTCCTGTTTTCTTTGGTCTCCGTACCCCGGGAAGCCCCCTCGTCCTGCACTAGCCAGAGGACTGGAGTCTGCGCCCTTTCATGGTTGCTCACAGGCCTGAGACGTCGGAAGTGCTGGTTTGCCCTGTGGTCCTGACATAATTATTAATACTTGGTTATTATTACTGATTATTAATTTTGCTTTTAGGTGTCGACTTTAAACAGTATATCATATGGCCACCCTGCCTCTGCATAGCGAAGAGTATTTCTTTCCTCTCTGCTCCCTGTTTGCACCTGTGTTCGAATGCGTGCATCGTGACATGCCCAAAGCAGCGGCTCCTTGGACTTACCTGGAGCCCTTATTTCTTGCCCACGTCACTTGGCAGGGGTAGGTTTTCGTATTGTTAGTAACCTTTTTAGTACTTTGTGCAGTCGTAATGGGAGGAGTTAGGAGTACAGGGATATGTAAGATAACGGCTCCCCGTCCCTGGCGAGCCCGAGGTCAGGGTACGGACAGACTTGGAACCAGATCTAGCTCGTGCTGGCATGCACGGAAGTGTGCACGCGGAGGAGGAAGCGGGTTATCACTCTGGTGTGGTGGAAGTGGCCGTGGGGGCGGGCTGGGAGCCAGGGCGGGATCCCTGGAATTGCTTTCAGGGATTAGCAGTGGAGGGCTGATAGACACCAAGGTTAGACTGTGTTCCAGGCGAAAGCACCAGGTGTAGGCCCAGACTCGATGAAGCAAGCCTGACTTGCGGGCCTGCCGGTGGGGTGTATGGTCAGTTCTTGACTCTTGCTGGGTCTTTCTTTCATTGCCATCTGAGCCTTCCTTCTGTGCATTTCCATGTGAAATTATATGCAGGGGACTATGGGATTATGTTGCTTTGCCTTTGTAATTACATTGCATACTTATCTAAAATTAATTGAGCTTATCACTGACAAGACTGTCTTCTGCCTTTCTGTGGGCTGTATCCAGCTTCCTTTCTGCTGGATTCCTTAGGCATGTGGGACATTTAGGAGTGTGCCCGCTGGCCCTCAGAGCCACAGAGAAAGAGTGTGCAGAGGGGGTTCCCTGGCAAGAGCTGAGGGCGGCACGTCTCTTTTCTGCCTTTCCCTGAGGGTGTTTGGTCTAGGGCGCTTCTCCAGAGTGATGGGTGCCCAGCCACATGAGCAAGTGCAGGAGGGACAGCGAACCGGAAGAGGTCATGATAACCTCAGGGCCCTAACCAAACGCGTCCCTATGGCCAGAAGCTCTCTCAGGGACCTCTGTGTGCCTGTCCCGTTGACATGAAGGTGCTGTGGGTCAGAGGGACTGTACTTGTTGGCCCCAGTCTTGTTATTGACCTTGCCTGCTCAGAGACGGACTGGCCTGCTGCCAGGTGCTGTTACTGGGAAACACTGCTGACTGAGAAGGGGGTGGAGCTAAGTCCTGTCCCATGTACATATATATTTTAGTGCAGGACTTCTAGGAGGCTGAGGATCTGTCTTGCGTGGGTCCACTGGAAAGCAGAGAAGCAAACTTCCAGCTTCTAATTTGCTTGAAAGGATTTAGATTTTTAACATCAAACAGCAGTAGCCTTCCCTTTAATGAAATGCCACGCGACACTGGCTGTGGGATTGATGGTATCGAAGGGAGAAGGGGCCTTGTGAGGCCTTGCAGAGTGAGAACGGGTGACTGGATGAGCTCTCTGTCCGGGGGGCGAGGAGGTGGGGGTGGGCGAGGCTGGCTGCAGGATATGCACATGAATTGCACTTTACTTCTCCTTGCTGTCGACCTCGAGACACCAGTTGCCCCGTAAACATTTTGGGTGTATTTCCTGATTTCCTGTTAGTGAGCAGTGGATAGAACTCTGATTTCATCAGATCTCTACCATTAGACATTTAGATCGTATTTTTAAAAATCTAGAAATAGTGCTGCAGTGACCATCTTGATGCATAAATATTTATTTGCGTTTTGGATGATATCTTTGGGACAGATTCCCAGAAATAAAATTACTGGTTGAGAGGCTGTGGGCATTTTCAGTGAGGCTGGGCCGTGTGCTGGCGGTATCTCTCCCTGGTAGATAGTCATAGAGTTGCCTTCAACCCTGCTGACTTGGTGAAGGCTGAAGCATTTCCGGAGTTGCTGTGGATGCCTGGGGCCCGCACACACAGGGCTTTGTGGGCAACACTAGGCCATGGCATCCTCCAAGCGGGTGCGGTTTGCCTTAGGTCAGTCCACAGACCGTCGCCAGTTTTGAACAAAACCAGAAGTAACACATTTGCTGGGGCAGGCCTTTGCCCGGGTTTTGGTTGGTGGAATGAAGTTGGGAGTCTCTGGGCTCCCAAGGCTGTCACTGTTCTTCCACCATCCTGCCATCTAAGGGGTGTGGAGCCCCTTCCAAATTCAGGTCCCTCCTTCCCCAGTTCTGATCGAACTTCTACACGCCAAAGTCCATCATTAGACTCCCTACAACAGAGCCTCCTTTCCCAGATCCACCCTCCTTACAAGGCAGTTGGGATTCTAAATAGCTTTTAAAAAATTCCTTATCAAAGGCTCTTTTAAAACATCTCTATTGAGATATAATTCACATACTATATGATTCACCATTTAAGTGTACAACTCAGTGATTGGTAGTGTGTTTGTGAAGTTGGGTGACTGTCACGACGGTACATAAAGGGACTCTGTGCCCATTAGCAGGCATCTTCCCCTCCTGCGGCCCTAGGCAGCCGCTAGTGTACTTTCTGTCTCTATGGACTTGCCTGTTCCGGACATTTCATGCACAGACAGCCTCCGACTTACGATGGTTCGACTTTATGACGGTGTGAAAGCAGTGCACGTTCAGTGGACACTGTACTTGGAATTTTGAGTTTGGATCTTCCCCCGGGCTAGTGATTCCCGGGCTAGTGCTCCGCGGGCGCTCCTCTCCCGTGGTGCGGGGCAGCGGCCACAGCTCCTGGTCGGCCTCACGATCACGAGGGTCAGCAGTGCTACGCGGGCACCCAGGCTGCTTCTTGCTTTCTGTACGGTGTTCAGTGGATTACATGAGCCATTCAACCCTTTAGTGTGGGCTCGGCTTGTGTTGGTTGGTTTTGCCAGCCGTGGGCTAGCATGAGCGTCTGAGCACGTTTAAGGTCGGCTGGGCTAAGCCGTGATGCTCGGTAAGTTAGGTGTATTAAGTGCATTTTCAACCTCTTATATTTTCAAGTGACGATAGGTTCATTGAGACGTAGCCCCATCCATCGTAAGTCGAGGAAGATCTATAAGTGGAATCATGTAATGTGTGGCCTTTTGAGAATGGCTTCTTTCACTTTGTGTAATGTTCTCAAGGTTCATCCATGTTGTGGCAGGTGTCCTTCAGGGTTTTTTTTGTAGATTAATATTCCATTACCTGGACAGGCCACACTTTATTCTTCCATTCATCACGTGATGGATGTTAGGAGTATTTTCACGTTTTGGCTGTTACAAGTGCTACTACCATGAATGTTCCTATACGTGGCTCTGTGTGGACGTGTTCTCCTTCCTCTTGGGGACGCACCTGGAGTGGGACTGCCGGGTCCTGTGGTGACTCTTTGTTTGCATTGGAGGAGTTCCAGTTTTCCCACGTTGTTTATTATAGCCATCTGAGTGGGTGTGGTGTGGCATCTTACCATGGTTTTGAATTCCCTGATGGCTAATGATTTTGAGCACCTTTTCTTTCTTTTTTTCCCAAATTTTTAGAAAATTCTAGTTAGTTAATATACAGTGTAGTATTGATTTTAGGTGTAGAATTCAGTGATTCATCACTTACGTATAATACCCAGTGCTCATCACAAGTGCCCTCCTCAATGCCCATCACCCATCTAGCCCATCCCCCCCCACCCTCCATCAACCCTCCCTGTAGTTAAGTCTTTAATGGTTTGCTTCCCTCTCTTTTATTTTTTCCTCCCCGCGTTCATCTGTTTTCGTTCTTAAATTCCACATATGAATGAAATCATATGATAATTGTCTTTCTCTGACTGACTTTGCTTAGCGTAATGCATTCTAGCTCCATCCACGTCGTTGTAAATGGCAAAATTTCATTCTTTTTGATGGCTGAGTAATATTCCATTGTGTGTGTGTGTGTGTGTGTGTGTGTGTGTGTGTGTGTGTGTACATACACTCACTACATCTTCTTTATCCATTCATCCGTTAATGGACATTGGGCTCTTTACACAGTTTGACTGTGGTTGATGCTGCTGTAAACATCGGTGTGCAGGTGCCTCTTGAATCCGTATTTTTATATCCTTTGGGTAAATACCTAGTAGTGCAATTGCTGGGTTGTAGGGTAGCTCTATTTTTAACTTTCCAAGGGACCTCCGTACTGTTCTCCACAGTGGCTGCACCAGTTTGCATTCCCACCAACAGTGCAAGAGGGTTTCTTGCACCTTTCTCCACATCCTCACCAACATCTGTTGTTTCTTGTGTTGTTGATTTTAGCCATTCTGACAGGTGTGAGGTGGTATCTCATTGTGGTTTTGATTTGTATTTCCCTGATGATGAGTGATGTTAAACATTTTTTCATGTATCTGTTAGCCATCTGAATGTCTTCTTTGAAAAAATGTCTATTCATGTCTTCTGCCCATTTCTAAACTGGGTTATTTGCTTTTTGGGGGTGTTGAGTTTGATAAATTCTTTATAGATTTTGGATACTAACCCTTTATCAGATACGTTGTTTGCAAATATCTTCTCCCATTCTGTAGGTTGCCTTTTAGTTTGTTGATTGTTTCCTTTGCTGTTCAGAGCTTTTTATTTTGATGAAGTGCCAGTAGTTGATTTTTGCTTTTGTTTCTCTTACCTCGGGCGACGTGTGTAGTAAATTGTTAATGGCCGAGGTCAGAGAGGTTGCTGCCTGTGTCTCCTCTAGGATTTTGATGATTTCCTGTCTCACATTTAGGTCTTTCATCCATCTTGAATTTATTTTTGTGTATGGTATAAGAAAGTGGTCCAGTTTCATTCTTCTGCATGTGGCTGTTCAGTTTTCCCTATACCATTTATTGAAGAGACTGTCTCTTTTTCCATTGGCTATTTTTTCCTGCTTTGTCAAAGATTAGTTGACATCTTAATGGGTCCATTTCTAGGTTCCCTATTGTGTTCAGTTGAGCTGTGTGTCTCTTTTTGTGCCAGTACCATACTGTCTTGATGACTGTAGCTTTGTAATATAGCTTGAAGTCTGGAATCGTGATGCCTCCAGCTTTGCTTTTCTTTTTCAGGATTTCTTTTGCTATTTGGGGTTTTTTGTGGCTCCATACAAATTTTGGGATTGTTTTTGTTCTAGCTTTGTGAAAAATGCTGGTGGTATTTTGATAGGGATTGCATTAAATGTGTAGATTGCTTTGGGTAGTATAGACATTTTAACATTATTTGTTCTTCCAATCCCTGAACCATGGAATTTTTTTTTTTTTCCCATTTCTTTGTGTCCTTTTCAGTTTCTTTCATAAGTGTCCTATAGTTTTCAGAGTACAGACCTTTTACCTCTTCGGTTAGGTTTATTCCTAGGTTATCTTACGGTTTTTGGTGCAATTGTAAATGGGATCAATTCCTTGATTTCTCCTTCTGCTGGCTCATTGTTGGTGTATAGAAATGCAACAGATTTCTGCACATTGATTTTATATCTTGCAACTTTGCTGAATTCGTGTATCAGTTCTAATTATTTTTTGGTGGAGTCTTCTGAGTTTTCTACATAGAGTATCGCGTCATCTGTGAATAGTGAAAGTTTGACGTCTTCCTTGTCGATTTGGATGCCTTTTATTTCTTTCTGTTGTCTGATTGCTGAGGCCAGGACTGCCAGTACTATGTTGGATAGTAATGGTGGGAGTGGACATACCTATCTTGTTCCTGACCATAGGGAAAGGCTCTCCGTTTTTCCCCATTGAGGATGATAATTAGCTGTGGGTCTTTTGCATATGGCCTTTATGATGTTCAGATATGTTCCCTCTACACCTACTTTGTTGAGGATTTTTATCAAGAAAGGATGCTGTATTTTGTCA
The DNA here is from genome assembly GCF_029215605.1 of Mirounga angustirostris. Taxonomy (NCBI): domain Eukaryota; kingdom Metazoa; phylum Chordata; class Mammalia; order Carnivora; family Phocidae; genus Mirounga; species Mirounga angustirostris. The sequence continues at coordinate 95,316 of NW_026991716.1, read as the reverse complement.
AATGTTGAGCACCTTTTCATATGCTTACTGGCTATTAGTATATATCCTTTGAAGAAATATCTATTAAATATTTTGGCCTGTTTTTAATTGGGTTATATCTTTTTATTGATATCCAAGACTCTTAACATTGAATATCCATTTCTTCTCGCTGGTTGCCATGAGGATCAGGCTGGAGGTAAGGGTCTGCAGGGAAGCTGGCTGTAGGCTAGCAGGCTGTTCCTGCCGCAGCTGCCCCCCACTGCACCCCAGCTCTGCTGCAAGCCATGTGCATCCCTGGTTTAGCCCCGCTGGGCCCGGGTCCCTTGGTACACATTTGCGGTGAAGCAGTCATGGGCAAGCGTGTTGTTGGCATCCTTGTAGGAATGCCTCGAGCCATCCCAGATGCTTCCCCTGCTGATTTGCGGGAAGAGAAATCTCCCATGCAGGAGAGCAGTTGATAGTGAGGACGTGCTGAGTTGTGGAGTGGGTCTGCCTTCAAGGGCCAGTGTGGCTGGGCAGGCGGCCTTAAACTTTGCAGGTGGGAGGGCCAAGGAGAAGCAGGACACGTACCATAGAGGAGGGGAGAGTTATTTTCCTGGCACTGCGGACAGAGTGACTTCTGCCTTGGTAGGGTTTGTTTTCCCCATTGTGGATAAATTGGGTGTGTTCACTGAGGTAAGTTATAAAAACAAGAGAAAGTAGAAGAAACGAAAAAAAGAATTCTACTTGTTATACACACAGCTGGGTTAAAACTAGCAGGACCAAGCAAACCATAAACAAATGACAAGAAAATAAGTGAGATTACCAGAATCCTTTTTGATATAAATACGCACACTGCTATACCGTGTTCCTTTCTGGTTCTGACTTGGCCAGTGTCTTCTAGTGAATAAAATGCTTCCTGGAAATTTGTTCTGAAATCACATGAGGGAGGAATCCTGTTTTGCCAAGGGAATGTGCTGGAGCACCTGTGAACAGGAGATGCATTATTTGCCTATCTTATAAATTGTAGGAGTGTCTTGTGCGGCAGTAGATGGGGGTGTGGAGCGTGGTATGGACAGGGAAGGTGGATGTAAGTCTGTCACTCCTCTGGGGGAGGCCTTGCTAGCCCAAGCAGCTCTGTTTTGTGAAGGGAAATTTGAAAGCAAGTAATACGCTTTATTTTTAGAAATGTGTTTTATCTCATTTAAATGGACTTAACTGTTAAACATAGTGCCGTTTCTAGAATAAAGAGCATCTTTGTTTTAGTTTTTCAGTCCTTTTAAAGCATTTATCTTTTGGGGGTTTTGCAACAAAGGGGTGCCTCCAGAGTCTAGAACGCAGGTGATGTGGCCATGTGTTTTCTTGCCGGTGGCTTGCAGGTTCTTGGGTCTCTGAGCAAAGGAAATGGCCAGAGGCCCCAGGGGGCCCCTCCCCCTGTCTTTTTCAGAACTCTCAGGAGTGCGGGTACACTTTACGTCTTGATAAAAGTACGCAGAAGGGTACTTTTTCAATACTGTGCAAATTCTGCAGAGTTGTACAGTTGAGCCATATGCATTGCCTTTCTCTCTGCAAGTACAAGGGGTTAGCCTCTCCTCCTTCCCTCCCGATCAGGGTAGTTGATGTCACCGTTTCTGGGAAATTGGCATTTATTGTTCTGTGACTCAGGTTCAGGATGGAGCTGTGAGGACCTGTGGTGAACTGTTTCTTTTGTCCCAAAGTTGTTAATCTGGGGGGTGAGGCCAGGATTCCTGCCTGGGCGGGGGCTCTGAGCGCCTCCTGTGGCCAGGAAGCAGGCCCCCCCAGGTCTTCCGGGGGATTCTGGGCCATGGTTCGCTCCCCGCCCCCATTCTGCTTGGCCTCCCCTCTGCTGGTGGTGGGCTTAGCTTCCCCCATTCTGGTGAGCTCCCACCCTCGCCTGCTTTCGGAGGCGACTGCTTTCTGAGTCTTCTGTCTTTCCGAGTCTTGTTGCCGCTTCTTTTCTGCTCTGTCTCTTCTTTTGTGCCCTTGTCCTTGTTTATAACCTTATCCTTTTACTGTCATGGTCGGTAAGGTCTGGGGTGCGGGCAGACATAAATCTACTAGGTCTTAACTTGGCTCCAAGGTGCCTCTCAAGCAGCCGCTCACTGGGACCCTGGGATCATGACCTGAGCCGAAGGCAGACGCTTAACCGTCGGAGCCACCCAGGCGCCCCTAGCAGCTCACTGGGAATCTTTCCTGATGTCTCCCTTCTTTGGAGGAGAGGCCATCTCTCCTTTGGTAACCCACGTCACCTGCAGAGCTTTGTCATGTAGCACCCTTCACACTGGCGTTGTTGATTTCTTCCTCTCTACTTGCCCTTGAGCCCCTGGGGGGTAGGAGCTGGGTCTGATTGACCCACCAAGCCTAGCTTAGCTCCTGGTCAGTGGTAAGCATTGGTCGATGTTCACTGGGTAAGTAAATGTGTATCGCGGACTCCGTGTAGGGCCAGTGTTTAAGTGGCTTTGGCCCCAGAGACATCTTACACAAAGTGGGTGCTCATAAATGTTGGTCAGGTGGGCTGGTTTATGAGACTCTCCTGGACTGTGGCTTTTAGGAACAAGAAATGTGCTTGCTTTGCAGACCCTTTTGCTGGTGAGTGCTCAGCTTTTAGATTAGATTGGCATTTAAGCTTAAATGATTGCAATGTACATGCATTTCTTATTTTTATTCAGTGTTTCTCCCAGATTTTATTGCTATAAAAGATTTTCAAAAATCAGAATTCAAACCAGTTACAAAGAGTTGAGTGTTAGGAAAAAATAGCTTAAATTATGGGATGATTTTTCTGTTATTCCTGGCTTTTCTGAAAAAGGTGCTTATAATTATGAGTTCTTTGCATACACCATTTTGTGACAGATTTCTGGTTCAGTCTCAAATGTGATATTTTACATCCAATTAGGACGAATGAGTCCCAATTGCTTCATGGTTTGGGTTCACGTAGTGTGCTGAATAATTACATCAGTACGCATAGCAGAATCATCTTCTCGCATTTGTGGAGTGTGTTCCCGCTTACAAATGCTTTCCCATGTATTGTCTCTGTTCCTGGGGAAACCTCTGTGACTTAAGCGAGGCTGGTATTTTTAATTTGTTCATGTTTCAGAGGAAGAAATTGAAGCTCAGGAGATTAAGGGGACTGTCTGAGGCCACACAGGTTCTTGCTGGCCCCTGAACCTGGGTCCACTGAGTTCACAACCAGTATTTGTCCTCCTGTACGTCTCTGGTACCTCTCTGCTTCTTTTGGTCCTGGGCGGGGGGTGGGGGGTGGGGGGAGGTGGGGACCGGGAGGGGGTCTACTGTGGCAGTTTTCCGAGTGGGAATTTTATTGAGAAGTAAAGCCTTATAGAAGAGATGAACATGGAATTGTGGTATTGGTGTTTTCATCAAAACATTACAAAATTTTAATTTTCAGAAAACAAATTCACTGTTGTGGAAGGAAGACATGCTCTTTATTTCTCATTCGCTTTCAGCTTATTTAAGTTTATCTTGCATTTCTAGTGATTTTACAATCTGATTCCAAGAAATACAGGGATAAAAAGCTAAAAGGAAAGCCAAACGCAAGCTTTAAACAGGAAGACTCAGGCAGTTGAAATAAAAAGGTGGAAAAAGATATGTCATGCAAGTACTAATCATAAGAAAACTAATTTGCTTATAATAATAAGAAAAAATAAACATCTAGAAAGAGAGTTTTATTAGAGACAAAGAGGGATGTTTCATAATGATAAAAGGTTCAATTCATTAAGTAGATACATCTTTCCTAAATGTATGAGTACTTAATAATACAGCTTCATAATACATGAAGCAAAAATTGACAGAAATGAAGAGAGGAAGAGACAAATTCATTATCACAGGCAGAAATTTTAGCACCCCTCCCTGGGTAATTGATAGAATAGGTAAATTAAAACATCAGCAAAGATGTGGAAGATATGAATCAGTAAAGACGTGAAAGATACCACTGTCAACCAACTGGATCTAGTTGATTTATCCACCACCACATGTGGACATAGACCAACCGAAGAAAGCACATTCTTTTCAAGGACATGTGGCACATTCACCAGATAGACCATATGCTCTGCCAAAACAAGTCATAATAAATATTGAAGGACTGAAACAACACTATATTCATCTCACCAAATGCTTTAATTTAGAAATCAGTGTAGGAATAAGATATAGATACCCAGGAAATCGTCAAATATTTGGAAATTTCTTAGCATACTTCAAAATAACTCACGGATCAAGGAAATCACAAGGAAAGTGAGAATCTATGTTGAACTGAGTGATAATGACAACACATATGAAAATCTGTGCTGCTGGTGAAACAGTGCTTGGAGGGAAATTTATGTGTTTAAATGCCTATTTTAGAAAGGAATAAAGGCCTCGAATCAATAATCAGAGCTTCCTCTTTAAGAGACTAGGAAAAGAGGAGGAAATTAAATAAAACCAAGTAAAAGGAGGGAAATAAAACAAGGGTGGAAATCAATAAATTGGAAAATGGATAAACAAGAGGAAGAATCAACAAAATCTGAAGGTAGTTTTTTGCAAAGATCAATAAAAACTTCTAGTTAGAGTTGATCAATAGAAGGAAGAGAAGACACAAATTGCAGTATCAGAAGTGAAAGAGGGAACATCAGACCCTACAGATATTAAGAAGATAATAAGGGCACATTATTTGCAACTTTATGCAATAAATTCGAGAACTGACCCGAAATGGACATATTCCTTGAAACCCATGACCTAATAAAAGTGATACCAGAAGAAAGGGAAAACCTTAATATCTCTATGTCAATTAAAAAAAATTTTTTTTTTTTTTAAGATTTACTTATTTTTGGAGAGAGAGAGAGATGCGTGCATATGTGTGAGAGGAGGGGAGGGGCAGAGGAAGAGAATCTCAAGCAGACTCCCCACTGAGTGCGGAGCCAGACGTGGGGCTCGATCTCAGAACCCTGAGATCATGGCCTGAGCCAAAATCACGAGCCCGATGCTTAACCCAGGTGCCCCCTAAAAAAAAAATTTGTAATAAAATAACCTCTAGGGGCGCCTGGGTGCCTCAGTTGATTCAGCATCTGAATCTTGATTTCGGCTCAGGTCATGATCTCAGGGTTCTGAGATTGAGCCCCACATTAGGCTCTGCACTCAGTGGGGAGTCTGCTTGAGGATTTCCCTCCCTCTCTCCCTGGCCCTCCCCCTGCTTGCCCTCACTCTCCAAATAAATAAATAAATCTTAAAAAAAAAAAAAAAAAAAAAAAACGCCTTCACATAAGGAGAGTATCAGGGTCAGATGGTTTTTCTAGCAAATTCTATCAAACATTTAAGGAAGAAATAATACCAATTCTCCAAAAGCTATCTCAGAGAAGAGAGGAGGAAAACCCTTCTCAGCTCATTTTATTAAGGCCCCATAACCCTAATACGAAAACCTTACAGAGGCATTGTGAGGAAAAGAAGCTAGAGACCAATATCCCTGATGAATATAGACAAAAAATTCTTTAAAAATATCTTAGTTGACTTTTGCTTCAGCCATGAAGGATTAGTTGCCAAAGGAATTGCTCTTCTGTTGTGAATAAATAGGAACTTGGAACATGTATGTGAAACAGCTGTTTTCAGGCATTGTGTTACAGACTGTGCAGAACTGTGATCCGTGGGAGAAGGGAAATGCACAAGGGGAACTTTACATTTACTTCCCGTTTATGCTTGGAAGCAGTTTTCAGGCTGCAGCACGGGGGGGCGGGGGTGGGGGTGGGACAGAAACTGAGACAGACTGTATGGAGCACAGCGCTGGAGAGCAGAGTGTTCCTTCCACAGAGATAGAGCCCATATACCTGCGGAGGGGTCCCATCAAGTCCTTGGTGGAGTGCTGGCCTGTTCATGAGCAGGGTGACAGTTCATGAGGTGGGGGAAAGGATCCCCAGGAAGCAGTCAGTTGACTCATCCCCAGAGCTCGCAGAGGTGTGTCTGCTGGGTGTTGCTGGCCTTCGCTTGCTGCAGGAACTGGGAACTGGGAAGTCGCTGTCTCCAGCAGCTGAATGTGGGAGAAAACCTGTGTGCTCACGACATGAGCACTCTGCAGGGGCCTAATGCCGGAGAAAGCATGCTCCAGAGGAGGTGAGTGCTGAAGAAGACCCAGCACCCACACTTGCTGCAGGAGCTGTGGGCCGGAGCCTGGTGAATGAGGCGTACGAGAACTTGGGGGAGAAAACCCCTTTCTCCTTCAGTGTCCCTCCTTCACTCTGTACTGAAAAGAATGACATCATGCCAGCGGGTCAAGGAGAAGTATTTACAAGACCCAGTTCCATGATCACAGAGACAATAAATTGATAACTGGCACATCTGGCATTCAATAAAAAAAAAAAACCAACAAATCAGGCATGCAATGAGATAGGGAAATATGATCTAGAATCAGAAGAAATAAGTATCATTAGAAACAGATAAGATTATGAACAACTTAATAAAAAGATGGATAAAAGATTTCAAGATAAGCATCATAGAAGATATAGAAATGGCTTGAAAGCGCATGAAAATCTGTTTAATGCTCAATATCATTAGTCATCACAGAATTGGTGATTACAGTTATAACGAGATGCCTTTAACACTTACTGGAATGGCTAAAATTAAAGACTGACAGCACTGAATTTTGACCAGGATGTGGAGCAGTTGAAGCTTTTATACATTACTGGTGGGAAGTGTAAAATGGTACAACCATTTTGCAGGACCATGTGGCAGTTTTTTATAAAGGTAAATATGTATCTATCATATGACCCAGCAATTCTAGTCCTTCATGTTTGCTTCGTAGAAATGAAAACATAGACCCACAAAACACAAGACCGTAGGAGTGGTAATAGCTGCTTTATCATAGTAATGAAAGCTTGTGAATATCCCAGCTAGCTATGACTATATAAGCAAATTGTGATATAGTCAAGTGTAGATTAGTATTTCTGCTTGTAAAGAATAAACCGCTTGTGCAACAGTATGACTGACATATTATGAGCAAAAGAAGCAGAATACAAGCAAATTCATTCTGTATGTACTATTTATATGAATTTTAAGATCAGGCAGGGATAATCTGTGGCGATATCAGAAAGGAGTTACCTTGGAGTGGGGGCAAAGAATTATAGAAAAGGGTGATAGAGGGCGCCTGGGTGGCTCAGTGGGTTGGGCGACTGCCTTCGGCTCAGGTCATAGTCCTGGAGTCCCTGGATCGGGTCCCACGTCGGGCTCCCCGCTCGGCGGGGAGTCTGCTTCTCCCTCTAACCCTAACCCCTCTGATGTGTTCTCTCTCATTCTCTCTCTCTCAAGTAAATAAATAAAATCTTAAAAAAAAAAAAAAAAGAGAAGGGTGATAGAAATGTTCTACATCTTGGTTAGTGGAGCTAAATTCTTTTATTGCCTGTAAATTGTATGTCAGTTAAAAAATATGACCCCCCCAAAAAAACCCCACATCTAAAGGGGTAGAGGAAAGAATTGGACGTTCTTCTCTCCAGCACTTACTGCCAGGCTATGCAAGTCTCTGCCTCAGAACACAAAAGAAGCAGAATCTTGGCATCTGTCCCATAGGAACTCATAAACCACTTCTGGAAGATGAGATCGATGCTCATACACGGCACTGAAGGTGGGCTTTCAGGTGGGCTGGCCCTAAGAGTTCCTGGTGCTCGCAGAAGAGGGAATTGGGTGAGGCCCGGAGTTGTCAGGAAGGCTTCATATATCTGGCAGAGGTTGAGCTGGGCTGGGAAAGTTGGGTAGATTTTGAAAAGTTGGAGGTAAGGTTGGAGACGTCACAGGAACTCTGTAGCTCTGTAGGAACACAGTAGGGTACACAATCAAAAGTATTTCTTACGCTTCCCTTGAACCATTCTCTGAATCCCTCCCCCAAGGCTGGCTGTGCTTCCAGGTTCCAATGTACACTTACAGAAATCCTCAGTGTGGAGTGCCAGGGTGGCTCAGTTGGTTGAGCATTCCATTCTTGGTTTCCACTCAGGTCATGATCTCAGGGTCCTGAGACTGAGCCCCGTGTGGGGCTCAGTGCTCAGCATGGAGTCTGCTTGACCCTCTCCCTCTGCTCTGCTCCCCTGTGCACCTGCCACCTGCCATCTCTCTCATAAATAAAATCTTAAAAAAAAAAAGAAAGAAAGAAAGAAATACTCAGTGCATCTACACTCTGCTTTCTCTTGTTTGTCTTCACAGACTTATTGCGTATTTACCCAGAAAGGCATCCATTCTTTTCCATGGTGGTGTTATAGTCCAGTGTGTGGATGTAATGGTGTTTTAATCATTTCCCTATTAATGGATACTCTGATTGATTCTAGTTTTTGTTATGACAAGGCTTAAGTGAACACCCTGTGAGTAACACCTTGCAAATGTCCCAGTGGAACAGATTTCTTCAAGTGAAGTTGCCTCTCAAATGTTATATACCTTTACAATTTGACCAACAAAGGGGCACCTCGGTGGCTCGGTCGGTTAAGCATCCAACTCTTGGTTTCAGCTTAGGTCCTAATCTCTTGGTCATGAGTTTGAGCCCTGTATTGGGCTTCATGCTGGGTATGGAGCCTACTTAAAAAAAGAAAAAAAAAAAGAATTCGACCAAGAAAAAGTTCTGTTCATATGCACTCTGACCAGAGTGTAAGAGTGGCTTTTCATCCAAAGTCTCATCAGTACTGGGTATTAGTCATTTAAAATTTTATCTAATTTATGACAGATTTATTGTTCTAATGGTGTAGTTCTTTAATCACTATTGAGAGTAGGCGCCTATTTTTGTACATTTATTAGCCATTTCTATTTCCTCTTCTGTGAATTTTCCATTTTTGTACAGATTGATCATTCTTCCTTTTGTATGTGTTCTTTATATATTAGTGATGTTAATCTTTTTCTATTGTATGTTGCATGTATTTTTCAAGTCTGTCATTTTAAAAAGATTTTATTTATTTGGGGGAGAGAGAGAGAGAGTGAGTGCACAAGGTGGGGGCAGAAGGAGAGGGAGAAGCAGACTCCCCGCTGAGCAGGGAGCCTGATAAGGGACTCGATACCCAGACCCTGAGATCGTGACCTGAGCTGAAGGCAGACACTTAACTGACTGAGCCGCCCAAGCTCCCCAAGTCTGTCATTTTTTATTTTAACATGATGGTGGCTTTCACCATAGTAATTTCAAACTTTTATATAGTTCATTAACCTTATTTATAGTTCTCAGATTTGTGACTTGCCTGGAAGGCCTTTCTCCCATCTGAAAATAGCAAAATATTCCTCTGTATTTTCTTGTAGTATTTTTTATCTTTCCTGCACACATACATACGCACACTCCACTTAGGTCTTTGGATCTTTAATCATTTGGAAATATGTTTTTGTGGTAAGATACATGGTCTGATTTCCTTTTCTGAAAATAGATGCCATATTGTTTGGACACCATTGGCTGATGGCCCCTTGATTTGAAATGCTGTGGTAATTGTAAGTACAGGCTTGATGTGAACCATTCATCTGTAACATTGATCTCCTTGCTTTAGCCTTGTTCCTAGAACCCCAGGTTCTTAAGTATTGTCACTCTCTTACACATTTGCTTATCTGGAAATGCAGGTCCTCTCACACTGTTCATTCTGGAAATTTTACTGGCTGTTCTTATGCATTTGCTCTTTCATATGAGCTTAGTTTCAACTTATCAGGTTTCAGAACACAACAGTATATCCCACTGGGGTTTTATTGGGTTTGCGTTGAACTCAAAGAATTTTTAAGTGGCAGTTGACAGCATCGTAATGTTGAGACTAGATCCCCTGGTCCATGTTTGGTCATGGCTCTTCTTTTCGCTGCCACCATCTGAGCCACTGTCCCTTCTACACTGAGCTTCAGAAGCAGCCCATCAAGTGTCTCCTTGTGACCACTGGCCCCTCTGATCCCTCTTCACACTGGGCCAGGGCTTTATGTCAGGTGTTCCCTGGACTTGAGAATATTCCCTTTCCAGCCCCTCTTCCTTCAGTAATTTCTCCTCATCTGTGGGTCTTTTCTCAGTTGTCATTTCCTCAAGGAAACCTTACCAACTAGGCAGAATTTCCTTCCCACGGTTGCCTTTCCCTTCCTTATCCCTTCTTCTGAGTCCAGTTGTCATTCCGCATTTGCTCTGAGTTCTCTGAGCACAGGGCTGCGTGTGCCGTTCCCTTGTGTGGTCCCTCTGCCCTCACCAGAGCAGGTGCTCCTTAGTGCCAGTGAGTTTGGTTTTTTCCTCTGCGTCTTCATGTCTTTAAGTAAAACCTTCACAGTTTGCTTTCCATGGTTGTGTCTGTCTTTTGTTAAGCTTATGTCTATAACATTTCCGATTTGTTTTGTTGCTGGTGGGGAAAAGCTGTTGATGTTTGAACATTCTTGTATCTGCCCTGAACTCAGCCCTCATTGCTGCCTGTCTTGTTGGCTTCCTCCTCAGGCTGGTTGGGTACTGGTTAGGTGCAGCCCCAGCCTCCCCTCTGACCCTAACAGCCTGCAGAGGAAGCAAGAGATTGTTGCCCCCAAAAGACTTCTGAAGAGCAGGGAGGGGCTTTCTCCTCAGCAGCCCCCAGCTCATTTGCTCTCTTCTGTGGCTCAGACAGTGTCCCAGGCTCATTGCGGAGTCCCTCCGCGGTGAGGGCGGGCTCAGCTTCGCACAGCCAATCAGTTCCAACTTCTCCCGGGCTGACTCCCCTCATTACCGGGGCTGCCGGGAGGTGGGGTGGGGGTTGTCACTTTGTACAACCGGGATTCTGCTAGAGAGGTGGAGGGGCAAACAGGCCCGGGGTGAAAGTCTACACTGGACATCCAACAGAATGGTCCTATGGCTTTCCCATCAACCCGGTTGAACGCTTTGATAAAACTAGAAGATGTCCTGACTTGGAGTTCTTTTATTCCTGGAGTAAATCGTGTGTACCAGTCTTTGAACGTCTGGTTGTGTTTGATCTGTGAGGATTTTGTTTTGGACCTTTTGTCCATATTCATGAATGAGATTTGTCTGTGTTACGGGAAGCCCTTTTAGTAATGGGAGTTAACAGAGTGGAAACATTCTGAGATGCAAAGGTCACTTAGTTCCTGGGTCACCTGGCCTCGCTGAGCCTGCTCCTCATTGACACGGTGGGGACAGCCCTGATGGACTCGGGCTGCCGTGAGGAGCAGATAGTACCCATGAAAGAACTGGTTAATGCTAACGTGACGCAGACTCAGAACTCTGTCCCACACGTACACAAGGCACCGTGTTTGTGAGTTTCTTCCATGAGGAGACAGGTTTGGAGAATGCTAACAACGGAGATTTCGCTCAGCTTTCTTTATATAAACCACCATCAGAAAACCAACCTTGTGCAGGAGGAGAGGCCCTGGGAACATGACGGTAAACATTACATTATTGGTGTTCGGATATTAGGTTCCTGCTTTTCATAATATCCTCGGGGTGCGGGGGAAGATTCGGTATTTTCTGAGATTCTGCTGTAAAGTGCAAGTTATTGCTGGTACCGTCACCCAATTATTCTGTACTTATTTTACTTAGACTGTAGTAATTGGAAAAAGATTAGATGTCAGGACTTTGTATTTTGTTGATTATATTACCAGAGCCTCTTTAATCGTTTCTTTTATTCCTAATATTAATCATGAGCTCCTAGCTGTTAGGAGAAGAGCCTGATGGCGGATTCCTAACTTAAAGAAATAATTACTTCAGTTTCAGTGGGATTGACTGAGTGTTGATACACCTGCAAATTGAAACGTGTTCTCTCGCCGTTCGGGGCATGTGGCTGTGACACGGGGAGACACAGAAGGTCCGACGGACCTCGGGGGCCGCCCCCTCAGTCCCTGCCGTGCCCTCTCCTGCCCTCGGCAGCTCCACACCCGCTGGTTCCGGGCCCCTGTGCCCCTGGCTGGCCCTGCCCTCTGTGACCTCCCCACCCGTGGGTATTCGTGGATGCAGCAGCGATTGTAGTAGTCTACCTTGAATAACGTGGCTACCCCCTTGAGCAGTGCTCTGTGAACACAAGCTTATCTCTGTGACATGATCTCTGTCAGAAGCAGTCCTGAGCAAAGCACCTCATATACGTAAGCAGTGAATGGTGAGAGGGAGATAGGATGCAGGAAAGAAGGGAGCACCGGGGCGGGGGTGGTGGAAGTGGGGACAGGTGTTGGTGGGACTGAGGGAGGGAAGGAGGGGGCGTGTGGAGGAGGCCTCTCCTGCTCCAGGGAGGAAGGTGTGTGGTGCCCCACCTGTCCCAGGGTGGCTCTGGGGACACTTGCCATGCATTTAGTAAACGTGCACTCTGTGTGGCTTAAATGTAGACACTTAGCTCTGCCGGAGTGGAGGTCACTCAGCGTCTCTCGTATATTGAGAACAATCAGTATCTGAAATCTTTTTCACTTAGGTTCACTCTGGTTTCATTTATGGAGCCCCCCTCCCGTCCAGGAACACTGACGAAATAGGTCAAAGCCCTGTGGGGAGTTCGCTGTTTGTAAACCCTGTTTTCTTTGTCTCTTTGTTGTCAACAGAGGAATTACGGAAGTTGAGCTGGTCCGGAATCCCTAAGCCGGTTCGTCCAATGACCTGGAAGCTGCTCTCAGTAAGTCTCGGGGGGGGCCTGGTCACCAGCGCGGCCTGGCCCAGAGTCTGGCCCCGAGTGTGGCCTGGAGTGTGGCCCGGAGTGTGGCCCATCAGCCGTGGCCAGGCACGCACCCTGTCTTTGTGGCAGTGATCTGGGCCTTGGCCTGAGCTAAGGTGACATTTTCCATCTTTTGCTTCATTTCAAGCTTGGTTTGACAAGGCTGGCAGAAAATGAGGATGAGTAATTATTTATGATAGCTGTATTCTTTTCCTGTGGTTTTATTATTCTAGAAATCTTTGTAATATTTTCAAACCTGTGATAGAGAAAGGATCCATCATGGAAGACTATTTCAATTCTTAGGAATCCATCACAGTGAAATACGTTTGACCTTTTTTTTTTTTTAATGTACTTTACTAGTGATGTAAGGGGGAGAAAGTGATTCTAAAAGTATCTGTGTTTCTTTGATGGAGGGTGGGGTTCTGGTGCCTCAGCCCTGGTTCTAAACTGCCCAACTGTGGAGACTGCTGGAGAAGATGAGGTGGGCAGGGTGGAGTGGCCATTAGCACTCTCTCTGGTGCTTCACTCCGGTCAATATCTGCAGTGAGCTTGGCCCTGCTGAAAACTTTGGAGTCATTTATAGACAGCTTTCTTCTCTTTCCCTTTTTAAATTATCTTTGGAGCTAAATCAGTAGGGAACTCTAAGTGTTTACTCTAAATTGGGTCTGACATTCAGTATTTAAAAGACTCTTCTTGCTAATGAGTCTCAATAAATTTGCAGCTTAGTACCTCGTAATCCTAAATGCAGATGCCGCTCTCAGCAGTGAATATTTATCGATTAAATATTCTCTTGCAATTAAAATTAGACCTGCTACAATTGCTTATGTTTCTGTTTTGTGTCTGTTATTTTAAGCATTTGTGTCTACTTTTCCATATGTCCTATACAATAGGTTACAAGCTTTTTAGATTGAACTGTAGGAAGTTTTGAGGATAATATGTTTAAGACTTTATATTGCGATTTTATATTTATTAAGGTCGTGGTGCTTCTGGGTAGAAAGCCTTCATGAATGATTTTGTCCCATTCCTTTCCTTTGGTTCTCAGTTTGTGTGCATTGTAGCTGAGCTACCCTGTGTGTGATGCCCAGTGGCTGGCTGGGCAGGCGTGCGACCTGGGATTCAGTGGGCATGGAGCAGAAGGGGGAGGAGATAGATGCTCCACTTTGTTGGTTTGAATGGGAGGGAGGGTGTAGGTGGGTAGAGTCTGTAACCGGGAATGTTGGGAGTACAAGGGAAAGACTATCCGGGCATCTCAGATACATGTATTTGTGTAACCCGTTAACTGACTGCAGGGACCCCTTGCCTGGAGACAGAGATGAAGCAGATCCTAGCCCCCCCTGTTAGGAGGGGCTGGGTCAGGTCAGGGCTGCAGCACAGTCTGGGATCACACACAGTGGGATGTGGGGGACGCAGGCGGGAAGGACGGGCAGCCGCAGAGCAGGGCCACGTGTGCCAGGCTGGGCTTCCCTTTCCCAGGGTCTGCAGGTGCTGCAAGGTGGGAGGCTGGGCACTGGGAAGGACAGAGATGAACTTGGGAGTTCTGGACCTCTTCAGGCTTGGGTTGACGGGTGAGTTAAAAAAAAGTGTTGGGGTCAGTGAGCAAAGCCTGTCTTTCCAAAGTGGCGGAGGGGCGGTTCCAGGGCAGTGCAGACTCCTGTGGATGGCAGGCCAGGCTTCTTGGTGAAGGTGGGGTGTTTCTGGAGCATCTTGAAGGATGTGTCAGTGTCCTTGGGTCGGGGAGACGGGGAGGGCGTACGGCCTATGGGATGCAGCTCGGTTTGGACGAGCAGGAGCCAAGGTGAGCTGGCTCCCTAGGAATGGCGGGCAGACTGCTTGGATTAGGGAGGGGGTGGCTGGGGACCAGGAGCAGGCCACGATGTGAAGGACTTCAGTGAGGGGTGAGGAGGCTGTTTCTGGAGCGGGAAAGCCGGGAGCCTCTTGAACGGTCTTTTGGTTGGTGCCTTCATTTATTTGATCACTATTTCTCCAGCACTTTCTGTGTCTCTGGCTCTGTGTTTGGCACTGGGAGATAAGAAGGGAGAAGAACCAAGTCGCTGTCCCTCATGCAGCCTGCAGAAAGAGAGGGGGTCCCTGCCTTCCTCTCTCTGCCCCAGGACAGGCTGGGGTCTCACCATGGGAAGGAGCCCACTCTCTCAGAAGTCTGGGCCCCAGGGCACTGCTCACCCTGTGTCTCTACCTGTACCTTTTTGCTTGTTTCACAGCATCTATTGAGTGCTTGCTGTGTGCCACGCTGTGCACATGCATGGGATTCCTGCAGAAGTGGTGATCTCTGAAGGCAGGGTTGCAAGAACAGATAGGCCGGAATGGCGACCAGGGTCTGGCACCAGCAGGAAGAATGTGCTGTGCTGCGCTAGGGGCCTGTCAGGAGGAGGAGGAGGCGGGCAGCCAAGACAGGGAAAACTGGGCAGGGGACGAGGGCCTGGAGGTGCAGGGGCAGGTGGGTGGGACTCAGGCTGCTGGAGGAGGAAACTGGGTGGTTCTTTGGCGCCATGCTCACTCATCATTCAGGGCACATGTGCCCATCATGCCTTTGCCATGTTCTGGGCCCGTGCTGGCGAGCAGTGATGTCATCCCAGCCTTCAGGTGTCCCCAGACAGCCCCGGGAGACAGGCCCATGCACATCCTGTATGCCCGGGGGGGAAGGATGAGCTCTGGGCATCCAGGGGCAGGGAACCCACCAGGTTGAGGGGTGCTAGTCAAACGTGGGCATGGACTGGGGGAAGGAGGTCAGAATGGTGGGGACCATCATTTCCTATCCCCTAAATGCTGACCCAGGAGCTACCTTAGGAGTCTCTCCTTCTCTCCTCCTTACTGTAATGGAAGATTTGGGGAGCACCGTGAAGGATGCCAATCACTCATTTCTGATGCGGTGTTTCCCACGCGTCTGCCCTTTGCAAGTGCTAGGTCACAAAAGAGTCTTGGAAAATGGTGGGGAGAAAACCCGGCAGGCACTTCAGGGTCATGGGCAGGAGAAGGGTCCCCCAAGTTTAGGCCACCTCTCAGTCACTCTGAATCCGAGGCTTCATGTTCCACTCCCCTGGGAAGCTTTTGTAGATCTTGGTGTCTGGGCCCACAAAGCCAGTTGGAGCCTTGGGGTAAACTGAGGCATCAGGGTTTGTACCAATTGCAGCCTGCCCCAGGCTGGGCAGGGGTGGGGGCAGCAATGATACGGTGGCTTTGGGCTTTGGGCTGCCCTCTTGACCTCTTGGGTGCACGTTAGTGGTACTGGGGAGCTGGGGAACTGCCAATCTCTGGGGTCCCCAGGGATTCTCACGTGTGCCCAGGGTGGAGGCAGCTGCTCTAGGATGTGTGGGTTCCACGTGGGACAGGGCAGGGCACGCACGGACCAGCTGGGAGAGAGGACCCACTGAAGGCAGTATAGCTGGGCCCAGGTGCCTGGGCTTGACCGACAGCGTGCTGTCCCAGAGGCTCAGCCGAGCGGGTGGGGTGGGGTGGCTGGGCCCAGCTCTTCGCTTCCGGACCCTGAACCCAGGACCGAGGAGAATCTGTCATTTGTGCGGTTGAAAAAGACAACTGAAGCTGCACTTGAATATGAATCTACTTCAAGACCTGGCAAACTAATGGCTTTTTCCCCCAATCTGTTCACGATTTGTCATTAATGTGATCCCGGTGGTCTTTTGAAGAGCACTATTCTTAATGGATGAGTAGGAAATGCTCCTTTAATGAAGAAAGATGGGAAACTTGGCTCCTGTCATTTACAGAGGACTAACATATACTCTAGTCCAGAACATATCGTTAAACCACCATTAATGCGATTTAACATTTAAATTCCCTGTGAGCACGGCAGTAACTTTTTAAAAATGAGCACTGTAGAAAATTATATTTTTGGCTCATTTTTTAATAACTACTTCAGAAACATTGAACAATAATTAAACACGTAACATTTGTGCTGGTGAGCAGAATGGTTAAGAGGATCAGTGAGGTGTTGGCATCACCCTTTTTTCTCATGGCGTGTCAAGGTAGGATCGCACATGAACCCGCAGGAGGGAGCCACTGGATGCGTGTGTCATGGGGACAATTTTGATACAAGTATATGCAGGTGTTATTGTTTTACATTTATGATTAGTGTTTTTATAGCATGCTAATACGGCAATTAAGTTTTCTGTAGTTCTGTCATTTAAAATTCATTGCATACTTGAATATGTTTCGTTTGCGTAATTTCCAGTCTGGCTTAATTATCTGAAGGCCCCAACTTGCACATGTGTTTTCCTTTAGGGATGGGAGTATCAGGAGTGTGTGTGGGGGGGTGCTTTTTATTGCCTCTGTTCCTGTTATGACATCCTGGCCTTTTAGAATTTCTCTTTTAATAAGTGAAGTTAAAATCTGGGAGTGGGGAGAAGGTGTGAGTCCTCGTTCACGGTCACTAAGACGCCTGTGGTGTTACCGCGTGTGACGGATGGAAGGCCGCCCACACCGTTCCCTGGCTCATACCCCTCGTTGCCCCACTGCCCTGGATGGAAGGCCAGCTCTGGCCTGGCCCACAGGGCCCCCCACCGGCCACTGCACACACGTCCCCGCTTCTCACCTGCCACGTGCTCTGGCCTTGCCGAGCGGCAGCCTGGACACGCTGCCCGCTGTGCTCGACGCAGGCGTGTGACCTTTCTCGGGGCGTCTGCTCTGCTTCTCCCCCTGCAGCACTGTGTTCTCCAACAGCAGGGCTGACTCCAAACCAGTCCAAAGCCGGCCCAGAACCGCGTGCTGATACTTGTCACGCAGTAGCTCAGACCTCTTCCTCCCTGGACCCCCAGGGCTGGGGCCCTCTGGGGTATGGTGGTCCTGCTGCACAGCACAGCATCATTCATTCGTTTGGCAAGTCTGCACTGAGTATCCGTGGTGTGCCCCATGGGACAATGAATGTAGGGGGCTTGTGGGGGCGGAGATAGCCTGAGGACAGGGCAAGACCTCCTGCCCTGCTGGAGCTCGGAGCTCCAGGTCTAGTGGGCGGACGCAGGGTGAGCCAAGTCCCCGCATCTGACCGGCTCTGAGAAGCACCTGGAGTGGGGGGGAGATGCTGAGGTCAGAGTGATGACTCGGAGGAGGGAGTGCAGGTGTCTTGGGGAGTGTGCGCTCCAGGCTGGTGCATGCTTGGAAGAGACGTGAATTGATTGCAGGGCCTGTCCCCGTGGGTTGCAGTGCAGGGAGCTGAGCTCCAGGGATGATGCACACAAGCCATGGCAACAAGTAGTTCGTCTGCTCCGATGCCGTAGGGGCGGGGGAGGCGCTCAGAAGACAGTGTGCTTGTGGGACGGCCGCCGCGGCCCTCGTGCACAGGCTGGAGGAGATCAGAGGCCAGCCCTGCTGCCGAGGTCTCGGGCCGCTCGGCCTCTGTGGCCTGGGGGCTCAGGCGGCTCCGTGTCAGCTGCCCCGCTCCGCCTGCTGGTGCCCACCCGCCTGCTGAGCCCTGTGTGCAGGCGGGAGTCCCGGCCCAGGAACGGGCGTTCAGAGAGAGGTCCTGAACCGGGGAGCCAGAGGGGCTGGCGGCAGAGCGGGGAGGGCGTCCGCCTCTGGGCAGGGGCATGATTACAAGCCTTGGCAGCTTCCGGAGCTCAGTGTGAGGCTGCGCGCAGGGTGCTGAGCCCAAGGTGCGAGGGTGCGAGGGCCTGGGGGCCCGGGACACATGCAGAGCTCAGTGAACAGGGTGTGTGTGTGTAGATGACTCCATAGGGCGGGGACTTGTTCCCTGAGTTTCTGTGACTTGAGCCAGGTGCCCCTGAAGAGGGCCGGCTGCAGTGTGCCCCCCGGCCCCATAACCCTGGGCTTGAAAGGAAACCCCGAGGCTTTTCCTCTTCTGCAAATGCAAGAACAACCGCATGTCCACCGAGGATTCAAGGCGGTGCCGTGTGTAGCCAAGTGCCCGCGAGCAGCCTGCTTGCTCAGCCTGCGGCTGTGGCAACCTCAGGACCAGTACTTGTCTTTTTCCAGGAGATGACGGGGACTGGGAGTTGGCAGTGAGGTCAGATGGTTGTGGTGGATCCTGGTGGTTCCCGAACCGGTGGTCTGTGAAGGCGTCTCCGACGTGATGAAGCCGCGTCAGGGCTCACAGCCCCGGGAGTGGTCGGCCCCCCAGCAGGGGCAGGGCTGAGTGGGGCGATGCCCCGGCATACTCCGGATGGTGCTGGCTGCAGAGGCTGGATCGTGGGGGTGCTGGCCCCACGCAACACTGCTTCACCACGGTGGGGAGCTGGGCGTGGCTTTGAAGTGAAATGTGTAGGCACGGGATGTTGGATAAAGGAAATTTTCTTACAAAGGAATGAGAAAGACTAATCATAAAAGATTAATAAAAGGGGCTCTATTAAAGTTAGGAACTTGTCTTCATCAAAAGACATCATTAATGGGGAGAAAAGGCAAGGCAAGGGGGGAGGAGGAGACGCTCACAGAGGACTCACATGCAGACGATAGAATAGACACGTACAGTTGAGCACGGGCAAGGCGGGGGTGACCTCACGGAAATGGGGCCACACTTGTACACGCATTGAGCAGCTGAGGACATGCAGCGGCACCTGTCAGTCTTCTGGGAAATGCAGATTAAAGCCACCGTCTAACAGAGACCTCGCAGGCCCACTGGGATGGCTGAGGTGAAGATGGACAGCACCAAGTGTTAGCCAGGATGTGGAACAGTGGGTGCTTGTGACTGCTTTCACTCTGGAGAATTCTGCAGGAGGTCTGTGAAAGGGAGGTGCAGCCAGGGGTCCCCCTCCTCGTTACATACCTGACGAGATGCATACCACGTGCCACAAAGGACAGGAACAGGAGTGTTTATAACAGAGAGCGGTGGCAACCCAAATGTCTGTCCACAGGATGGATTTTGTACGTGGGAACACGTGACGATGAAAATCAGTGACTCTTAACATGTTACAAGAATGAACGACTTTTTCAAATGTAATGTTTAAGCAGCCAGACAGAAAAAATGATTCCATTTATGTAAAGTTCAGAAATAGGCACAATTTACCCCAGTGTTAGCAGTCAGGGATCTAGCTTTAGGAAGGAGGTGAAGGACAGTGATTGGGAGGCTCCCGAGGGACCTTGAGATGGGGTCAGTTCGTGGTAATTCCGCACACATTTTGGGTGAGTGTGTGCACACACACATTCTGTTTCAATACGTGTTTATTAAGAAGAAGCTTAACTCGTATGACCCAAATGAGTTAAAGCAAATGTGTGCGAGAGTGTAATTGATAACAGAATAGATGCTCATGGAAACACCTTCCGAAAAGAAAGGGAACAGAGGCACTCACACAACAGAAAAGCTGTGGCTGGATTCAGGCCCACCTCATCGTCAAGGCTGGCGACCCTCTGAGCTCAGTGCTCCTTCCGCTCGGCTCTTCACGGTGCACCTGCAGCCCGTGGTTCTCCCGCGTGGTCGCAGGGTGGCTGCCACAGCTCCAGTCTCTGCACATCCTCTTTTATTGGTATTATTATTAAAAGACTTATTTACTTATTAGAGAGAGAGAGCACGAGCATGTGTACACAAGCAGGAGGGGCAGAGGAAGAGAGAGAGAATCTCAAGCAGGCTCCCTGCTGAGTGCAGAGCCCGACGAGGGACTCGATCCCAGGACCCTGAGATCATGATCTGAGCCGAAATCAAGAGTCAGGTGCTCAACCAACTGAGCCACCCAGGGTCCCCGGATGTGGGGGAATTTTAAAAGGCAGAAAGTAACATATAGGATATATTTGTTCAGCCATTCACTTTCTTGCTCATACATAAATTCACTTAATAAAAATTTGACTGCCATGTGGCTAGCACACTGAGGGGCTGGTTCTGACGGAGTCTCTTGCCAGTTGCTGCTGGAGCTCGGCGTGGCCAGCCCACTTCGGGTGTCAGGCTGAGCCTCCTGAAGAAGAGTTATCATCAAAGAGACGCTTGAGGGATGAGCAGGAGGTACCCAGGTCAAGCTTTAAAACATCTAGGGAAGAAACAAGGAGAGAATCTTTTTTATATAGAACAGAAGAAGCACTAAAAATAAAAGAAAAACTTTACAAGTTGGATATCATGGAAATTGAAAACTCCTGCTATTTGAGACAAAAAGGCCACAGATTAGTAGGAGAATATAATCGTAATATGTATATTATGTATCTAGCTAC
Organism: Mirounga angustirostris; assembly: GCF_029215605.1. Taxonomy (NCBI): domain Eukaryota; kingdom Metazoa; phylum Chordata; class Mammalia; order Carnivora; family Phocidae; genus Mirounga; species Mirounga angustirostris. Next base: position 74,656 of record NW_026991716.1, on the reverse strand, counting down.
AAAAATTCTGTCTAGAATAGAGAACCATAAAACTCACTAGAAGGACAAACAACTGGATTTAAGAAATGGGCAAAAGATTTGAACAGACACTTCACCAAAGAAGAGAAGCAGTGGCAGATGGGTGCGTGAGATGTTCCTCATTCATTTAGAGCCACTCAGTAGAATGGCTGATTGTTTTTTGAAGATTTTTTTTAAAGAGATCTTATTTATTTATTTATTTATTTTTATGTTTTAAAGATTTTATTTATTTATTTGACAGAGAGAGAGCGAGAGCAGGAACACAAGCAGGGGGAGTGGGAGAGAGAGAAGCAGGCTTCCCGCCGAGGAGGGAGCCAGATGCGGGGCTCGATCCCAGGACCCTGGGACCATGACCTGAGCCGAAGGCAGATGCTTAACGACTGAGCTACCCAGGTGCCCTAAAGAGATCTTTTTAAAAGATTTTATTATTATTATTTTTTTTAATTTTTTAATTTTTATTTTTTTAAAGATTTTATTTATTTATTTGACAGAGACACAGCGAGAGAGGGAACACAAGCAGGGGGAGTGGGAGAGGGAGAAGCAGGCTGCCCGCGGAGCAGGGAGCCCGATGCGGGGCTTGATCCCAGGACCCTGGGATCATGACCTGAGCCAAAGGCAGATGCTTAACGACTGAGCCACCCAGGTGCCCCTATTTTTTATTTTTTACATTTTTTTGGGTAAAAGAGTGTTGCCTTTTTTCCTCCCAAATTTTTAAATTCTAGTTAGTTAACATATAGTGTAATATTGGTTTTGGGAATAGAATTTAGTGTTTTATCATTTACATACAACACCCAGTGCTCATCCCAGCAAGTGCCCTCCCTCATCCCCATCCCCCGTCAAGCCCATCCCCCACTCTCCTCCCTCCATCAGCCCTGTTTGTTCTCTATTGTTAAGAGTCTCTCTCTCTCTCTCTTTTTTTAAAGATTTTATTTGAGAAAGAGAGAAAGCACAAGCAAGGGGAGGGGCAGAGGAAGAGGGAGAAGCAGGCTCCCGCTGAGCAGGGAGCCGGATGCGGGGTTCGATCCCAGGACTCCGGGATCATGACCTGAGCTGAAGGCAGATGCTTCACTGACTGAGCCACACAGGCGCCCCTGTTAAGTGTCTCTTATGGTTTGCTTCCCTCTTTTTTTCCCCCTTCCCATGTGTTCATCTGTTTTGTTTCCTGTTGGAAACATATTCCACATATAACTGAAATCATATGGTATTTGTCTATAAAGATTTTATTTTATTTTTTAAAGTAATCTCTACACCCAACATGGGGCTTGAACTGACAACCCCGAGATCAAGAGATGCATGCTCCCCAGACTGACCCAGCCAAGTACCCCCAGGACGGCTAATATTTGAAGGACGATACTAAGTGTCAGGGAAGGTGTGGAGCATTTGAGATTCTCATACGCTGCTAGTTGGAATGTGAAACCGTACGATCACTCTGGGGAAGGTCTGGCAGTTTCTTAGGAAGCGAAACATGCACCTGCACAGTGAGCCAGCAAGTCCATCCCTAGGTGTGGAACCATGAGAAATCAAAGTGCATAGCCATAAAACCCTCGTACAAGAATATTTATAACAAGCTTTATTCATAATAGCCCCGAACTAGCACCAGCCCCGATGGTCAGCAGCCAGGGCATGGCCCGGCAAAGTGCCCCATCCGTACCATGGAATACTGCTCCCTAAGCCAAGGAAGTAACTGCTGGCTCACACTTCAATTCAGATGAATCACAAAGACCGTGAGGCTGAGTGAAAACCAAGTGTGGGTCCCCAAATGGTTCCGTGAAGTTCTAGGCCAGGCCTCAGTGCTCCCTGGTGAGGGGGTGAGCGCCTCCCCAGGCTCTCCGGTTGCGAGTGTGGGGAGGGACTGCTGTGGGCACAGGGAGGGTTTTGGGGTGATAGAAATGCTCTGCCGCTTCACTGGGGTAGCGGTTACACAGCCGTGTACCCCCATCCAGGGTCACGGAACTGTTGACTTAGAAGGGGCACATTTTATATGGGATATGCCAGTGTTGATTTAAAAGGAGAAACAAAGAAATAAAAAGCATGCAAAACACCAAGCAGTGTGGCCCTGAGTCTGGGCTCTTCATGAGCACCCGGAGCTGCCCAGCCCTTCTGGGTTTGAGTTCACTTTATGTACTGGGGCTGCACTGCCAGGCGCCCAGCGGTCTCTGCAGAGAGGGGAACATTTGCCTAGGCGACAGTCTGTACATGTGTGCGTATATGCGCATTACATGCACACGTACGCGTACAGGCCTCTGTTGTGTGTACATGTGAGCATGCACACGCACACGTACGTTCTGTTGTTGTCAGACCTGCAGACTTCTGACTCCTCTGAGGTACACGAGGCATTTAGAGAGCTGGGGGCTCCTCTCAGTCCTGCTCTGGAAGAGCGCGAAGGACCAGCCTGCCAGAGGCTCCGGTCTTACTCCCACCCTGTGGCCGTGAGTCCCTTGTGGCGTGTCTGAGCCTCAGAGGCCAGCCAGCTGATTTCCTTGATGTCTGTTTCTGTTTTCACAACTCGTTATGCTCCCCCGCATCCAGTTTCAGAATCCCATTTCAGAATGGTGAATCTAGCATTAACCACATACACTTTTTGTTTTTGTTCTTCTTCTCACACAGGGTTACCTTCCTGCCAATGTGGACTGAAGACCAGCCACTCTCCAGAGAAAACAGAAAGAATATTTTGCTTTTATTGAGCACTGTTACGACTCTCGGAATGATGATGTTCACCAGGACACCTACAGGCAGGTGAGCTCCTCTCCCGTTTCATGTTATGTGAAGAACTTTAACTTGGTGATGATTGGTAGGAGGGAGTGTTCTCTCTAGCATGTCCCAAACTGGGTGACAGATTAGTGTTTTCTAATAAATAAACTTGAGAATAAATAACAGTATGCTTCTAATAATAGTATTGTTGTAGCCATAATAATAGTATTCTTATCTCCGGCTCCTTCTATGAAAGTGAAAAGGGTCTTTTTAATTGGAGTTACAAAACGGAAGCCTAAGATCCCTTGCCAGGACCCCGAGACCTGGCTCAGGAGCGGGGGGCACCTTTTGGCTCAGTGAGCTGCTGTCTGACCTGAAGGCTCGGGAGCAGGCATTTGCTGCTGGGTCGATCAGAGGAGAGTCTCTGTGGGCTTCGTGGGTGCAGGGCCCCCTGGGGCACTGGGGGACGGGATTTGGATGGACAAGAGCTGTGCTCGTCAGCTGGATTTGGGGGCACACAGCTCAGTCCATAGCAACACGTGTGGCCACTTTATCGTTCTTGCTGTTCACTTTAATTCAAAATGGGTATCATTACGGCTTCTTGAACAGTCCATTGACAGACGGTGTCTATAATGGGAAAAGTACTTAAAATTGATTTACAGTTCACAATACATTCAGAATTTGCTATTAGAATAGCTTTTTGAGGGCTTTGTAATTCTCAGTCTTTGTAATATGTGAGAATTCAGAATGGTTTGTGCTGCATTCATTCATTCTCTTATTTTTGTGCTGCATTTAAATAAAAAGGTCGTTCGTAACTGGTAGCCCTGCCTCCTGTTTCTGAAATCAACTTCTGACTTTCCTGAGACTTGTCAGTACTGAATATTTCCTTTTGGAAATCCTTCTTCTAGGTGAAGGAGCCTTGCCGAATTTTTCTGCCTCAAATGTGGGCTGTCCACATCTCTCTGTCATTTCGGTATAGATCTGTTAGAAAGCTCCAAAGACAGGTCTTCCCTCTGACTGATAACCGGAGGTTCTTCAAGGTTAATGGATTCTGGGGAAATATCTTCCTCACGGATGGGATACAGTGGAGCTTGGAGGATTGTCATGCTTGAGAGTGGGGACCCAGAAGAGGGCAGGAACTCACTTCTGTTGCCTCCTGGGGCGGGGCCCCTCTGCCTCGGGGCCCTCTGCCTCTGGCTCATCCTCAGCCTCGCCTCAGTGGCTCCGAGGGCACGAGAAACTGATTTGAGAGAGGTTGCATTTGGATTTGGTTAGGGAAATATCAGGTTACCAGGTTTTTCTTTACACTTCACTAATTTTAGGGAATGGGCCAATTTGGTATTGTTTTGAATATGTTCCTCATGAATTTTCATTCAAGAGAAAGACTTCCAAAGGATGATACCAGCATCCATCTATAAGAGTTACCAAGCTGTGTTCTATTATGAATTTCATAAGGGAAAGTTAATAAAAAATGGGTTACATGCATCTTTATTCAGTTACTATGATGGGTAATAAAAAGCTTCCATATTATTGCAAACTCCCAGAATGTGTCTACATTAATATAGCTGAGAACAACGCAGCCTGTGGCAGTTTGGTTGGCTTGCTGGCTTTGCAGACCCGCCTGCTGGAGGTGGACCCCATCCTGTCTTTGCGGCTCCTGTCTCCGACACGCTGTTCTGTCCAGGCAGAGCCTGGGCTGGTCTGGGGCTCGGGCACCTGCTGTCTCCCTGCTGCCTGCTCCTGGTGGGTGCCCCGCCCTCCCACACTGCCAGGAGGTGGCAGGAGCGCGGGGCCGCGGCCTGCTTTTACACCCCTCTGTGTCCTCTGTCCGTGTGCTTAGTGTCTGGTGGAAGACGTCATGCCCAGAGCACACCGAGTCGGTCAGATTCGAGATTCATCCGGTGTGTCCTCCCTAGGAGGGAGGAGTTCTGCAGCCGTCTGGGCCTCCCCTACATCTCAGCCCTGTACGTGGGGAGCAGGTGGCCTGGAGGGGTCCACAGAGCCCCTTGTGCCCAGCCTTGTGCAGCGCCCCCTCTCAGGTTGGACCTCCTCCTCCTGTTGGCACAGACCACGGTGGGTGGAGTTACGGTGCCTGCTGTCCTGGCCACTCAGAAAGCACATGATGGGCAGCTCTTGTGTAAGGGGGGGCAGACGTGTGCCTGAGTACGATGGCATGAGGGCAGTGTTCTCAGGGTGGCCCTCGAGGATGCCCTGGTGCAGGGCGTGCGTCGGGCTGGAATCCTCGGGCCCCCTAGGCTGGATGGTTCACCCCTCCCTCCCAGCCCCGCTGCCCGCAGGCCTCCTTCGCACATCGGGTCGCACGCATGTCTCCGCTTCCTCAATCTTCCCCGGGTTGCTCAGAGGGCTTGGGGTTCATCGTTTCCTGTGTTGCTCTTGTCTGGCTCCTTACCTCTCATTTTCCTTCCCATTGTCCTTCATTGCTGCCCATGGACTGTGCTCCCCGAATGCTGAGTCCACTGGCCCCCAACTCCCTCCCGGTTCTCTCCCCTGGCTGGATGCTGCTGAGGGGCTGCTGGTTTCCGGGTTCTCCCCTGAGGGAAGAGCCCCAGGCAGGAGCCCGTCAGTGGGGAAGCAGCCCCCACGCTGCAGAACGGTGTGGTTGGCGGGGGTCCCTAGGCTGTCGATCCACCTTGTGCTCTCTTCACCAGTCACCCTTTGAGGTATGGCAGGCACCTTCTAGACAAGGACGCCGAGCCGCAGGGCCTGAGTGCTGTAGCCAAGGCTGCAGCGCTAATAAGGCAGAGTGAGGACACTGTCCTGGTCCTGTGGATAGTAGGATCCTTGTGGTCACGTACGAAGACAGGGGGATGGACCTGAATCGTAGACTCCCTCTTGGCATTAAAATGTGCACGTCTTCCTTCAGCAGACCTTTCCCTGGGTGATGGGGATGGTGACCGTGTTGGCCAGTGGGAGATATTCGTGTGGGATATTGGGAGCCAGCCTGTGATGCCGGCTCAAGGCCTGAACGCTCTTACTCGGTTGCTGCTTGAACGGCAGGTGTTTTCCCGTGCAGAGTGGGGGCCTTCGTGATGACTCAGGTCAGTCGGGGGCCAAGTAGGGATCAGCTAACACCAGCAGAGGTTTTCAAGTGCTTCCTTTGAGAAGTGCCCTGGATCCCCACGGACTCTGTGAAGTGAAGAATGTGGCCTGGGTGCCACGAAGAAGCTGTCACCGCCGAGAACTTGTACACTATCGATGCCCCTGAAGTGCTCCCCGTGTCCGAGCCTGGAAATCAATGTTTACTAATTGCTATGGATTATGTTGCTGAAGAGCTGAGGGCTGCTCTCTTCCTAATCACGCAGCAGCAACTGTTTGGTCGGGAAGTGTCAGGCAAGCCTTCACGCTGGGACTTAGGGAGCCCCATTCAGGTAGCACTGGCCAACTCCTCTGGAGCCGAACTCGGTGACGTAAGGAATTTGTGTTTTCAGAGTGGGAGCAGCTTAGAGTCCAGAGTAAATTCATTGCTGTTGTTAAGGGTTGCTATTTTAAGCACATGCTTATAATGACATTTGTCATCTTGTAAAGTAATACATCTTTCTCCTGCATCTCCAGATCCATATAGACATCCCTCGAATGAGTCCAGAAGCATTAATACTTCAACCCAAAGTGACAGAGGTAAGAGCCGGGGATCTGGAAATGCCTGTGGGGAGGGTGTTTCCTCCGTCGGGGTGGCGGGTTCCCACGGAACTAGTGAGATGGTTGGTGCCGTTGGGGTGCTTACCCACCACAGGTTTGGGGGTAGCCCTTGTGAACATAGTCCCGGACAAGAACCGCAGATTGTTCTTAAAATATTTTGTGTGTAATATTGAGGCATATAAAGGATACGGGCGTGTGCAGATAGAGCGTACCCTCGTGTCCATCCCCACTGAGGACCGGGAACCCCACTCGCGTTGGACCCATCGTGTTGGAGCTGCTCCCAGTTCTCACCCTGCTCTCAAAGGGCCCCCAGGACATGACCGACCTCCTGACTCTGTGACTCCCCACGACCTCAGCGCGTGTCGTGTGGTGTTGTGGTCAGTCCCTCTCCAGGAAGCAGTGGGGGCCGCATCCTTCCTCCAGTAGCCTTGTCCATCTGCAGCTTGTGGTTTTCTTCCATGTTATGTTCTCAGATTCATCCAATCTTGTGTCCAGTTGTATAACAATCCATCATTTAAATATCGCGCACTCTCTGCGGCCTTTTTCCCATTGCCGGGTATTTGAGTGGGGTCTCATGTTCTGTGCTCGGGACCTTCAGGCGCTTTCTTGCAGGTGCCCATGGGCAGGAGTTTCTCTGGGGCACTGCTGTAGACATGAACTAGTTGTGTGCTGGGGTGTGAGCCTCCTGAACCCGCAGGATGGTGTCCGCTGCTCCCAGGTGGGCTGTGCTCCTCGAGAGCTCCCTTGCGGAGTGTGCGTGCCGTGCTCCACATCCCTGCCAGGACTTCCCACTTCGTATCCCTCTGGCGGGCATTCTTGTGGTGGCCTTCGTCTGCGTGTCTCTTGTTCCAGGTGGCAGCGAGCACCTCTTCCTGGATTTATGGGTTCCTGTCTTCCCTCCTCTGTGAGATGCTTGTTTCTGTCTTTTGCCCATTTTTCTTTTGGGTTGTTGATCTAATTTTTTATCGGCTGCTGGTCTTTGTATGTTAAGGATTCTAAATCTTTGTCATTTCGCGGGTCACACGCGTCCTCTTCCACGCCGTGGCTGCTTCTCACGTCCTTCTTGGCGGCTTTTGGGGACCAGAAGTTCCTTGTTTCCATGTGGTCGAGCTTCTCCATCTCTTCAGATGTTCCATGCATCTGTCAGTGCCTGCTGTGCATGATGTGAGGTAGGACTCCAGGGAACTTGCCCATGAAGGGATCTGCCGGGCCCGGCCTCGTGCGTGGCCTCCACCTCGTCTGCCCGTGTTCGCAGCCTCCCTTCTGGTATTCGTCCTCACACTTGTACACGTGTTTCCGTGGTCTCTGTTTTGGCCCAGGATTCAAGGTGTCTTCCCTCAACACCACACCGGCCAGTGAGTCCAGCTGTGTCCTGAGTGGCCCCGTGGGCGGAGCCCCATCCCCCCCTTCGCTGGTAGGCCTCAGGCCCTCGCACGCCCACCTGAGCCTCACGGTCAGATGGCCCCAGCTTCTCTGTGCCCCGTTGGTGTTTACTGTCTGCTGGTCGTGTGGTGGGAGCTGCACAGAGTCTGGAGACCAGTTTGGGAGGATGGACGTCTTCGTGAATCCCAGTCTCCCTTGTCACCAACGTTTGGATTCTCCATGTTCTAGGCCATTTCAGTGTAGTTTTAGAATGGGCTCCATAAAAGGTCTTGTGTGTGTTTTATTAGATTCATTCTTAATTATCATATTTTTTGTTGCTATTATAAACAGTATCTCTTTAAAATGGATTTTTTTTTTTACCGTTTGAAGTATTTTCTTTGCATCTTGATTGCTCCCCTAAATGCACTTTTAAACTTTGCTGTCTCTTGTATGTTTGGTAAGTTTGTTGAACAAAAATCCTGGATGACAAAAGCAAAAATACTTCCAGATTATAGAACACAAAAGGAGAAAATTAGTCTTCCACAGAAGTATTCATTTTGAGACACTTCTTTTTGATTGTCTTCTTCAGCAGTTGTACTTACTGTATCTGGGAAACAAGAGATAAGATATTGTTATCTCTTTTTTACTTATTTAATGGAAGGTGGAGTCAGCCATAGACCTTTGGTTTATTTCATTTTTATATTTTTCCCAACACTTGACACCTTCCTTGCAGAGCTGAGCTCACAGCCGCAGTTGGTGTTGATTGGTCTACTTGTCTCTGATGTCCTGGGACCTTGGTCCCATTGTTTTGTGGCGCCTCTTCCCTGGCAACCGGTCTCTCTGTTAAACGGTTTCTTGCTCTGGGCTCGTGTGCGTCCCCTGGAGCTGCAGACCCTGCCTAGGCCCCCGCTCAGCAGGGCAGTGCTACCCAAGGGGCTGCTGGGCTCCCCGGGAGGACGTGGGGCTCAGGCAGGCTGCCACATGCAGGAGAGGGCCATTTGGGCCCAGCTCTGGGTGTGCAGGGAGTGAGGTGATAAGCAAGGGGCTTTAGGAAAAGTATGGCCTTGTGATTGGCGGTAGGCAGACCCGGTTCTAGTTTCTGACGTTATGGAGGCTTGGCTCAGGGGTTTCTGCAACAGTCAGTTGGTGGCCTGACCACACAGAAGGGTGTTCCTGTCTCAGGCACGGGCTTGCTGGCCGTGGGGTGGCTGCTCCTCTGTGCTTGGCCTCCCCCTCATGGTCCCCGCTGGCCGCTCTGTCTAGCTCTCTGCATCACGTTTGTCTTTGAGCAGCATGAAGGACCACACGCACAGAAGGTCGTGCCCCTCCCTTTCCACCTGTTTTGTAGAAGTTGCTCGCAGTGCTTCTCACATCCTGCGGCCAGAACGGAGTCATGGCTTGTCCTTGGTGTATGGAACCGGGAAAATGTCACTCCGATTGTAGCTGGTCCGTGTGCCTCCCCGAAGGCTGGGGCTTCTGACTGCTCGGGAAGAAGGGTTTCGGCATTTCCCCCCATCCGTCCCCACGTTCCCTGATTCACTCAGCAGGCGAGGTCTGGTTCTGCTTTGGTGGTCCTTCTCCACCTCCCCCCGTCCTCTTCCTCCTGTGGCTTCACTGAGGTCTAGCGGACATAAAATAAAATTCACCTCTTTGAAGTGTGCAGTTAGATTGGTTTGATACCTGTATGTAGCAATATGACAACCACTTGAATCATGATCTAGAACATTTCCATCACCCTGAAAAGTTCCCTTTGCTGTCAGCCTCCCGTCCCCACCCCATGCCCCTGTGAAGTACTCATCCACTTTCAGTCTCTCGAGGTTTACTTTTTAAGAATGTCCTACAAATGGAATCACACGAATTGCAGCCTTGCCTGAGTGGCCTCTCTTGGAGCTCAGACACTCGTTCGCATTGTCACATGTCGCTGCTAAGTGGGACTCTGTTGTCTGGGTGTATACCTCAGTGTGGTTACCCATTGGCCAGTACTCGATGAGTACTCGGGCTCTTCCCAAGTGGGGTCATCGCAGATTTGCTGTAAACCTTGTAGAGTGCTAGCGAAGGCCCCTGTGTCCCCTCTGTGCTGAGTACATGGCAGAAGGGTGGTTGTATGGGACGTGAATGTGCATCTGCTTCATGAGAAACTGACAACCTAGTTTCCACAGTGGCTGTCCCAGTCTGCACTTGCACCGGCAGGGCATGAGAGTCTTGCTCCATATCCTTGTCAGTACTCGGTATTGCCAGCCTTTTTAATTCTCGCCAGTTTTGAGCGGGTGTGTAATGTATCTATGGGGTTATAATTTGCAGTTCCCTGATGACTCATGATGTTGAGCATTTTTACAGATGCTGATTTGCCATGTGTAGATCTTTGATGATGTGTCTGTTCCATTTTTGCTCACTATCGAATTGCTTTTCAGACCTTTTGCTTGGGGCTAGCTCACCCTGGAAATCCCTATTTTATGGAAGCTCAGCTAGATTTGGAGGCCTTGGGACTTGTTTAACTGCTGATAGGAAGGTCTTGAAATGAGCAGAGTGGATGGTGTAGGGCCGGATGGCCATCGCCCAGGCGCTCCCAGCCGGGAAGCAGAGGCTCAGCTGGAGCCTGTGGCCTTTGTCAGGAGGTTACCGCCCCCCCCCCCAGGTTGAATGGGTCCCAGGAGGACAGCAGACCTTCTAGCTCCAGTGCCTGAGGCAGCATGTGTCCCGGAGCCGCTATTCACGGCTACTTGTCGATGAACAGCTGACCAGATGCCTCTTTCTCTCACCTGTGACGAGTGAGTGTCTGGTTCCCTCTGGGCCTTCAGATCTTACTGGAAGGTGGTCTTGTCAGAGGCGCAGTCCCTGATGACCCTCTCGCGGCGCTTCCTGTGGGATTGTGTGTGACTTTTTGTTTATGACACGACTCCCTCTTCCTGTTTGTCCGCTCCTGAGGGCCGGGCTGGGCCCTGGCTGTGTCCTGGGTGTCTGGAGCATCTCCTGGAACCTCATGGGATTTAGGAGATTTTGCTGAAATTGATAATGTTTTTATCCAATGTTGTTGTCTGAAAGTAAAATTCATAACTTTCTGGCTCCCTGTTTTTTTTATTTATTTATTTTTAATCTTTTGCTCAGTATTGAACAAACTAGATTTGTTACATTAAAAAAATACGAATTCGGACCGGTGGCCCTGTGGCTACTATGGTGGGTGCAGTGAGTTTATTACAAGAACCATATTCAAATATCGCTGCTGGGCCTTTTCTCCTGAGAAGTTCATCATCTACTGAGTGACTTTGCCTCCGTGGTTATTACATTTTCTGCCCTCTGGTTATCTGCTTCTTAGAGCAGTTTCACAAATTAGGGAAATGAGATGCTTTTTCCAATTAGCCATGCAGAAGTGATGTCTCATTACATTTAAAAAGACACAGAGGATAATGAAACATGCAGGCTTTTTAAGCCACATTATTTATGTGCAGTTTTTAGAATTAGGGTGATGAGTTTTCCATGGCCCTGAAGGATGGACATTTTCTAGGAGGCACATAGAAGCGGAGCACAGGGGACGTTCAGAGTGGGCTCCTGCCTGCGGCCGTGCACTTCCTGTGCTCTTGTATGGAGACGCGTGGGCTCTGCCCCCTGCCCACGGCCGGGCCGGTAGTAGCCGGAGGAAGACCGCTTCTGGAGGCTCTGGGGTTGGCCACCAACGATCTGGGGCCACATCCAAGTGGGTTCCTGGCATTTACCCATGGAGGACTCCTCAGCAGCCTGCTCTGCGTGGCTGACCCCTAGACCCAGGCCTGAGCCGGCCAGGTCAGCCCCACCTGCTCCTGCCACGGTGGGCCCGGCAGTGCTCGTGTTTCCTGCTGCAGCCCATTCAGAGTCTCTGTCCCATGCGACCTCGCTCGGAGGCGCAGCAGCCTGCACGCTGGTGTCTTCCATCCCGGCTGCCTGGCAGGGGTCTGTTGGGTCAACTCAGCGAATCTGTGAGCTGTCTGCCAGGATTCTGGCCGTGGCTGAGCTCCTGGCTCGGTCTCGTCAGACTGTGAGAACGGGGCCCGGGACCCCTTCCTCCTGCGGTCCCTGTGGTGGTGCCTGGTGTGTGGCACGGTGGCTGAATGATGCCACATTAAATCACACACTCCTCCTGTGTGGGTATTCTGCAGGTCCTCCCACAGGAGAGGTGATGCTGGAGGGTCCTGCAGGTGTTGGGCGTGTTCAGTGCTCCCCTTTCTGCGGCTTCTTCCTCCTCGTCTCTTCCTTTGGGTCATAATTGAGCCATTCCCTCCACAGAGGTGGGGATGCGTTTGTGAGAGGCCCTGAAGTACTTATTTGTTATATAATCAGTTCGCTAAACTCCCCTGGTATATATATCAGGACTCTGATCCATAGATCTTTCCTTTTCTGTCTGTTTTTGTGGCAAAACATATCAGAGCAGAAGGATTTCTATAACATATATGTTCAAACTCAAAGACACGAGTAAGCATTAACTTACAGATGCCCACTGTTAGCTGAAGAAAGAGCAAGAGCTAGTGTCTGTGAAGGCCCCTCTCTGGCCCTCCCCAAACACCTCCCTGTCTCCCAGCAGGTGACCATTCTCTTGAATTTTGGTTGACCATTCTCTTGCTTTGCTGTCTGGTTTTATCATGTGTTTATATGCATATATATATCTTTACCCTTTTTAGTTTCTATATTGTAATGGGATCATTCTGAATATATCTGTGGTTGCTCTTTATGTCACAGCATTTGGTTTTCAGGGTTATGTGTTGGTGCCTGTGGGTGGCGTTCATTTTTCGGTGCCACATAGTTCTCTGCTGCTTGGTGTGTGTGTTGATCCCTCCGGTCTCACGCCGCTTGGGCATTCTGGCCATTTTCACTCCTGTGTGTTTTCTCAGGACGTCGCTGTGCACGTTCCTGTGTGAGCCCAGTGTGCGCGTAGAGAGTGCCTCTGGGGTGTGTACGGGGAGGGGTCCTGGGGGCTGGCGCAGTGTGCACAGCTGACACTGGGTGGAGGTCTTGGGGAGAGTGCCCAGCGCCGTCCCTCACCTGCACTTGGGATTGTCAGGCCGAGCCCCCTGCCCTGGCTGTGGACATGAAGTGGTGGCCTGCTGGGCTTTTGACTTTCACTCCCTTAAGTGCACATGAAGTCAAGTATTTTTTCATAGGTTTCTTGGCCATTTGTGTTTCTTCTCTTGTGAAATGCTTTTGTTCCATATTTCTGTTGTGGTGTTTGTTAGCTTGTTCTGTTGATTTAAAGGAGTTGCCAATCTGTTGAGGGTGCTAATTCTGTTTTGGATGCATATGGATACATGCATCTCCCTTCCAGTAGTGGGTTGTTCTTCACCCTGATGGTGAGTAGACATTCAATTTACTGTAGCCAGTTCCCTGGTCTTCACCTTTATGATTATGCCTTTTTGCATCTGTTTTTATTTTTTATTTATTTATTTAAAATTTTTCCTCTTTTTTTTTTTTAAATATTTTATTTATTTATTTATGAGAGACAGAGAGAGAGGCAGAGGGAGAAACAGGCTCCCAAGGAGCAGAGGGCCCGATGCGGGACTCGATCCCAGGACTCTGGGATCATGACCTGAGCCGAAGGCAGACGCTTAACCATCTGAGCCACCCAGGTGCCCCATCTGTTTTTATTTTTTAAAGATTTATTTATTTGAGTGAGAGAGAGAGCGTACATGCGTGCATTTGGGGGGAGGAAGAGAGGGGGAGAGAGAAACTCAAGCAAACTCTGTGCTGAGCATGGGTCCTGACACAGGGCTTGATCTCACAACCCTGAGATCATGACCTGAGCCTAAACTGGGAGGCGGACACTTAACCGACTGTGCCACGCAGGTGCCCCGCCTTTTTGCATCTTAAGACATTCTGTTTAACCTCATGATTTCAAAGAAGCCTGAATCTTTCTTCCAAGAGTTTTAAAGTTCTGTCCTTTAGGTTTAGAGCCATAGTCTGTTTGGAATGGACCTTATGTGCGTGGAGTTTGATGTGGCAGTCTGATTTCTGAACACGTTCCCCACGTGGATAAGCAGTTGTGCCCCCACCCATGGATCGGCTCGGTCTTAAATCAGGATTCCATACGTATGTGGGCTCCGTGTGGGTTGTCATCCATTCTGCTGGTCTGTCTGTACGTTTGTCCCTCTGCTGGCTTCCTCTTCTTGTTTCTGTGGTTTTGCCGTCCTGCAGGCCAGGCTGCCCGTGCCTCATTCTGGGCCATTCGTGAAAATGTAAAATCAGCTCGTTAGTTTCATGAAAATCCTAGAAATCACATTGAATCTGCCCATCAGTTGGAGAGAATTCACATTTTGTTTTTGCATTTCTTTAGTTCTCTGGATCTTTTATTTTTATTTATTTATTTTTAAAGATTTTATTTATTTATTTGGCAGAGAGAGACACAGCGAGAGAGGGAACACAAGCAGGGAGAGCGTGAGAGGGAGAAGCAGGCTTCCCGCGGAGCAGGGAGCTCGATGCCCGCATCGGGACCCTGGGATCATGACCTGAGCCAAAGGCAGACGCTTAATGACTGAGCCACCCAGGCGCCCTGGATCTTTTATTTTTAAACAATGTTTTCTTTCTTGCCTTCTTTGGATACTCTCTAGAAAGGCTGTTGACTTTTGTCAGTGAATCTTCTATCTGGCACATTTTACTAACTTCTTTCATCAGTTCTCATGTTTTGTGTGTGGATGTGGTTGAGGTTTTAGAGAAGGTAATCATATTACTTGTGGATAATGGCAGTTTCTTTTTCTTTTCTATTTGTTTTGTTTTGCTGGCGAAAACTCCTGCCACAATGCTGAGGACAGTGGGGGAAGCAGGCATCCCGGTGTCAGTCCTGATCGTAACGGGAGGCCTGTTCACATTACACTGACTTAGGGTAGTTACTCTAAGCCTTACAGATGCTGTTTGTCATGTGAGGGGTGCCGCCTTGCTCGTGGTGTTGAAGTCATAAATGGTTGTTGAGGTCTAACAAGTCCTTCCCCCGTCATCTGATACGAGAATATTTTTGCACCCTTATTCTCTTAACGTGGTGGATTTTATTTGTAAACTTCCTGGTATTGAGGGACTGTATCTTCTGGAGGTAAGTCTGGTTGTTGGGGGTGGATTGTTCCAGGGCCTGGCGGGAGCAGGTCAGCGGCCATCTGGTGAGCCGCACCGCCAGAAGGGAAGTCTGGTCGCTCCTGAATTTGAAAAATGCTTTTTTCTGACCAGCCCGTTTCTTCACAACGCTTGGACGTGTAGCTGTGGTTGTTGTGTTGAATCTTTGGTCTGGTAATAGTGACACTGCGCTGTTCTGTTTGAAAGTGTTTCGAGTGTAGTGAGACATCTGTGCCTTTGCTAACCTATTAAACACTTGTCTCGAGCGCAGAACGTGGGGCGTAAGTTGTCATGTTTGAAGGAGGTGAGTGTCAGGTAATTCCCACACCACACTCGGCCTCATTGCTTGCTTTAAGAGAGCTCTAGGTTATTAATTAACATCGTGACAAATCATCAGGGGCCGTCTTGGTATGTCCGGCGGCTATTCTGTGTGGTAGGTGGCTGCCTTTTAGTGCACATGTTAGATCTGTTACGGGCTCTTACTTGGTGTCATTCATCAGGTGTTAGAATTCATATGGGGCTGGTGTTCCTTGGATCAAGTTGCAAAAGCTTGTGCTGTGGTCACTTCTTTCTGGGCCACATCGCTCCTGGGTTTCCAGGGATGCGAGCCCCCCAGTCCTCCCAGCAGAACTGTGGATGATGTTGTTCCTTGCACAGAAATGATCTCCATGGTGCTTTGTGTGCTGTGTGTGGGTCATGCATATGGGAGAGTGTTTTCAGATTTCTGAAATCAGATTTTTGTAAGTCCTCATGGGCACAGTGGCCTTCTTGGGTTTAGTGTCTTTCGTGTTTTAGACCACAGAGTGGTTCAGCAACCGGAGCGCCCCGCGGTGCTGGCCGGGTCCTGCCTTGGGGACCCATGAGGGCATGGCATGTTTGCAGAGTGAAGACGGGGACCTCTCGAGCCCTCCCGGGAGCCTTCTGTGCAGGGATGTCCTTTGAGGTTTTTTAGGAGAAACCTTTCTTGGTGCTCAGGCGTCTGATGTCTGGCGAGCGAATGAGCTGGGAATGCCTGCCACGTTTGCATTTTTTCAGCCCCGGTGGTGACAGATAGTAACAACTCTTTTATTACTGTTCCTGAGTGTAAGCTGGTTCGTAGAAAAGATACTTTGGGAAGAGTTTCAAGTTTGAACTACTTTTAATGAATTCCGACTCTTTAGACAAACACATCAGGAATGTTAACAGAACTTTAACGGCTAGTAAGACCCAATGTGTATTCATTGTTTGAGCCATTTCCCATCATCCTGTGTCTTCACTTAACTTATCCTTACACGCGGCGCATCCTGTCTTTATTGTCCCTTGGCAGATGATAGTGCTACTTAAACTGACAGCACATTACTTAATCCTGAGTTAGCGCGCCGTGACGGCTCTCTCCCCTGGCTCCGCACGCCTCTCCCTCCAGCCGCCCCGTGTGAGCAGCCTTGCTTGCACCTGTCCCGCTGCGGTCACTGAACCCCCTGGACCTCTGGCAGATGACGTGCTGGGGGCTGCGAGCCCCTGAAGAAGTCCGAGTGGACTCCCAGGCCCGGGCGTGGTCTCTGTCCTCAGCACACCTCAGCACAGTGCTGCCGAAGGGTGGTCACAGACAGGCCTGCAGGAAGTGGAGGGGGTCCTGTCGCTTCGTCCAGAAAGTCTGTGTGTGTGTGTGTGTGTGTGTGTGTGTGTTGCCAGCCTTGTTCTGGCCGTGCGCAGAGCTGGAGAACACAGCCCCGATCAGGGTGCTTTGGGGGGACACTTGAATGTGGAGGGTAACGCTGAATTGCTGCTGTCCCCCGTGTCCCAGTTCTGGGGAGCCTCTGTTTCCTGACCTGGTCCTCCAGCAACCTTGTAGGAAGAAAGTCCTGACTCCCGGGCTGGCCGGCCCCGCCCCCCCGCCCCCCCTTGTGCCCTGCAGGCAGGCGGCACAGGCCTAGGGTGTCCTGGTGGTGCCTCTGTTGCAGGCAGTGCTGTAGATGCTGGACGGTGGCTTCTAGCCCCAAGCTCAGCTGCCTTTGGCACGTGGCGGGCAGCTCAGCGGCGCTGTCCTGTGGCCTTCGGTGCCGGCCCTGGGGGCAAGGGCTGGGCAGGTGCAGGCCCAGGGCCCCACGCCCCCCAGGCCGCTGGCTGGGTCTCTCCTCCGGATTCCTGGCTTGGCCCCTCTGGCTTTGGACGCTTGATTTTGGTGACCCGCTGGCTCTGGCCTCTGTCACTTTCTGAGCCCGGCCCCGAGGGAACTCTGCAGGATTGGGCCTGGTCAGTGAAAAGTCTGGCAGTGGCTGGAGCACGCTGTTCTCCTGGCCCCTTCCTCAGTAGGGCGCGAGAGCACGTGCAGGAGCCACCTGTCCTTGGGGTTGTGCCATCAGTGTGGGCTGACCTCGGTGAATGTCCTTCAGAAGACTCCTCTCGGATTTCGTTTTTAGATGAGACTGTGTCAGGGAGCAGCGGGCCCTGGGGGTGGAGAAGCCAGCAAGAGCGAATGCCTGCTCCCAGTCTGCCCCCCGGCCCATCACTGGGTGTAAATTCAAGGGAACTGGTGCTGAACTCGAACCCCTTAAAGGGTCATGTTGTTGACTTTGAAAACACCTGCTTAGAAAAGGTGATAGGAAAGCCCTGCTTGGTCGTGTCTCTTGGTGATGTCTCTTGCGGGCCTGAGCGCAGAAGCTTGGGCATCGCTCGAGCATGCTGTGAACAAGAGCGGGCGTCAGATGCAGCTTAGAAGCCCCGCAGCACGCGTCCCGCCGTGTTGGGAACGGGGTCCTGTTTCCTCATGGCTTGCTCTCAGCGACGTCTCCTCTGTGGAGAGCTCATTATGATGGCAGTCAAATGGGCCCTCAGAGGTCCCATCCTAATGTGCTTGCGGTCGTGCGTGTGGCAGGGGCGGGATCTAAGGTGGGGCGCACTGTCGCTCAGGTCTTCACAGACCTTGTTAGGAATGGGGCTGAGGGTCCGTGAGACGGGAGCTGCCAGAGGGAGGCCGTGGGGACCCTGGGGCCCCACGGGACCATCTCAGGTGGTTCGGGCAGGGAGTTCTGGACGGTATTGAGTGACTCGGACTCAGACCTGTGGTAGTTGTGACTTCAAACAGAAGCAAAGTCAGATGAAGTGATTTAAGGCAAAAGATACAGGATAAATCAGTCAGTGATGAGAAAAAAAACAAAGAGAAAGCAGCCCTCAGCCTGCCAACGGCATGTGTAGTTTCTGCTCTGGGCCTAGTCCTGCCAGTCAGCTTTGCAGCCCGGGCATGGTCGTCCCGGTGCAGCCTCGAGTGGGCGGGTTAGATTTAGGTCTGGGCCAGCTGTCCTATTCCAGCCCCTGGAAGGGAGCAGGGACGGAAGCTGGAAGGGGGTGGCCAGCGGCACGAGTGAACCTTGGGGCCCTCAGGAGGGGCTGTTGGGATGCTTGCTGCCCTGCGGTTCCTGCTGGCCCCCTCCGCCCCAGGCCCCTTTGCCTGGCTACCCTGCACGTGACACCCTCCTCAGTGGGCAGGCAGCTCAGGCCTTTGTTCTCCTCCATGTGCTGGATTTATGAGCTCCCGGTGTCACCAGGCATTCTCCCTACATGGAAATCTTTTCTGCATTATTGCAATTAATGGCAAGTTTTTCCTCCAGGGAGTCTAGACAAGGCTGAACTATCTGTCACCCCGTAAAAGGTAGGCTTCCGCCTGCCCCCTCAGATAGATCTCTGCTGCCATGTGTGCTGGGTGCGGCGTCTCGCCGTGCCACTTGGCCGAATCGGGCGCGTAGGACTGGGGTGCCTGCCGGGGCAGGTGTGCAGGCCTGGGGCCTGCAGATGCTTTGGTTGGGGGTGGGGCCCCCCGTGGCTTCCTGGTGTGTCGCTGGCGTGGCAGGACAGTCTGACAGGATGAAGAGAGGCCAGTTACTTACCTTCTCTTCCCCCTTTCCTGCCAAAGAACCCTAAATCCTGGTGTTTTATTTCTTATTTTCTAAATTAATGGCTGTCGTTAGAGGGAAATAATATGCGGGGAGATGTGAGGGGCTCTGGGGGCAGCTCTGTAATGACAGGGAGAGCTGAGTGCTCACCCAGAACAGATGTCAGGGGAAAGGGCCTGTGAGCCGCAGAGTGACTGCATGAGTGGTTCAGCTGGCGTGGACGTGGGCGCGCACCCAGCATTGCGGGGTGGCTGGGTGTCGCTGTCAGGAGTCGGGGCGGGCCGGGGGGCGTGCGTTCCCCAAGGAGGATGCTCGGACGCTTCTCCTGTGGAGAACGGAGCTGATGGGTGGACGTGGGTGCTTTGCCTTGCGCTCACGTGGCACACTCTCCCCATGCCCGGGCCTTGGCTTGTGGCTTGGAGATAGGAGAGTCTTCCGATGATGAACATGAACCCCCCGCATACGGGACCGGGTCATCCTGCGAAGCGTGATGGCTCTGACTCAGCCCAGGGGCATCCCGAGCCCTGCGTTGTCCCCTTGCCTCCTGGCCGCGTCCCCCTCTGTGCTCTACTCCTCCTGCCTCCTGAAGAACTCCGCGTCAGCCTTCACCGCGCTGTTTGCCTGTCGCCTCCTCTTCAAGTCTCCCTGGGCCACGTGCTCTCCCACCGCCTCCCCTCAGTGCAGCTGAGTCCCCCTGCCCTCCAGTCCATTTCGCCTCTCCAACAGGTTGGGGGCCCCTGACGTCCCCACCGCCTGGCATCTGAAGAGCTGGGTCTGGAGCACCACCTGATGGAGAAACAGAACGGAACTGCCGGTCCGGCTCCCAGGTGTTGTCTGAGGTCTCGTCGGAACAGGAAGGTCCAGGTGCTCACCAATGGCACAGACCTTGGAGAGCAGAGGCAAGAGGGGGCTCAAAACGAAGGGTGGAGGACCCGGATCATTCACACCTCCATCCAGCAAAGAGTTCCACGGTTTTCCTCTGGGTCCGTTACGTGCCAGGCCTGAGAGCACGGAGTGAGCGGGATGCAGGAGGACCCTTCCTCAGGGGGCTCAATGTGGGAGTGGTTGGAGCTGCGGCCTCGGAAGAGGGGCTGCTGGCCCGGCTGGGGCAGTACAGGAAGTTGGCTCTCAGGAGGCGGCTCTGGAACTCTGACCTAATGCTGCAGATCAGGGGTGCCCGGGCGTTGCAGGGGGAAAGAACACGTGCAGGTGCCTTGAGGTGGGGACAGAAGTTACTGGTTTGGTGAGAGAGGACCCAGCGGAGGTGACAAGGTGGGGAAGGGAGTGGTAGGCCAGGCACCTTGGAGTCGGGGCCAGGAGTTTGCATTTACCCTCTGGCGATCACGGTGTGACCTGATGTGTACCGGGAGCTCTGCTGCCTCTCTGGGGGGTGTGCGGTCCGGGGTGTTAGCAGGGGGACCAGACACGAGATGACGGTCACCAGCTGGTGGCAGTGGAGTCGAGAGCAGGGGTTGGAGCTGGCTGTTTTGGAGGCTGCTGCGGGGGTGAAGACGTGAGGGAGCCCCCGCTGTCCGTGGCCTCGAGGCTGGACCTCTGGGGTGATGACCCGCAGACATGTGTCTCTTTTGTGGCAGGGCAAGGATTTGCGTCCGTTGTCACAAACCTCCACGGCAGGCTGTGCTCTTCGGCATTTTAGCCTGCCTGTCTTGTTAAAAGCCATTTTTGGGGTGCCTGGGTGGCTCGGTTAAGCGTCTGCTTCACTCAGGTCATGATCCTGGGGTCCTGGGATGGAGCCCTGCATCGGGCTCTCTGCTTAGCGGGGAGTCTGCCTCTCCCTCTGCCCCTCCCCCTTCTTGTGCGCGCTCTCTCTCTCAAATAAATAAATACAATCTTTTAAAAAAAAAGAACCATTTTTGTTTTTGCTTGAACTACTTATCTCTTTATTTACATGTTACTGGGATTAAAGCCTTAATAGTATAATTATTTTCAGGTTATCAAGAGAGATCAAGTAGAGTTAAGTATAAATAATTTGAACTACCTGACTGATAGCTTTTCTTTAATTAATGGGAAATCTGAATTCTGGAAGTTTTCCCAAAGTAGTACAGATACAGGGCACTCTGCAAGCTGTGAGCGTGAGGGCCGGCCCCTGCTTCTGGAAGCCCCGCACGGGGGCCCAGGTGAAGGGGGCAGTAGGCGATTGCTAGGTTGTTGGCTCCCTTACAGAAGGCTTTGGAAGCACGTGAGCGGTCTGTTTGAGACTGAGAAGGCTCAGCTGCCTCCTCCTGCCTCCTTGCTCAGCCGTGTTCACCAGACGCGTTTGCCCCTGAGTGCTTTCCTCAGTTTCCCCAGGTAATGTCCTGTGGAGCCTAGTCCATCTCAGGGCAGCTTGCTCTGGCCTCTCCGCGAGGGAAGCTTTGGGACCTGGCCAGCAGGTCTCCCCCGCTGCTTTCTTAGACCTTCTGTGGTCTCTGGGCCCAGGAATCGCGAGCAGGCCACTCCAGTTGCCTGCCCAGGTGCTGGTTGCACTGAGAACACTCATGTCCCCTCCACATTCCCTGCTGTGCGGAGCCGGCTCAGTCATCTGCACCAGCTTTTCTTCTGTGCCAGGGTTGCCAAGCGAAAACCTGCATTCCTGCTTGTGAGTGGGGTTAGGGTGTGTGTGTGTGTGTGTGAGAGAGAGAGAGAGAGAGAGAGAGAGCGAGTGAGCGATAGCCAAGTGCTCTGAAAGTCTGGGGCTTAGTGACAGGGTTGGGAGGGGTCCATTGCTGACATGACCACTCCCCCAGGATAGTGAGATTGCAAAGCAGGAAAGGAGATGTCGGTGCCCTGAGCTCTGGCTTTTCCTCCAGTGCACACGCACGTGCCCCACACACCTGCCCGCACACAGGTACCACACATCTGTGTGCACACGCACCTCACACCTGTGCACACATTTCACGTGTCTGTGTACATGCATGTGTACACACCAGGCCCCTCTGATGACCAGGTCCCTGCTAGGCCTCGGACAGGTGGAAACCAAGTTTAGATGTAGTTTGCTCAGCAGGAGCTCATTGACGTCGCTGTTTCTTTCTTACCACATAGTTATAATTTTTTGGTGGTCTCTCGTTTTTGATTTGCATATGAAAGCATATGTACTAATGCAGATCGGTGGTGGCATTTTGTAGGCCTCACAAGACCCCCGTTTAGTCAGATACCAGCGTGGACTCCTGGCTCTGCTGCTCTGGGTGAATTGCTTACCGTGTGGCTGCCTGAGCTTTCTCATCTGTATGAGTTACCTGTTCCCGTGTAACGACATCACCACAAACCCAGCACGTCAAACAACACACACTTACTCCTATTTGTTGTCCCGCAGTTTCGGTGAGTCAGGAGTCTGGGCATGTCTTAGCTCAGGATCTCCCCAAGTGGCAATCAGGTGTGGTCTGGGCTGCAGACGCATCTGAGGCTTGACTGGGGAAGGGCCGCTTCCAGGCCCACGTGGTTGCTGGCAGGATTCGGTTGCTGGTAGGCTGTGGAGCTGTGGCCCGGGTTCCTTGCTGCTTCTCAGCTGCCCTCAGGTCCTGGGCACACGGCCCTCTCCTTATGCAGCTCACAGTGTGGGAGCCTGTGTCCTTGAAGTCAGCAGGGAGAGCGTCTCCCAGCAGGACGGTTGTCGTCCTCTGTGACATAATCTTGCACATCCCATCCCCTGTGCAAAGCAGGGTGCAGGGCTGTTCACACTCAAGGGGAAGGGGCCACACAAGAGCGCGTACACCAGGCGGTGGGGGGAGGCACAGAGCCATCCGGGGTCTGTCCACCACCTCGTCTGAAAGGGGTAGTAATCATACCTGCCTCCACGTGTAGAGGAGGATGAGCTAGTGAAGGTGGTCAGGACAGTAGCATTTAATCGATGTTAGCAACTACGTGATCACACTAGTGTTGTCATTCCTGGGGTTAGGTTGCCTACTGACGCCCACGTACTGCACCGTGGCATTCAGGGCTGTCCCCAGTGACGCCTTCCTGTCCTCAAGGCACTCCTCCATCTCTCCTTTGCTCTCAGTGGCCTCTGGAATGCAGTGTGTACCACTGTGGAGCCTTTCCACCCACGTGGTGAGGGGCTGACGCTGTCCTTTGTTCCCAGCCCTCCTCAGGCCTGGTTGTCATGTGGTGACCACAGAGGCCCTTGCTCCCTGCCTTGGGTCACCTGGAGGGTGCCGCAGACAGTGCCCTGCACCATGTGGTTCTCTGTTGTGGTGCCCTGCTCGGGTGCCCAGCCCGGGAGCTTCTTTCAGAGTAGGCTGACCCCATCTCTGGGTGCCCCGCTGCCATATCTTGAGGGTAGCCCTGTAGAGGGGACAAGGGCCATGCGAAGAATGGCCGAAGGAGTGGCCTGATCCCATCCTGGGTGCTCTTGGGGCCATCGAGCATCGCCTTGTGCAGGGGATGAAGGCCGTGCTGGGAATTGAAGGAGCCACACTCCACCAGGGAGGCATGGGCCAGAGTGGGTACTTCTCACCTCGCTTGGCCCCATTGTCTTACCTGTGGGTCTCCGGTTGGGGGCCTGCCTGACCTGACGGTGGGGATGCACCTCCGCTATTCAGGCTCCGCTGTTCCTGGCCATGTCGTGACTGAGCGTGCATGCACGGGAATTCCCCATCTTCCTGGTTGTCTTTGCTAGAACTTTCCAGTGTAGGGTAGAAACCGGCCAGTGAGCTGAACATATACTTCGGGGTCTTATTCGTGAGGAGATGCTTAGCTGACTTTCACGGCTCTGCACTGCTCTGTGGTGAACTGTCACAAGTTTGTCCTGCTGGGCACTGCCCCCGCTTGTCCTCGTGCAGCCTGGTCCTGCCCATTCTCTGTCCCTGGTGCGGTCTCGGCGCTGACTGTGCCCTCGCTTGCTCAGCCTGTCTCTACCCTGTCCACGGCGAGGAAAGGGTTGGGACACTGTCCCGGGCTTTCCTTGTGCCCAGGTGGCCGGGCAGGCCCGTGACTGCTGCGTGGCTGCCCGGATGCGGGGCAGTGGTGGCTAGGGTCTGCGAGAGGGGTCCTCCCCTGCATGGGCCCTGCGTGCCCGTCTGACCACCGTGCCACTGCAGTGACGGGTCGAGTGCTGCTTCCAGTGTCACCAGGGTGAGGGCGCCCAGTGTGGCGGCACGGTGTCAGCCATGTCGTGTTTGCACAAGAGAAATGGCAAATGATGCCACGTATTGAGTGGTTTTGGTCTTTTGCTCTTGTTTGAATGTTCTTGCTAGTTCTTGCTAGAAAGCGGTTGTAAAATGAGACACAGGTATGAACGTATGTGCATGAACGCACGACTCGTTCAGCAGCAGGTCCTTAGCAGCTGCCCTGTTGGGCAGGCTCTGTGCCCAGGTGCCCCGGCTTATGTGCTGGCTACTTTCTTTGTTGGGAGCAAGCACAGTGGATGGGGGCCTGGATTCTAGGGCTGGTGGTGCCCCTTGTTGCCCGTGGGCCCTGGGTTAAGAGACTTCCCCATCTAGGCCCCAGGGCCCCTGCTGTAGAGCTGTGTTGGTGCTGATTTGGGGATGCAGGCCACAAGCTCGGTGATATTTGGGAGTGAGGGCAGTGCAGAAAGGGGTTGACCTCCTCGGGTACAAGCGCAGTTAGCCCTACAGGCTTGACTTCTTTGGAAATGAGGCAATTCACGCGCTGTTTGGGCATTTGCTCATTGAGCCTGCCCCGTGTGCCTTCTTAGCATGAGGCCTGGGTCAGCAGTGAGGGTCTTGCAAGGAGAGAGAGGAGGCTAAGCTACTCCTGTGTCCATGGCCTGGGTGATGGAACGGCTGGTGGGAATGTATGTGATGGGAAGATGCTGGAGCAGGTGCTCTTGGGTGATGATAACTGTGCACTGATTAAACAAACCAAGCACATGGATACAGAGAACAGATTGGTGGCTGGGAGAGGTGGGGGTGGTTGTGGGTGCAATGGGCGGGGGTGTCAACGTAAAGTAAGTCAGGGATGTAATGGACGGTGTGCTAACTGTTTAATAATACTGTGTTGCATGTCTCAAAGTTGCTAAGAGATGTTCAGAGTCCTCATCACGAGAGAAGAAATTTGTAACTGTATGGTGACGGGTGTTAATTAGACTTACATATATTACAAAAGATCATTTTGTAATATATACCAATGTTGAGTCACTCTTCAAATATTGTACACCTGAAACTAATATAATGTCATATGTCACTTCTGCCTCATTTAAAACAGTCTGTTTACCATATGAGGGAAATTCAGAGCATCTTTCCATGTACCCCCTCCCCTGACCACAGCCCCCATCCCCCCACCATGCTTCCTTCCTTCTCTCCATTCACCCATCCATCCTTGGGTGCACCTGCCCGCCCGCCTGCCTGGCCCTCTGCTCTCCCGTCCCTCCACACGGAGGGAGCACTCACCCAGAGGCCAGGTGCTGCTGTACCACCTGACCACGTCCTGGGCAGCCGTGTGCAGTCTCTGCCCGCGGGGCTTGGGGCGGGGGCGGACAGTGTCTCCTGTGGGAGCCAGCTCGTGTGGCAGGGCTGAGCCCGGGGCTCCGTGAGACACTGCAATTGCTTTTAAGTCAGTAAGAAATTAAGATCATGGGGATTTTATAAAAAATTAAGTAGCGATTAATACTTTGTTTACATTTTTACTTTTAATGTTAGAGACAGTGAAAAATGTTGCTTGTATATATGTATTTTGAGGGAAAGAATGCGCACATTTTAAAGTTTCTGATGTGTTTACTTTTGCTTCACCACCTGTTCAATTTTCTTGCAGATTTTTGAAAGGATATTGTTTATATGGGCGATACGTCACCCTGTCAGTGGATATGTTCAGGGGATTAATGACCTTGTCACTCCTTTCTTTGTAGTCTTCATGTGCGAACACATAGGTAAGACCATATCATGATGTTTTTTTCCCTGCAGACATTAAACGTGAACTTTGGTGGCCTTGCCAAGTTACTATGCATCATTGCACCAATGTTGAGATGTGCCATTAAGTTAAATGTTGTAATGATAACTGAAAATAGAGAGTATAGTTTCCTCATTGACGCCAGCTTTAAAAGAAGTCTGTAAATCCACGTGTTTAACTACTGAAGAAGACATTAAGATGCAGTTTTTACTCTTACTGTCTTCTTTTTAACCATACACGAGGAGCATGGTTTTGTTCTGATGGCTGGCTTTCACGGGGTGGATTTGAATGGGTCGGGTCAAGGTGACAGAACGTTAGTCGAATGTTCTGCTGACAAGCTAAAACCTGAGCTTTGATTGCATTCTGCAGCACGTTGTCTCCTTTCTACCTTTGACGTTAGTAGCGGTTCATTTTATGGGAATGTTAATTACATGCAAAGAAATTGGTTTAACGGAGATTTAGGTTGGGCAGTGCGGTCTCTCTTTGAGTGCTGTGTATTTTTTTCTCCATTTATGGTATAGCAGTCAACTGTAATATAACTGTACCTGTTATGAACATATGTTAAGCCTTAGAAAAATTCTGAAAATATAAATGTGGGATCTACTTTTTAATTTATCTGTGGATAAAAAATAAATAACCAAAGGAGGGATTTGCCGTTTGCATGCAGCATTTTTATTAAAAACCAATTTTAATTTGTCTTCATGTGAACCTTCCCGACTTGATATTTGTTTGTTTTTATGAGATTGTGTCTTTAGCCGCTTCAGCTTCTCATCATGGTTGTGATCCGAGGGAGGAGGTTTGGCTGGGACAGATTACTCTCTGAGGCCGAGAACATGCTCGTTCAGTGCGTTTTATTGCAACCTCTTTGTTTTGTTCACGTTGTTCACGTTGCTGATTTCATAGGAGGGCTTTCATTGCTAAGCAACTAATGAGGACCACCACGGCTCCCTCTCTAATCGGCTCTCACGTAGGGGAGAAGCCTGCTCCGAGAGCGCTTGCCTTTCTGCTTCTTCCTCCCGCCTTGACAGATAATGAAAATGTTCTTAATGATCCTAGCACAGTAGGGCCTGTCAGTAGACTTCGGGGTTGTTAATTGAAAGAAGAAGTTCAGCTGAGATGGGATTAGAGAATTGATATTCCACGTTAAATAGACCATTTAATTAATGTGGTAAGTTTGTCTCAACTACTTTACCACCAACTCATGCCGTAAGACCCAAACCATCCTTAACTGGGTTTGCCTGAATCGTCAGCGAGACGGACTGTGGTGGTCATTGTCTAGAAGAGAGAAGAACCAGAGGAGCTAGGATTTGTGCTCTGTCCTGCCTTCCTGTGACACCCCCCTGCACACACGTGTGCACATGCACCAGGACGCGCACGTGCATCGAGTGGATGTACGGGGTGGTTTGGGGACATTTGTATGAAACGCACCATTTATTTCTGGCAGTTGGCTGTGTCTTTAAGTGGACATGTTTTACCTTTTGGTCCTGGCTTTCAGGTATGGTTGGTGGGTGTGAGTTCTTTCACCTCTTGCCATCCGCACTTGGGAGTGTTCGTGTGTCGGTCCTGGTCCACCTCTCCTTACTTTAGAAAGCCTTAGGTCTGTTGAAGTGTCCTGGAGCCCAACCCGCCAGCCTCCTGTGCGGTAGTGTCATTCACGGAGACCTTCATGGGCGGGCGCCGGGGTGCTGGTCTTGGGCAGAGCACCAGCGTGTGGAGACCGCGTCAGTTCAAGTCAGCCTGTGTCGAGAGGGCATCTCCTGGTCCTCGGCAGGGTGGTAGGGACACAGGCGAGCAAAGCGAGTATGGTTCCTGCCCCGTTGAGCTTGTGGTTACAGCAGGAAGACAGGTTTTAAACCAGTAACGAAGAAGTTTAATGAAAACAGACATTCGTGTTATCTTGAGGTGCATGGGGTGCAGGAAAGCAAACCCAGGCCTAGGGCTCAGACGACTCTGTGGCGCTCCAGCTGTGCCTTGTGGGATGAGCAGGGGCGTCGTGTGGAGGGAGCGTGGGAGTGCAGTGGACGGGCTGAAAGACCTGCTGTGATGCTGGGCCTGGTGACGAGGGAGGGCGGTCCCCATAGGATGAGTCCCCGCGGCAGCTCTGGGACAAGTCTGCTGGGCGCGGGGAAGCCCGGGCGCTGTGCAGAAGCTCACGGGCATGGGGCACGCGTGCTGCCAGCCACTAGGCTGAAGGTGTTCTGGTTGGCTGGGTTTTTAAGCGGGTAAACCTTAGATGCTTTGCTTATTGAAGATCTTGCAGATACAGTTTTTTCTTTCAGAGGGTGAAACCTGGTCATAGGATTGTGTGGTTTGGATCCCTGAGCGTCCTGCAGGACTTTGGGGTCTGCATTCTGTTCCCACATGACCGTTCAGACGCTCGTGGTGCCCAATGGCACAGGGGTCAGCCCGCGTGCGCCCTCCCTCCCAAAAGATGCCCATGACTCTGTCCTCAGGGCACGCGTGTGTTGTTTTGGTTTTCCTTTCTTCTAAACTGAACTCTGGGAAACAGTCCCCATTAATTGAGGGGAGAAGAATCCCCTCCTGGTGTGAGATCCCACAGGCGCCCTCAGGCTGCGGTGGGCAGAGCTACCGGGCCTGATCGGGAGCCGGGCTTTGCCTGTGGAGGGTTTGTTGCGGGTCCCCGGCTCCAGGCCTGTCGTGCTCCTGCTGGTTCACGAGGGAGGAGGGGAATCCGGCATCAGCTCCAACGACTGTGATGTCCCAGGCAGGGGCAGCCACTTCTGAGCAGCAGGGGTCCTGACTTTGCAGGTCCTGCCACATAGCGGCCTTTTAATGCCATGTTTTGTGACTTGAAAAAGACGGAGATGGGAAGTGAACAGTGGCTGATGTATCTGGGGTTGACAAACAGGGTCTGATTCGGAGGACTTTGGCTCATCAAGTAGATTGACTGCTTCCTTTGCAGAGGGTTGGTTCATCTTCATGGGGAGGCTGGCCAGGATGATGAGTGGTGGAAGCAACTTGCAGGGCATGAAGAAATGGTCAGAGAACACGGGGAAGCCGGGAACAAGGGGAGAACAGGAGTAGCCTGGAAATGGAGCAGCATGGAGCTGGTCCAGTGGCCCTGACGGTCTCCCAGGGCTGTTAACACAGCGCTGGGATGGGTCAGAGTCGTGTGCCACTGGCTCAGGTCTCCTCGCAGAGCACCTCACACTGCTGGGGAAAGGCCATTTGGTCCCACTTTCAAAGGTCACAGCGTCCCCCGATGCAGGTTTAGCACACGCACATCTATGCTCACAGGCACACGCGTGTGTGCACGCACAGCACATGCCAGCCACCACTTGCCTACGTAAACGTGGCACAGATCCTTGACTGCCCTCTGAATGGGCCCACAGTCTTGGGTGGGCTCTGGAGGCTGTCATCCTCAGGAGGGGTGGGGGAGGAGGTCAGGAGACTTCCTGTGATCTCAGAGGTGGGGTGGCAGTGTGCAGAGCCCATCCAGGCGTGGAGGCTGGTAAGAACAGTCATTTAGGGCGCACTGAAGCCTGGGGAGTCCCCATGAGTGGAGTTCTATAACGGGAGTAGATGACATGCTCAGAAAATTCCGCCGTGGAAGAGTGCCCGATGCCAGGAAGGTTTGGGAATTTAAGGGGCTGAAGCCTTAGGGATAAGAAGCTTTAGGTGCATAGACACTAGGTTTGCCGATGTGTGAATGTGCCCGTTCTCGATCCGAGCCACGCCTTGGTGCCTGATCATGCAGAGTGCATCCTTGACCCAGAGGCCAGGCAGAGTGTGCAGGACTGCCTAGCCAGCACACCTGGTAGATATGTCACTTTCCTCTCGAAACAGGTATGTGACAGGTGCTTGAATTTTACCTTTTGGAAGTTAGAGGAAGCAGCAACGTAGCTGCTACTTTGGACTTAGTTCAGGCCCCTGAGGAAGGCAGGTCTAGAACAAGGTTGAGAGAGGACCCGCGCTGTCCCAGCAAAAACAAGGACCGTGTGCACAGAGAGACATCGTGGACCTCACCAGAGGCAGGTGAAGGCAGGGCCCGGCACTGGAGAGAAAGCCTGGCCGGCGAGGTGGTGAAGGGGTTGACGTAGAGGGGAAGGAGGCTGATGGGAGCGGAGGGTGAGGAGAAGGAGAAGTCTGGCATGTTCCTAGGGTCCAAGGTGGATGTGGTGCCATTGTCCTGGACAGGCAGCTGGTTTAGGAGGTGAGATGACCATTCTGGGTTCGGACACGTTGATCTGGAGCTGGGGGAGAGGTTTGCACTGGGGGTTGCGATGAGAATTGTAGCCCTGGGGGTGGCAGCTGAGAGGCGTAGCTCTGAATGTGCTTATCCAGAGTCCTGCGGTCACCAATGTGTTAGGGGTCTACGGGGACCTGACGGTGGAGGTTTATGGCTCGCTCCTACGTTGGCGTCTGGATGTCAGCAGTCCAGGCCTGTGCTCTGCTGGGGGTGAGTCATCGGGCCCCGTGGTAACGTTCAGCGCTGGAGCCTGGCCGCCGGGGTTCAGACCCAGGCTCTGCCCCTTACCAGCTGTGCATGGCCTTTGTCGACGTGGGAATCGGAGGGCATGGCACCATTGCCTTGGTTGCCGTGAGGCCCGCGGGAGTTACTGTGTGAAGAGCTTCGAGCCCGTGTGTGAGCGGCTGCTGGGTGCGTCTTCTGCACGTTCAAGGTCCGTCCAGGTAGCAGGTGTTGGCACTTCAGTCCTTCTTGTGGTCAGATGACCTCTGGTTGCATGGATACAGCACGTTCTAGTCATCCACATATCTCCTGATGGACGTTTGGGTTCTGTCTACTTTTTGGTTATTATCAATGCTGCAGCAGTGACCCCGCGTGCGAGCACCCCCCACGGCACTCGTTCCACCTTGCTTCTCTGGTTTACAGTAGCGTTTTGATACTTCTCGCCGACGCTCCCTGTGAACATCCAGGATAGGGTGTGTGTGTGTACGTACGTGTGTGTGTGCGCGCGCGCGCCACGTGTGCGTGTTTGTCGGCCAACATAAGCTACCGTGTTCCAGCTCCCATTGTTTCTGCACACAGCCTTGGGCCTGCCTGTCATTTGCTTCCCTGCCATGGACTTGCCGTCTGCAAAATAGAGACAATGCTTTCAGCTTCTCGCTGGGAGGCTAATGATTGAGTGTAGTACAGTGCTGTGGAGTCTTTGAAATAAAGTCACGAAGTACATGTACATTATTACAGCTCTAATGGTATTTATATTTAAATCATTATCATTGCAATAATAATATGCCATTTTGCCAATAAAACATGAAACCACTTCAGAAGAACATTTTAAGGTGATAGCCTTTTCTGGGGCTGGGCAGCAGTGTCTAATTTGGGGCCTCCACAGTTGGCTTTGTGATTCATGTATTATGTATTTGCGGAGAATCATCAAGGCTGTGCCGTCCTGCCCAGGGCAGAGGGTGGGGAAATATACAGTTGGTGTGATCGTACTGAGAGCAAGTGTTCGTCTGCGTTGACATGGTTGTATTTCACTCGGGGTGGGGGCTGTCACCAGCCTCTGGTGCTGCTTTTGGGCCCTCGGAGCTCAACTCTGTGATAATGTGTCATTAGGGCCGACCGCCTTTTGTCAGCTGTCCAGTTTCGGCAGGGATGTGGCGTGGGCAAGCGTCTTCGTGGTGACTGATGGGTTTTCTTTCAGATCCATACAAGATGCATAAACCTGATTTATAACCAGTGGAATTTGTGCTGCTTGAAGCAGAGGCTGAAGGGCAGAGCTTTAGGAGGAAGTGCTCCAGGGCCCACGGATGTGCGGGTGAGGAAGCTGGAGGCCGGCGCCCCTTTTCCTTTCCTGTCCCTGGGAATTGCACTTGGCTTACCGGAGTCGGACCAGTTTTTACATTTAGTTGGAGTCTCCGAGGAGACAGACAGGAGGCTGTTACTGTTAGTTTGGAAACCGCGCCCAAAGCCCGTGGACAGGCGTCCAATGGGGCAGTTGCCGGCAGAAGCTCGGTGAGTGCGCTCTCTCCGACGTCCGGGTGACCGCCCCGCACGCCCCTGACGCTCTGCAGCTGATGTGTCCCCTTGCAGCTTATCCCTTTGTTGGGCACTCCCTCCTTGGAGCTTTCTCCTTGGCTGGCTGCAGGAGGGGGGCCCCGCTGCCCCACCACCCCAGCCCCCGTTGCCTCAGTCCCAGGCCATTAGTGTCCTGCTCCTCTCCTTCTCCACTTGGGCGGCCTCTTGCCTCTTGTTGGGGGCTTCACCACTCCATGTTCTTGGATGTCCAGGGGTGGTTTGAGCAGGTTCAGGAACCTCCCGAAACTATGCGAATGTCCCACGTGTGCACATTGATCTGGAGAAGGGAGGCACCGTTTCACCAGACGTGGGTGGACGAGGGCTGACCTGCGAGGTTGAGACCTGGCGCTCTCAGCTGTCAAATCTCCAGCCCAGCCCTGCCCCCAGCTCTGCTCCTGTGTGTCCACCTGCCTCCTTGGCACCTGCTGGAAGGCGCAGGAACCGCAGTCTGCTGTTGGGGCAGATGCCGCACGCTGTCCCTCACCCGCGGCCTTGTGGGATTCTTCGGCTCTGGCTCTGTGCCTCTGCCCGTGTCCCGATCAGAAATGTGAGAGTGGCCCTGCGCTTCTCTTTCTCTTCCCCTCACGCCGTAAGCCTCCGGGTCTGGCCCACCCTGCCTCCTAAAACCCTTTCCTCTCCAGCCCCTCCCATCCTGATCTTCCTGGGCGTCAGGACCAGCGGGTCATCTTTCGCTCCTCCTCTGGCCTCGCTCCTCGGCAGCAGCTCCTGGCCCGTGTTTCTGGGACAGGCTTTCATCCTGTCTGATGCCACACA
The DNA here is from genome assembly GCF_029215605.1 of Mirounga angustirostris. NCBI lineage: Eukaryota > Metazoa > Chordata > Mammalia > Carnivora > Phocidae > Mirounga > Mirounga angustirostris. The sequence goes on along the minus strand of NW_026991716.1, from coordinate 42,376 downwards.
TCCTCCCTGTGCTCTGGGCCTCAGCAGCCCGTAGTGTCCTCAGCAGTGAGACCTCCCGGGTTGTCCCTGTGGATGTTCCTCTGGCCCCTCACACTCAGTGCACTGCCCCCCCCCCCCCGCCAGCTTCCGCCGTCTGTGACAGCGTTCACTTGCTCGACGCTGAGGGACTCAAGCAGGGACAGCTCCGCTGTGGAGCGCCACCCATGCCCAGGCCTCCTCTCCATGCACCCCCTGCCTGGTGGTGGGGTCCTTGGGGCCTTGCCCAAGACTGCGGGTGTCAGGGGGTGGCGCTGCTGTTCAGCCCAGACCTCGGCCCTGGTGGGGGGTGCGTGCAGTCGAGGTGGCGGTCACCCAGCTGGAGGACCCGACATGGTAGGCCGGCCCACCCGCCCCAGGACTCCTCTCGCGTGCCTTCTTTTAGATTAATTGAGATCTTTTTACGATTCCGTTTTATCTCCTATGTTGGCCCTTCAGTTACATGTCTTTTTTTTTATTTTTTAGAGGTTGTTCTAGGGTTTACAGTACACGTTTTTAACCTATCACGGCCTACCTTCCGGTAATATTTTACCACTCGGCATACAGTATAAAAGTTTATAGCGTCATGCTCTCACTTCCTGTCTCCTGCCTCGTGTGACTTGTATGTGTGTATGTAGTACGATGTTGGACGTTTGCTTTTGACTTATCTTGTTTTTTTACATAAACTTTAAATTTTAGAACTGTTTTAGAGTTCTAGGAAAGTTGTAAAAATGGTATATGGGTCCCCTCCTGCCCTCTGCCCATTTCTCCTGCTATTAATGTCGCACATGAGGATGTTTGCCTCGACTAAAGAACCAATACTGAAAAATTATGATGACCTGTATTCAGATTTCCTTGGTTTTTACTAATGTGGTTTTTCGGTTCCAGGAACCCATCCAGGAAATCACAGGACATTCAATTGTTATGTCTCCTTAGGCTCCTCTAGACTGTGACAGTTTTTCAGATTTTCTTGGTTTTTAAAGACCTTGACAGTTTGAGTCCTTTCCAAGTATTGTGTAGAATGTCCCTAAATTTGGGTTTGTCTGATGTTTTTCTTGTAATTAGACTGGGGTTATGGGTTTTCAGGTGGCATGACAAAGAAGTGACGTGCTCTTCTCATCCCATCCAGTCTTGGGCACATGCTGTCAACATGATTTATCGCTCTTGGTGCTGACCTTGCTTGCCTGGCTGAGGTGTGTCTGTCCGGTTTCTCCACAGAAAAGTCACTCTTTCTCTCCTCCTCCCCTCCTGTCCTCTCTGGAAGGGAGTCACAGTGCCCGCCCCCCCGCCCCCAGCATATGGGGAGGGAAGTCATTCTCCAGTTCCTCGAGAGCAGAGTATCTACATAAATTATTTAGAATTCTTCTGCATGAGAGGTTTGTCTGTTTCCCCCATTTGTTAATTTATTCAACCATATATGTCAGTATGGACCCATAGCTACTTGTTTTACATCTTGAGGTGCAGTCCAGTACTGCACTGTTTTGTTGCTCACGTTATTTCAGGTTTGGCCACTGGGCGTTCTTTCTGTTGACGTCTGGGCTCCTGTGACAGCCGCCACTGCTGTGAGTGTGTGGTTGTCCCTCCCAGGGCCCAGGCCCTCCGACCAGAGAACGGCATCCCAAACCAAGGTCCATGCGCCCAGCGTGCTTGTTGTCAACTCTAAGTGAATGAGGAGGAAGGACTAACACCTTCATGTACCCCCATCTTTACCATTACCTGTTGTCTTCGTGTCTTTGTGTAGATCTGCGTTTCTGACTGGTATCATGTTTTTCTGCCAGAAGAACTTTCTTGAGCACTTCTTGTACCATAGCTTCTGTTTGTGTGACAAGGTGTTATCTCCTTGTGGCAGGTGTTTTCACTAGGCTGCGCTCTGGCTGGACACTTGTTTTCTTTCTGTACTTTAACGATGTCATTCCATTGCCTTTTGTCCTGTGTAGTTTCTGTGGGGTATCTGCTGTGATTACCATTTTTGTTCCCCCTGTAGGTTTTGGTAGAATTCCCTGGAGGGTGACCAGTACCGGTGTTAACGTTGGTTGAGGGCTTACCTGGATCAGGCACATGGTTTAGGGTAGCTGTGTGTGTGTGTGTCTTCCCAACCACTCGAGAGGGAGGTGCTGCTGATGGTAGTCGAGGTTAGAGGAAAGAAGCTGAGGGTCGTGGAGAAGAACTGGTTTGCTCATGGCCACTTCCAGGCGGTGCAGAGCCCTGGCTGCCCAGCCCCAGAGCCTGAATCTCACCTGCTTACTGAGTTCAGACTCTCCAGAAGCTCGGGGAGCAGGTTGAGCTCACCCAGGTCTGTAAAATGCTGCCTCTGTGCTACGACCTGTCGGGCCTTGTAGTCTGATCGGTGGGTCTGCACGGTGTTCCTGCTCAGCTCACAGGCCCTGTGAGTTTGCACGCCCCCTGCGGCCTTGCTGGGTTTGCTTTCTCACCGGTTAGGATTAAGTCCTGGGGAATATGGCGCATCAGCTGCCTAGCACCTGGCGCTGCAGTCAGCCCATGCAGGGGCTCTGTGTTGGGCTTTGCTCAGTGCCTATCAGTTGAATCAGTGACTTGTATTTATGATGCGCACCCTCGGGCCCTCCTCACGTAATGGCCTCTGATTGGCTCTCCCTGCTGGGCTCACCTTCCCAGAGCACGGCCTGGCGGTGTCCCTTCATCGCGCACTACGGGGCTTCCTATGATTTCCTTGCTCAGATACAGAGTGCTGCCCTGGAGCCCTGACCATTTGTCCCCACGCTCTCCTACCTCTTCCCTTCCGCCCGCGGTTCTGAGAACCTGTTCCATGCTCGTCGCAGCCTCTAGGCTTCTGTTTGGTGTACTTCCTAAGATTAAAACCCCATTTTCTAGAACCATTTCTATTAAAAAACAACAACAAAACCCCAAAGACCTCATTTAACAGAAAATACTTTATAAACCACGGAGGCCTGGGTAAGAATTTCATGTTTTTTATCTGTGCATCTATGTGCCTGTCCAGTTCCATAAACGTTTTTGAGTGTCTCCCTGGGCTGAGCACCACACTAGGACCTGGGCCCTGGTTCTTGGAGAGCTCCCAGGACCCCAGCGCCTAGGAGCAGGTGACGTGGTTGTCCTTCACTCTGAGAGACACAGTGTGTTTGCTCTGGGGCTGAGAGTGGTGGGCAGGGCGGCCAGCCAGGGAGGACCTCAGTGGAGGAGGGAAAAGACATGTGAGGCAGACAAGGGGTCCACGGTGAGACCTGCAGTGCGAGGTCTCAGGGCCTTGCAGTGAGCACTAGGGGCTCCTGCTGGGGGCTGGTGACACTGGCCAGTGGGCTTGGGTTTTATTGTAGGTGGCCAAGGAAGCTATGGAACAGTAATTGTACTCAGGAGAGTCAGGTGGTTAGATGCACATATCTTTTTTTTTCTTTTTAAGATGATTTTATTTATTTTATAGAGGGAAGGCATTTGTGTGTGAGCAGCGGGGAGGCGGGCAGAGGGAAAGGGAGACTGAATTCTCAAGTAGACTCCCTGCTGATCTCGGAGCCCGACTTGGCTGGATCCCATGACCCTGGGATCATGACCTGAGCTGAAACCACGAGTCGGATGCTCAACTGACTGAGCCCCCCAGGTGCCCCCGGATGCACATACCTTAAACACTCTGCTTGTTTATCCTTCGAGGCCTGAATCAGTGGGCTCCTTTCTCCATGAAGCCTTCCCAAACCTCCCTCCCCCAGCAGGACGGGTTGTCCCCCTTCTTGGAGGCCAGTGTGCTGTGTGCCCCTCTCCCCCTCCAGCCTGCAGCCAGTGGGTCTTGGGCACCTGTTAGGCGACTGCGCAGGCTGTCCCTCCCCAGGTCTTTGGAACCTGCACTTACCAGGCGAGACCGTCGCTAGTGCGGTTAGCTACACAGCTCCTGGATGACAGCAGTGCCAGGGATTTACAAAGGAAAGGGAAGGCTGTGTGGATGTGCTTCATAGCGCACCCACTCTGGGTGTTCAGTTAGCCCCCCAGGCCTGCTGAGTCCCGTCCCCTCTGCCGAATGTCACTAACACCCATCAGGCAAGACTGTGGAAGATGGATGATGCGCCGGTCTCATGCAGCCTGGTACGTGGCATCTGGGTCATGATTGATGAAGGGAAAATACCATGGCCAGTCGTTAGGTCTTGCCATTTGTTGCAGTCATCTCTCACTTTTAAGCCCCTTGAAGGGAAGCCGCTGTCCCTGTGGCTGCTGCAGCCCCAGGCTTGGGCGGAGAGCAGGGGCCTGGGGCACCAAGCCATTGGATTGCCGGAGGGACCGGCTTAGTGCTGATGTCTGCGTTCAGCTGACCGGTTGGACAGGAGGGAGCTGGGTAGAGAGATCTAATAGATGGAATAGAAAGACCTAACAGAGATCTACTAGAAAACAACACTGTGCCGTTTAATACAGCAACTTCTTCACATTTTTTTGGCACACATTAGAAAAATACTTCAGAATGTTTTACCCAGCGGAAATGGAAATGACCAAACCCCAGTGGAGGGTGTGTAAGTCATCCTGGAATATCCAAGGCAGGATTTCGTGGAAATGACTGAGGTCAATGAAGAGTGCATAGATTGTTCTGGAATACCCATGGCAGAATTTCGGAGCAGCTTTGGGAGCGAAGGGGTTATGCTTGTAGTATTTTATTGAACCACAAAATGTTATTTATAACCCATGTCAGGGGCAATTAAACTGATTGATGATTAAGAAAGTTTAATAGTTGAATAATAAGATGTGGTTCTTGACAGCTATTTTTTTCTCATTTTGGAAGCATATTTTATGAGCCTAATAAGAGTGTGGAGGATGCGCTGTGGAGTGTGTGGTGGTGTAAATTATGTGGCGGGGATATATTCAGTCCAGTGTTACGTGGATGTTACTTATAAAAATTAAAATACCAATTATGGTTTTCTGATTTATTATTGAAGTGGTTTGTTAATTTGACTTAGCCAAGCAGGGTTAATTAGTACATATTGACATATTTGATTACAAGTACCCTAATGTTGAATAAGAAAGGTCACACAAAATAACTTATTCTCCTCCGTCCACTTACTCTCCATGGCGCCAGAATTCCAGTTACCTTGCTCACTTACGAGAGAGTTTGCTTGGCCTGGCAGCTCCCCGCACGCCCCGGGCCGCCGAAGGCTGTGCCCCACGTGTAGAGAGCAGTGTGTGGGTTTTGTGGCAGTGTTTGTCTTTAAGAACCACCTCTTATGTCTGTGAAAAGCAGACATATAGTTAATGCTTTTTAGAAAAGGCAGAAGCGTTACAAAGTCGGAAACACAAATGACTAATAGATGGAAGAAGAAAGTGTAGCTTTGTAAGTAATGAAAATGCAAATTGGAGCAGTAACGCAGTTCTATTTCTGTCTGTCAAATTAGCAGAGATTAAAAAAGATAATACTTGGTGCTTTTCAGGTGAGAGGAGATCGATCCCCTGTAATCTTCCTGTGAATCCTTTCTGAGAAGCACTTTGATGCTTATGGAAAGGCCTGGTGCCTCCTTGTCTCCAGGAAGTAGAAAGAGAGACCGTGAAGGGGGAGGCGTGGGGATTCGGGTCACAGGGAGTGATCTAGTAGGAGCTCCAGACCAACCGGAGGTCCAGCCATCAGGGAAGTTTAAACTAGTTGTGGTTCAGTGATGTCCACGCAGGCTTGGATTTGATTTCGTAAGAAATGCTTCTTCCAATATGTGACAAAAGGCCAGGGCATAAATAAAAACAATGGGACATAAAACTTCACACGTAGTGTCAATTCTGGATTATTAAAAAAAGGTGTGTATGTATGAACGTTACAGACTGAATTGTTTCCTTCCCAAACTCATCTGTTGGACTTCTAATCCTCGGGACCTCAGAAGGTGGCTGAATTTGGAGAGAGAGTCTTTGTAGAGACGATGAAGGTTAAGTGAAGTCATTAGAGTGGCCCTAATTCAGTACAAATTGTCCTTACAAGAAGAGGAGATCAGGACACAGACCCACACAGAGGGGTGACCATGTGAGGACACAGGTTGCGGACCGCCTTCAGCAAGCTCAGGAGGGAGCAGCCCTGGCCACACCTGACCTCTCAGACTGCAAGACAGTGAGTGTTGTGGAGGCCGCCCCATCAGTGAGACTCTGTGGTGGTCCTAGCAAATGAACACAGTGACCTACAGCAGGGTCTTAGTTAAGCCTGCATTGTGTATTGATGGATGCTTTCTTTGTGTGTGTGTGTACTTTTCTGTATTCTTCGAATTATTTACAAGGATCATGTATTGTAATAAAAGCATTGTTAGGTTGCTTCCATGTCCGTAGAGAGTGCTGGAATAACCAGATGGCAGAAGGCCCCTTCCTCTTTTGGAGCTTGGCCTGGTCCCCCCCTATGTGGAGGGACTTGCCCTGGGGAATACTGAGTATTTTCTCCAGCCCTTAAAGTGGTCTGATTCTCAGGGTGTGGCTTCGGGAAAGCATGCAGATGCTGTTGTCCATGGTCCAGGCAGGTGCCCTGTGTATCGAGTGACGGCATGGACACCAGATGGTGAGCGCGGCCCGGTGGCGTGAGGGAGGGATCTGCAGGGCTTTGGCTGGGCCGTCTCTCCCCTTGGCTTTCATGTGAGGGCTTCAGTGGGAAACCACCATGTACCCTTTGAGCTCTGGGTCTCTGGGATCTGAGATTTACACCCTCTCTGTTGCCAGGCCTGGAGCACGATCCAGCCTGAACCAGCTCCCAGAAGGAGGCCTGGGAGTTGGTCGGGTGGAGACCAAGGGAGCCTGAGGAGGCAGGGCCACACTGGTGGGGAAGCTGGGCGGTCGGGGGCTCCCTCTGACATCCACAGGGGACCACGAAGGCTTCACAGTTGGAGGGTCACGGTGGGGTCTCTAGCTTCTCAGCAGCTGTCGCGCCCAGTCCAGGCATCAAACGCCGGGGCCTTTGGGACCCAGTGAGAGTGCCCGCATCTTCACCCTGTGCACGGGGAGGCCGGAGCTGTTCCATGAATGCTGATGCAGCCAGGCTGTGGGGGGAGCACGGGAGAGGCCGTCCTGGGGGGGGCGGCGCGGAGGCAGCTCGCCCTTTGCCAGGAGACCAGCTGGCCTCTCCCCCAGGAAGGGGACAGCCGCGGCCAGTGAGGCGTGGGGAAGCATCCCCGGCAGGTGCTGCGGTGGGCTCTTTGTCGAAGGAGCTCTCTGCCCGCATGGAGGCAGGAGACACGGGACCTTGTCCCACTTACCCGGTCGTGGCAGGCTCCGCCAAGGGCACCCCACTTCTCCTGTGTTCTGGATTGAAGACAGGGTTCTGACTTGGCAGGAATGTGAGTGCTGGGGCAGGCCAGGGGTGCAGGGGCCCCGGAGGAGGGGGACAGTCTGGGACAGGAGCCCCTGGAGGTGGTGGCTCCGGTCAGAGGGTCCTGAAGGCACAGCCTGAAGGCCTTGCAGTGCCTTTAATTTGCATATGTGTCGCCCTCCCAGGGTGCTCGTGCGTGCTCTCTGGGGGTGGCATTGAAAACCACATCAGGTCTTTCTGGGTCCCCTGGTGGCTGCGATCTGAGAGCCCCCAGTTCCTGGGGGCTGTGCCAAGCTTGCCACCCCCAGCCCCTCCACAGCACCTTGCTGTGCCTGTGGTCCCACGGCGGCCAGCATCTTCACCCTGCTCCCTGCGGGGCTGCTTACCCGCCTGTCCTTATGCTGGTGGGGGGCAAGGGCTGTCTGGGCAGGGGTCCCCGGTCTTGTCTACCTGGGCGGCATGCTTGCTGTCGGAGAGCTGTTGGAACTGGTCAGATGTGTTCATTCAGCACGAACCCTTCCTCTCCCCACCAGCGCGTTCCCCAGGCTGCTGGCGCCCTTCTTTCCGGGTTCCCCAGAAGACAGTGGGCTCCGTGGCTCCTCAAAACAGTTTCTGTTCAGGGCCTCCTGAGTGGCTCAGTCGTTAAGTGTCTGCCTTTCAGCTCGGGTCATGATCCTGGGGTCCTGGGATCGAGCCCCGCATCGGGCTCCCTGCTCAGCGGGAAGTCTTCTTCTCCCTCTCCTGCTCCCCCTGCTTGTGTTCCCTCTCTTCTGTCTCTCTCTGTCAAATAAATAAATAAAATCTTTAAAAAAAAAAAAGTTTCTGTTTGACCTTTGCCTCCCCTGTGGACATGCCGAGTGTGAGCAGAGCAAGCATTTATTTCTAGCGGCAAGGACCCTCCGACCTCCTTGCCCAGGGTCACTTTGCTTCTGCCTCTCACCATATGAAACGGAAAGCCCTGCAGTGCAAGAAGCACCAACAAATGCTCCCGAGGGGTGGGGGTGGACGGTCGGGGGGCACGTGATCATCATGGAAGCTGCCTCATTGAGCCACAGCCAGGACCTACCTCGTTTCACACTTAACTACAAGAAAAGCTTCACGCTTCAGGCAGGTGGAAAGAGTGACCCTGGTGTGGTACCCAGAGGAGAACGTGTTCTTTCTCCATGGATTTCATGGAAGAGCTCCAGCACTCAGCAACGCTGCAGCTCTGTCCCACTGGAAGCACCTGCAGGAGCCGAAGCAGGAGCCCCTTCTGGGCATGAGTGACGAATGGGGCGTCTGCTGGGACTGCCCTGTGTCAGTTTTGTCACTGTGTCTGTCCCTGATCACCCCTCCCAGTGGGAGACGACGGCCGGGAACGGGCGGGAGTGGAGATGGCCTGGGCCGGCATGCGGTAGTGTGCGAGGGTGGAGGGTGTCGCACAGTAGGGGCTTGCTTGGGCTTAGCCACCTGCTGGGTATGCAGTGCCATGGAGGATGGGTGTGGGCCGGCCCCGGGCATCGCTCCCTGGTGTGTGAGGCCTGCGGGGGCCCAGGCTGTCCCCCTGTGGCCACACACAGGCCCGGGGCTTTGGAAGGGAAAGGCCCACCTCCACCTCTTCACTTGCCTGCCTCTGTCCTCCCTCACTTGGGTGCTGCAGTCCTGAGCTCATTTACCCTCTGCTTCTGTGCCAGAGTCGACCGAGGCCCTCCTTGCCCCCACGCCCCCTCCCAGCATTCTGGCCCCAGTTTCAGTGCTCTAGCCGGCACGTTTGTGCTTTGGTATGTGTTGTATGTGACTTTATTTTTCTGGCATATGCTGTATTTTTTGTTCTTTTGAGCCTCAGCATGGACTTGGCTTTTTCAGACTCCTTCATCCTATTGACCTGTGGTCCGTGTTTGCCTTTTGGTTTCTGTTGGCCTCTGGGTCCTTTGAGCAGACTTCCAGCTCTGCCCCCAGGGACTTTGGAATGCCTCCGTGCTGTCAGCAGGTTCCTTGTGCATTGCTCTGCCCAAACGCAGCCCGGCTGCTCTCGGATGGAGCACGGGGTCAGAGACTAAGATCAGTTTTCTCTCTAGTGCCTAGGGAAGGGGAGTCACGCCGTGGCAGTTGGCTGCTGGTGACCGAGCACAAAACAGGTCAGGAATCTCTGCTGCTACTTCCAGTTGGACCAGTCTGTCCCTATTATAGGTAACAGGAGAGACAGGCCGTCTGTTTCCTGCTTGTTGGCCGCATGCATCGCCGTGACAAAGATAAGACGAGGTACGGTGTCGGGCCAATTTAGTGATCTGTTTTCTCTTGCTATCTTTGTGATACTGAGTCCAGGGCCCTCCCACTGAGCTGAAGTGTGCAGGGGCAGCATGATGGCCCTCTCCGCCTGAGAAAATACATTTTCTCAAAACAACGAGAAACCCACACCCAGCACGAGGGGAATCCCAGACGGTCAGTGGGAAATGACAACAAAGTGATTCACCACCGACACCGGCCTTCAAGCCTTTGCACGGGGTCCTCACCCGTTCATTGCACAGTAACTAGTGCTGGTTAGCGTTGGTTCATCTGTTAACCCATGTAGCTTTAGTGTTGAGTCCTCATCTCTGAACTGCCCGTGAGTGAACACAGGTATTTGTTACACCGGGGCATGAAAACAGCCTCACTGTTAGGAAACCAGGTAAGGGCTTCAGAACACGTCAGGCATCGTCTGAGGGATGCAGAGCCCTGCTGCGGCCCCTGTGCTCACCTGCGGCCCCCGCTGCATTTCCGTGTGGTTGGACGTTCAGCCGGCGGTCAGCTGTTCCAGTTGGGAACTAAGTGAATCAGAAGTGGCTTTAAGGGACAGTCACAAAGACACTTGTTGAAGAAAGTCACACTTCTCCAGAAAATACAAAAATGCACAGTAAGCCTCCGTTTCCTGAGCTGTGTGTGCCTTCCCAGCGAGCAGAGGTGGAAGAGCTACTGAGGAGAGATCGGTGGGGCTGGCGGTCCTGGAAGACGCTGGCTGTCGTGGAAATTGCAAACCTGCCTTGAGATATTTCACCAGTATTTGTCAGGAGCCCTAAAATGTCCTTACCCTCTACCTACCGATTTCATTGGAGATGCTTATCTCGAGGAACTGATTCTCAATGTGGATCAATCCCTTATGTGTTCACGATGCTCAGGGGGCATCCCTCATCATGGGAAGTGTTTAGGTGATGAGAGCATCCCAGAGTAGGGATGTGGCCAGCTAACCAGGTCGCAAGAGTCTGTGGCCCAGACCTCTCATTGCTTCCTCACCGCAGGGTCCCCAACCCCCAGAACAGTGCCTGGGAGGTGGTAGCACTTCACAGTTTAGTGAATCGGTGGGATCCCCCAGCAGCCCCGGGATGTTGTTACACGTGAGAGGCAGGTCCCCCCGGGTACCTTGGTCACTCCACTCAGAGCTCCCCCTCCCCAACCCTCCCACAGGTCACAGCCCCAGGACTCCACACCCCTGCTTCCCAAACAAGGCTCAACGTGGACAAGCAGACCTGGGTTGTTGGAAGTTGAGGCTTGTACCTTCAACACTGGATACGTGTTGACCCAGAAACTCCACTTTATGGATTCTGTTGCAAATAGAGGTTGATGGACACGGTGTACCCTTCAACACGGTGGGAGTGAGCTGCCCACGCTAGGTGATGGGTGCACCTGTGGCCTGGGATGGGTGCTGCTCACTGTTCTCCCAGACAGGGGTGCCCGTCACCCTTCTCTCCCGGGGACCTCCGTTTCCTCACGTTCTCGCCAGGGCTGCTGGTCCCCAGACCAGACACCTGCCAGGCTGAGGGTGACCAGTGCTGCCTCCATAGGGTTTCCTTTGCCAGAGTCCTTCCCCGGGAGCTCCTGCATCTCTGACTGCCCCCATGCCTGTCCCCCTCCCCTTGGACTTGCATGCATTTCGTCTCTGTCCCTGTGGAACCCAGTGACTTGGAGCATGGTTTGGACCAGAGGCATGGGAAACCTTTCTGTGGCCTTGGGTTGTGAGCAATGCTTTGGCCCTTTGGGGTGTGTCTTCCAGCTCTCTGCATTTCCCTGGTTTCTCTGTGGGTCACAGGAGGAACCAGCCCTTTCCTGTCTGGGGTCAGGCTGAGGTGTCCCAGCAGAAACAGGGGTCTCCACCCCGAGACTGTGTCCATATTTACCAAAGGGGGCTCTATGGTTACATCTCATCTGTAATCATTCAGGGATTTCAACATCCAATAAGGGAAATTTTATGTCAAGTCAACACAGAAAAGAAGGAGTCCCGTTTGAAAATAGGGGGGCAGACACAAAGGCCCATTCTGTGTGATTCCACGTACAGGAAACATCCAGAACAGGTAAAGGAACAGAGAGAGGAAGCAGCTTAGGGGTTTCCAGGGAGGCCTTCTGGTTCGGGGACTCCTTTGGGGAAGCAGATATTCCACAGCCATGTTCTGTGGTGTGGTGGCCCAGCGTTGGGAATGTACTTGATGCTCAGGGCTTGTTCAACTGAAAACAATGAATTTTATTTAAAATAAATAATAAACAGCATATAGGACATGGAAAGAGAATAGAACAGTTAATACGAACCAGAGAGAAAGAACATAGGGGGAGGGGATGAAACAATCTGGCGGGGCATCAGGGTCGGGTGATGGAGCTAAGGGTAATGGTACAAGGAGCTCTCCCCGTGAGGATGTGGGCTCTGGATGTGGTTCTGGGAGCCCTGCAGGAGCAGGAGGAGGGGCAGGGCCAGATGCAAGAGCAGGGCCAGACACAAGAGCAGGGCCAGGGGCAGGATCCACGGTAAGAGCTGGGTCAGGGGCAAGTAGAGGAGCACAGGCAGGGCCAGGGGAAGGGGCAGTGGCCCTGGAAAGCAGGGGAAGGGGCATCGGCTCTGGCAGGGGCAGGGGCAGGAACAGGGACACCGGCACGGGAAGGGGCATTGGCTCTCGCAGGGGCAGGAACAGGGACACAGGCAGGGGAAGGGGCCTCAGCTCTGGCAGGGGCAGGAACAAGGACGCAGTCAGGGGAAGGGGCATCGGCTCTGGCAGGGGCAGGGGCAGGAACTGGGACGCAGGCAGGGGAAGGGGCATCGGCTCTGGCAGGGGCAGGAACAGGGACACTGGCAGGGGAAGGGGCATCGGCTCTGACAGGGGCAGGGGCAGGAACAAGGACGCAGTCAGGGGAAGGGGCATCGGCTCTGGCAGGGGCAGGAACAGGGACGCAGGCAGGGGAAGGGGCATCAGCTCTGGCAGGGGCAGGGGCCGGAACAGGGACGCAGGCAGGGGAACGGGCATCAGTTCTGGCAGGGGCAGGAAAAGGGACACAGGCAGGGGAAGGGGCATCGGCTCTGGCAGGGGCCGGAACAGGGACACAGGCAGAGGAAGGGACAGGTGCACGGGCAGAAGCCGAGTCAAGGGCAAGAACAGGAATACAGGCAGGGGCAGGAGAAGGGGCAGGATCCAGGGCAGGAGCTGGGTCCGGGACAAGAACAGGAACACAGGTAGGGGAAGGGGCAGGGGCAGGGGCAGGAGGTGGGTCAGGGACAGGAACAGGACCACAGGCAGGGGCAGGGGCAGAACCCGGGTCAGGGGCAAGAATAGGAGCACAGGCAGGGGCAAGGGAAGGGGCAGGATCCAGGGCAGGAGCTGGGTCAGGATCCGGATCAGGGGCAAGAACAGGTGCACAGGTAAGGGAAGGGGCTGGTGCAGGGTCAGGAGCTGGGTCAGGGACAAGAACAGGTGCACAGGCAGGTGCTGGGGAAGGGTCAGGTGCAGGGGCAGGAGGTGGGTCAGGAGAAGGGACATTGGCTCTAGCAGGGGCAGGGGCAGGGGCAGGGGAAGGGGCAGGAGTTGGGGCAGGGGCCGGAACAGGAGCACAAGCCGGGGAAGGGGAGGGGGCAGGTGCAAGGGGAGGGACAGGGTCTGCCGCATTGGCACGGACAGGAACCGGGGCAGTATCTGGGTCAGGGGCAAGAACCAGGGCACTGGCAGGGGTAGGTATGGGTCAGGATCCAGGGCAGGAGCTGGGTCGGGGGCAGGAGCAGGGCCACAGTTCGGGGCAGGCGCAGGGGCGGCGGCTCTGGCAGGCACAGGGGCAGGCGCAGGGGCAGGCTCTCCGGAGGCAGGTTCTCCAGCAGGCCCTTCCTGGCCCCCGTCAGGCTCTCCGTGGGCGGGTGCTGGGTCACCTGCCGGCTCCTGGTCTCCTGCTGAAGTCGCAGCCACCACCCCTCCGTCCAGAGCTGCCGATGGAGTTGGAACCGGCTCTAGCTCCTCAGGTGGTGGAGCAGCTGTGAGAGGAGAAAAGCTCACCCCGAGCCTGCTCTCCGTGGAGACAGAACCCAGCCCAGGGCCTCCCAGAGAAGCCGCAGCCAGGAAGGAGCCCTCCCCGGGGCGTCTCCCCGACCGCAGTCCACCCGCTGGGCGCTCTGAGCCCAGTCGTTGCTCCAGGCCCCACACCAGCCTCTGGGGGCTCCTCCCTGTGGGGCCAGCCCCCACCCTTCCGCACACACCCACGGGCACCCAGCCCCGGGCTTCTCAGCCTCAGGCTCGGCCTCCGTGGGCTCCAGCTCCTGGAGCACAATGCAGTCCATGACCACCAGGGACAGTGGTCTGGGTGGTGTCGGAGGCCTCTCCCCGCAATCCCCAGCACCTGCTCCAGGGGAGTCCTGTGGGGTCACGCTCCGGATCCCGGACATGGAGTGGGTGTCCGCCAGCCTCGTGCCGATCTCATCGGAGGTCTGCAAAGACAGGGACGGGTAGCCGGCCCGGAGGCATCCCAGTCCTGCCCGGCCAACCTCCCTGTCCCCTGCCCAGTCGCCCTGCTGCTCCCAGATCAGACACACACCTGTGGGTGCACAGCCCTGCACGCGGGACAATGACCCATCCCTGCAGGGCGATCGAGAGAAACCCTGGGCAGAAGCTCACAGCCCCCCACACCTCGTCCCACCCAGCCAGCCTGGACCTTGAACATGACCTGCCCACGGGTTATCTGACCCCTCATCAGCCTGCTCTTGAATGGCGTTGGCCCACCCACATGACCCCTCTTCACACACACACACACACACACACACACACACACACACACACACGGAGGGGAGGGGACCTGGGGCTGCACAGGTGGATTAGACCCTGTGGGGCTGGGTGGCCGGCTCTGGGCCTCCTGGTGTCACCTTTCGGGCCTTCCGGCCAAACGGCCAGAGGCGGTGGGGAGCCCTGATCGGACATCCCCAGCGGGGGCCAGCGTTTGCAGGGCGGGCTTTCTTCAGCCTGCAGCATCCAGACTTAGGGAGGCAACAAGCCCACATGTTCATGGTTGGATGATCTCCAACGAAATGAGCTGGACAGGGGGCTGTCTCTGGAATGTGGGTGCCTTGTTACCTGGGTTCCAAATTCTGTTGGACTCTGTTGTCAGGGAAGTGAAGTCACCACTGCCTGGGGTCCCCTTACCCAACTTCCTCCTCACACAAGACCCCCGCCCCCGAGGGCCCCCTCCCCCGGCTGCTCAATGCTCCCCCTCCCCCATGCCCCATCCATACAGTGACTCCCTCACAGTCCCCCCACAGCCTTCCCAAGGCCTGGGTGCAGCCGGTGTCCCCGCTGTGAGGACACCGAGCTGGCTTCAGACTGGGCTCCCCTGCGTGCCCAGGGCTGTGACCCTGGACAGACCCTGTGCCTCTCAGGGCCTCCCCAGGCTCCCCATCTGCACAGTGGGGTGTCCTGGCTTCTACTCCTACGGACGCCATCAGGGGTAGGACCTCTACATACATTCCGGACCTGCTGTCACAGGAGGCTGGTGCACACTTGGGATTGCAAGGATGAGCCAGGGGCTGGGCGGGACATAGAGCACAGCTCAGAGGGGCCTGGGTCTGCCTTGGGGTCTGGGCAAAGCCACCCCCTTCTTGCCTGTTCCCAGCCCCTGTGGGAAGGTTGCAATGAACGGATTCCGACCTTGTCCCCTGGTGACGCACACTTCCAGGGGCTCCCATTAGGTTTAGGCTCAGGCCCCGGGGCCTCGTCTGCGCTCCTGTGCTGGGCAGTCCCCACAGTGGTTCCCGGGCATTCCCACATCCTGCTCACACATCCCTGTGGAATCCCCTCCCCTCCGGGGTGGATGGCCTGTGTGACCGCGCTCTCAGGAAGAGAATGGGGCCAAATGCTGGGATGTCATTTCCAAGCTGATGGAGGAAAGTCTGTGACTTCTGGTTCCCTCTGTCGTGTGTTCATTCTCAGTCTCCTTCTCTGTTTCTGTCTCTGTCTCTGTGTCTCTCACAGGAGCAGGATCTGTGGACTCCAGGGGTGATGTGAGAAACCTCAGAAGCCTCCCTTGTCCGTGTTTCCCTCTTCTGTCCCGGTGCTCCATTCCTTCCTAAGGCCTTGTCACCCGGACCAGAGCAGTGAATCTGGAACCTCTTCCAAATGGAGACCCGGAGGCTGCAACAAGGAGGGTCTTGGCCTTGGTCCCCAGACTAGTGGTCAGTGCTCTGCCACGTTCTGCGTACCCAGGTCCTCAGCCCCCCAAGCCCCCAGTCTGTCCCCTGCTCCGAAGGACCTCGAGGGAGTACAAAGCATTTTCCCAGGACTGGGAGCACAGGGGGTCGGGGATGGAGATCCAAGGCCAACAGGCTCTCCCACAAGCCTGTGGGACCCTAGGGACACTGCATCTCTACAGCCCAAGTGACAGAAGAGTAAGCTGAGGCCTTTGTGCTGGAGCCCCTCTGGACTTGGGGGTGGGTATCTCTTCCTGCTTCCAAGTGCCCAGGCTGGTGATGGACACCGGAACCCAGACCCTGTCCTCTCCCAGTGCCCTGGCAACTCCCCTGGGCCCCTTGGGGACCCGTGACCCTCAGCCTGGCCTGTCTCCCCTCCCCATGCTATGGATCTGGGTCCTTGCCAGGAGTCCTGATGCCCTGCCCCATGGCCCAGCTGTCTGCAACCTGTTCCTTCTTTCCCCCCTGTCACCCACCTCGCTCCCAGGGTGTCCTCCCCTTCTGACCCCGAGCTGGGCAGTCAGAGTGGTGTGTGTGTGGGGGGGAGGTGTGGGGGGGTGGGTGTGCAGGTGCACGTGCCTCTACGTGCCTGGGGATGCTAAGGTCATGTCCCCACATGGGAAGGGGTGGGTAGCTCTTCCCGAGGATCTGAGGGGCTCTCACCCCCAAAGCAAACCTCATGGGAGGGTTGGGACTGGCCTAGGACTGGAGAGCAGCTCCTTGTACTCTGCACCTCTCAGTTGTCCTGGGCCAGTCCCTGCCTCTCTTGACCCAGATTCCCAACTGTCCCTGAGGGTCGGACATGGAAAGGCTTGAACGTGGCTTCTCCTCCAGGGGTAGGTGGGGGACAGGTGCACCAGGCACGCAGGCCTCCCCACCGAGAGGGCCAGCCAGGTGTGTCATGCCCAGGTGTGCACAGACGACCTGCCCACAGCTCCTGTACCATGATCCAGCCCTGCGGCAGATGTGCACGAGACCCATGGCTCCACACCTGACCGGTCCCCCGCGTTCCCTCACCACCTCGGAGACAAGGGCTCCGACGGCAACCCCGTGTGTAGGGCCTGGCCTCGTGGCACGCAGGGTCCCCAGCAGACACCTGAGGTTCGGAGAGGGGACGTGCCAGGCCCGAGACACACAGCCCGCAGGTGAGGGGGAGCCTCCGGGCGGGACGGGGGGCCCTGCTCACCTTGGTGAGCAGCAGGTGTGGGAAGGGCTGGGGAGGCGTTCCTCTGGGAGGTGCCCCGGGAGAGGGGCCACAGGAGAGGGCCTGGCCCGGCTCCACCAGCTTCCTCAGGCCGTCAGCATGGACCGCCCACAGCCTCTGGCTCGCCCCCAGCGGCAGGGCCCACTCAGGTTCACGGTGGGGCTGATCTGTGGATCAACGAGGGACAATTCACAACACAGAAACTGCAAAACTCTTCCTGTCCATGTCCCGAAGTGCAACAGAATATCCAAATTGGTTCGGAGCTCCAAGCAGGCAAGTGGGCCAATGGATGGAACCCATGGACAGATGGATGGACAGACAGGTGAAGGCCAATGGGTGGAGACAGAGGGACAAACAAAGTGAGAGATGATGACAGATGAACAGACAGGCACTACTGAATGGATGGACGCAGAGACAGAAAGGATGGGTATAGCAGAGAGATGAATGGACAGAGGCTAAAGAACAGACAGGAGACTAGAGATGAAGGACAGAGGGATAGCGTCAAAAGGAGCCAGGAAGAGACAAGCCAGGCTGCCTGCAGCCCTCCTTGGCCCGAAGCCGAGGTGCCACATCAGCAGGTGGGGGCAGATAGCCTGTAAGTCCTCTCGGCACGCTACACCCCTGCCCCGAAACCGCAGTCTCCTCTCTGGTAAAATCCAGAAAATCATCCCAGACACCCCTAGTGCCTGTGCAGGACTGAAGGAGCCCACATGCACTTGGACTTGGCCCCTTACCGGGGGCACCCTCTGTCTGGACACCTGGGACCTTCTCTCACTTTACAAGGCCAGGGGTGGGTGAGGAAAGGGCTACCGGAGGCAGGAGGAGTCATTCCAGGAGTGGAGGAACCTCCCTTGGGTTCGCTATAAGCTTCACTGACCAATTCATCCTGTAGCTTCCCAAGCAAAAGGCTCATAAAATGTCATCAATGTTCATAACGGTTCATAAAAATGATCAATTGAGCAGGCAACTTCAAAATGAGGTAGAAATAAGTTTAAAGATGTTTTCACTGTAATTCGGCTCTAGGACCCAGATATTTTCAGAGACGTAAATAACAATACATATGGCACAGAACCAGGCTGGGAGTGGGGAGGACAGGCTCCCACCTTGGGGGCTGGCCCCTCAGCTTTGGCTGAGGAAGCTGGGCCTGTGCTGGGTGCCTACTGTCTCCTAGGCTGGGCCCTTCCTGTACCCTCCCTGGAAGCCCTGTGGTAGGACTTGACCCCACTGACCAGAAGCCACAGCCTGGGCTCCATCCACAGACTGACCATCCTTTGCTCGTCTGGAATCTAGAACTTGGGTCTCCCCAGTGCCCTCCCAACTTCCTCATCAGGTCCCCTCATTTTTATCTCCTTGCTATGTCTTGGGTTCGCCGCCCCCCTGCCTTCCATCATGCTTCCACAGCCTGAACCACTGCAGACTGGAGCAAACCTCCAACCTCCTTCCTCCAGAAGGACCCCATCAAAACACACACTCTATCACCCCTCTGCCCAAGAACATCGGGTGGCTCCTCACTGCCTGGAGCACCGTGTCCTACAGGCTCAGCATCCAAAGTCCTTTAGCATTCAGTTGGACCAGACCTGCCAGCCCCCCACAGCCCCACATCCCCTTCCCTTGCTCTTCCACATCTTTGCAGACATCCTCTTTCCCTAGTGAACGCCTCTGCATCCTATGAGACCCCAGGCACACATCACCATCCTCATCTCCGGGTGGGTCTTTGGGAGGGTGGGAGGGGGAGGTCATGGCCTCATCTTTGGGCAGACTGACTCAAATGGTCAGTCCCATGTGGGAGGGTTAGGCTGCCCAGAATCCACCTGTGCTGTTGTTAGGGCCTGGGCACAAACCGACCGACAGACCACAGACTAGGGAGGGGAGGAAGGGAGAGAGGCTGGAAAGATATAGAAGCAGACCCACGGGAAATGGAGCAACAAGGCTCCATCCTGCCCACGCACGATGTGTGGGGATAAGCCCAGACCCTACCTGCAGGACGTCTCTCGGAAGGAGATGTTCACGTCCCAGTGGGTGTGGACTCTGCAAGGAAAGAAGCGGAGGGTCAAAGTGGCCTCCAGGATCTGGTACCTGAACAGCAGGGTGTGTGTATGGCATAGCCCTCATCTTCCCCAGAGCGCTGGCCCCAAGGGAACTGGGTTGGCTCGGATTTGTCTCCAGTGCTATCTGGTACCAGCTCAACCAGCCAGTGGCTGCCACCAGGATAGGACCGTGGGGCAGGAGCCGACTCCTGGTCTCACCAGACAAAGGAATTGGGAAGGACAGAAATGAGGCTGCCACACCTGTCCTTCTTGTTGCAGCGAACCCAGGAGAGCTGCCACATTGTGCTGAGGGCGGGGGTGGGGAGGGGAGCTGCAGCCTCTTCTGCGATCAGCCATGCAACTGAACCAAATTCCTAGTTGCTAGAGCTGCTCCAGCCAGGCTGGAACAGGTCAGGGAGCAAGCCCCATGGCCGCTGCCGGCACCAATGGTCCAGAGTCAGCCCAGGCGGGTGCAGCTTCCTGGGTCCCAGCTGCTACCAGTCTGCCTCCTGAAAGTGACCACCGCACTTGTAGGTAGGAGGGATGCCAAAACGAGAGGTCAAGTAAGGAAACAGCTCTGCCCTCTGCCTGTCCCCTCACTCATAGCAGTGTTCCCAGAAAGACCCTCAGGCTGAGGGATGGTGGTT
The DNA here is from genome assembly GCF_029215605.1 of Mirounga angustirostris. Lineage (NCBI taxonomy): Eukaryota > Metazoa > Chordata > Mammalia > Carnivora > Phocidae > Mirounga > Mirounga angustirostris. Next base: position 22,818 of record NW_026991716.1, on the reverse strand, counting down.
GGAAGCCTGTGTGGGTGTGTCACCTTAGCAAGCATGGGTAGGAGGGCTGGGAAGTGGGGGTGTTGGGGGTTTGGGAGGGTTATTTTAGGGCAGGAGATGTTGGAACACGTTGAAAGACTAGGTGGGAAGAGAAAAGGCCTAGAAACTCTGGGGGTGAGTAACATGTGCTGGATGGACAGACAAATGAATGGACCGACAACAGATAGATGGAGGCATGAAGAGGTGAGTGGACAGTGGGAGGTGTCTCTGCCAGGAGAGGAGATGGTGGGAAGTCAGGAAGAGTGGCCCCGAGCCTGGAAGGGACAGTGGGTAGCCAGGAAAGCTGCCTCCTGCCAAGGAGAATGAGCATGAGAGTTTCAGGGACAGCTCCGGGAAGGGGGCTGCTCAGCTCCTTTCTCTCCGCCTGGCTGTGGTGGTATCAGGCCCTCCCTTCCTGGGTCTCCCTGACTGCCCTCCTCCGAGAGCCCCTGGCCCTTCCTAGAGCCTCCTTCCTTCCCCACATGGAACCTCGTCGATCGCCTCCCTCCAAGTGGGGGCAGGGTAGGTTCTCACTATGGTCTTGTGGCGTCAGGGGTTCAGGCTGTTTCAGCTTCGGCAGACATGACAAGCTCAACCTGGGCCCTGTCCCCAGGGCAAAGGGTCCTCGCCCTGGCCTGGCCTTCAGCTACCTGGAGACACCAGTCTTGATGTCCCGACCAGAGCCCGGGTGCCTCCCCCGAGCCTGGCCCCCAGTAAAAGTGCCTTCTCCTCATGAGAGGGACATGTGGGGTGTCCTCCTGTTTCAAGCCTGGTTGCCGCCCACAGGCTGGGCCACTGCCATCGCTGTCACCATCACGGGACGAGAAGCTGGGGGTCAGCTCCTTCTTTAGGACCCGTGCAGTGGGCAGGGCAACTGTCCTCTTGTCTGCCAGCCGCCCCCGGTTCTGGGCAGGGAGGGAAGAGAGGAAGGTTAGGCTGAGCCAGGACCCTCAGGGTCCTGGGAGCTGTGCACTCCAGGCCCAAGCCTCAGGCAGGGTGCAGGTGACGGAAGCCCTCAGAGCAGCTGCTAAGATCAAATAGGCACCATCACTGGCCCCGCTACAGGGCTTCTAGCCCACAGGACAGGCCCGAGGGTCCACATGGGTCCCAGTGGCTGGAGCTGAAGACAAGAGCAGAAAGATGAGGCCCGGGTCTGCTACCGGGGAGCGGGGTGCAGTGAAGGGCTGTAGGCCCTGGCCAGGCTCCTCGTGACACTGCCTTGTCCAGACTCTGCACTCTAGCCGGAGTGTGGGGGTGCCCACCCGGAGGCAGACCCCAGCTTTCTCGGCCCCAGGGAGCCCCAGGGACCACGTGTGCACAACACAGCATGTCTGCATTCTGCCACGTGTTCAACGTGCAGCTACCTCTGTGTGCTTGTGTCTGCTGGACCATCCCACAAGCTCCTGCATGAACCCCCAGCCACTGCCAAGTCCTGTCTTCTATTCTGCTAGTGCCACGCAGGGTCCAGTTCAGGTTGTTTGGAGCCTGAGTCTGGGGCCTGATCCTGCTGACCCCTTGCAAACTGCAGGCCCGGGGTTCACAGGTCACTTGATGGGGAGCCCTTACCAACCTAGACCCTTTGTCCCATGGGCCCCTAGTGAGCCTACCCTCTGGGTCAGAAACAGAGATTCCATTTCTTCCACAACACCTCCTTCTCCCCTCCCTACACCCATGTTGTGCGGATGTGGAGCTCATGTGTGTGCTGTGTGCTGGGAGATCAGAGCAGGAAGGCATGTCCTGTGCACAGACATGGAGGGTACTCCACACCGAGCTTGTCCGTGCTCAGAGCACACTATACAAGGTCACTATACACCAAGGCTCCCTACAGTGTCCTTAGGTCCTGCTGCCCCAGTGGAAGAAAAAAGTTACTGATTATTTTCGGGTGGGCAGGAACCCTTTTCTTATTTAATAAGGGGTTGCTGTTTCAGGGGGGTGGCAGGGACCTTGGGATTATCTAATTCTCTCTCATCTCTTCAGTCACCTGGGGACCCTCGGACATCCTCTTTCCTGTTGCAAGGACAATGCCATCATACCCACGAGCTTGAGGAGGAAAGTGTGGAGGAGGGTCTCGCCTCACCCTGGACCCGTGTCATCCTGGACCTGAAGGACTCCTGAGCAGCCACCATCGTCCTGCCCTCCAGAATAAGGGACCTTCCCTTCAGACCCAGCCCACCCCAGCTCCAGATTTGGTCAGTGGCCCCAACAGAGTCAGGGGGCCCTAGTCTTCTCCCCTCGCTTGGTCTGGGGACCACAATTGCCCCCCTCTCCAGGCCCCCCACCGCGAGCCACAGTCTCCCCCATACTTGCCCTTATGAATCCACTTGGGACACCCTCCGTATTCCTCCCTGCAACATACTCAGTGAGAGACCCTGGACAGCACTGGGGCTGGGTGGGAGTCTGAGGGTAGGCCTGAGAGATGAAATGGCCTGCTTTGTGGCCCCTTCTGAGACCCTGGCCTTGGCCCTGTGCTCTAACAGCAAGAGCAGAGAGTGGTTGAGCCGCAGGTGCGAGGGCCTGTCTGGTCCAGCTATTGGGCTCCAAGGGCAGTGTTTTCAACAACCGCTGGCCTGTCTGAAGTGGGACTCTGGATCCTAGAGAACAGGCACAAGCTCCACAGGGGAGAAGGAAGACCCAAAGCCCCAACTTTTCTCCCCCATCTCACCACCGGGGAGGATATTCGACAGCCCGGACAGTCGCAGATCGGAGGGTGCACCTGCAGAATCCCCTTGGACATAAGCGTCTTCAGACTTTTTCCTGTGAGGAGAGCCGAGGCAGGACCGGTGAGAGAGCAGGGCTGGGGCACAGGTAGAGCCGGCACGCACGGGCGCGCTTTCGGGGCGCAGTAAGCTGCACGGCCGGTTCCCCCTCCTGGCACGTGTATGAACATCCAACTTCCGAACCCGCTCCCTGGCCCTGCCGCCCACCACACCCTCGCGGACGCCGCGGGGATCTGCGGGGCTCAGAAACTCAAGATCCCGGCAAGCGCCGTCCCCTGACCAAGGGCGGCCTCCTCCCCGCCCCCTGCGTCCCTCCTCCCGCTCTCTACCCTCTCTCCAAGCCGGTCCGGGGGAACTGGGATCAGGGCTCACGAAGGTCGAGCCTGCGCGCAGGTGCACGGCGCCCCCGGGACCAGGGCTGTGTCTGAGCCCTCAGCGGGAGAAGGGCGGCCACAGCAGAGCCGCGAGCCTCAAAGCCCAGCGCGACGGGGTCCCCAACTTTCTAAGGATCCCCCACCCCCGCCCCTGTCGCTCGCTGCGCTTCCCCCGTTTGCCTGCTCCGGCGCCCTCGCAACGCGCCATCGGAGCCAGACTCCTGAATGCTCCCAGCCCCGCCGCCGTTCCAGTTCCGCGCGCGCCCCCGCGGCCCCCACCTGCCCACGACACCCCTCCACCTTCCCTTGCCTTCCAGCAACTCGCACCCGCACCCCGGCCGCCCGTGGGCCCCTCTACTCCCGCTGGAACCTGGTGGCTCCCCGACCCAGGAGGGAAGTCGGGTCCCGCCCAGCCGGCCTCCCGCCGTCTCCCGAGTTCCCCTAAACTTCCCCTGGGCCACACAGCCCAGGAATCCCGCAAAGACCTTCCGAGTGGGAGGAGGGGCCGGCTCGTGTGCAGCCGGGAGCCCAGAGCACCGCGGCTCAAGCTGAGGTGGCGGTGGAGGCCGAGGGCGTTCGGCTCGGGTCCACCAAGGCGACCGTGCTGGGGGCGGTGGGGAGGGGGGGAGTGTCCCCGCGGCAGCCCCAGAGTCGCAGCGCCCTCTCCGGGCGGAGATGGAGTCTCCCAGGTGGCAGATTGAGGGGGTCCGGACCCAGGGGTCCTCGGGGAGCAGAGGGGAGGGACCGTAGCGGCCTGCGCCCCCGCCGCGGCCGCACCTTTGTGGCGGATGCTGCGCTTCCAGTCCTTGGCCGTCTCTCGGCGGCTGACGAACTGGAACTCGTTGGGTGTGAGCCACTCGCCGCGGTGGCGGATGGACGGACCCTTGCTGCCTCGGCAGAGTTTGCGCACGGAGAGCAGCGCGCGGTTGGCGCCGCGCTCCACCTCGATGCCTGGCTCGCCGTTGTCCAGCAGCGGCTGGAAATCCGGGGCCGCGGCCGCAGTGGCTGAGACGCGTTCGGGGGCCAGAGGGCCCCGGGGCAGGTGGAGGTGCGGGGCGGCCTTGTGCAGGCTCAGGTAGGCGCGCGGGGAGCGGAGTGGTGGAGCCCACAGCGCCTCGTAGCCAGCGGTCGCGGCGGGTAGCGAGGCGGCCGGGGGCAGGGCGGCCGCGGCCAGCAGCGGTGTCGGGTAGCCTGGGAGCGGCGGCAGTGGCAGTGCGGCCAGGGTCGGATGGAAGGTGGCCAGAGCCAGGGCCCGGGATTCGCGGCCTGGGAGCTCCTTCTTGACCGCTGGCGTGACGGGCCGGTGGCCTTGTAGCCTGGCTCTCCGCCGCCGGCGCCACTTGCTCGGGCCTGGGCTGGCGTAGGGTCTCGAGGGCGGGGGGCCCGGGAGTCTCCCGGCCGCGCGCCCGCCCTACCCGCTACTGCGCCCCGGCACCTGCGGCCGCGCCGCCCGCCGGGCCACCACGGGCCGCTTCTCGGCCGGCTGCCGGGGCCTTGGCTGCCGGAGACATGGTGCTGCGGGAGCTCCTCTCGATCCCCTATCGACCTGCCGAGCGCCGCAGCCCCGGGGCCCCAGGGCTCCACAGGGCCCCGGGCCACCTGCGCCCGCGCCCCCTGGGGCGGCCCCGCTCGCTGGTCCGCCCGCAGGGCCCAGCCGGGCAGTGGAGTCCAGAAGTCTCCGGCCCTGCGCCCCGCCCCGCCCGGGGGTCCCAGGCCCCAGCCCCGCCTCGCCGCCCCGCCGCCCCTGCCGCGCACCCGCGTACACTGGGGCGCGCCCGCCCGGCAGGGACTTGGGAGACTGCCGCCGCCGCCGCCGCCACAACTTGGCCCATTTAAACGGCCCGGCTCGGCGGGCGGGCGGGCGCGGGCTCCAGCAGGTCTGGCGACAGGGGCGGTGGGACAGGGTTGCGCCCCTGCCCTATTTCCAAGCGCGCGAGGGTGTGCGAAGGAGCGTACCCTAGGGAGAAGCTGCGCGCACCGACCACGCCATCGTTGAGGGAGTCATGGGGCGCAGCTGGGAGCCCGGACTACACTTGGGGAGGGGGCGGGCCCAGGACTGAGAGTGGGCTCCTGGCGCAGGAGGGACCTGCGATTAGGAGTGGCCCGCTGGCCTGGCGGTTCTGGGTAGGAGTGTTTTCACAGCAGCGGTGGGTGGTGGGCATCAGTGTCCGGCGTGGCTGGTCTCCTCTGCATCTGCAGGGTGTGAGGCTGTGGGTTTGTGGTGTGTGGCCTCTGCAAATGTGTTGGGCAGGTTTCATGTTCTGTGAACAACAGGACAACGATGCTGTCAATTACCGCCGCCTTACTACTCTGCACTTTACATGCCTTAGTTCACTTGATCGTCTCAATATGAGTTTTCCTCCTTATTCTCATTTTATAGATGAGGAGGGTGAGACACAGAGAGGTCAAGGAACTCTCCTGATGTCATACAGCTGTTTTAAATCCAGGCTCTCTGACTCCAGGACAAACAATATCTGAGCCATGCTGTGGGGCAGGAAGGTGGGCTAGACGCAGTCTGGTTGAGGGATGGAAGATGTGGGGAGGAAGAGGGGCCGATGAGTGCGAGATTGCACACTTGAGCACATTTCTGTTCCCTAGTATGAGCCAGTCTGGGGAAGAGGAACCCTCTACACTCATGTCCACTTTGGTGCCTTGAGGAAGCAGGTCAGCCTTGGCCCAGTCCTGGCATGAGGGTGGCTTGTCCCTTGGTGTTCAACTCCCATCTCCCTGCAGGCCAGCATGCCAGCATGCCAGCCTTGCAGTAGAAGCATTAGGAAGAGAAACAGAAACCTACTAATAGCTGATGAGACAGGTTTGTCTTTCTCTGATGTGTTATTCTGAACAAGCTAGAAAGTAGCCTCAGATCCCATCCCAGCGCCTAGACCCCCACTGAGATGCATTTGGCACGGAATTTTTGTGGGCATCTCTCTGACCGGGCTCTGGGGGGTTGAGCTGGACCACAGGTGTGCTTGCATGAGCACCTTGTGCAAGGGAGTGATGGGAGTGAGGGAGCACCCCACCCTCACCCACCTCCTCCCAGGCACCTGCACCAGCTGGGCATGAGCCTGACCACTGGCTACTGCTCTGCTCTCCCTTGCTGATGCACACTGCCAAGATCATCTGCAACCAAGGCACCAGCCAGCCCCAAGACTGACTCGGGGAGCAAGGTCTGGGCTGAGACCAGGAACGTGTCTGGGAACCTATGCACCCAAACCTCTGTATCCCCCTTCTGCTCTACTCTTTGTCCATCTGCCTGCTGGGATTTAAGGGGCCAGGTGTGAATGTGGGTGTGAAAGTGAGTGGTCCTATATGGTGTGCCACCCTCAGCCCAGTTGCCCTCCGTGCAAACTGGACACCTGCACATGCCTGACCCTAGGTGCACACTCACCTTCTGTGGTCCGCGTCTTGCTCTCAGGGGTGCTGCCTCCATGTCTAATGGATGCAGGAGGCTGTTCCTGCCCAAGAGCCAAGGCCCACAGAGGAGCCATCATGCTAAGCTGTGGTCATGGCACAGTGTGGAGAGGTTATCAGGGCTCAGCGTGAGGCCAACTGTCTGGCTACAGCCCTGACACCGCTTTCAAAAGATGGTCCCCTCCACTCAGTTCTTCTCATGTTTGCCTGCACCTATTTACTGACCCTTAGGCCTCCTAACCCTTGACCTTTAAACTGAGGTTTGGGGAGGGAAGGCTAGTGAAGTTTATCTCTAGATCTGAGAAGGTACCATGTAGCCTGTGGAGGGGGCCTCCCTTCCCTTCTGCAGGACCACCCTTGACTCACCCCTGACTTCTTTCATCCTGAACAGGCCCACAGTGGTGAAGGAGGGGCAAAGAAGGCCCCAACTCTGGCTTTCGGAAGTGGAACCCAGCTGGCAAGGTAAGGGGGCTAAACTAACCTAGCTCACCCAGCCTAACCTCCATGCTACTATCTGGTTCCACCTCTCTCTGGAGGATCAAGGGGCTTCCTAAAATGACCATGACTGGGTTCAAAGCTCCCTGCAGGACCCCTTCTCCTCCAAGGGCCACACCCTGACTTTCAGGAGACCCCCCTTCTAGGGCTTTGGCTGATCAGTTCACCCCTACCCCCACCCCTACCTGTTTCCCCCTCTTCATGGGAAGTAGACCTCTCTGCCCACAGGATCAGAGCCACTTTCCCACAGGGATCAGGCATCCTTACTCCTGGGCATTCTACCCCTGCCACAAGGATCTGCTCACTTTCTTCCTCCTGTCCACCTGTGTCCTGGTTTGGCACCTGCTCTGCGCTTCTGACTGGAGCCAGAGGTCAGAAGGACAGAATTTTGGCTCTAGAACCTCCCCCGCCTGGAGTTCAGGCCTGGCGGCACCTTCCTTGGGAAACGCAGGTGGGAGCGGCTGCCCAAACCCCTCCTCTGGCCCTCAGAGGCCCCGCCCCTGCCTTCCTCGCGGCCACGGCGGCGCCCTCCCTGCTGGCGGTCCCCCCGCTGGGGACCCTCTGCCGCTGGGCCGAGGCCTGAGCCCCCGCCGTGGCCGCTGCCGCCAGGGAGGGGGAGGGGGTCATAAATGACCCGCGGGGCGGCGCGGCCCGGGCGGTGCAGACGGTGACCCGAGACGTCCCCGGGGAGCGCGCGGGGCGGCCCGCAGACCCTGCTGCCCCCAACCCAGGCTCGGCCAGCCTTGACCGCCTCTTCTGGAGCTCTCCGACCCAGTCCACGACTGGCGCTCCTGCCAGTAGCCTCCCTCCCATCCTGGAGGGCCTGCCTACCCCCATCTCCAGACTGTGCCCCTTAGAGCCCCTTTTCATCCATTCCTTCACCAGTCATTTATTGAGCACCAGATGTGCAGCCCCAGGGAGAGGGATCCAGAGGTGAGGCTGGGAGATGCAGAGGAAAGCAGTGTGTCTCTGGATCTCAGGTGCAACCTTGGGCCTGCTCCCTCAGCCTAGTCTTCCTGAGCTCATCCAGGGTGCCTGTCAGGGTGGGAGAGCAGGCCCAGACATGCCAGGCACGGGAAGGCATGCAGGGACAGACCACACAGGTGTGAGCACAGCTGACACGTCTCTGAGGAAGTACATCCTTGTGTACACATCCGTGTCCTCAGGCAAGCACCCGAAGCCCGCAACAGATACGTATGACAGGGTACATTCTCAAAAGCGCAGGCGCAGGACAGGGGCTTGCACGGATGCTGACATCTTGACCACACACGTGCACGGACAGTGTATGTGTTCACTTACAGCACAGCCAGAGGAAGGACACCAAGACCTGTGCAAAAACATCCGTAGACACACAGGCCTGCACCATGGGCTCCATTTGGATACAGCTGTCATATCTAAGACAGCATGGCTGGGGCAAGGGTCTGGTTTAGGAAGGGTTAACCTGTGAGGTCAAAGGTCAGTGGTGAGTCAGCTGGGGCTCCCCCAGACTCCCTGCAAGAGTGGCCGGAGCTTCTGGGAGGAATGTGTCTGTTTCCAGCTGCAGGTCAGACACAGGAGGGGCTGCCCTGCGAGGACATGCCTTACCTTTGGCCAGTCACGAGCTGGCGGCAGGCCATGCCGTCTCCGTCTCAGGAGTAGAGATGTTTCCGAGCCCAGTCTGTTCACTGACCTTAACATATGCCATTTAAAGGAGAAAGAGATAGGACCTAGGGTCAACCTTACGTTCTCCCGTGGGTGTGCAGACTTGGGGCACCCACAGGGCACACGCTGCTGGAGAGCACTGGTTACACGATACTCACCTGCTGTGTTACACAGAAGTTGGGACACACACACACTTTCTCAGACACAAATACAAGGACACAAATGAGCTCAACACACAGGGTGCTCTGGGTACACTGATGTCGTACAGAGGAAGTTGCTGGTCTGGCAACATGGGTCGGAGTCTGGCTACCACTGGCTCTGCTTGCTTGGCCCCTCTTGAGGAGGGACGAAGACACCCACTTGCTGGCATCACTGGGGACAGAGAGCAGCACCTGCCCCAGAGCAGCCTGCCGGGGGCTGTGGACCCTTCTTGGCCCGGGTTATGCTGAGGTAGGCTGACACAGGTGGTAAGGACGGCAGACTCTGCAGGGGCCTGAGATTTGGGTCCTCCTGGCTAGCCACTGAATGACCCAGTCTTCTCTGCCCTTCTTTGGACCTTAGTTTCTCCATCTGAAAAATGAGATAGGGGCTCAAAATCTGTGGGTTCCCTTTGGCTCAGAGGAGAGCAGTCAGGGTAAGATGTGGCTACATGTGCCCTGGTCAGCACGGTGAGGCAGGCCTGGCACACCCTAGATGCTTTCTCCATAAATGGGCCCAGAGTGCAGGACCTGGGGGGTCCACTCCAAGGTAGGGCCAAGTAAAGGGCAGGAGCAGAGTCTTCCAGGGCCCCTAGGGACCAAAGAATCTATCCCAGTGAATGGGCATGAGGGCTGGTGTCACCCCTTTCTCTCCCTGTCGACATTGCCAGCCTACTGCCTGGACATGGCTTGGGGTGGAAACGGGGTTGGGGGGACCCCCGGACGCAGCTGGTGCCCTGCTGGGTGGATGTGGGTGCCAAAGCCCCACGTGGTCCTCATCCCTCATGGCACAAGCCTCTGCAGCACCAGTCACCCCCTCTTTCAGATGTCAGGTCAGGGAGATGACCAGAGTGGAGTAGTAGAGCTGGGTGCAGCATGCAGACTCAGCTCCAGTCCCATTACACCCCTACGTCCCAGGAATGTGCCAGCAGGGGCTGAGTGTGAGAGACGAGGAGACCCTTACCTGAGAGTGTAGGGTTTCCTGTGTGCTCGTGTGTGTCCATACTGTGTGCTTATATGTGAATGTGCTTCCCTCCTCCTGTGACCACAGTCTTGCTGTCCACATCAGCTCATAGTCAGCGTAGATCCCACATGAAGGCCTTAGGGACCCACGCTCCTCATTGTGGGGGTATAGGCCCTGGAGGGTCAATCCCAACTCGGCTGGTCACATGTTTACTCTTTGCATGGTCAGCTATCTTGGCCTGGGCAGACCTGTGTCCACAGTCCTGATAGAGACATTAGGATGTGCTGTCCTCAGAGTCGTAGGGCAGCGGTCAGGCTCCCATGGGGGGGAGTGGGTACTGGGGGAGGAGTGGGCTTGGATGTGGGAGGGGCCTTGGAGTTGAGCATGATGAGCATGATGGGGCAGAATGGGCTCCCGTGGGCTCTCTGCCAGGACTGCCAGGTGGAAGTTGAAGGAGAAGAGGGGACATTCAGGTGGGGACCCTCAGCACAGAAAGCCTGGAGGCAGAGGGAAACTGGAGGTGAGAGGTCAGTTGGTGGAGGGCTAGGAGGGTGGGAGGCTACAGCTGCTGTCTCCAGGCCCAGCTCTGAAAGACTCCCAGGCTGCACAGGGAGTCAAGACTGGATCTGGGAGCAACTGTTAATACGTTGGACTTCCTGCAGAGTGTGAGCTCCCTATGAGCAGGACTTTTGTTTTCTGACATACCCACGTGTCAGCATTTGAGGGCTGCATACAGGGGTCCATCCTGGTGTGGCCCACTCAGCCCAGCTTGGCCTCCCTGCCCTGGGGAAGCCCCATCCCTGCTCACCTCTTCTCCCAGCACCTGTCCACTGGGCTTCTGCCCAGGCAGGACTCTAAATACCCTCCTGTCCCCAGAAGATTCTCAAGAGTTTGGCCACAGGCATCCTCTTCATCAGAGAGAGAGAGAAAAAGTTCTCAAGCCTCTTGGCAAGGCCTCATCCACTATGCTGCAGCAGGATTGCAACTCTGCGCCTGCCTGCGCTGGGAGGAGGGGTGGTCTGGGTGTACCTCACACACAGTCCCACCGTCAGGGTCACCAGGAAGACCAACAGTCACTTTGATGGCATGGATTTGTCGCCTCAAGAAGTAGCAAGCCGAGGTGGTCAGTGAATTCACGATTTCACGAGTCCAGCCCAGGCTGGCTGTTTGAGGTCATCGACTTAGCCTGACCCCATCCAAGGCCCGGTCCTCCTTGCCAGTGGGCCCATTCCTCCAAGGGCTGGTTGAGTTGGTGACATCCCTGTGGGGTGCCCTGAATGCATTGACATCTGTGAGTGCCTGTCTGGGTGTGAGTTTCCTTTATTTTTATTATTTTTAAAGATTTACTTATTTGGTGGGGGGAGGGACAGACAGAGAGGGAGAGGGGAAGCAGACTCCATGCTGAGTGGGGAGCACAATGCGGGTGCCCAATCTCATGACCCTGAGATCCACCTGAGCCGAAACCAAGAGTCAGACACTCAACCAACTGAGCCACCCAGGCACCCCTGGGTGTGAGGGTTCCTTTATTACTGCAACCCACTAAGTCCTCCATGGGGTCAACTCACCTTCTGCGCGGAGTGGCCCCGCACACTGTGCCATGAGAACAGGAACTCTGTGATGCCCAACCGTTTGAAGTTATGCACGGTGCCCCAGGTGCAGTCTCAGAAGTGGGTAGGCTGAAGAGCACAGCCTGGTACGGGCTGAGACCCTGAGCAGAGCCCATCGGCAGAGGCCAGACCCACACCTACCTCCGGCAGGGGAGGGGCAGCAATTCCAGGGCTCTGTCCAAGGCCACAACCTGGCACTTTCTCCGGGGCATTTAATAGTCCCAGGTTGGCCTTGGGGGCCTTCCCACCTGCAGACTGCCTAGGCTGCTTGGGGGCCTGGGAGAAGTGGGAGCAGAAGAGGCAACCGGAGGGACTGGGGCTGGTCTGAGGGGGTTTTACCTCTGCATAGAGGAATATGGGCATCCCCAAATGTGGAGTCCTCATGCCCTGCTCAGGACAAAGGATCCTGACCTTTGATGCTCTGTGTACATGCAGATGCTAACAGAGGTCAGCGTGCTATAGACCCCTCCCAGGAGAACAGACAGACCATTCTTCCAGACTGGGTGGCCTTGCCAAAATATGAGTCTGCCACATGTTGGCAGTTGAGTAACTGTGTGTCTAAGGTCCAGCAGGTGTATGTGGGCTCCTGAGCTCCTGGGGCCTCAGAGACATGACAGGGTGATTCATGACTGGTGAGGGGCAAAGCCAGAACTCCTGCTGGGTTATCCCATCTTCCATCCAGGAACATGGTCCTCAGCGAATTGTCAGCTTCTGCTTGATACCGTGATTTTGGCCTCAATACATTGGGATTTTTCTTAGTGCTTCTAGTTGACGCCTTGCTATGTATTAGATGAGCTTCACTCATGGGCACATGCCCTGAGACCATCCCCTCAGATCAGCCTCGCCTCTCATTCCTGCCTCACCCACCCCTCAAACATAGGCTGGGTTGAGGGGTAGATGGGTGGGGGGATGGACTGACGGGTGAATGAGTGGATGATGGGTGACTGGGTAAGTGGGTAGGTTCTACACTAGGCACTCTTCTCTTTCATAAGACTTCTGTGGTTTCCTTTACAGACTATGAACCTGAGTCTCTAGCTTCAGTCCAGACACTCAAGATAAGCAGGTGGGAGCAGGGCCAACATCACCACCAGGCACAGAGAGCATAGAACCTGGATCCCTGGTGCTTTTAGAGACGACAAAGACATTTTACTTTAATTTCCCTTAAAACCAGAAGGAAGAAAATAATATAATAGCCTGCCCTGTGCATCCACCCCACAGCCCCCTGAGTCTTTTTCCTACCGCCATGCTGTCATCCCCATCTCGCTCGCAGTCCCTCAGAGAGCAGGCACCATACTCCTCCCCATTAGCCAATCAGCAAACCTCATGTGTGCTCCCTTCTAGATCCCTTTCCTTCAAATACCTAGTCTGGCCCCTCTCACCTATGATATTTCTGTGATACTCCCAGACTCTGCCCCCACTCATCCAGTACCTGATGGGCACATCTGGCCAACTTGCTCTCCAGGGGCTCCTTTGGGAACAGTCTGGGACCCTTGGCCTCCAGGCCTTGCCTCCGCCCCTGGGCTCAACTTCCTGTTTCCCTGTCTTCTTCAGTGTCTGAGCATGGCTGAGTTGTTGCCTTTGCCCAGGAGCGTCACTCCCTAATATCGCTATTCTGTGGCCCCGTTACCACTTGTGTAGCAACTTCGGCATTTGGGAGTCCTTTCCTCCATTGAAAAATTTTAAATTATATTTTATAACCCTATTGATATAAAGACAAATATAATCCATGGTAGATATATTATTTAATCTTCATTATTATTATATTATTTTTTTTCCTTCTGGTTTTAAGGGAAATTAAAGTAAAATGTCTTTGTCGTCTCTAAAGGCACCAGGGATCCAGGTTCTATGCTCTCTGTGCCTGGTGGTGATGTTGGCCCTGCTCCCACCTGCTTATCTTCAAGACTTACAGCAGCAACCCCTCCTCCAAGAAGCCTCCCTGGATTGCCTTCCTTTCCTGTCAGGGTGTCCGGCACCCCAGAATACCAGCACATACCCTGGACCCACAGGTTTCTTACTGTGTTGCTGAGGCCCTGGGCAGACGAGGGTGCTCAGAAGGGCCAAGTGGAGCCCCCCTGGGGATGCTGATTTGGGTGACTTCACTGAGAAGTGATTCTGGCAGGCTGGTACGGAAGCTGAGCTGGAAGTGGCAGTGGCAGAGGGAGGTGGTGTTGACAGAGACTGAGATTTTGAAGAAAGACCTGACCTCTAGGGAGGGGCAGGCAAGGCCAGCAGACATCACTCCCAGTTCTGGGTGAGTGGCAGGAGCCCAGGCCCAGAGTGGCCCTAGCTGCCAAGACCTCCCCATCTCTGCCTGTAGGGACTCTGCCTGTGTCTACACCTGCAAGTAAAGCTGGACCAGGCCATCACATCTCTGGAGCCGGGGGTTTGACTTCCCTCTTTCTGGGCCCCCCTCCTCCAGCCATTTTGCCCCCAGGGTTTCCAGGCAGGTCCAGCTGCTCCCCCCATCCCCCAACCCTACTCTGGCTCTGGCCATGTTCTCAAAGGTCTACCAGGGAGGGTGGGGCACAGACATGCACATGCCTGGGTGCACACCGAGCCTCTGTCTTGACCCTCGAGTGCCCAGCCTGGGGATTGAGTAGTGGCCACTCAGATTGGTGATGTGGGGATGGGGGTCTAAGGGCATTTACAGCCCAGGTCCAGGGGATGACTAGGTTCCTGGTGCCTGCCCATGATGATAGGAAGCACTCAGATCCCTGGGCACCATCAGGCTGCTCTGAACAGCACGGGAGGGTTCCAGAGCAGAGGACTCACCCCCCTCCCCCAATCCCAGTGCCTGCAGCACTGAGGCCAAGACTAATAAAACACCCACCTCACAGGAGACAGCTTTATCTTGTTGATCGGAAGTCTGCCAGCCCAATTTATGATGGAACATAAGCTCTCCAAATCTGAATTTATGCTCTGTAGTATAACGAGAGGTCAGTGGGATTAAAAGTGGGCTTGTGAGAGGGCCATAGGCAGCTCAGTCCTCCGCGCTGCCACAGGAACCTCATGGCCTGAGTCCCTGCACCCAAGGGAGGACAGCACAGCCCAGCAGCAGGACAGGAAAAGGGAGGGCAGGGGAGAGATCAGCCTGAGAAGGGGAAAGAGGATGGGAGGCCAGGCAGGAGAAGGGGACAGAGTGGGGCACGGAGCCTGGGGCTGCTGCTGGCCTGGACCATCAGTGTGACAAAGCAGGCACTGGGGAAGAAGGGTAAAGACAGGTAGGGATCAGAGGCTTTCATGCAGGGACAGGGGAGCTTTCTCTCACCACCAAGCCCTGGGCTAGCCCCTGGCCCTGAGAACGGGTAGGAGATGGCCCTGAGGCAGGCTGAAGGACAGAGTTCCGACCCTGGCCCCGGGGCCCAGCCCAGTCAGACCAACCTCCCTGTCCCCCTCCTCGACACCCTCTGTCTTCAGCACCCCGTGGAGTCCTGGGTGAGGGTGAGAGAGGGGTGTGCTCTGTTTAGGTGGGGCCCTGCACACCCATCTAGCATGAGACTGACTTTCTGAGCTCAGGCTAGACCCTGGCTTCAGAATTTATACAAATAAACGAAATGAGAAGTGCTGGCAGCCCTGATCTGATTACAGAGTCATTCATTCTTTGGTCGTTAATAATTTGTGCAATAAAGGGTTGCGGCCGCTCAGTGTGAGGAGGAGGCTGTGGCCCAGCCTTCCCTTGGCGCCGGGCCGCGGGAGCTGGAAACATAAATTATTAGTTTCTTATCGCTCAGCGTGCCATCGCTCATGCTGCCAGGAGCCTGGCAGGAGCCAGCGGCAGTCCCACCGCCTGCCTTGGCCTGACTCTCAGCTGCCGTTTGTTGGGAGACTCTGGGTGAGGCCCCTCATCGCCCCCCCCAGCCCCTCACTGGTGGGACCCTGGGCCTTCAGGGTCTGCTTAGGGGCTGCAGCTGGCACTGAGGCCTATTCTGGAGCCAGGGGAGCTTTGGGGTTTTAGTTCTTGTGCTCTGAGCCTCAGGCCCTCCCTCTGTGAGTGAAGCCAAACCACTGGAGGTTGGTCAAGCAACCGAACACTCCTGGCCCATGGTATTTGCTCAAAAAGGGCAGTGGTCATTGTGAGCAACGCCACAGAGGTCCACAAACCGCTCTCCACCTTGGCCAACCCCCCGGTCAAGGGAAAAGGTCTGTATCCGGGTGCGTGTCAGCTCCTCTTGGTATGAACGTGCCTTCCTGGGTGGGACTCGGAGCAAGCGCCTGTCCCTGCAGGCATGGCATTCACTCCCTGGCTCGCTTTGTTTTCCTGGGTCCAGCACTGGGCTCTTGGTCTGGTGGGCTGGCATAGAGCAAATAGTCTAGACAAGGGTGCTGATGGAGGTACCCGGTGCCCAAGCTGCAGCAGGGTGGGGCCTGTTGGGGTGGCTGGGAATGTGTGCTGTGCCCCTGAGCTGTGCATCCATATCCCCAGGTGGAGCTGCTGAAGTGTGCAGTGGTGGGGCTGAATGCAAAGCCTGCAGAGGAGTGTGCCAGCCCAAGCAGTGATTAAGGCACTTATGGTAATTACAGAAATGAGCACCCTCAGGTAGGGCTCCCAGCCTGTCCACTGTGGTTCCCTGTCTCTACCCACAACCTGGGGAGGCTGAGGCAAGGTTGGGAAATTGGGGTGGGGGCTCCAGACTCCAGATATCCTGGATGGAGGATGTGGAAGGACTCAGGGTGTGGGCACTGACATTTGCCTCTTCCCAGCTACTGTGCCTCCTGTCTTGGCTTGCTTCCTGGGAAACTGGTGTTACACCCCTAAGTCTACCTCAAACCCCCCAGGTTGGTGTGACCTGGTGGTTGGAGGCGTGCTGCACAGAGTGCCTGAGACTGAATGCCCAGGGCCCTGCACCTACCACTTCTTGGCTGCCTGGCCTTGGGAAGACCTTTAGCCTCCCTGAGTTTCAATTTGTAAAATGGGAAGGAGAATTAAACAAAACAATTAATATGTATCGAGGACCTGCTGTGTGCCAGGCATCCCAAGTCTGCAGGGTGGGGTGGAGACGGCTCATCCCAGCTGGGCAGTCGCCTGCAGGGTCTGGGTCTGAGCCCAAGTCCCCCTGGCAGAGATCCTGCTCTGTCCGCACCCAAGCAGTCCACCCCTTCCCAGAACTGACCTCTTCTTAGCAGCCTCAGAAGGTCCCCACCTAACACATTCAGCCTGTCCTCTGGCTTCTTGAACACCCAGAGACAGTTGTAGTGGGCCCTTTCATGCCCTGTGCTCTCACCCTGCCATCCCTGTCATTTCTGGGTCAGCATCAGGTGACTGGTTTTCTTTCTCATGGGTTGCATTTTCCTGCTTCCTTGCATGCCTGGTGATTTTTAATCCGGTGACTAGGATTGTGAACTTTGATGGGTGCTGACTATTTTCAAAAATATTCTTGTACTTTCCTCTGGACATCAGGAAGTCATTTGGAAGAAGTTTGGTCCCTTCAGGTCTTGCTTTTAAGCTTTGCTGGGAGAACTAGAGCAGCGTTTGGTCTAGGGATAATCTTGTCCCATTTTACTGTTGCAAGACCCAGTTGGTACTCCGCCCCAGAGAGGTGAGGTCTTCCAGGCTGACCGCCGGACCAAGCACTCTCCACAGCCCTGTGTGAGCTCTGGGCAGGGCTCGCTGTGGCCCTCTCTGTGGTTTTTCCGGCCTCAAGCCCGTTCCTCATGCTCTGCAGATCTCTAGGACTCTCTCCTCTCCCGTGCCCCCTCCTGCAGACTCTAGCTGCCTTGGCTTTCTAGGACTCCCAGCTCCATCTCTGCCCTTGGGGGGACCCCTGGAACTGCTGGGTCCCCTCCCTGCACCACAGCTGGAAATGCTCAGGAAGTGAGCTGGGGCCTCTCAGGGACTCCCCCTCCTTCATCACCTGATGTCCAGTGTTTTGAGGGCCATGTTTTCCGTATTTTGTCTGGTGTTTGAGTTGTTTCTGGCAGGAGGGTAAGCCTAGCTGCTCTGTCTCGTCCAAGCATCTGCCCCATGAGTGTGCCTACAATGTGTTCCATAGCTGGTGCTTATAAGAGGCTCTCAATGAATGTTTTCCAAGCATGCCTGGACTGCTTGTGTGACCCAGCTCCATGGCCCATACAGTCTGTAGCACGACAGACCCTTGGCCCTATCACTTGCTGACCTGCCACAGCCTGGTACAGGCTGGGCCATCCTGAACTTCAGCCCAGGGAGGACGCCTCAGAGGGGATTCTGTGGTCAGGGGCCGGGGGGCCACAGCTCCTTGACGCTCTCCCAGCCTGGTATCCACTGGCCACTTCTACCTCCAGGACCTTTCATTCAATCCCTGCTGCCTTGGGTGACTAGTAGCTTTGCTGTGGGGACAAGGAGGACAGAGAAAGAGGAAATGGGCCACAGCACATGAACTGCAAAGGTGCACCAATGCCTGGAGCAGGAGGAGCTGGGAGTGGGGGCTAAGTCCACTGCGGGGAGAGCCTGATGGGCTGTGGACGAGGGGTCCATCCCTCAGCTGGGAGGGCTTCATCACCAGTGCCCTAGGATGCTGCCCCTGGGGGAGGAAATTCAATCTTGGAAGTCCCTGGGAGTGGAGAGAAGCTTTAAAGATGCCAGGTTTGTTTTATTACCTGAAAGTGGATACTCTGTGGACTGTATGAGCAGCAGCTTTGGTCATAAACACACACACGTGCCACACAAGGGCATGCATTCGCTAATGTGTGTATACACACAACACAGGCAGGAGTGGACATTGTCTGAAACAGAGGTGGGTTCAGATCGTGGCCTGCCATTGCCCAGGGATTCCAAGGACAGGGTGTTTCTGACACAGGGAGCTCAGAGGGGTGGAATTCATCAGGGCTGGCCCTCTGGCCAAAAGCAGCCTGGGGCATGGTACCTGGAGGAGGTGGACATCTGACCTGCAGGCAAACCGGGGTCTTGGCTTTGAGCTCTGAAGATAGATGGGCAGACAGCATCAGGAATGGGATATTCCAGAACAGCGTGGAGGGACAGAATGGGAGGGAGTGAGGGCACCATCCACCTGAGTCTTGGTCTTGAACCGGGCTCTGTTTCTTCTGTTTGGGGGACATGTTGGACCCAAAGGCTCCAATGAGCCAGACATTCTTTGAGTGGCAGGTAAACCTCTTTCTCAGAGAGAGAACCTGGTGTCAGCTCAAAATGCCACCCACGGGGGGGCCTGGGTGGCTCAGTCGGTTGGGCATCTGCCTTTGGCTCAGGTCATGATCCTAGGGTCCTGGGATCGAGCCCCGCATCGGGCTCCCTGCTCAGCGGGGAGCCTGCTTCTTCTTCTCCCTGCTTCTTCCTCTCCCTCTGCCACTCCCCCTGCTTGTGCTCTCTCTCTGTCAAATAAATAAATCTTAAAAAAAAAAATGCCACCCACACACAAAAAAATACCACCCACCTTCAGCACAGCCATCATCAAGGTAGAACATCTGGGAACCCCACATCAGAGGCTTATATGGGGGGAGGATGCTACCCCCAGCCACCCCCAGGGAGCCTAGAAGCCAGTGTTACTCCTGGGAGG
Source organism: Mirounga angustirostris (assembly GCF_029215605.1). Taxonomy (NCBI): domain Eukaryota; kingdom Metazoa; phylum Chordata; class Mammalia; order Carnivora; family Phocidae; genus Mirounga; species Mirounga angustirostris. The sequence continues at coordinate 3,907 of NW_026991716.1, read as the reverse complement.
TGACATCTGTCCCCAGGAGGCACTATTTTCAAAGGCAGTGACTACGGGAAGCTCAGTGCCCAAAGAGCACAGACTCCCTGCCCAGGCATTTTCCTCCCAAGGCTCGAGCTGTCTGTCTGATGAGACCCCTCCTTCTTGTCCCACTCCTGCTCCCCTTCAGAGTCTTAGGCCTCCCCTGAGTGTGGCCTTGTAGGCAGCCCTCATAAGATCCCGCTGTTTCTCCACTGGCCTCTCCTGTACCGTCCAGAATGTTCAACCTGTCATTTCTCGACTCATTAACTCCATGGTTCCACTGTCTGCAAGGTGAACACACATTTATGGTTTCTCCCTGGTTTGTTCAGTCAGCTCTAAGTATGCCTCTGTGCCAGGCACGGTGTCGCACCCCCCAGGGACTAAAGTGAATGGTTCACACGGCCCTTTTCTTCCGGGTGTGGGAATCGGAAAAGGAAGCAGGCTGGACTACCCACATTGCAGAACAGCACTTTGACACCAGTCCCCTCTGTCCAATTCTACTCATCCTTCCATGCCAATTTCAAATGCTGCTTCCTCTTTGAAGCTTCCTAGATCTCTCTGGTCTGAATGAGTCCCTTGTCCCTTGAGCTTCTGAGCACACTTCCCTGCCTTTCCAGAACTCTGACTCTGACTTGCACGGGAATCTGCTATTCCTACCTAAACTGTGAGCCCCAGAGGGGTCTCCTCTCTACTCCAGGGGCCAGCCAGCCCTCAGGAGGCCTTGGAAATAAGGGTCACAATGACTCAGCCTTTCACAAGCGCGATCTCAGGTGCCCTTAGAGCAACCTGTGTGGCAGGTGCTCTTTCCGCATCCTTCACAGACCAGGTGGCAGGTGGCGGAGTAGCTTTGGGGTCTGGTCCTCTGGACCTCTGTGCTTTAGCAAAGGAGCCCACAGCTGCTCTGGGCCAAGACCTGCCCCTGAGCTCATTATTTTGATGATTAATTAAGCCTTTATTGATCAGCTAAGGAGGACTCATGGATTCCTGGGCCTAAAGCGGAAGAAAGCAGGGGATCCAGAAGGATCCAGAGGAGCCATTGGCTATCATTCTGCTGCCTGGGGCTGGTGCTGAGAGTTGCCTGCCTCTGGATACCTCAAGGTCCAGAGGCTCCAGTTAGTATGGGCAAGGGTTCATCTGACTTCTGAAGCTGCTGGAGGCTGCTTTGTTGTGCTCACCTGCAGCTACATGGTCACTGGTCATCCTACCTCTAGCTCATGGGCTGCCTGCTTCCTTCTTTCAGCACCAGCCAAAACTCATAGACACTCAGCCCCTCCTCCTGTCTGTCCCAGCACCCCATTCCGTGGCTCACCACAGTTTTCTGATCCCTCCAGCCCCTTCCTCTGGGGGTACAGCCTCTTCTCTCTACAGCCTTGCCTGGACTCTGAATCCCAGCTGCTTCAGGGCTCAGCCCCCACCCCCCACCCCACCATCATCACTCTGCAGGGCAGACCGGCTGGCTCAGCACACACAAACCCAGAATCACACACACATGTCTTTTTTACCAAGAGTACACATTAGGGTACACAAACCTACTAACTTGGCCAGGGTATGTGCTAACACAGAGACGGTTCCCCTGGGTTTCCCTCACCCAAGCCCAGAAACCCTGAATGGGGCACCCCCACCTCCACTCTGTGTGGTCGCCTCTAGACTGATTTCATTTATCACCGGCTGAGGATGAGTAATTTTATCGTGAAGCACAGTTCAGGGTGATAGATGAGCGAGCGGGACAGGTGATCGCCTCACTGCCTCCCTCCCCTTGGAGAGGGAGGCTGGAAGGAGATTCTTGCCCTTTTATAGAGGGAGAGTAGCCTTGGAGGGGGTGAGGAGGCAGAAGCTAAGACTGGGTGGCTGGCAGGGCCAGGGTGGGAGTGGGGTTAGGGAGACAGAGGATGAAGACTAGGTCCCGGACACCCGTGGTGAGGAAAAGGGGGCAAGGCCCAAGTAAGGAAGTGGACGTGTCCTTCCCCCAAATCTTGCTCAGGGCTGAGGCCCACAAAGTCCTATTGGGGGTGGTTCAGGTATATGGCTCCAGTGTCCAGACAGAGAAAGTGGAGAAAACTTTTCTCTGAAAACCTCCATAATCTTTTCCTCATCTTAGTCTTAAGCTTGTCTTCTATTTGCAATGACATTCTCTGAATTGATACCCTTTTCAACAGTGTCTATCTCACTAGCATGAGCATACCTACACTTTTCAAAATAACAGCCAAGACTATCAACAATGGTCACATACATTTAGAGCCTATAGTTTTGGATTTTCTGGGGCCTCTTCCAGCTCCAATTAGGATTCTAGCTTGAATGGCTGCCAATGGTGGTTAGGGTGAGAGTAGTCTCTGGCCACGGTGGGGTGGCTGAGGGCTCCACAGGAGGGGGCTGGCAGGCACAGGGTGCCCAGGGAACAAGCCCACCCCTATTTGTATGGTGTGAGAAGTTCCTGGGGTCCGGGAGGGGGAATGAAAGCATCAGACCCGGCTTTTTCCTAGATGTGATCAGTCAAAGGATCAGCTCCTACCCCAGCTTCGTGGGACCTGGCAGACTGCCCCATGGCTAGACATCAGGACAAACAGATTCAGCCCTACAGGAGTCTGCGGGGAGGAGCATGGATGTTGGCTGGCTGGTGGGCGTCCTTCCCAGGGGCCCGCGATGGAGCGCGCTGACAATCGCTCGCTGTCACCGCGGTTGACAGGCCCCAAGAAAGACAGTCCCCGCCGCCGCCCACCGGGGCCGGGAGATTTCGGGGGAGGGCGGGGGGCTGGCGCAGGAGCGGAGCTGTCCCCAGGCAGCCAGCCTGGCAGCGCGTCCCCGGAGGCCGCCGGCGGCGCAGCGAAGGCGCCAGGCGCGTCTGGGAAGTCCGGGCGGCCGTCCGCCCGCAGCTGCCCCCGGGGCCTGCGGCCGAGCCCATCACGACGACTCGCTGGCGGCGGCAGCTCCCCCTTCCAACCCCCAAACCGGCGCGCCGTAGCTTGACCCTTCCCTTTCTGTCCCCCTCCAGGTCGGGCTGCGGGCCAGGGGACTGGCTGCTCGGACCCCAGGCGATTCAGCCTGGGTGCTTGGCGCGGAGCCGGGGCGGGGGCGGGCCGAGTCTGGCCTTCGGAGCTTGGAGTGTCCCTGGGGCCTGGTTATGCTGCCGGGACAGAGACCCTGGTGGGCAGCCTCGGCAAGCTGCAGGTACAGGACCAGCCCAGCTGGGTCCTCTGGCCCTATCTGCGGTCAGCGCCATCTCCCCGGTCACTAGGGAGACCGCCCCTTGTTCCTTGGTCCCATACACCCCCTGCTCCATCCGCCTAGGTTCTCTGCACCCATATCCACTTCCTGTCCTTCCTGCCGACATCACAGGGTCGCAGGAATGACATACCAAGAACGATGACTATTTTTACTAGCATTATCAGTGTGCTAGGCACTGTGCTCTTCCTTCAAATCATGAAGCCAACAATCACTGTGTTGCCCAGGTTGTGGGTGAGAAAACGGAGGTCCAGAGAGGCTAAGGACTTGGCCAAAGTCACAGTGGAGAAAGCTGAACAGGATCCTGTCTCTTGCTCAGGAATAATGTCCCCTTCACCCCCCTTCTGCTCCTTCCTTCCCTCCCTCCATCCCAATTCTGTTGTGTGGATCTACCACAATTTGTTTATCCCTTCATCAGTTGATGGATATTTGGGTTGTCTCAATTTTTTGTCCATTGAGAAGAGTGAACATACATGTATATGTATTTGAGTACCAGTTTTCAGTTCTTTGGGGGGTATATGCCTAGGAGTGGAATTGCTGGATCATATGGCAATTCCGTGTTTAACTTTTTGAGGAACCACCAAATTGTTTTCCTCAATGGCTGCACCATTTTACATTCTCAGTAGCACTTGTTATTTTTCTTTTCTTTTCTTTTTTTTTTAAATCTCTTTTCTTG